>NW_023425404.1:147246850-148446850 GCF_014108245.1 Pipistrellus kuhlii
AGACAGAAGTGAGGATTTGCGGACTCCGGGTGGTCCATGAGCAAGCTGGTGCTGGCTCCCAGGCAGCCAGGGAGTGGGGACTTCCCAGTTACCAGGCAGCCCGGGAGCGGGGACTCTGCCACTTATTAGTGTTGTGAACTGAAGCCCCTTAGAGCTTCCCTTTCCTTATTTGCAAAATGAGGCTAATAAGACCTATATCATAGAATTATGTAAGATTATATATGGATTAAAATGAAAAATGTAGTGTGTAACACATATTTCATGGTCAATAAATTTTTGTTCTCTTTCTTCCTCCCAGGCCCAAACCAACAACACACACACACACACACACACACACACACACACACAGAGAGAGAGAGAGAGAGAGAGAGAGAGAGAGAGAGAGAGAGAGAGACATAAAAAGAGCTGGTGACAACTCTTTGATTTGGAAAAAAGGTTATTCTCTATTCTGGTCTGGTACTGATTATTTTTCTAAATGTGAATTATGTTTATCTGTATTTCTTCACCTCTGTATTATATAAAAACATTAGATAAATTCTACATTTTTCTCCCAACAGCTTTTTAAAATATCTGGGCCCATGCCCTTGTTCCCATAAGAATAGCTTCTTTTTCTGTTTGTTAATTTCTCTTTCTTGCATGCTATGACTGATAATATTTACTATCACAAAAAGGGAATGGTGTTTTAAACCTCTTTTGGTCAGAAAGAATAATTGAATAGTGTTTAAATTGAACACAGAAGTCTCTCTACCCTTGACTAAGATATGGATTTCATGATACAATTTTCTCAGGTTACTACAGTTCAGGGGATTATCTTGTGTCACTACATCTGAGACATATGATGTACATAGTAGCCTGTTCAACAGTCAAATGTCTCGTGTCCACCATGGGTCTATACTTTTTTGTAAGATACTAGCATCATTTTTTTTTTGTGTGTAAACTATCCTTTTTGTAAGATGGTTTAAGAATTTCTTCATGTAAATCGTAGTGATTAAGCATGCTGAGCTTGACCTGTGTGTTTTAGTGTGGCTGAACTCTTTAGAACGCGGGATAAGATCTTATAGAATATGGGTCATGAATAAGATTTGGATACGTTAATTTTACCCTTAGCCTCATTTTTTTTTATATCTAAGTACAATGTGGGTATTGGTTCAATGATTACAATCTTTCAGTTAAAAATTAGCAGTCTTGATATGTAGACCATTTGCTATTTATAGAAATGCACAATATGCTTTTTGCTTTCCTTTTGAAAATTGCTGCTGACAAGCACAGTGGTTTGAGCATTTTGTTTGAAGTATTTATTATGCATCTGGTAAGAAGCAGAGCTTGGGAGCATACAAAGTAATTACCAAGTCTACAGTCTCTAGAAGCCAATAGTTAGTTGTGTGTGTGTGTGTGTGTGTGTGTGTGTGTGTGTGTGTGTGTGTCTGTGTGTGTGTTAGTGATGGCAATGGGATAAAGGAAATGTTATTTGCAAGATTTGATGAGTAATTGTCATTAACTGAAGTTCAAGTTAGATATCTTAAATCTAAAATTTTAAATTTATCTGACAAAGGACCTTTTCTACTTAGTGGCATGAATAATTACACTTAGTATGCATAGGAGGGGATGGATATTAAATCAAGAGCTAGGGACACTTAATTTGGAGAGAAGTTGACTTTTCAGGGATATAAAATCTTCAAATATTTGAACATACCTGTCTGTGTCTATAAATGAATAAACTTGTTCAGTTTTGCCCTAGAGAACATACATAGGATTAGTAGGAGTTAGATTCTGGTTTGATTTAATAAAGAATTTTATCAGCTTTAGAGCTTTTTATTAATGGGTTGTCTTCTTTGTGAAGGTGTAGAAACTGATAGTTTTTAAACAAAAGCTAGCTGAATAATATATGATGTTGTATTTTACATAAAATTTTACTTACTTGTGGAATGTTGGATTAAATGAAATTTTAACTTTTCTTCCCATTCTAAATTTAGGTAGGTTTTTTAAAAATTGTATTGCATATATTATTAACAGTTATCACACTTTTCAATACAAAATCTGCTCCTACAAAGTGACTAAGTTAGTAGTCTTATATTTAGAGTAGGAATCCGTTATCTCTTCAACTATTCACATGTCGGCAAGGACTGAATCTCAGATGGAGCCACAGTGAAGATGTCTGGTTCTACAGCCAAAACATGAATCTAAAATTCTGGCTAGGTATGCTGGATTAATACATGTTAACATCCACAAAAAGAGTATCTGAAAGTTTGAACTCTTCTCTAAACACAAAACTGTAGACACATGTCTTTGTTTGAGCTGCTATAACAAAATACGATAGACTGGGTGACTTATAAACAACAGATATTTATGTCTCACAGTTTTGGAAGCTGGGAAGATCAATGTGCCAGTAGATTTGATGTCATCCAATATATGAGGTCTCTGTATTCATGACCTAATCACCTGCCAAAGGCCACCTCCATATATTATCTCATTGGGCATTAAAATTTCAACTTATGATTTTTTGAGGTGAATTGTGGGTCAAATAGTTGTCCTAGTTATTGGTTGTATTCTGTAGACTATTTTAGTATATGGGCATGTGACATTTTGTATTATGGACAGGGTACATCTAGGATTTGCTGGGCCTTAAGTTTATAAGAATGTTTTAAGAAAAATCACAAATATAAAACAAAGAAAGAAAATTATTTTGTAGAATAAAATAAGTTACATGAGTGAGGGTAGGATAGATAGGTGAAACCCAGAGGACTTTTAGGGCAGTGAAAATGCTCTGTGATTATACCATAATGATGGATACATTTTTCCAAACCTATACAATGTACAACACCAAGAATGAGCTATAATATAAACTATAGGTTTAGAGAGATAATGATATGTCAATGTAGGTTCATCAATTATAGCAAATATACCACTCGATTGGGAGATGTTGATAATGGGGGAAGCTGTGGGTGTGGGAGGTAAAGAAAAATCTCTTTACCTTACCTTCAATTTTGCTGTGAACCTAAAACTGCTCTACAAAAGTAAAGCCTCAATAAAATAAATAAATTATTTGAAAAAAGTTACAACAAATTGCAAATTGTTAAATAGCTCACAAATACCACAGAATCATAAAATCCAGAAAAATAATACTTTTATTAATGAATTGATATAATACTTCTTTTTACTATGTTTTTGACTACATACTCCTTGAACATGTCTTCATATGACAATTACTTGGTAATATCATTACTTATAGAGAAAGCAATAAAATTCAGTCTCATTATAGTTGTTCAAAATGTATCTTTTATTACTGATAGTTCAGAAAATATTTTTCAGCTTCACAATTCATTACTGATCATGTCATATATATGTTTAGAATTGTCAAATTTGGGATAACTCTTTCTAGTTTCTTTTATATATGGGCTGTACTAGTTGAAAAGTTGTTCACAGACTACCTCCTGGATTCATACAGTATTTCAAACCTTGCTGTGTTGTTGTTGTTGTTTTTTTTTATCACTATCTTTGTACCCAATATTTTTGGCAATCATACCTATACTAGGAAAAGTTGTAGTGACTTAAATACATAAATGACTTTGAAGCATATAATAACCCACTGAATCCAAATAAATACATTCCCAATTTAATTTTTTGTTAGATCCCAAAATGTTTGTAATCATTTCAATTCTATCTGATGTAAGGGTCAGTTGATGTAAAAGAGGCTGGAGTACAAAGTGGTGTTAACCCTAGAAAATTGGAATGTAAGCTGCGTAAGACTTGCTTTTTTAAACCTTATGCAGGGTGGGGCAAAAGTAGGTTTTCAGTTGTGAGTGCACAAAATACAGTGTTTACTCTTGTATAATCCTTTATTAATTATTGGATTACTAGAGGCCCAGTGCATAAAATTTGTGCACTGGTAGGGTCCCTAGCAGTTGCTGGCTCCCAGCTGGGGCCTCCCTTCTCTTCCCCTGGCTGGCCCCTCCCCCTGGTCAAACTCCCAGATGAACTCCAGGTCGAGAGGACAATTTGCATACTATGCTTTTATTATATAAGATTTTTCATACAAACAACTGTAAACCTACTTTTGCCTCACCCTGCATTATTTTTAAATTAAAGGAATCAAAATTGGGATTAAGTACAAAAATAGTAGTGGCAATTTTTTGCTGAATGACATGACAAAATAAATTAGTTTGACTTCATAATCTTAAACATGATTTTTAAAAAAATATATATATATATTTTATTGATTTTTCACAGAGAAAAAGAGAGAGGGATAGAGAGTTAGAAACATCAATGAGAGAGAAACATCGATCAGCTGCCTCTTGCACAACCCCTACTGGGGATGTGCCCACAACCAAGGTATATAACCTTGACCGGAATTGAACCTGGAACCTTACAGTGGCTGGCACTTTATCCACTGAGCCAAACCGGTTTTGGCTAACCATGAATTTTTTATGCTTATTATAGTCAATCAAAATTTTCAAAAGTCATATATGTTGTGTACCTTCAATAAATGAATTTACTTGCTTAGGTGCATTTCCCAATACCAAAAATAAATAAATAAATAAATAAAAATGTATTCTGCTTGAGGTTTCTTTTCAGCAGTCAATAGAGGGTAATATAGTCATTATAAGGATAATTACTATAATATTGAGTATTTTAACTCAACATGGAACAGCAATACAGTTATCAAAGAATTGTATACAAGTTTTATTGAAGTATGAAGGATTGTTTAAGTTGCTTAATAACTCATTATTTGAGACTTTTATGGGCTAGAATAGTACCTTGTTTTATAACTAAAGGCAGAAGAAAAATGAGGTGACCAAATGGATTTAAGATCTAGGTTAGTATTCCATTACATTTATATTTGATAATCCCTTTTGGATCCAATACACTTTAATTTATTTCATTACTCTTAGAACATATTGTTGACTGTGTTTCCCAAGTTAATATTTCAGTCTTATTTAATAATTTTTTAATCCTCACCAGGGGATTTTTCCCCATTGATTTTTAGAGAGAGTGGAAGGGCAGGCGAAAAGGAGAGAGAGAGAAAAATATGGATGTGAGAGAGACATCAGTTGGTTGCCTCCACACTCATCCTGGAGTTGAATTTGGAACCCAGGTATGTGCCCTTGCCCAGGAATCAAACCCACTACCTTTATACCAGCCAGTATATTTTAATAGTCAAGGTCAGCATTTATGTAAAATTCTATTTGTATTGTCTCATAAACAACATGACTTAAAAATATTTAGTGTCAAGCTAAACACTTTTTAACATTAAAGTTTTACATTAGTTACTAACCTATAAACAGGATTTATGCTAAAACAATGGACTAATTGCATTTTTTGGCACAACACCTTGCTAGTAACTTGATTATAAAGTTGTGGAATTTCCTTTTTTTTCTCATTTTCTACCTTAAAACTACAATAAAGCCAGAATTTATTATATAAACTGGAGAAGAATTACAGCTTTGTTTTAAAAATACAGTGACTAGTACAGATGCTAAGATAAATTTGTAGCTAAGTAGGTATTTCCCTAACTATGGTGTTCAAAACTAACATATTAGTTTGGATTTTATTAAATCCTTAAATGCAATGCCACATTCTACAGTGATAATTCTTTATGTTTACTATTTTCTATATTTCTACTTGACTGCTAAACTTCCTATATGCCTGTTAAGTTAGATAATAAAAATACAACAAGCAAAAATACCCATTAGATTTTGCTTGTATGTGTTTTCAATGATCAAATTGAAGCTAAATTAACTCTCAATGAAAATTTTTATTTCTGGAAGAAGTGGTTCATTTGATTTGATATTAGTACCTTATTTTTGATAGATCTTCAAATCTACAAAGGCCTACAAATCTACAATTTGTCATCATTGCTCTGTTCCTGACCACCTACATGTATTAACTTTCTTCCTTACAGAGCCTGGATGTCCTGTCTCATATTATAACCTATCCTCTAAATAAACTCTCAACTATCTTCTTCTTCTTTCCTGGCAAAACCCAAATTCTGGTTAAGTCTAACTCCTCTGCACCAAGATACATGAACATGGCTGGATAGAAAAACATTGAATTGTTTTGACTGTCCATGCTACATTTAAGACCAAGAAGAAGAAGTGGGCCTTTGTTACTGCTCAGGGTCTCTAGTCCATTTACATTCCTACTATTAGATGACAATTTTATTCCTTTACTTTCCCCTGCAAACTTTTACCTCTTCTCCAACTAATCATCTTGCTTTCTATTTTACTGCAAAACTAAAAGCCAATAGAAATGAACATCCACAATCTCTCCTCTACCACCATATCTACCTATATACCGGCATCTGAATCCATTTAACCTACTTTCCCCTGTTGCTATGCACAGTGTTTTTCCTCACGTAAATTAATTCCTACACTTTGCTTCTAGACCCCACTCCATTTCACTACTTCCACCAATTATTCTCCTCTTTTCCATCCTACATATTTCCTTAACATTAGACCCTTCCATTATCATACAGTATTTTCTTCTCTATTTTGGACATATTTTTAGTTTGTATTTTATTTCTCTCTCTTGTATTCCCCAATATTTGAGTATGAGGAACTTGTACATTTTTTCATCTATCACAATATTAGCTAGTTTTTGCTTAACTTTGTAACATATGACATCATCTATTAACATTTAAATTGAACTTTCTTCTATGATGTCTTTTACTTTATCCAAATAAAAATATCCAATAAGTAAAAATAAAGATATGGTAGAAGATCAGTAAATATTTGCTGAGTGAGTAAAGAGAGAACTATGCAATAGTCTTAAGTGAATTTGATTTTCAATGAGTATCAGTTCCAATTTAAAAAAGAAATGCTGCAATAGAGTTACATTTCCTTATAGTGCTTAGCCAAAAGACAGGTATTATTTTTATAACACCAGAAGGAATAGAATAGAAGTGGTCAGATGGTTTCACTTATGTATTAGTATGGTGTTCCAGAATAAGATGATTAATAAAAAATGCTTAGGCAGATGTGTGCACACATGCACAAGCAAAAGCATACATGCATACACAATGCTTTCATTTTTACCAATGACAGAAAGAACCTTTGTGAGATGAGAATTTTACTGTTAAAGTGAATCTTGTACATTGTCACCTTCCTCTAAACTCAGGGTGCCTCACAAAAGAGAATATAAATACATTTTCTTTCCATTTTGGTGCTTATGAGTGTTGGGTACCTTGTGTTCCTAAACTGAGTACACATGATATCGCAAAAGCAGGATGGAGTGGGAGGGCTGCAAAAACCAGCTGGTCAGGAAATCCATTTGAGGTTAGTAAACAGGCTGTTAATGACATCAACTAACGGGAAGAAATGAAGAGTATAAGAGGTGGGTATACTTAGTTTAGGAGTAAAATCAATACTTGTCTTTGATTGGTGGGGGATTTTTTTTCCCCATAACTGTGCAAAGAAATCCCATTGTGTAGTCTCAAAATTCCAATTTTTCTATCACAGATTAAAATTCTACATAGTATTCTGAAAAGAATACTATATAGACCAGACTTTGTCTGAACAATCATGTTTGTTTTGTTTATTTTATTTATTTTTTATTTTTTTAAATATATTTTATTGATTTTACACAGAGAGGAATTGAGAGGGACAGAGAGTTAGAAACGTCAATGAGAGAGAAACATCGACCAGCTGCCTCTTGCACACCCCTCACTGGGGATGTGCCCGCAACCAAGGTACATGCCCTTAACCGGAATCGAACCTGGGACCTTTCAGTCTGCAGGCCAACTCTATCCACTGAGCTAAACCAGTCCCGGCTCATGTTTGTTTTAAACTAACAAAGAACTACAAACACTTGCAGAATATTTATCTGGTTTTACCACATTTCTCAAATAAGTTAGTCTTATAAAAAACAATTTTGTGATTTTTCTATGTTTTTTTGTTTTTAGTATTTAATGGAAGTTCAATTTGGTTTCTGTTATAAACACAAAGAGTAAAGCTTCAATAGGAGAGAAATTGATCCTCAGAGCACTCATGTACAAATTGTTTTGTGAGTTATTTAAACACTAAAAGTCCGGTGCACGAATTTGTGCACTGGTGGGATCTGGCCCACCAGCCCAATGGGAGCTGATTGGGGGCAGGGTCAATTGGGGGAAGAGTCCATGGGTGATTGGCCCACTGGCCCTGCCCTCGATTGAGGTGTTGGGAGTTGATTGGGGGCTGGGTTGGCTGGGAAGGGAGGGGGCTGAAAGGGGTCTGGATCAGGCTGGTTGGCTGCTGCAGTGCACATCATAGCCATCAGTCGTTCCAGTCATTCTGGTTGTTCTGCTGTTCTGGTTGCTGGGCTTTTATATATAGAGATTCTGTGCCTCAGTTTCCTTAGCTCTAGTTCACCAAATGTTTATAAAAAATACAGCAAGTTTATATTTCTCTCTGTCCAGAAAATAAATGCTAATTGTAGTTATTATGGTGACATTAATTTTCTATTGTCACTCTCAGTTATCTAAATAAATGTTAACAGTTTGTTGATCAAATGTATAAATGTATGAAAGAATGAATTAATGGTAAGATTATAAGCAGAAAGGCTGAAATCTTAGTGTAATGCCTTACAAATATGTCTAGTTTCTTCTTAAAAAAATAGGGAAACTGTAGAAAATTTCAGTAAGTTCTAGAATTTTTTGTTCCATATTTATAACAAAAATGTTTTGCCTTTCATTTCAAAATAATTTCAATGTGTGGAAAAATTGCAAGAATAGTAAAAATAGTTATAAGAAGACTATAATAATACTTATTTCATATGGTTTCGGTGAGGATCAAGTGAGACTAAAATGTTAAGAACTATAGAAGCAAATGAGTGGAAGAAAGATTTCTTAGAACTAATAAATACTGATTGTTATAAAACTTTGTTTTGTTTGTTTTTTACTGAACAACAGGATGATAAGAGTGCCTAACTTATAAGATCATTGCATTCATAAAAGTTAGAAACCCAGGGTTTTTCCAGCTTAAATTAATAGCAGCTCAAGAATGAAACCCAATTTGGTTTCTAGGACTACTGGAATAACACTATAATAAAATCAAAATGACTTATGTATAGTTCTCTCTTTTTTATTTTTTTCCATTTAATTATTTTTATTCTTTAATAGTCATCATGATGTACATGACAGTCTTAGAGCTTACTATTATTATTTTTAATTTATCTTTATTGTTGAAGTATTATAGATGTCTCCACCCACCTCACACCGTCTCCTTATATCTTTCCTCCTCTTGCTTAGGCCTTTACCCCAATCCCTCCTCTTCTTTACCCCACTATTGTCTGAGACCATGGGTTTTGCGTATATGCATGTAAATTCTTTGCGTATATGCATGTAAATTAATTTCTTCCTTCTCCTCCCCCCGCCCCCCCCAATTTCCCTTTGAGAATCCCCAGTCTGTTGCATGCTTTCATGTCTCTGGATCTATTTTGTTTGTACATTTATTTTGTTCATTTTTTTCCACATATAAGCAAGATCATGTGATATTTGATAGTTCTCTTTTGAGCTAATGCCAACAATTATGCCAACTGTTCCTATTTTGGATTTACCTAGGCTTCAGATCAATAGTGAGGATGAATCTAGTTGATTTTGCTAAAGTGAACCTCATAAATGATTTGATATTAGGAAAATATTTACCAGGGAAAGTAACATTGTTGTTATATAAAAATGCTAATAAAATTTTGGTGAGAAAAACAAAACCTAGTCCATTTTCAGCTTAACAATAACCCACAACCTTCGGACCAACTACCTAGTCCATTTTCAAACTGGAGTATTTGTATAGGGTGGGGGCTGGGCAAGGAAAGGTGCAGGGCAGTGGGCAAAGGAGTGCTCAAGCACAATGATAAACATGGCAGGTCTTCTTGGAACTCACATTTCATGTGAAGATTGAAATGCTGATGGGGAAATTATATTTTATATTAAAAAAAACATGGATACATATGGAATTAAAATACAGATATATGAATTTAAAGATGAAGCACAACACTTACATACTTTAAAACTATTTGACTCATGTTTATAAAATTCTGAGAGCTATAAATTCACTCTGCTCTACTATTAGGAGTACATCAATCATCAATTAGTTTACTTGTTTAACAAGTACTTATGTAGGGTCAATTATATGCCAGATGCTAAACCATACTCGTAATGCAGAGGTGAACAAGACTCTCATTGCAGCATATTTACAATACCCAACACATGGAAATAAACCAAGTGTTCACTGATGGCTGAATTGTTAAAGGAAATGTGTATTTTCCCTGGCCAGTGTCACTCAGTGGTTAGAGTGCTGGCCTGTGCACCAAAGGCACGTGGATTCCCAGTCAAGGGCATGTGCCTAAGTTGCAGGTCTGATCTCTGATCTCTGGCCCCAGTTGGGGTACTTGCGGAAGGCAACCAATCAATGTGTCTCTCTCACATTGGTGTTTCGCTTTCTCCCTTCCACACTATCTAAAAATCAATGGAAAAATATTCTCAAGTGATTAACAAAAAACAAACAAAATAATACCAAAAAAAGAGAATGTATAGATAATGGAATATTATTCAGCCATATAAAAAAAGTAAATCTTGCCATTTGTGACATGAGTGGATTTTGAGGGCATTCTGATAAGTGAAGTCAAATAGAGAAAGACAAATAGTGTATATTTACATGTGGCATAAAAAATAACTGAACTCGTCAATATAGAGAACAGATTGGTTTTTTGCCAGAGATGAGGGTCAGGGGAACAGGAGGATGGTTAAAGGTGGTCAGAGGTCCACACTCCCATTTATAAATAAGTAAGTTTTAGGGATGTAATGCACAGCATGGTGACTATAATTAACAATACTGTATTCTTGAAAGAGTAGATCTTAAAAGTTCTCATCATAAGAAAAATATTTGTAATTCTGTATTAATTATACTTGTGGTCATCATTTTGTAATATATATGTATATTAAATAATTATGTTGTACACCTTAATATAATTTTGAATGTCAATTACATCTCAATAAACCTGGGGGAAAATGGTGCCCAAGACTCATTGGCTTCTGCCTTCATGGGTCTTACAATCAAGCAGTGGTACAAGTTTTATTTTTGTTTTTAAAGTGAAGCTAACTTACTTTTCGTAACAACTTTATGAAGTTTTATAAGTTATTTTCATTACTACTGTTATAATCAAAGTTTTTTGATAAGGACTCAAATTAAGCAGGATTCTCAGACACAAAATAATATAGCCATGATAAGCCCATTTTAGATATAATGAGACTGAGGATGGTTCTGAAGTATAGATTGGAAAGAAGCACACATTAATGCAAGGAGACCATGTAAGGGGCAGTCTGTGACAACATGGTAATAGAAATGGAGTTAGGCTTGGTTTGTATTTGAGTCACAGCACAAAAAAACAAACAAACAAAACCCCCCACAAAAACAAACAACAACAACAACAAAAAACAACAACAAAAAAAGAATAGAGTTAGAATTTCGTGGATCAGGAAATATATGATGAAGGTAAATATAAGTCGTCTTCATGGTTGGATAAGGGAAGGAGATTCAAAAGAGTAAAATTGAGTTCCCTTCTAAACTTGAACAAATTGGTATTTAAGGGAAAGATTGGTGGAGGGCAATTTAACATTAAGAGAGAAATCAAATATTTGTTGCTTGGGGCCTATTAATTTTCAGGTATTTCTGAATCTTCAAGTTAGAGGTGTTCAACAGAGAGTTATATCTGTGAGTCAAGAGCTTTGAGAAAGATATTTCAGCTAGAGATAATGTTTTGGCATCTGTGTAACACAGCATTATTTTAAAATAGCTGCTCAGTTTAAACTTTTGTCTTCTTTAGCTTTTATAATGCCCTATTCTTAACATTTAAAGCTCTGAAAATAAATGTTTAGCAATTACAAATATAATTTCATTTGATGTAGAAGATACAGAGCCAAATCCTTCAGGATTTGGGCCATTAAGGAGCACAACAACTATAAGGAGCACAACAACTTGGAGGATAGAAATAACAAAAGCAATAAAAGGCAATATATAAGTATACCGGTACAAATGGTACAAATACAAACTGTTGCAGAGAGAGTTCAAATTCATAAATATTAACATGGGGAAGTGAATAAAGATAAAGAGTACACAAAGAGGGCCAGAGTACCAGAGTAGTAACAAAGGAAAGAAGTCCGGGGGGAGGGGGACACATAAATAATAGCTAATACACATTTTTAGATGTACCTGTTGGGAGATGTTTGGGGCCATTCAGACTGGGAGGGCAGGCATTAAGCCAGAACCCTGTGCTGGTGCAGCTTTGGAGCAAGAGAGAGTAGGCCCATGGGCCGGGCAATGACGTTTACTCCTGTCATAATTGTATGTCCTATGTGCAGGAACCATTTGTGATTCTGTGGGTCACTTAATGGGTCTCATCAGTTTTGCAGGTGTCAAGACATAGTATCAACCTGTGAGCCAAAGGAGCACCTTATTGTCTTTAGTTTAATTTTAGACAGCACATTCTTACTACAAGGCCAACCTGAATCACTGATTCAGAGTAGTTACTTGAACAAATAAAGGTGATGTGCTCAATAAACTTCAACTCCATAGCTACATGACATCATCCAGGCTCTAATACTCACCTGAATTGCCATATAGATTTATAGGGAAGATCTTGTTAAAATAAAAATATGTAATTAAGTATGATGCCAGGTAGGTACTTGAAATATTGGGAGGATCACTTTGTAAATTATATGATTGTCTAACCTCTTGCTGTGTACCTGAAACTAATTTAAAATAATCTTGAATAATGATGAATGTAAATTTTTACTGAAAAATAAGATTAAAAGATATTGAATATAAATCACACTTTAAATTGATTGCCAAGAAAGGACCAAAGGTAAGGATGTAACAGTAACCTTGGAAAAGTGGTCCCTTGCTTCTGCCTCTTCCATCTTATAGAAACAAAGTGTAAAAGCCTCTTTATTAAGAAGCACAGTCAATGGTCCTGAGTGGCAGGGGACTATATGAGTTATCTCTAATTTGGGGATGTAAAAATAGTGCTATTGAAATTTCATTAACTTATTCTTAAAAATACAAATAAAATTTATTTATATTCATTGCCTAAATATTAAAAATATAACATGAGAAGATTATTTTTTATATGTCTTCATGTATTTTAATCAACTGAAACTTTCTGTCTAGCCCTATCTGTCTGTAATAGTGTTTTACTGGTATTTTTGGAAGTACTCATTTTTTAAATGTGATTTAATTATTTTTAACCTTTGATAATTTCTGGAAATCTTCAAAATTGCATAATATGTTTACTAAATTTTAAATAACTAGTAACTGTCAATATAGATCCTAATATTTTTAATTTAAAAAATAGTCTCCAAATGGGCTAAGATGCCTGATAAGAACAAATATATTCTCAATTCTAGTATATTTTTGTATTATCACATATAAGTGGTTCAGCCCAGGTTTTTTCACAGAAACTTGCCCTTCTTCATTTAGAATTCCTTTATCAATTAATAATATTTTAAGACAGAACTTGTCAGAGATATTGCCTATATTTATGATCTTGTTAATGGTTTGTCAAATTTAGATGTTGGAAAAATATAAGCCTTTATAATATTCTGATGAAGTACAACATAAAAATATTCTGAAATTAGGAATTCTATCAAATCCTATAGAGAATACAAATGGATTCTAAAATTAGGAACTCTACCTAAAACTTATTCTCACAAGTTGTATTAAGGCATATTTATGGAATTAAAAAAATTAAATCTTGTCCTTTGAGAACTCAATATTTGATATATTCAGTTCCTTCCTTGCATCATTTTCTTTCAGGACATTTTAGTGTGGTTTTATTGCAAGTTTTGCTCATGATAATAGCTATTCCCTAGAAGTTTCAAGAGCTAAAATATTGTGGTACTCCATTTACTGAATACTATGATTAAAGAGTTCCAAGTGATTTTGCAGAAAAAATGCATCTAAAAATTAGGATGTGTTTACAAAAAGTTGTTCTTCAATCACAGTTACAAAGGATGCCAATAAAATGGGGATTACCTTGCTGAAGCATCTTTATTTTTAAATTTTTAATATTTAAATTTTTAAATTTAGGTTTACCTTCATTATTATTTTGTATTCATTTCAGGTGTATAATATAGTGATTAGGTAATCATATACTTTAAAAAGTATTCCCCCTGATATTCCCAGAATCTCTTTGATATTTCCATTGAGTCTGCAGATTGCATTGGGTAGTATGGACATTTTAAAAATGTTAACTCTTTCTATCTGTGAGTACGTATATGCTTCCATTTCATTTATTTGTATCTTCTTCAATATATATATATATATATATATATATATATATATATATATATATTTTTTTTTTTTTACCAATGTCTTACAGTTTTCAGAGTATAGGTATTTCACCTGCTTAGTTAAATTTATTCCTTGGTATTTTATTTTTTGATGCAATTGTAAACTTTCTGTTATATAATTAATGTTTTTATTACTTGAGTCACTACTAGTCAGAGTTCTACTACTTCTAATAAAAAAATATCCCAAACAAAATACAACCAAAATGATACAGCCAATCTATTCAAAGATAAAAATAACCAATAAGAAATATCCCAACAAAAAATACAACCAACCAACCAAACAAACAAACCCAAAACTATTGAGTTCTGATGGGGTGAATAGGGAGGGTATCTACTGAGAAGGACACTTGGGCTGAAACCTGAATCACAGGATAGGGCCAGCCAGGAGAAAGAACCACAAAAACCTGAGTTCACCAGCATAGCTGTCAATGGTGGAATCAGTATCTCAGTGATAATGTTTGGGCATGAAAATGAGATATTTGAGTGCACTGGGTGCACATTTTTTAATAGTTTTCAACTAATGTCCCAGGTGCACACTGGGTTTCTCATAGGGCGTCAGCAAGTCTGTCCCAAGGTCTGGGGTGGAGCAGGTGCAGGTGGGTCTGGGTGGCACAGACATTTCAAAAAATGTCGAAGTGAGAATGTGGGAATATGGAAAAATTTCAATAAGGGTGCAGGGGTACATCTCAGAACATAATTTGGCTTGTTTGGCTATAGCTAATGATGTTTCAGATACTTCAATGACACTTTTTTAAAAATTCTTTATTGTTAAAGTATTACATGTAGTATTACATATGTCTCATTTTCCCTCCATTGACCTCTCCCCAGCCACTCCACCCCCCAGCACATGCCCTCACCCCCCTAGTGTCTGTGTCCATTCATTATGCTTATATGCATGCATATAAGTCCCTTGGTTGATCTCTTACCAATGCTCCTCCTCTGTCTTCCCTCTGAAGGTTACTTCATTTTATGTTGTGCCAAAGCTCCCTTAGGCTCTCCTCCTGCTTTCTAATTTTTTCCCTCCAGTTGTTGTTCAGATTGGGTGTGTTTTTCTGCCCTATCTTCTAACTCACTAATTCGGTCCTCTGCTTCTTCTAGTCTACTGTTGAAACCTTCTATTGTTTTTTTATTTTTTATTGTAGCTACATAATTTTTTTTATTTTCTATTGATTCTTACATAAGCTGTTGATTTTCTCATCCATCCAATTTATGAACTGTATGACCTGTACTCTGAATTCTTTTTTGACATTTCACATGCCTCTGTTTCATTTAGTTTCCTTCCTGGCAATTCCTCATTTTCTTTCCTTGGCAGGTTGTTTCTTTGTATCCCCATTTTTGCTGTGTCTTTCTGGCCCTGGGCAACCTGTTTGGGGTTTGAAAGGTTGAAGACCCTGTCAGGGCAATTGTCCAGAAATTGTTAGCCCAGAGACTGGGTCTACCTTGAGTCTGATGCCTTTATTAACTCTGCTCTGAGTTGTATCCCCTTCTCCCATGGATCTGGTCCCTAAGTTGTCTGCTTCAGGTGCTCAGGTTGGTGGAGCACATGCACAGTTCCTCTGGTGTGTGACTCCCTGTGAGGACCCAACGCCACTCTGGCATGCAATATGGTGTGTGCCCCAGCACCTGTGGCAAGGTGGCACCCCAGGTCCCTCTGGTAGCACACTTGCAGCGAGGTTCTGTAGCCCCTGCTGGGCTTGCTCAGGGTCACCCTGGCAGTGCTCTCCTGTGGCCCAGAGTGAGGTGTGTGCTGAGTAGCCCCAGCACCAAGACCCTGGTCTCGGAGTGGAGTAGGCATGGGTTATCCTGGGTCACTCAGTCCATGCTCTTCTGCTACTCAGAGTGAGGTGCACACTGGGTTGCTCATATGGCCTCAGCAAGTCTGTCCCAAGGTCTGGGGTGGAACAGGTGCAGGTGGGTCTGGGTCGCACAGTCAGAGCTCTCTTGTGACCCTTAATGAGGCGTGTACTGGGTTGCTCTAGGTCACCCCTCCTAGCCAGGGTGAGGTAGGTGTGGATTGCTCTGGGTCATCCCAGCAGGGTGCCAGGTGTGCAGCAGGCAGCAGTTGCTCTTAGTAGCATAGGTTGCTCTGGGTTTCACAGTCCCTGCCCTCCTGTGGCCCAGAGTAGAGCATGCTCTAGTTTGCTCTGGAGACCCAACAGAAAGTCCTGGGGCTTGGGGTGGAGTGGGCACCAGGTGGTTCCAGGTTAAGCTAGCCACACGGTTTGGGGGTCCGGGGTGGGGATGGGGTGTAGAGTTTCCCCTGGCTTGCATTCACTGTAGGCTCTTGGAGCCAGATCCTAGGATGCTAGGTGCTAGCATGCTGATGAGGAAGCCTGGTGTGGGAGCTCAGTCTGGCAGCACATGCATCCTGGAGATGTCTGGAAGCCTGCTGAGAGGTACTGGGCTACTCACTGCTGGGGCATGGTGGTAGTTCCACATGGTTATGGCTCGCAAGTGGTGTCCTCTGGCATCCTCTGCCCTCCTTATTGAAAATTGTCTCCTCAGTTGTGTCTAATTGGTTAGTTCAGGGTGGATGTTCTCCAATTTAGTTACTTTTTTGGCCTGGCCCTAGGAGGAATCGCATGACACTGCTGCCTCTTTAGCCACCATTTTTTTTTATTCTGAGACTTTTTTTTAAGAGATAAAGTTCTCATGATGACCAGGGATTGTTTTCTTTCTTTCTTTCTTTTTTTTTTTTTCCTTTGGTATTTGTGTGTGTGTGTGTGTGTGTGTGTGTGTGTGTGTTTCTTAATTAAATGTTAATATGATCAAGAAGATTTTTAAATGTGAAAGGTAAGGGGAGTAAAAATTGATCAAATATATTATTATAATGTAGGAAGAAAGATATTTGTACAAGAGGTGCCTGCAATTGTCAGAAAAAAAAACACACCCGATAAATATATTGAAAATAAGATTTATCTGCAGGTGTGTGTGTGTGTAAATATATATTTAAGGAGATAAACAGCTTTATAGCATCAGAGAACTGTATTAAATGGTAGGAGAATGCCAACAGAAGGCTGTATCTTACTTTTATGCATAAACCTGGTAGAAGTGAAGCTGACTTAGTACTGTAGGTAAAAAATTGCTGGAATATTTTCAGGAAAATTGCTATGAATTTTTATTACCTGCATGAAGATAAAAGAATGAGAACCCACTAAAAGAAAAAAAAGGAGTCTATGGACTAAGGCTTAAAAAAAAGATGACTCAGGAGTAACAAAAACTTTTCAGACATTAATTTTGTACTGTACAGTACCAATGATGCCAATGTGCAGATGATTTTGCCAAACTGCTACCAGTAATCACTCAGGAGTTACAGAAAATGGGAAAGACTGTAGGGTCAGCCTGGGTTCATGGCAGGAGACAGAAACATTTTAAGCAGGCAGAGATTTAATACGGTAAAATCATTGGAAGGCCTAGAGAGGTGAGCACTAGTCTGGGTTTCCCAAATGACTCCCAGACATGCCAGAGCAGACTCATCAGGAAAGCTTCTGCCTCTGAGACCATGAAGCTTCCAGAATGCCTGATTGTAACAGAGGTCTGGGATTTACAGAGCTGGCCCTGTGCACTCATCACTCTGCTGTCACTACTTCATCGTGCTAGTGACCTGGAGAGCACCGCAGTCTGTGCTTCAACTCCTCCTGCCAAGACTCCGGAGAGTGCTGTCAATCACTGCTTTAGAAGAAGAAGATCTCACATCTCCATGAGACCTTGCTTGCCAACCAGGCAGTGTTAGGAGATGGCCATCCTCACTTGTGCCTACAAATCATTCGTAGTTGCATCAGTGTTACAGGATCTTGTTGGGATCCAGAGCTCTAGATGTAAAAGCATCTGGGAATTATATGTTTAATGCTTAAGTCTCCTTGATGAAGGCAGACATGATTACAAGGTGATCAAATGGAAGTTCAGTGAGCCAAACTACAGCATTCCACACATCTCTAGATAGGCAGTATTCTTATTCTTTCAGAGGGAGGAAAGAGATGATAAGAGATATCTGTTAACATTATTTCTCATATTGGTTAAAAAAGATACCCTGTGAGCCATTAATCACTGGGAATAAGGAGTTTCTTAAAAAACAAATCATATTGGATAGCTTATTAAAGTGATAAGTAATAGAACTATATGGCTATAATGTATCTAGATTTTAACAAGGGTTTTGCCTCAATCTTTTATATCATGGGGCAAACTTATGAAATGTGGTCAAGATAGTGTTATAGTTACATGGATTCGTAATTAACAGACAGATTAAGAAATGCTGATTAGTAGATAAGTATCCAGTTTTAACACACACTGTAGAAATTTATGTTGATCTTGCCCTGCATTATGCAATGACTCCAGCAAGGACATTAACTTTTAAAACTAGCCGTAGTCAGTATTTCTTGAGTGCTCACTCTAGGCAAGGCACTATAGATACATGAAGTTGTTATTATCCCCACTATAAATATGGGGAAACTGATGTCAGAAAGTGCAAGTGGGTTGCCCATAGCTTTGAGTCAGGTAAGCAGCAGTACTGAGATTCATACCCAAAATTGCTTTAAGGAAGAGGTCACAGAGGGACAGAGAATGCTACAACATTTCTAGGAGAAACTGGCCAGTGTCGTAACTGCTCAGAAAGCCGGGGAATTGCCATTCTCATTTATCCCACAAGAAGTCTAGGGCTGGCCCATTATCTTGCAAGATCTGGTCAGTATCTCACGAACTCAAACGCACAATGACAATCTTCACTTAAAACTCACATAATAAAACCATTTGCCAATTTATTAAACTACTAGAGGCCCAATGCACAAAATTTGTGCGAGAGTAGGCTTTCCTTCCCTAGCTGCCAGCCCTGGCTTTCCTCTGGCCACAGGCAGGCACCTGGAACCCAGGCTTCCTTTACACTGTTGATAGGGACCAGCTTTCCCTCGCAGCCCTGGCTTCATACAGAAGGATGTCCAGAAAGGACGTCTGGTCTAATTAGCGTACTATGCTCTCATTGTTATGGATGAGAAATGTGACAGTCAAGTGACCAAATTTGGACACTATTCTTGCCTGCAACATCTGAAAGAGAGCCTGATAAGCAAAACGTTGATTGCAGAGGATGGAATCAGCCTGAGGAGACATTGATCAGAATGCTAACAGGCTGTAATCTCTGACAGTCACAACAGGAATGCAAATATCTGCTGGCTGGCAGGACTCCTGATCCACCTGGGAGGCAATCTCTTATTTGGCCAGGTAGTGTCAGAATTTGCCTTTCTAACTCCTTTTGATACACGTTTATGACTGATGACTATTCTTTCTTTAGATATTTTAATGATTTCAACTAAGTTGTTTTGGATTAAAAGTTAGGTGGTTTTTTCTTTTCTTTTTTCTTTAAGGTGTTTATTCTGATCAGTTTACTGCTGGTAAAATTACTTAACCTTTGAAATTATAATTTCTGTATTTACAAATCCACTGTTGTCCTTGTGCACTACCTATAGACTGTAGGTCCATCGGATTCCTTTATATGTGCTTCCATTGGTAACTTAACAAGAACAAATAAGAACAGAAGTACCAGTGCTAACATACGGAATTAAATAGCAGGACAGGTACTTTTTTTTTAAGACAACATTTTCATTTCACATACGCTCATTGTGAGTCAACAGTGTGCAATGTGTGGTTATCAAAGAAGCCAGGATAGAGTTCCCTGTATTAACTGTGTCATCATAATGAATGAGCAACTGAATGTCTGAGAGAGTGGATAGCCTTACCCTTCATTGCCTGGAGTAACAATGTTTATTTAGTGCAGGGCTCACATTTTCAGATGATATTCACAGGCTGGAATATGTTCTGAGGAAACTGATCAGATGGCGATGGGCTTTGAAATCACATTCTGACCAATGGAGGTAGGACACTGGTGATATTTAGCTTAAGGAAGAAAAGATTTAGGAGAAAAGCTAAGTGTTATTGAGTGCTTATAGGCCAGGCGTTGTGCTCAGTCTTTTAACAGACTCCAAGCATTGTGGGTCTATCATAAGGAAAAGGAAATGCTTCACTTTGAGTTGCCCTGGAAGGCAGACAGTAATCAATACATTCCATGAAAAGACAACTCTGCTTAGTAGAATAATGGCATTTCTAACTCTCAGAGCTGTTCAACAGCAGAAGGAGCTGCCTTAATGTTAAAAGAGCTCACGTTTTTGGAGATGCTCAAGGAAAGACTGGTCAGACTTTTGATGGAGATATTTTGGAGAGGAATAAGTGCTCAATGGAGGCATGGATCAGAGGACCTCTGATCCTGTGAGTGTATTGTTATCTTACAACACAGTTATCCTTTTTGTTTGGCTTCCAGTTTAGTGACATTAACCTTAAATGGTAAATGGCACTTCCAATTCAATAGATTAATTGGTATGGGGACACTAGTTGCTATGTCATTCCTGGAAACTTAGACAACCCTTTCTGGCAACTCAGACAGTACAGCACAACTTGCAGGGATGGGAAAGACATTTGTGAGTAGGCCATTAGGTATGATAGCAGGAAGAGACCAACTTCCTCATTTGTCCCAGACCCATGTATTCCGAGAATGGGAGAAACAGGACCATATATTGATTGCGTTTTCAAAGCATGGTAAATGATCTCAAATAATTTGAAAGCTTTAAATGTAAGTGGCTTTCATTTCCATGTTTGTATTTAAATAATAAATATTATTGATGTGTCTGAAATTTCCTGATTGCACTCCCTATTTTGAGGTTTGTTATAGTTAATGAGGGAACTTTGAGTTTCAACCAACCTGTGCTTTCATGGCAATCAACATCACACCATAACAACTGGTACCTTTGAATGGGGAAAACATGAATGTCCACATAAAATAACCAAAGGATGTTGAACCTAGAGAACACCTAAATATCACAT
The DNA here is from genome assembly GCF_014108245.1 of Pipistrellus kuhlii. NCBI lineage: Eukaryota > Metazoa > Chordata > Mammalia > Chiroptera > Vespertilionidae > Pipistrellus > Pipistrellus kuhlii. Next base: position 147,268,032 of record NW_023425404.1, read on the forward strand.
CAGACTAGCCGAGAATTGCAAGCCTAGAGAGATGAAATGACTCACTCTTGTCCTCACTCACTGATACAATTATATGTTGTATTCTTGCCAGGATTCTTTTTCTTTCTTTCTTTTTTATTTATATTCTTCCAAGTAGAATTTTTTTATATTGGTCACTCATCTTTTTATTTTTAAAAAATCTTTATTGTTGAAAGTATTACATATGTCCCCCTTTTTACTCCATTGATTCTCCATAGCCCTCTTTCCCTCCCTCCTACCCACTCTAGGCCTACATCACCTTATTGTTAATATCCATGATTGGTGTCTTCCCACCCACGCTCACCAAGATTCAACAGTATGTTCCATGCTTCTATATCTTTATTCACAGCCTTGTTGACCTGTGATGTGAGGAGAGTATCTGAATAGGAATATATATATATATATATATATATATATATATATATATATATTCCTATTTCTGTAGGCAGTAGTGCTAAGGACTCTTTTGTTTTTAATCCTGGACTGTTCTTGGATCTCTGCAGTGCTGCATATGATGCTGTCCTTGACAGAAATGTGGCCATTAAGAAGCTCAGCAGACCCTTTCAGAACCAAACGCATGCCAAGAGAGCTTACCGGGAACTGGTCCTCATGAAGTGTGTGAATCATAAAAACGTGAGTTGTTTTTTAAAGCTCTGATAGTGGAAGGTTGTGAGATTGGAGGGGAAAAAAAATTACTATGCCAACTTGAATAGGAAAAGCTTTCCTTATTTTACAATTTGTCTTTTAAGATAGTTTATCCTGCCCATACACTACATTTAATTTCATTGTCCTCATGGTAGCTTTCTGCTTAAAAAATCATCCAAAAACCAAATGGCACAGAGGGGATAAATTTGGTAGATATTTCCCTGTTATGAAATTAACCATATTTGGTTATTGTGTTCCAAATTAAGCGGAGAGCTCCATTCTTCTCCAAAAAAACAAAAAACAAAAACAAAAAAATATCCTATAGAACAACATGCAATGTTTCTTTACAATTTCAACTTAATTATTAACAGATGAAGATTTTTATCTTCTTTTTCTTATACCTGTAGTCTGGCAGTGGCCCCCACCTGTTGAGTACACACGCTTTGCTTTGGCAACTTGTTTTTGTAGGGCTGTGTAGCCATGCAGGGGGATATTTGCAAAGCACTTCAGAACAGGATCAAGAACATTTCTCCTTGGAACTCAATAGGGTTCAACCATTATGGAATTTTCTTCTCTTCCAAGTATAAGCTTCTTCACCCACAGGCAAAAGCCACTAGAATTCTTTCTACATTTTCATTTATTAGTAAGGATAAGTAGGAGATAATTCATTATTGTAATAATGACTATTATTAAGAAATAAAATATAATAAATATAGTACATATAAATATATAATAAAGTTATCCTATATAATAAAAGCCTAATATGCTAAGTGTCTGGCCATCCAGTCATCCATTCAACCAAAGTGTAATATGCTAATCATATGCTAAGGCTGCACAGCTGCTCATTATGATGTACACTGCCCACCAGGAGGCTGACAGTTGACTGGTGGACCAGTTGCTATGATGTGCACTGACCACCAGGGGGCAGATGCTCCAACTAGTAAGTTAACTTGCTACTGGGTCCGGCCCATGGGCAATATAGGGACAGACATGCCCTGGAGCTCTCCCATGGTCCCTCTTATGGTTCCTTCCTGGCCACCGGCCCCAATCAACCCTGAACAGTATTGGGCAAGACAGCCCTGAACAGCTCCAATTGTCAGCTAGATGGAGGGACCGCACCTATGCAAAAATTCGTGCACCAGGCCTCTACTTATATTATAAATTATTATACACCTGTATAAACAGTAACTATTATAACTCCCTACAAATTTTTTCTTAAGAAAATCCCACTGAATATATGAAACTAGAGGCCTGATGCATGAAATTGCATGCATTCCTTATCTTATGTAATTCTAGGCCTGGCTGGTGATCAGGGCTGATTTATGGGATGACTTGGTGGAGCAATCAGAGGGTTCCCTGTTGACATCCACCATGGCCAGCTGGCACTACCTGCTTGCTAGCCCTACCTCCCAATCATTCCACCATGGCCGCCAGTTGCCTTCCTTGGTGGGGCAACAAGCGGGGTGATTGAGGGGGCCCCCAGAGGCACCCGCCTTGGCTGGCCTGGGGCTTGTGGGCCGGAGGCAACTCTTGTGTTTAGTGTCTGCCCCCTCGTGGCCAGGGTGCACATAGCAACCAATTGTTCCACTGGTTCCGCCGTTTGGTCTATTTGCATATTAGGCTTTTATTATACAGGATTATCAATGTAAGCTTATAAATAAATGAATTTGTCATAAGGTACATCTAATCAATGGCACTAAGAAGAAGCAAATACATGAGTGTTTAGTTGAAGGATATTTAAAATACAAATATATGGATTTAGGCTCAATGGCTTCATTTCTCTTTTCTTCTATTACACTGTTCCAATGACTTTTTAGTTTTAGTCATTTGACAAATATTTGTTGAATGAATAAAATGTGCCAGATACAGATCTAGATATTCTGGGTACTAGGAATAGAGCAGTGGAGATAGCAGAGATGGAGTCCTGCCCATGTGTAGCTCCTGCTCCAATGGCAGAAAGCAGTCTACCAAACTGATAGGTAAAGTATGGAATGGCAAATGGTGATTAGTACTATTAAGTAAAACAAAGCAAAGAAGGAAGATAAAATTCTGGTGAATGTGGGGTGCAGTAGGATTATTCTTTTAAATAGACTGAGCAAGAAACGCCACTCTGAGAAAAGGAAATATTATGAAGTATGTACCCATCTTTAATTTTTCTATGCAAGGAATATGGTACTTCTAAAAAGGAACATAGAAATGATGGAAAAGATAATTCCCAAGAAAAGTAATTTTACTAAAGCAATTTGTTCTTTCAGTATGTTAGATAAAGAGAAGAGCAAGAAAACCGCATGACCTATACAATCTATTTTTATATTAGCAAAGAGCATGAGAAATATTATAGGCAATGGAAGATGGATGGATACTAGTATTGAAGCAACTATGTGGAAAAGTTTGATAGTTTGTGTTTTCATATGTTTATATTTTCCTAGTCCTCCTTCCTGCCTGTATATATAATAAATGCATTGCAAAGAAATTTCAACTTACTTGGAAATCATATTCCCCATTCTTGATGGGGAATTTTACATTTATGTGAAATATGGAGGTTCACAATTATGATACCTAAAAAGAAGTTCCACATTGAAATGATAATTCGTAAATGTCATCCTATTTGCTACCATCTTTTGTGTGTGTACGTATGTATGCAGCCATGCATGGTCTATAAAAGTTTATGGAAATAAATTCTGGAACTTGTTAACAGAGAGAAAGTTCACTTACAACCAAGTGTAAATTTCACTTCAGTACTTGTACTTGTAATATTAAGTAAAAGCAGTCAGAATGCAGAACTGTGTTAATGCTGTGGAAAGTGAAGTGAAACATAGATTAAGTACTTTACTAACAAGCTTTAATGATAGTTTGAAATGAATTTATTTTTTATGAATATTCCATACTGTATGGTTGCTGTAGTAGAGATGATCTTGGGTTTTTGGTATGTTATAACCATTGACATATATATGAAAATAATGGATGATATTATAATATTTTTTCTTAATAATTCCTCAACAAATGAAAACTACTTAAGGCCTAAAAGCATTCCTTAGAATTGATTGCTTTTCTTTTAGATGATTAAAATAATTATTTTATTTTAATTACTTCATATGTTTCTGTACCAGTTATTAAGTTTATTAATTCATGTTTTAAAGTTGTATAAATCTTAACCTTGTACTTATAAAATTTTTGTGAAATAGTTGCATCTATACTGTGAGTAGAAGATAGTTATTTATATTTTTTATTTTTATTTCTCATCACATTAGTGCAGAATAGTTAGCAGAAAGAACATTTTCAGTTATCTGTGTGTACAATTTATTTGGAAATATGTCAAAGGAAATTATTTTTAAAAAATTTACTTATACTAGAAGGTAAAATTATTTACTATCAAATATATAGCACAAAGCAGGAAACAATAAGTTTAATACTAGTAAACAAACTTTTGACAACTTTTTCCCATTTTTTACTAAATTTAATATTGGTATCATCCCAGATATACCTTTCCCCACACATACTATTGGATCATTAGTTTAAATAATATTTGAGTGTTAAATAGAAGCAAAAGAAACTAAATTAACAATAAAAAAAAATCTTGAACTAGAGGTTCACCTTGAATAAGAGGTTCACCTTGAATTAGAGCCCCACCTTGAATTGGAACACCACCCAGCTCACTTAGAGGAAAAACATGGCCTTGCTAAGTGTTGTTGGGTGTTTCACTGCTGCTCCCTTTTCTTACATGCTTTTCCTTCTTTGTTTAATGACCTTGTATTCTACCAAGTATAACCATACTCTAATGTAGTATCACAATTACATATCTTCTCTCTTTCTTTTGCCTAAGAATTCCAGCTTTTTAATTGTATTTTAACCTGAAGACAAACCATACGCCCTTTCTGAGTATGTTTTCCCATGTTCTGTGAGACAGTTCTAGAATTTTTTCCAACTTTTCTGTTTCTACCGTAGCACTAGAGTGTGACTTTGAGTTGGAAAAAATGCTAGTCTAAATATGCTTTTAAAATAACTCATTCTCTCCCTTTTTTCTTTCACTCTTTCTTCTGTCCTTTCCACTGTCTCTTTTCCAGATTATTAGTTTACTAAATGTCTTCACACCCCAGAAAACGCTGGAGGAGTTCCAAGATGTGTAAGTAACAAAACTCACAAAGGAAGGAAGAGTATAGCACTCTAATAACGCAAGGGAAATTGACAAAAATAAAATAGATGAACTCCCTTGCAGAGATCAAAGGAACATGAAAGCTGGCAGCAAATGAAAGGGATCTCCAGTGACAGGACAGAGTTTCTGTTTCTGGTGTTATTTCTGGTTCGCTGTGCTTTGTTGTTCCATGTTCTTGTTTCAGTTGGAGAAAGTATATTATCAATTATGTGTTTTTTGTTATTGTTGATTCTGTGAGTTATTTAGAATGAGTTAATTTCCTTTGAGAAATATCACTAAAGAGAGATCTGATAATAATTGTCTGTAATATTTATTTTTATGGTGCCTTTGATTTTGTGTAAGAAGAATCTACCTAGAAGTATAGTGTTGACAAGCAGAGGAGAGAAAGTGAATCATAGCACCTTATTTTGTGTAATATAGATGCATTGCATTTAGTGGAAGATGCTATTTTGAATTTTCTTATTTATAATCATAACTAGAGGCCTGGTATGCAAAATTTGTGCACTGGGGTGTGTGTGTCCCTCAGCCCAGCCTGCTACCTCTCCAATCTGGTACCCCTTGGGGGATTCTGACTGCCAGTTTAGGCCCGATCCCTGTGGCTGCTGGCTCCTAACCATTCCTCTGCCATCCTGATTAACATCTAACTGTTCCTCCCCTGCTGGCCCAATCACCCCCAACTGCCCTCCCCTGTTGGCCTGATCATACCTAACTGCCTTTGACTGCCTGATCACCCCTAACTGCTCTTTCCTGCTGGCCTAATCTTACTCCCAACTGCCCTCCCTGGCAGGCCTGATATTGCCCCCCAATTGCCCTCCTCTATTAGCCAATTTGTTTCTGATTGGTCAGTTTCTATGCAGTCAGTGTCAAAAATTCTGCCTCCTAGGCAGCCATTGGCTCCTCACACTTTACCCAGATTTGGTTCTGATTGGTCAGTTTCTATGCCAGTCAGCGTCTCTGGATCTGATCAGAAAGTCAGGGCTGATCAGCAGCCAGCTGGAGGCCTGGAGAGAAATGGAGACACAGCTGCTGATCAAGCCTGGAGCTAAAGAGAGAGGCAGGTGCTGATCAACAGCTGCTGCAGAGGCTACAGATCAGACCCTACTTCTCTCTTTAGGCCTCTCTCTGGGCCTGATTCGCAGGCCCCTTAAGGAATCAGTGCTGGGTCACTGTGCCTGCAGCTATAACAGTTAGTGCTGGGTCGTCATGGCAACTCGGCATTGACTGTAGGACTGACTTTCAGTTGGTCCAGCCTTCTGGTCATTGTGAACATGATGGACTCAGGGTTTTTATATATTAGCATACTTGGGAAAGAGTTTCAGGAAATTCAGGGGAAAGTAAGAACAAGACAAGTGTAGAAAATATATGGGTAGGAACCACACACTAATAAAATGCTTCTTCTATTAGCGATGTGTGGTAGAGTTAGCATGAGTTACATGCGTGCAAGACTTAGAAATTTTTCATATTCTTGATCCAGTCAAATGTGGAGCTTGGGAGTTAGAAAGACTTCCAGATTTAGAAGAGGATTCTGATGTATTTGAAGGATTAAACAGATTATTTGGAACTAAACTGTGGATTTGCCTTCCAGTTACTTAGTAATGGAACTGATGGATGCCAACTTGTGTCAGGTGATTCAGATGGAATTAGACCATGAACGAATGTCTTACCTTCTATACCAAATGTTGTGTGGCATCAAGCACCTTCACTCTGCTGGAATTATTCACAGGGTAAGAGAAATATAAAGAAGATGTTTTAGAGAAGAGAAACTAACTGTAGATTATTTTCTTTATCTATGGGACTTAATAGACTGTCCTTGCTCAAATACACTGTCCTTCCTCATTTCTTTAATGTTAGAACTAGCACATAATTCACTATTGTGTAGAAGGAAATTTTAGCTGTTCTGTAGTTGATGTTGTTAAACGTTATGTTTCAGCTCATTGAGAGTCAGCTTCTGAGAGACCTCATGTCTTCTAGTCCATGATTGGCAGAGGTCAATATGTGAAGTTGAAATAAGACAGCTCATTTATTCAGTTTATTTCTGACAGAATAGACAGCTGACCTGATCTGCTCTCCTGTCAGGCCATCATGAAATATAAGCTGAGATGTTTATGTTGCCATAAAAAGAAAGCTAACAGATGACGATACCCTACCACCCCCTCTAAAAACTTTTTTTAATATGAGCTTCAATTGTAAAGACGATAGTACAATTCTCTTCTGGGTTTAACAAGGTTTCTGATGTTATTACAAAAACTCTGAAAACTCACTGTAAACTCCTTTGGGGCAACAATCATTTGCATTATGTAGGGCTCTGCAGTAAGGGGAGGGGCCACCAGTGCTACTGCAGGATTACCATGTTGATTAAATAAGTAAATGAAAATCACAGGCCCCATGCGATGCTGGCTTTTCATTCCCTCTCTCGTTCCTATTGTCAGGATTTAAAACCAAGTAACATTGTAGTCAAGTCTGATTGTACATTGAAAATCCTCGACTTCGGACTGGCCAGGACCGCAGGCACGAGCTTCATGATGACTCCTTATGTGGTGACACGTTATTACAGAGCCCCTGAAGTCATCCTGGGAATGGGCTACAAGGAGAACGGTAGGGATACTTCTGACTCACAGCCACGGAGACTGTGAAGGAAATGAGTACATGTTTCATATGAGTACATAGCCAAGGACAATGTTCTCTTTCATGTATATAAATATTATTTTTAATAGGGCTGCCAGCTTTCGTAGTCAGAGTCTTGTTTTGTTTTTGTTGTTTATTTGTTTGTTTGTTTTAAAACATACTACTATGGAAACTCACTCATTAAAAATGTGAAGGATGCCTCCAAGAAGTGAGCTTTGCTAGAAGAACACTAAAATGTTATAGCCGCTCCCTTTTCTTACATGCCTTTCCTTCTTTGTCCAACTAAACAGTGAAATGGATACTATTGAGCGCATATGCTTTAGGTATTGAGGAAAAAATGCTATTTGAGTTGCAGATCAGCTCAGAGTGAGTGAGAAAATGGGAATAAATCTATTATATTTAACCATTTGGCTTTATGTCATATATCAGAGAGATGGCTCTAGTCCTAGGGAAAGACAATAAAAAATACACCACTCATCTTTGGAGTGAGAGCCTTTACAAATGCACAGTGAACACGTGACTAAAAATAACCCAGGTTGTTCATGTTGGATAAGAGTTTCTTTATTGTTTTAAACTGATCTGTATGTAGTATTTAGGATATCAGGCTTTTTTTTTTAATATAAATTCCAAAAACCAGAGAGAGAGAAAAATATTTTATACTACTGCTTTCATAAAGGAAACTTGTAGTCATGACCACTTCAAAAGAAAAGGTAAAATCTTCCAAATGTATGCCAATATGGTTTTATTGATTAAAATCAAAGATTTATAAGTACCTATCAGAAAGTATTGCAATATATTCTTCCCAAGTTATTTTGTTTTTTAAATCAAAGGTAAACCAATTTATAAAATCAAGGATCCACAGAGGCCGTCTGAATGTGCCTGTTATGGGTTGTCAGAGCGTTGCTGTACAGATGGTGATAATCTCATCCCTTCTCCTTTCCTCACTAGAAAGGGTTGCAAGTTACTGCCTCAGTTTTTTGGCATCTCTAGATCCGTGGAGAAACTGCACCTCGCACCTGTGCTGTTCTCCCACTTACATGTAGGAGGAATGTTATCATGCAGAAAAACCTGCTTGCTACATAAGGCATGTCCAGCTAACCCGTGCACCTAACCCTGCCTTCCTTCCCCAAGGATGTTTCAGACTAATGTTTTTGCCTCCAAGTTCCCCTTGTCCTTACTAAAAAGCTAATTGGAAGAGGAGAAAGACTGGGAAGAGAAGGTGAAGCATGTTTGGTTAACAAGTATGATAAATATATGAATTTAACAATTTTAAAAATACCTTTAATATTCCTTTTCACTTTAATTTCAGATGATTCTATGAAACATGTGCTAATTAATGTTATGTTTTTAGAAAAAATTCAAGTAGATATTTATTTATAAGAATTATTTATGAAGGAAAAACTAAGTCCTAAAACCAGGGATTCGAATACTTCTGCCTTAAAACTATGGTTCTGGCCATTTCCTAGTTTCTTGGATTGGGTTGCACGTACAAAAAAAATGTATTCCATGTAACTGAATAGGATAGACAATGGAAACAGCCACTGTCTGTGTTAATGAAGACATTCTTGGTTAGTTGCTGCTTTTCCATTTCACCGTTTCCTGGCACTAAAGTCTAAGGCACCCATAAAGTAATTTTTAAAAATTAAATTGAGCTCTCAAACTAGACATTAGACATTGATTATGTAATATTATAGTGCTGATTTTAATTCACCTTTTTGGTCAACTTTTGGAGGGAAACAAAAATTGTACCTTCTAATTAACTGTTCTTTTTCCTTCTCCTTCAGAGATCAATTATCTTAGTTAACTTTCCTTTCCTCCCTTTTCTTCACTTCCCTCTCTCCTGTTCCAGTGGATATATGGTCTGTGGGATGCATTATGGGAGAAATGGTTCGCCACAAAATCCTCTTTCCAGGAAGGGACTGTATCCTTGTACCTTTTGCTGCAGCTTTACATGTCTTGTTCTCTCTCCCTTTAAACACCTAACAGTTTTACCAGGAGAGTAAAGATAGAAGCAAAAAGTTGGGTAAGTGGTGTAATTGTGATTTTTTTTTAAGTGATGGTTTCTATAATCTGACCAGTACTGAAAACTATCTACCACAATGATTTAATTACATTTCAATGGGCTTTTTTGTTTTTAAATTATTTTGTATAAATCTAAGTAGCGGTGCTATTTTTTCATAAATAAGAAAAGCAACCAAATCCCAAATTATTAAAATATACTTATTTTTATAATTAGAAAAACAAGCCACTATTTGCAAGTATTTTCCATCTGCTTTCTAAAACTAATTTATGCTTCTATAACACTTGGGCAAGCTTTTGTCTATAGCTTCATTCATTTGAATTGCTCTTGACACTATATCCAGTCTTAAATAGGTCATTATAGCATTTTCTTCTTAAAACATGAGATTCTACATTTAAAAAGCATAATTATTATTCAAATTGCTGGGTGCCTGGTGGGTTTAAAATAGGCCTCTCTCATTTGACTTGGATATGTGACTTAGACATAGATAATTACTTTTCCAATGAAATGTAGAATTTTTAAAAGCAGTGTTGATTTGAGTTCTACCACTGAGTCCTGTACTAGATTTCATCAGAAATTCCTTGGAGTGATATTTATGAGCTGGAATTATTAAATGAGCTGGTATAGTTCTGAAATGAACAAAAGCTTACACTCTAACAAAGGCACATATTTGTCATTGGAATATACAGATAATAAAGTTTACATATTAATAGAGAATATACTTTTTAAAATACAGAAATACCCTGCTAATACACAATAGTGAAATATAAGTGCAGCAAAAGTTGAGAACTTTCACAATGATAATGGAAGATTGAGTTCAATATATTTACTATATATGACTTTTTTTGGAAATTACCAATAAACATGTAGTCCATAACACTATTAAATCTAATATTTGAGTAATAAGAAGGCTCTGTTAAGGAACTCTTTTACGTAAGAAAGATTATGATTGATATTTAGTAGAAATAAAAGAAGGAAAGGCCTATAATAAAAGAAAATTGGACTCAATAAGAAATTAATGCCATATTGGACATATATTTATGTGGACATTTATTTATTCTGCTGGATATTAATGAGATATTCTCTAAATTCCAGTAATAATGTAAGAGTAATGACATCTTCTAGACCTATACTGCCCAATAGGTAGCCACTAGCAACACGTGGATATTCAGTATTGGAAATTACAGCTAGTCTGAATGGAGATTGTTATAGGTGTAAAATGTATACTAGGTTTTGAAGATATAAAAAGGAAGCATGTAAACATCACATTAATCATTTTTATGTTGATTATGTATTAAAATGCCATTTCATTTTACTTTCCATTAATTATTTACATTTTGAGGATCAATTTTTTATTCGATGCAGTTGATTTGAATAATATTTAAAGTTCATATTTATATTTAAATGTACTGATTTCATACAAAAGTATAAATTTTTTTCCCTTTGTTCTTTTGCCTTTAGGGTATAACACATTTCAGATTTAAAAAAAAGAAAATTTCTCAATCAGTACTTAAAGACATCTATTTCTATAAAGCATTGTTAATGAAATACAAAAAGTCACAATGCCTCATTTCCATGTGACATTGTTGCAGTGTCTTTGATTTTTTATTAGCATGGTTCTCTATCTGATTTAGCTCTTCAGACTTTTTTTTTCTTTATTGATTAAGGTATTACATATGTGTCCTTATCCCCCCATTACCCACCCCTCCAAACCCCCACTCATGCCCTCATCCCCCTGTTGTCTGTGTCCATTGGTTAGGCTTATATGCATGCACACAAGTCCTTTTGTTGATCTCTCCTCCTAACCCCCATCCTTCCCTACCTTCCCTCTGAGGTTTGATGGTCTGATCGATACTTCTCTGTCTCTGGGTCTGTTTTTGTTCATCAGTTTATGTTGTTCATTATATTCCAGAAATGAGCGAGATCATGTGATATTTATCTTTCTCTGGCTTACCATAGCTAAGATTTAGAAACAGCTCTTCAGACTTTTATCAGAGTTGCTTTTTACTCATTTTAACAGTTTTAATGTCAATAAAATGAGAAAGAAAAAGGACATTTTCAACCTCTTCAGAAAACAAGCAGGCAAAAGATAATAGTACCATATTAATAATTCTTTATTCTTCCAAAAATTCTTCTCTTGGACTTTTTTATTCCCCCCTTTTATTTTAGTTTATATTTCAGAAAAAAAAATGTTTGTAACTGAAAGTAAATTGCGCAAAAATCAATGTATAAAATAGATATCCTTAATAAGTTTGATCCTAGAAATTGAATACATCCTACTACACAAAATGTAGATTGTGATAAGGGCTTGCATTCTGAATTCCTTCATCTCATGTGATGATTATGGAGAGTGGTCTTTGATAGTCTCCTGCCATTTTTGATCATGAGCCTATATGAGGACCTAATAGTAAACAAGAAAGTTACATAAAGACATTTATAGTGGAAGCCATTTTGCTTAAGTTAAATTCTACTTAAATATGGGTAAATAATTTTGAGATTAAAATGAGTTAGAACTGCATCTTATTGAAAATGTATTAATTTGGATTTAAATCCTTAGTTTATTTTGCCTGTAATTAAAGTTATAATTTAACATTGCAAGTCATTGCCACAGTTTTAAAAGGAACTAAACCATAGAAATCTCAATTAAACAATGAGGTACACATAATCTTTTTTTTTTTAGTGGAATTGTTTCATTAATGTTTACATAAAATTATTATAATTTTATGACTACAGTTTTCTACCAAGAATCGAGATGTCAGAGAATTGAATTAATTTTACTAAACAATGATTGTCAGACACAAGTTGAGGGGCTGATGGAGACTATGTATCAGAAGAATCATACCAATATTTTAGCATTTAAATGATTCTAGCATGTACTGGAAGGAATATAAAAGATTGGTATATGATAATTGATACCTTGTTTACTTCCATGGTTCTTCAGAGACTTAAAAATAAAAAGGTTATAGGTTTTCTTAACTTTCACTTAGAATTATTCAGTTTCTCTGAGGCTAAAAAGTGTTTGATAATACTTTATCTTCCCCTATCAACATCCAACATTATTCCTCTCTCTCCATAAAACTTCTTAATACTAATTTTTCTAATCTGAACCTTAAGCAACCTTTGACAAATTGAGAAATCTTTTGAAATTATTATTTATGCCTACAGTGTTAGCTATTTTCCTACATTGAAACTGGCTATATTTGAGAAATATTTTATAGGTTTCTTAACTATTGAAATATGACTCAGATGATATCACATGATAGATTTTTTATTACTAAATTAAAGGGTTGGCTAAATGAACAAATAAATATACATATTTGCTTTTGCAATTTAATAGGTTGATAATTTTTTAATATCCAAAGTAAATAAAATACTTAATATTTATTGTATACTTAATTTATACAAATGTATACTATTACACACTTGATTTTTACTATAATACTATGATTAAAACCTATTATATTTCATACATGTATGTTGACATAATATGTATTGATAGTATTAGCCAAAAGTCTGAGGCCCATGCTGAATTCAAGCCAGAGAGCAGTAGCTATGCCGGGTCAATTATTTTCTTTACATAATCCAAATATCACATGAAGTATGAGTGACTTCACATTTCATTCAGATTTTGTTTCTTTTATTTATTTTTATTTATTTATTTTAAATATATTTTATTGATTTTATACAGAGAGGAAGGGAGAGAGATACAGAGTCAGAAACATCGATGAGAGAGAGTCATCGATCAGCTGCCTCTTGCACACCCCCTACTGGGGATATGCCCGCAACCAAGGTACATCCCCTTGACTGGAATCGAACCCGGGACCCTTCAGTCCCCAAGCCAACGCTCTATCCATTGAGCCAAACCGGTTTTGGCAGATTTTGTTTCTTTTAATAAGAACTCACAATAAAGCAGTTTGATGATGTTTTGTTTTGTTTTGTTTTAGGACTAGTCACTTACTCCTTTCATCTATTGTACTTCACACACAAACCAGGGCTTGCCATTTTCTTTATTACTGAAGGCTTGTGTAATACCAGTATACTTTTCATGATTTCTTTCCTTAAGCCTGCTTCTTTTAGATATTCTACTTTATTTTCCCTCAATCCTACTTCACATGGTAGCACCTTCTTTTAGCAAGACTTATAATGTTCCTTGGCCAGTTTTCTGGACCTGGGTGATATTAAAGACAGGTACACCATCCTTAGACCTCAAATATATTATCTTTGATTAATGCTCATAGCTGAGCTGCTAAAACACCACCTCTTGCTTTTCTGTCTGAAAATATGAGAAATTTCAGTTAGAATGAAAAGATATATACCTATAACCTTGCCAAGGAGCCAAGTTGTTAGGAAACTGGTAGATGGTTTTTTAAAATATATTTGAAGAAATAAAGAAAACACTCTCAAAGTAATTGACTGTCATATCTTTTCTAAGCTCAAACATGAAAATTAGGAATAATCAAAATAAACTAAACAAAAATTGAAGATTGTGGATGATTATCTACAGATAGCATAGATAGATGCTCTTAATCCTTTTATCTCCTTGAAATAACTGCTTACTTCCTAAAAATTTGCAACTAATACATTCCTATAGTTCCAATCTATTCCTCAATAAAAAGATAATACAGGGTTATCTCAAACAATATATAATTTTGACTTTAAATAAAGTTGGGAGGTAAAAACCCAGTAGTCATTCTTTCACATTCATAAGCAAATTGCATATAATAATGAACATAAAGATTATTTATTCATTATTTCTCTGTATTTGTTGAAAATAATATATTTTCACCAATAACATGTTTACTATTCTTTTCTTTTATTATTAGTTAGAGAAAATCTGAGTGAGACAGGAATCACTAGAATGGAAACTAGGGATTTTGAGGGATCTGAAAAGATGGAAGTACTTAGTTATAAGAGAAAATCTCTTCTCCAATGTGGTTAGAGAGGACCAGAGTCCACTAGAGGGCAGGAGAAGGCATAATGGTCACAAAAGGAGATTTGAGAGCTCTACAGCAAAAGAGGCAGAAAGTGACACAGAGAACCGACTTCTGGGGTGGAACAAAGGCAAGAAGCTGAAGAGCTGGATCTGCACCCTTTAAGACACACGTGTCAAACACAAGGCCCGCGGGCCAAATCCGTCCCGCCAGGCCTTGCAATGTGGCCCGCACCGCGCTGTCATCACTGCACTCCGCTGTGTTTCCATCACAATGACAGTTTATGACTGTTCAGTAAACCATTCGGCCCGCGATTTAGGCTGGATTTTAGATTTTGGCCCCTTCTCTGATTGAGTTCGACACCCCTACTTTAAGGCCTTGAACAGGAAACATTATGTGCTATCAGGCACAAAGCTCTAGTAGGGCCCCAGACATTCTCTGTCTCCTGGAAATATGTTTGTAGAAAGATTTAAAAGCATAGTGTATGTTTATATCTATCTAAGTTCTATAGAAATGATATTGAGTTATTTTTTAAAATGAAGTGAGACATTGAGGGGGGCCTGCAAATAATGAAATGCATCCCTTAGTCATTTCTGTAACATTCCATTTAAGTTGCCCTTGCTCCATTTGGTCCTTAGGTCAGAGGTCATGAATGATGATACCCGCTATGGGACTCTTCCCTTCAGCCCTCAACTAAGTCTTGAGCTCATGTGGGCTATAAGAATGGCTTCTGGTCCTATTCACTTTAGTCCTGTGACTTACCTCCTACATGTCAATTTACTTTGTAAAATACCTTCTTTGCCTAAATTACAGGATTGTGGTGATGAATCATTTGATACATATAAAACAGTAGATATTTACAAACATACTCATATCTGCAAATACCTTCAAATATAAGTAACTCCAATTTAAAAAAATATATATTTTATTGATTTTGTACAGAGAGGAAGGGAGAGAGATAGAGAGCTAGAAACATCAATGAGAGAGAGTCATCAATCAGCTGCTTCTTGCACACCCCCTACTGGGGATATGCCCGCAACCAAGGTACATGCCCTTGACCGGAATCGAACCCGGGACCCTTCAGTCCCCAAGCCAACGCTCTATCCATTGAGCCAAACCAGTCTCAGCAGTAACTCCAATTTTTATAGTATAAAATCCTTTGGGGGAAACTCTAGCCCAAATGACCTTTAAATTGAATTAGATAAGCCATAGAAATGAAAATAACTAAAAGGCCACTTAGAGTAAAAAGTAATTCTCTCAAATGATGAGAAACCAAATACCCGTGAATCATAGAACAGGAAAAGAAAAAGAATGAATTAATTACCATTTACTGAGGCACTTTTGCAGGTTAATGTACGAAATGAAGTGAGGACACACTTGGATCTGAAGGAACAGGTGTTTAATTTGTTGATAATGTGAGATAGCCAGGGCCAGCTTTACTCTTTGTTGATCAGAACATAAAATGTTTAAAGTAAAATATCTTTTCACCATTAGGATTTCTTTAAATTACTATATACACCTCAGAATTACATGGATTTTCAAATATGAATTTTTTTTTAAAAAATGTGATGCAATAAAAACATTATTTAAGTGTTTTATGGCAGCATATTTTGTAAGTTCATTAATCTATAAATTCATTTATAATATAATTATAAACTTAAAGCTTTCTTTTTTATTGTAAGTTCCTCCTTTATTATAAGTTTCCATGGATATTTCTGTTTTGTAAAAAAGCAAGTAAAACTATAAATGATTTTAAAATTAACAATATGATGCCATATAAGTTATAAAGAAAGAAAAGCAAGTCAAACATATTGATTGAAGGATAAAATCTTCCTTTGATTTCCTGTCATTAGAATATTTATGTTGTGCCTCATGGATATTGTTTCTTTTTCTTACTTAAATTCACATGTGCAAAATATGGACCTTCTAAATTTATTTATGCATAAAGTAGTTTTTTATAATTCCATTTTGCATCAAAGTTTAAAACAATGTGCTTTTGGTAAATATCTAGATGAATTTTTAACTTTTGAAACATAAGTGTTTCAAAGAAATAGTGTTCTTGTTTTAGAAAACCATATTAAATTTTGCTATTGTACTTCGAGGTATCCAAGAAAATGTATCAAAGTACATTGTCTGAATCCTATGCCAAATGAAGGTATAATTATGTTAAGGGGGAAAGCAGTGTGGTTTAAAAATCGTGTTACCAGAGCCATGGAAACATTTGTCAGGATGCTGAAGCTTACGTAATCCAAAAAATATTTTGCTGTAACAACCCAAGTCATTACACAAAGTGCAGAAGCAGCAATACATTGCTTTTTAAATTTAGATTTAAACTGCCAGGGCCTACATTATATTATTTCTATTATCTTGGGTAAAAGTAGAAAAAAAGATAACATGGAATAATTTAATGCCTAACAAATGACATGACATCTGATATTTTTATTACTTGGAAAATTAATTATCATATTTTGTTAGCACCAAAATTTACTAAAATTCATTTTAAGGAAAGTGAGTCAGCTTATAAGTGTTCGAGTTGCAAATGACTCTGCTTTCTGCCCTTGGGAAACAGATGATGGGAGAGGGAATGTAATGAATCAGAATAATAAGAGCAACCAGAGTTCTAGCTGGGTAGCATTACTGTACAAGACTCTCATGGAGACCCAAATTCAGTTCCTAAGCATGATTGGATTTGCTAATTTTTCTTAAGGTTTTCACAATTTCTCCTAAACTTTTCAAGATATTCACTGGAATATCTTGAAAAGTTTGTAAAATACTCCAGTCACCTTGATAAACATGAAATTTGGTTCCATGGCTTTATTTTGAAAAATACACCTGTCTTGAGTAAATGAAAATTCATATAAACTCATATGCACATACTCCACTTTTGTAATTCATAATAATAGAGTGCAGCATTTCCAGGCACAAGGCTTAGCATGTGGGTGTCATAAGCATGGATAGGAATAATGAATAGTGAGCAAAGTTAAATGGAAATTAGAAAAGTTTCCAGGGTATTACCACCTAGAAAAGATACATTAAAATACAGAAAATGGGATAGAATGTATATTCACCAGTAGTTCAGATATAGAGTTTATATCTGTGCATAATTTTTATGCAAAATCTCATGACTCATTAAGTCTATTTTGGGTTCTGACATGAAGATACATTTCCCAAAATGTTCTCCTTTTACTTTGGAATATCTGTGTCTAGCAGAGTCACACAAAGGAGAACTGGCAGATATACAGTTACTAATACCAGTTATTTA
The DNA here is from genome assembly GCF_014108245.1 of Pipistrellus kuhlii. Taxonomy (NCBI): domain Eukaryota; kingdom Metazoa; phylum Chordata; class Mammalia; order Chiroptera; family Vespertilionidae; genus Pipistrellus; species Pipistrellus kuhlii. The sequence continues at coordinate 147,285,686 of NW_023425404.1, forward strand.
GCCTAGAACTTTCTAGAACCAATTGAGATTAGCACAACATAGTGACTGAAATTTCCTTTAGGTAAATTGTTATTGTTGATGCTGTTGTTTAAAGGTATATGGGAGAAGTGAAAAATCAATGGCTATTAGTCTGAAAGATACAATTTACCAGTTTTAGAATAGGAGTGTTCAGGGATCATAGATTCTATTCACATATTTAAAGGCTATTATTTGGATGAGGGAATAGGGTGATTTATTCCTGCTTAGATCATGGAGAGAAGTTCCATAGAGTCAACTGTGGTTTAATGTGTGGAATGCCTTGTCAAGTGCTCTCAGTAGTGAGAGGATCATCCAATGAGTGGTGGGTTTCCCTCATTGGAAATATTTTTAATTATGGTATGTAAATAAAACATGTAATATAAATATAAAATAAATGACTTTCATATGCATAATTACAATATACATTTAATTCATGATGATAATGATAACTAACATTAATGGAGACTTACTATGTACCAGGCAATATGAAAATATGTTTATCAGGCATAATATTTTCAAAGTCTATTAAAAATTCTACATAAATGCTATTTATTATTTGCATTTTAGAGGATGAAGTTGATATTAAACGAGATGAAGTAATTTGTTGAAGGTTTCAGTTAGAAAGCAATGGAATTGGTTCTGCACCAGGAAAAAAAAAAAAAAGAGCATTTGCCAGAGATATCACGTTGAGTTTTTGCATTCCATAAAAACAGTGGAAAGAGCCGAAACCGGTTTGGATAGAGCATCGGCTTGGGGACTGAAAGGTCCCGAGTTCGATTCCGGTCAAGGGCATGTACCTTGGTTGCGGGCACATCCCCAGTAGGGGGTGTGCAAGAGGCAGCTGATCGATGACTCTCTCTCATCGATGTTTCTAGCTCTCTATCTCTCTCCCTTCCTTTCTGTACAAAATCAATAAAATATATTTTAAAAAAAAGTGGAAATAGATGTTTTCTAAGTTGCAAATAGGTTTGTGGCAGAAACAACTTTTCTCCAAACATTTGAATAGATAAAGGCAAGGGGAATCCCTGCATAATGAGTTTTTATCTCTCTCTATTTTTTTGTCTCTCTCTCTTTCCCAGAACCTATTGTAAACATACAGATACACTGTAAATAGCAACTTAGTCAGACTGGTCAGTTTGGATAGTATGATAAGAATACTTGCAATTCAAAAAACAAATATCTTTTCAGAAATTTTTTCCTTTTTTCTTTAAATAAAAAATTATCACAATACCAACCTCTTGTGAGGCAGGTACTATCTGGAGTTTCAATGCATTCATATTAAAGGGGTGCACAACTGTTTGCTCTATCTTTCCCTGATATTTTTGCATGTCACTTGCTTTACTAAAATGGAAGCAAAACAAATTTGCTTCCTTAGGTATGCTTATCACCTTCAAAGCTGTAACCATTCCTTTGCAGTGATCCCTGTTTAGGGAGTTAAATCAAACTGAAAACTTTGAATCTAAGTGAGATTTTCATCACAGTAGAAAGAATCTCTTGAGGAATTATTTTTAAAATATATATATTTGTATTGATTTCGGAGAGGAAGAGAGAGGGAGAAAGAGAGAAACATCAATGATGAGAAATAGTCATTGATTGGCTGCCTTCTGCAGGCCCCATACTGGGGATCAAGCTGGCTATCTGGGCATGTGCCTGGACTGGGAATCGAACCCTGACCTCCTAGTTCAGTGTTCTGCAAACTCAGTCAACAGAGCAGCAAACTTTGTCTCGAGAGCCACAGTTTGCCGATCGATCACTGTCCTAGTTCATAGATCAATGCTCAGTCACTGAGCCATGCTGGCCTGGCTCATGAATTCTTTAAGGTTACTGCCAAATTACAAGATGAAATTTGAAGAGTATGTGCAGCAAAATTGTAGTGTGCTGCTATCTTTACCTATTTGCTCCCCCTTCAACGCCCTTTTATCTTCTAGGTTATTTCCACTCCTAAAACTGACCTCTTTCTCTTTATGACTTTTCAATAGGAGCAAGTAGGTAACCAATTGCAGTTAAAGAGAGAGATTTCACATTTTTTTTTTTTTTTTTGCTTCACCTTTCCCCACTTTGCCCCTTCCTGTGTACCCTCTGCCTGAGCTTCCTGGTTTTAAGTTCTGGATGATAACTGGCAATAGAGGACATTATAATTTCACCTTATAAATTTTAGGTTTCTTTTGATTCACAGTTTCCAGAAGAAGTATCAGCTCTCTGTCATGTTGTTTATTTCATGTTGAACTGTTTTGTTTTGAAAGCCAGCATTCCTTACTCTTACAAAGCAACCATGTTTATAAGGCAAGGCTCCTGTTTAGAAATATCCTCCTTCGATGGAACTGAGCCAGCATATTCCAATGCATTCATTCTTGAACCACCATATCACCTCATGAAATTTATTCATATTTATAAATGAATAAATGTGTCTTGTGAAAGAAATCCTTTCTTTTGACTTGCTGGCAGCCTCCCCCCCTTGCCCCCACCCCCAATGCAGTATACAAAAGAATAAAAATTAACTGATTTGCAGGGTTCCCATATTAACACAATCTCAAATAATTTACAATACAAATCAGTAGGATTCTAGGAGATGGATGCTAATTAGACCTTTTGAATCAGAAGCTGTTCATCATTGAATTATAATTGCAAAGTAACATTATCACGCACTGGGTATCCCTGAGTGGTATTGTTACTTTAATTGCATGAAAGAAGGGGCCCTGGCATTCTCCCCCTTTCGCTGTTTTAAAAGATTATGAATGATCACAAGACTGGCCTCTAATTCAATCAGTGAAAGATTGGACCATTGCTCTGTGGCATGGACCATCAAGTGTCTTCATTGATTTGCTCTTCTATTCCTGTCTTCTTGTTTATCTCCATGTCATTTTTGTTTTCAGTTGACATGTGGTCAGTAGGGTGCATCACGGGAGAAATGATAAAAGGTGCAGTGCTGTTTCCTGGCACTGATCGTATCCTTCTTAGCAGCCAGTGTTCTCTGTAGGTGTTATTTTCAATCCATTTCCTTTGGTTTGATTATACTATTGCTGATGGGATACATTCGCTGCCCTTACAGAGACTCCAATGTCAATATTTACCAACTAGCATCATGGTACAATAACCGTGTCTCTTAGCAAAATCTTATGTGGATAATATAGTATCAAATATGAAGCACAGAGCATGGTATCAAAAGGTCTGTCTTAACTCAGTTCTATGAAACTCATAACAGTGATTTATGCTTCTCTATTGATTTTTGTTGTAGATCTTTCAAAATCAAGTTCTATTCATAGCTAGATAATAAATGACAAAATATTTAGTTTTAAGATTTATGCATCTATATCATAGGAAATACTCACTTGGCATAGAACATTTAACCAGATAGATTTATGTTCATTTACAAATACAATAAGTTTATTTTAACACATATTGAAAAAGTATGCATGTGTATTTTATTTTTAAACTGATGGTCTTCTAAAGTTCTTTTTCTCATTTACTTCATTCATAGGAATGATTGCTCCAATTCCTGCTATTATTTTCTTCATGTAATTAACAAATGTAATACATAAAACCTCATTAATAATAATTATATAAAACTAGAGGCCCAGTTCTGAATTCATGCATGGGCGAGGTCCCCCAGCCTGGCCAGTGATTGGGGCTGATCAGGGCCAAGCCAGTGGGGGAAGGATTGTGGGAAGTTGACTGCATTGAATGCCTGTCACCCTTGTGGTCAGTGCATGTCATAGTACTAGCTAGTCATCATATATATACTAGAGGCCTGGTGCATGAAATTTGTGCATGGGGTGGGGGTGTTGGTGTCCCTCAACCCAGCCTGCACCCTCTTCAATCTGGGACCCCTCAAGGGATGTCTGACTGACTGTTTAGACCCGATATATTCCTCTCACAATCCAGGACTACTGGCTCCCAACTGCTTGACTGCCTGCCTGCCTGATTGACCCTAATTGCTTCTGCTTGCCAGCCTGATCAACCCCTAGCCACTGCTGAACTGGCCCGATTGCCCCTAACTGTCCTCCCCTGCCAGCCTGGTCACCCCCAACTGCCCTCCTCTACTGGCCTGGTAACTCCTAACCGCCCTTCCTTGCCAGCCTGGTTGCCCCTAACTGTCCTCCCCTGCTGGCCTAGTCACCCACAGTTGCCCTCCCTACAAGCCTGGTCGTCCCCAACTGCCCTCCTCTGCCGGCCATCCTGTGGCAGCCGTCTTGTGTCCACATGGGGCAGCCATTTTTGATCACATGGGGGCGGCCATTTTGTGTGTTGGAGTTATGGTCAATCTGCATATTACTCTTTTATTAGGTAGGATATAGACTAGTGGCCCAGTGCATGAAATTTGTGCATGGGGGGGGGCGTGTTTCCCTCAGCTCAGCCTGCACCCTCTCCAATCAGGAACCCCTTGGGGGATGTCCAATTGCCAGTTTAGGCCTGATCCCACAGGCCTGTCTGGAACTGCTGGCTCCTTACTGCTCACCTGCCTGCCTGCCTGATTGCCCCTAACCCCTCTGCCTGCCTGCCTGATCACCCCTAACCTCTCTGCCTGCCTGTCTGATTGCACCTTACTGCCCTCCCCTGCCAGTCTGATCTTGCCTCCAACTGCTCTCTCCTGCTGGCCTGATTTTGTCCCCAACTGCCCTCCCCAGCTGGCCTGGTTGCTCCTAACTACCTCTACCTGCATGATTGCCCCTATCTGCCTTTTCCTTGGCCCCCACTACCATGGCTTTGTCCAGAAGAAACTCGGATATCCAGATGATGGCTGGTTGACCCAGTCTAATTAGTATATTACTATTTTATTAATATAAATAGATTATATAGAATAGGATTGCTTAAATGGGGGTAAAAGCCTTTTTTATCAGGAAGAGATGCTCCTGGCAGACAAAAACACATAATGCCTATATCTGGACTGATAGCCAGCCATATGCACTATACTGGCAAACTGGTCATTAAAAAATTTAACTGCTTTCTTACAGCTTACATCAAACAGATGTTGTCCTTAAAACCTCTCCTCAGCACCCACCTTAGGTTCTGCCTTTGCAGTTCACCCAGATTAGGTTCTGATTGGTTGGTTTCTATGCCAGTCAGTATCAGAAGCTCAGCCTCCTAGGCAACCATTGGCTCCTCACAGTTCACCCAGATTTGGTACTGATTATTTGATCTCTATACCAGCCAGTTTCTGGGCCTATCTCCAGGCCTGCTCAGAGAGGTGGGTCTGATCAGCAGCCCTCATGGAGGCCTGGAGAGAAAAAGAGGCATGGCTGCTGGTGAAGCCCGGAGAGAAAGAGAGAGGCAAGGGCTGATCAACAGCTGCCATCGAGGCTGCAGATCAGACCCTGCCTCTCTCTTTGGACCTCTCTCTAGGCCTGATCTGCAGCCCGCGCCCCCCCCCCCCCCAGCAGTCAATGCTGAGTAGCTGCACCTGCAGTAGCTGCACCTGCAGTGGCGGCACTTAGTGCTGGGTCACTACGGCAAACCAGCACAGACTGCAAGACTGACTTCTGTCTTGTTTGTTTGAGCCTTCAGTCATTACGGACCCTGGGCTTTTATATATTAGGGTATCTGAAGAAATAAATTTATATCATTTATGTTATTAAAAGGCACCCTCTCTTAGGAAGCAATTAGTTAGCAAATAAAAATTCTGAGTTTCTGCAGTATTTAAATATATGTGAAATGAACATTTGTCCCCTGTAAATTAAAATGATTGATTTTCATTACTTTCCATATGTTTTTATTAAAGAAAATCTGATTGATTTTTACAACTGAATTATTAAATACAAATTAACGTTTTTTAGAATCTATTTCTTGGGAGAAGTTGCTGAGTGATTAGTATATGGGTGTATAATAACTTATTTTTAAGTGAGTTAACTATCTTTCTACACTCAGTCATTGTCATTAATAAAATAATATATCCTCATCATACTAAAGATAATATCTCTTCTTAAATGATCATAATTCAAAACTGAAATTGAGCCTATAATAATGGGTTTTTAATACATAATTGAAGTAATTCTAATTACTAATATAATGTATCCTAACCATATTATGATTAGCCATTCACTTTGAGGGTTTATAATTACATATATGGTTACACATATATTTTCACACATACATTCTTTGTTTGTATTAAAGGGCCAGTTTACAAAATGACTAAAAGGCATTTACTTAATTTTTGTTGAATTAAAAAACTTAACATAAAATATTTTATTTAGTAAAAATAAAGCTTCACTGTTTTAACTTCATTCTTATTAAAATCTTTTTCTAATCTTACATATGACACCAATTATTTAATTTTTTTTGCTCTATTTGCAGTTGTTTTCTACATATACATTTCTTTAAAACATCTACAATTTACCACATTTATGTTAATGTTAATGCTATTTAGAAGTATGTTACTTGATACAAAACTAATTTTTTTTTATTCTGAACCATTTATAAACTTGAGCTTGGCCTTTGGACATAAATATGAAATAGTAATTACATTTAGGCTACTTTTAGACATTTGATTAAAACAAACTCAATCTGCTAACTTTGTTCTCTTGGCTATTTCAGAATTTTTGTGGTTGAATAATTGATGAGTGAAATGAATATTTGCCCCTATAAATTAAAATGATTGATTTTCGTTACTTTCCATATATTTTTTTTTAAAGAAAATTGGATTGATTTTCACAACTAAGTTATTAAATACAAATTAACATTTTTAAGAATCCATTTCTTGGGAGAAGTTGCTTGGGAATCAATCACTTCTGAACTTTGGTATCAAAATCTCTTATAAGCTCAGCTCTAGGCTGCTGCTAATGCTAAAGTTCATATTAGATGTCCTTTCAATACCTGCACTTGATATTTGATATTGAGTTATTTCTGAAACTGTCATATGGGGATACATTTGTAAATTTCTTGAAGGGCAAAGGGGAAATATTTTTTAAAGTGACTTCTCAGAATCCAAGAGGTGGTCTTTTAATGATTTCAAGCATGTTAAAGTTTAAATCAGTGTTTTCCATGAAAATAGTTTATGAATACTAATATCATAAAATTGACCTCTTAAAAAACAAGACGAATTTTAAAAAATTCACTATTATTTTAAATGACTTATCTGAGAGTCAATAAAATTATATCTGAATCTATTAAATAGCACCTTTAAAATGGAACTTAAAATATACAATATGTACACTATACATCTATATAATACACCATAAAGAACCATTATTATTAATCAAACATCTTCACTTATATGAAGATATTCTCAAAGTAAATAATTTCTAAAAGTTCTTATAATTATAAACTTTACATATCTTCTTAATATAAAAACTAATGCATCTGCAACACTTACAGCATTGATAAGGTCTTATACTCATTATCTTTTATGCCTAAAATAATTCAACACATTTTTTTCAAAATTTAAACAGGCAATTTTTAAAAATTTTATGTATTTATGTGTTACTTTGTTAGTTAATATATTTTAAGTACATATTAATTAAGTTTTATTCAATTCAAGCATGTTTTTAACTCTGCCTTGAAGGATCAGAAATAATTTTCCTTAGAGATCCCATCTAATAAATTTCTTCATTGCAGATATTTTTACTTTAAAAATTGCAAAATATTTTTATATAAGCAAATTAATATTAAATATATAACTTTTGAACAAGATCAATAAGATGAACATGTATTTACTTCTACTTAAATTAAAAAAAGAACATTACCAATAAATACCTTTGAATCTTTTTATGTGCATCTCATAAATCATATTCTTTCTTCTCTCCACAGAGATCACTACTGTTCTAAATATGTTTTTATAATCTCTTTTACTTTCCTTATATTTTTACCACATACATATATATCTTTAATATGTGGTTTAGTTATATGTCACAAAATAATAATGATATTTTATTATTATTTTGTGACTTGCTTTTTTAAAAGTTAACATCATATTTTTGAAATTTATCCATATTGATGCATTAAAAATAGTTCATTTATTTTCATTTCTGTATGGTAGTTTAGCCTATGAATACTCTATGGTTGGGTCCATTCTCCTATAAATAGATTGGGTTATATTTTTTGGGGGTTTTGTTTTTATAAAAAATGATGATATAAATATATGTCTCTATGAGCACAAGGGCAAGGCATTTTTTGTTTTATTTTTTTGAAAATGATAAATGCCAGGCTTATAGGTATGAATATGTTTAATTTGACTATGTAATATCAAATTGATTTCCAGAGTACAACATATAGTTGTAATTCTACTTAATAACCTTATTAACTCTTCATATTGACAGATTATTTTTAAAATTTGTTAACAATTTCTTGGATATAAAATACTATTTCAGTAGAGCTTTAGTATATATTTCCTGACTACAAGGGAGGCTAAACATACTTTCTTGTTTATTGTATACTAGAGGCTCGGTGCATGAAATTGTGCTCTGGGGGAGTGGAGTCCCTCAGCCCAGCCTGCATCCTCTTGCAGTCCTGGACCTCTTGCTCCTTAACACCTGCCTGCTTCCTGCTCTTTACCACTCTTATTTGCTGCTCCTTAGGGCTGCTGAGGAGGCAGGAGAGACTCCCATCACCATTGTTGCACTCACCAGCCATGAGCCCGGCTTCTGGCTGAACAGCACTCCCCCTGTGGGAGCACACTGACCATCATGGGGCAGCTCCTGCATTGAGCGTCTGCCCCCTGTTGGTCAGTGCACATCATAGCGACCGGTCGCTCTGGTCATTCCACAATAAAGGTTGCTTAGGTTTTTATTATATAGATTAATGTTTTCTCTTGGTAAAGTATTTCTTTGCTCTTATAAAAAAAAATTTCTATTGTATTATTTTATTGTTTACTAGAGGCCCTGTGCACAAATTTATGCATGGGTAGGGTCTAGCTGGCTTGGCCTCAATCAGGATAGATTGAGGCTAGGCCTATTGGGAAGAGGAGACAGTGGGAGGTTGACCAGCCAGCCTACCACAATTGAAGCCCGATCAGTGCCAGGACGATTGGGGGAAGGGGTCTTGGGAGATTGGCTGGTGGGCTCCAGGTTGAGGGAGGCTGATTGGGGGAGGGGCCAGATGTGGGAAGGGGCTCTGGGTGGTGGGCTGGCCACCCCCTCCCCCAAAAGGGGTGGAGGTAGCCAATCAGGAGTGAGCAGCCAGAGGAGGGGCTGTGGGAGGTTGGCCAGTCAGCACCACCCCTTATTGGTATGAGGGGGTGATCAGGGGTGGATTTGGCTGGGGACAGGGGCTGTGGGCCAATCCTCATAGGGGGGCCCATCGTGGGCAGTGCAGCTTGGGGGGGGGGCATAGGCAGTTGGACAGCCAGCCCTGCCCCTGATTGGGATGGGGTGCTGATCTGTGGTGGAGCTGGGAGGAAGGAGGGGCTGCAGAAAGTTGGCAAGCTGGCCATGCCCCCTAATCTGGCCAGTTTGCTGGCTGAAATGGATATCATAGCAACTGGTCTTTCTAGTTGTTACAGTGTTCTGGTCGCTGGCTTTTTATATATAGAGATGAGGTCTTCTTTATATAATTGGTCAGCTAATTTTTGGCAGTTTTATGGGTTACAAATATTTTCTCACCTGTAGATTATTTTCCATTTAATTTTATAGTGATATTGAAAATTGGTAATGTTTTTTATGGTTCATGTATTTTTTAATCTAGTTTAAGAAATCTTTGATACCTTTGTTTTGTCTTGTAATTTTTACCATGAATGTTTTAAACTTTAATTTTTTTACATTTAAAAGCCTTTAGTCCACTTGTCATTAATTTTTATGTATGGTATGAAAGAGGGATCCCATTTATTTTATTTTACTCCCATTTATTAACCAAGTATTCTTTCTTCATTGATCTATAGGTTGTCCTTATCATAAGTTTTCACATATTGGGGGAGAGCTGTTATATTCTGGGCTCTTATTCTGATATTTTTCTCTGAGTCTATATTAGTACTACCCTTTCTTAATGAATACAAATGTGTACTATGGGCTTATATTAGATAGAGATAATTCCCTTTTTGTATTTTTCAGCTTAGCTATTTATGAATTATTGCTCTTTCATACAAATGTTAAAATTGGCTAGTCAACTTCTCTAAAAAATAATTCTATTGGTAGTTATATTGAAATTGCTTTAAATCTATAGTACCATTTATGGAGAATTGCTATTTTATTTTTTATTTTTTTTATTTTTATTTTTATATTTTATTGACTTTTTTTGCCCCCCTCCCTCCCTCCCTCCCCAGAGTTTTGTGTCCATTGGTTGTACTTATATGCATGTATAAAAGTCCTTCGGTTGATCTATTATCTCCCCCAGATCTTCCTCCCCTCCCCGCTGTAATTTGACAGTCTACTTGTTGATATATTGTCTCTATATCTATCTTTTGGTTCATCAGTTTATAATGCTCTTTATTATCCCCAAATGAGTGAGGTCATGTGGCTATTTTAATTAAGACATTCAAAAATCCTTCTCTTGAGCATATAAAAATATTAGCACACACTAATATTTTTGTTCTTATTTTTTAGCCTAACACATTGACAATATTATAATATTATTGTATATATAGATAGAGATTGTTTAGATTCACCCTTTTGATTATCATTTTCTTGGCTTACCACTACTTGCAGTTTGGTTCTTTATTTTGAGATTATTTTCTTTCTTCTTAAAGTACATGCTTTAGAAGACTTTTATTGTTGTAGTCTTTAATGATAAAACTCTATTTTTTTTAATTGGGTTCCTTTTCTTTAAAAATAGTTTTGTTGAATATAGAATTTGAGATTGACAGTTATTTTCTTTCAACATTTAAAAAAACATTACTCCACTGACTTTTTGTTTACAATATTGCTGGTGAATTTAGCTATTGGTGTAACAGTCATCTTTGGAGATAGCCCCCATTTTTTTTTACAATTCTTTTTTTTTTTTTTGGTCTTTGGTTTTCTGATGTTTCTCTACTATGTGAGTAGGTGTGGGTTTCTTTTTATTTATCTCTCTTAGGATTTACTGTATTTCTTGAATTCCATCCTATCTCCAAATCCTGGAATGTCTCAAATTTAAACATTTTCTCTTCCCTATTTTTAAAATTATCTCCATAAAAAAAATCTGAGTGGATATAAAGTAGACATTCCATTTATTCAACAAATAATTTTTGAGCACCTACTGTGTGTTGGGCACTTTTTGTCCCCAGGGATATATCAGTAAACAAAACTGTCATCATGAAAATAATGATGACATGAAATTCTTGACATCATGAATTTTACAATAAAAGGCAAATATATAAGAAGGTGATAGTGGCTAAGAAATATGGAAGATCAAAATGCTAAGATGGGGTGCATAGATTATCTCCTGCTTTTTTTTTTTTTTTTTTTTTTTTTTTTGTCTTCACCCAAGGACATATTTTTCATTAATTTTTAAAGAGAGTGAGAAAAACACATTGATTGGTTGACTCTCATATGCCCCCATCAGGAATGAAAGTATGAAACCAAGATACAAGGTACATGCTCTTGACCAAAATTGAACGTGGGACCCTAATGCTCTATCCACTGAGCAAAACTGGCTAGCTCTCTCCTGCTTTTTAAAATGTTTAAGCATAAATGTTTTATCAGATATGCCTAACAAAATAGCATGTGTTGTTCATCTCATACAAACTTGACTGTATCTTCTTAACCTCCATTTTAATTATTATTATACCCAGCAATGGAAATAATCTAGAGAGAGTCTCACAGATCAGTCATTACAACTCCCTTAAATAGAAATCTATATTTCTGTTAGTGTTAGAAACTATTTGTGTAAGCACCTTTGTTTAATGTCATTTTATTTACCAGTGTTAAAATGATATTGATATTTTTCAATTACAAAACACAGATGTCAAATTAAGTGATCTCCAAAGCCTCTTCCCAGTTTGAAAATGCAGAGTCAGATCACAGGTAAGAATGGCATACAATTTGAGGACAGTGTTATGTACAAAAATTTTATTTAGTATTTAAAATAACTCATTTTTACAATCCATATTTACTTTGTTTTATTCATCTATTATAATATTATTTCCTGAAGACATCAGTTAATAGTCAATATTTGCACATTATCTTGTCATCATACTCTATAGTCAAATTTTTTGTAATATGACTATATTTATGTAGTGAATTTATAATTAGATGAGGAAATTTAGTGTCAAATAACTCCTATAAAATTACATTTTTCAATTTTTATTAAATGCCTTTGATAAATATGTAAAGGGTGATAAATTTCTTACTGAAATAGTAAATAAAAATACAAAACATGTTTATTATTTTTTAATAACTCCATAGGCTTGATTCTGTAAATATTCAGATCCATATGCATACAGTATAAAAAATAATGGCCCTGGCACTAGAGGGTCACAGGTTTGATTCTCGGACAAGGACATGTAGCTGGGTGGCAGGTTTTAGCCCTTGCCCTCATCAGGGCATGTCAGGGAGGCAACCAATCAATGTTTCTCTCTCTCTTTCTATCCTCTTCCCCTCCATTGCTCCTTCTCATTCTCTAAAAAAACAGTGGAAAAAAATATTCTAGGGTTAACAACTACAAAAAATGATAGTAATGACTTACGAGTTTTAAAGCAACTAAATCCTTTCACAAAATTACTTTTGGCTATTCTTTAAAAAATATTTACCAGGTTAACATTCACACATAAGCACAAAAGTCAGTTAATATTTTATATATATTTTTAAAAATGTAACCATGTGGGAATCTGATGATTAAAATTTTTAAAGCATGTATCACCTTATTTTTTACTTAAAATATTAATAGAAATTAATTGTTTTAGATCAGTGGTCAGCAAACTCATTAGTCAACAGAGCCAAATATCAACAGCACAACAATTGAAAATTTTTTTGAGAGCTAAAGTTTTTAAACTTAAATTTCTTCTAATGCCACTTCTTTAAAATGGACTTGCCTAAGTCATGGTATTTTGTGGAAGAGCTCAAATGGCCAAAGAGCCACATGTGGCTCATGAGCTGCAATTTGCCAACCATGGTTTTAGGTGAATATGTTGACCTGGCAAACTAAAGAGGCAGTTTCAGAGACATTCTTTAAAGGAGCTGCTTGTGACAAACATACCATCAATTTTATGATCAAATTAAAACAGTTTCTATCAGATAAGTTTCAAACTTGCTTTTTTCCTTACTGGAATTCTTGCAACAAGCATTGGACTTAGAATCATGACTTTCAGTATTGGCTTCTATTTGGATAATAATTATTATAAAGGAAAGTCATGTGGTTAAAGAAGAATAGTTGGTTTCTATTTGGTTAATAATTGTAATTATTATAAAGGAAAATCATGTTGTGATCCTGTGAACATCTGGGAAAGAAGCACTAACACAAATATAATTTCATGTATGGGGAGAAAGAACTTAAAATGGATTGGTTAAAATAAAGACACAAACTTTTAAAGATGATTATATAATCTTTACATTTGAAGTATTAACATTCAACTATTTTATGGACAATAAAGATTCATGCCTCCTTATGTTTTGTAAACTATTACATCAAGGACCATTATTGTGTTTTATCTAAAAAGGTAGAAAAATTCATTGAGTGCTTCTGTAGGCTCTAATTATCTATACTAATGAAAGGGTAATATGCTAATTATACCAGACATCTTCTGGATGTCTTTCTTGGCAAAGCAACAGTGGCAGGGGCCAAGGCGAAGGCAGTTAGGGGAAATAAGGCTGGCAGGAGAGAATAGTTAGGGGGTGTTCAGGCTGGCAAGGAAGCAGTTAGGGGATGATCAGTCCAGCAGGGGAGCTATTAAAGGACAACCAGGCTGGGAGGGGAGCAGTTAGGGGACAATGAGGCTGGTGGGCAGATGTGGTTAGGGTGATCAGGCTGTCAAGAGAGAGCAGTGAGGGGGTGATCAGGTTGGCAGGCAGAGGTGGTTAGGGGTGATCAGGCTGGCAGGCAAGTGAGCAGTCAGGAGCTATCAGGCCAGCAGGGAAGCAGTTAGGGGACAATTAAGCAGGAAAGTAGAGGTGGTTAGGGGTGATCAGGCAGGCAGGCAGGCAGATGAGCAGTTAGAAGCCAGAGGTCCTGGATTGCAAGAGGGCTGTCCAACCGCTGTTTTAAGAGAACAGCTTGTGACAAACATGGATTGGTTAAAATAAAATTGGTTAAAATGGATTGGTTATTGATATAATTGGTATTTGGACATCCCCCATGGGGTCCTAGATAGGAGAAGGTGCAGGCCGGGCTAAAGGACCCCCCCCCCCCCTTTGTGCATGGATTTCATGCCCTGGGCCGCTAGTCTATAATAATAAAAATGTAATATGCTAATTAGACCAGACATCCTTCCTGATGACCTTCTGGACAAAGCTGGGGCTTCGAGGGCTGAGCCCCTTGCATGAATTTTATACATTGGGCCTCTAGTAACGTAAAAAGAAACATTTTAACTGTTCTTGCTTTAATAAATTCCACACTATTTGACTCTCTTGAAACTTTGCTCTAAAAATAAGATGGAATAGTTTGGGGAACACTACTTTAAAAGTAATAATTTTTTTACTGAATAACTCTACAACTCTAGTTAAATGTAACTAGAATATAATAGTGGATCACACCTTTTTTAATGACACTTTTACAGAAAACATGATAGCTTCTTTGCCTCTATTTTTAGATTGGCATCATCTGTAAAATCCTAAGGAAGTTTGACCAGTGATTAAATGATAGCTTGGTAGGACTTGATAACCTAACTGTATTTGAGAATAGACCTTTTTTCATAATTTACAAATTAAACCCTTGAGATTTATTTAGCAGTATTAACATTTTCTATTTCAATATGTTTAAATAGTTCAAGCTTAATTTTATCTATAGTACTAATGTAAGTTTTTGTGTAAGAGTAACTTTAACTTAATCTTTTGTAACATTTTTAGCTCTTTTATTTCTAATTATTCTGACTTACTACAATATTCTCATGCATAGTATTCAATTTTTCCCCTTTCACTTCATTTCTTGATATTACACAATTATATGTCTTTTTTCATCCCAGTAACTAAGAGGTTGTATAATAATTTAGATTTTCTACAGCTAGATTACAAAGGAGATATAAGATTAGAAAATTACCTTAATTTTATCTTTGTGTAATATCCTATCTACTTTGTTTGCATTATATATAATACTATGTCTGTTAAATATAGTTAATGTTTTTTATCAGGACTGTTGATCTTCTTTAGTCTAACTGTATTGAATAGCTAGGGATAAGGAGTTTACAAACCTCAATTAAGTAATATTATGGTAAATTCCCTGAACTGTTGCATATTACATTAGCAGAAATGAATGACTTTACTTATTATTAACGGATAGAGTTGTAAAATAATAAATAATGCAAAAGTAACACTTCCTGTGGTATTGGATTTAAGAAGAATTTCTAAGGCTTTTATCATTCATTGACATATGGCAAAGGAATTTCTTTCAAATGAGTCTCTTCCAGTTCTTCAGAGTTTTCATTAGTGGTATTTATCCTTCACAAAGTACTTATATAACAAATGCTAATAATAAATGAAAAAGAGAATCTCATTCAGTGTCCAAGAGCTAGCTCCAATTTTAGGGAGTATTAATTTTCATAGCAACAATATTTTTCCTGCAGAATTCTGCATGCTTAATGTACTTTTGAAACACACGCACTTGGATGGGATTATAAATTATTTTAAATTGAACGTACTATGCTTACCCTCATGTCTTCTTAAGATTCTGGGAGACAGGACACAACCAAGAAAATATGAGACTATGACTACTTTGCTAAATAGAAAAGTTTTTTTTAAGCCTTTGTTAGGAACTAATGGATTATCTAATAAAAGTTATATTAATCCCATAAGTAATGCATATGAGTAGAAAACATTAACAGATGATGAAATTTCTTATTTGATAAAAGAAGAAAAAATCTTAAAAGGAATTTAAGAAACATGTAAATGAATCTTATTTAAATATTGTGCATTTGTCATTTTTAGGAAATAAATGATTGAGCTAATTCCATGATAAAATATGTGTCATATTTTTTATCTTTTAAATTGCATGGTTATACAGAAGTTTATCTTACTATAAGAAATTCTTCTTGTGTTATTAAATATATTTTCATATTTACAACCCAAAATCTATCTTACCATATCCTATTTTGTTAAGTAATGCTAGTTCTCCAAAAGTGTATATGTTCCCAAAGTAAATTTAAAGTTTTAAGAGGATCCATTGCCTTACATTCTGATTTTACATTTTTGTCCTTTTTTTTTGCTTATTAAAACTTTAGTTGTGTTGATGAGTGCTCAGGATTCTGAGGAGCAGTTAGTCTTCCAACTAGTGAAAGACAAGAGGTAGTAGCCTCTACTTTTGTTTGCCCTTAACTATTCAATTCTCAGATATTGACCAGTGGAACAAAGTAATTGAACAACTAGGAACACCATGTCCAGAATTCATGAAGAAATTGCAACCCACAGTAAGAAATTATGTGGAGAACCGGCCTAAGTATGCAGGACTCACCTTTCCCAAGCTTTTCCCAGATTCCCTCTTCCCAGCGGATTCTGAGCACAATAAACTCAAAGGTAAGCCCACCAGGGGCACTTGAGGACCTCTATGTGGGCATTGGGCTAAACAAACAAATGGTAGAGATAACTCTCTAACGTGAACTACCTGGGTTTAAGGAGAGGTATTTCTTTTTTGTTTTAATGTATTAGAATTTTATTGTGTTGACTATACTTGAAATAAGTATTGGGTAAGGCTAGAAAATCTTTATAATAATGAGGTATCCATCATGATGGTGTCTATTGCAAGAGGAGCCAAACTGTAATACAATACAATTATGATCATGAATATAATTATGATTGTGTAAGTGTTGAGGAAATGCAGTAGGAAATTAATTAAAGACAAGTCATTCTAGGATTCCTCCAAAGGGTGCTGATTGATATCCTGATTCAGGAGAGGTATTTGTTAAAAGATCTTTCTTACAAAGGGCAAGTGATGAAGGGTTTTAGAACTGTCCGGATATCCATAGAGAAGGATAATACTGAAGTGTGCATCAGTGGTCCAGGTTAATTATTTCATGTAAAAAACTATTTTGTCATGTAACTCTAAACGACCAATGTAACATACATCAAAATTATCGTTCCAATTCTTTTTATTACCTGAAAAATATTTTCAACACAAGTTGTTTATTGTAAGATCTTAGAGAAGCAGGTGTCTGAGTTTTATTGTATTTTAGGGAATGCTTAGTCGCCCTTTTTTTTTTTTTTTTTCATTTAGAGTGACATGGGGTTTTACCTACATATTTCATATTCAATATAAACACTTTCATTCATAAGTATTCTTTCAGCTACTTTGTCTATAGCTGTGAACTTTAGTAACAAATCTTAATTTTTTCACAAAATTGGGTTAATAATACCTCAGTAGTAGGAATATAGACAAGGAATAAATTTGGCAAAGTTATAAAGTATAATATAAATAAATTTCTAATTCTATTTTTTTTAACAGGATATTTCTGAGAACATGATTTTGAAATAAATTTGATTTTTCCTTCTGCCTGGGGCTCAAATTCTGGCACAATAAATACTCAATAACGATTAGAAATAAAAATAATAAATGTAATTATTATTTAAAATAATTCTATACACTATAAAAGCACACACATACTTTTGAAATTTAGCCCCATATATTTAGGGGAGCAATGTATTAGTTACATATTTAATTTCAAGGTTTAATTTGTAACTACTATAGATTTAAATGAGACAGGGAAACTAAAATGTGGTACTATTATTTCCCAAGCTCTTATCATTTCCTCCAGACTTTCATCTGGCGGATCTTAAATGTGGAGCCTGTTTTCATCTGTGACATTACCCAGCTGCATTTCTCCCTTCAGCTGTCTCCACCAGCTCTCTGAATGGCAATAGATTAAAATCCGTGGTCGGCAAATTACAGCTCGCGAGCCACATGGAGCTCTTTGGCTCCTTGAGTGTGGCTCTTCCACAAAATAGCATGGCCTGGGTGATTATATTTTGAAGAAGTGGCGTTAGAAGAAGTTTAAGTTTAAAAAATTTGGCTTTCAAAAGAAATTTCAATCATTGTACTATTGATAAATTACTTAGTGTTCCTGGACATTACACCATCTTTTATTTTTGCAAATCTGCTAGTAGGTAAAATATATTTCATTGTTTCATTTTATGTTCCCTAATCACTTGGTGAAGTTATCTGATTTTGGGGACGAAGGTACTAGTTGATCTTTGGTTTCTTTTTTAAAAATATATATAAATACTATTTTTATTTTTGAATTATATTTTCATTGACTTAAGAGAGGAAGGGAGAGGGAGAGATATTATAGAAACATCAATGATGAGAGAGAATCATTAATCGGCTGCCTCCTCAATGCCCCCTACTGAGGATTGCGCCTGCAACCTGGGTTTGTGCTCTGAGAATTGAACTCTGATCTCCTAGTTCATAGGTCGACAATCAACCACTGAGCCACACCACTAGGCAATCATTGTTTTTCTAATTTCCTCTCCCTCCAACAAATGTCTTGGCCAAAATAAAAATTTTACTAATAATCTTTTCTCCTTCGTCATTTCAGCCAGCCAAGCCAGGGACTTGTTGTCAAAGATGCTCGTGATTGACCCAGCCAAAAGGATATCAGTGGACGAAGCCTTACAGCATCCCTACATCAACGTCTGGTATGACCCGGCCGAGGTGGAGGCGGTAAGGCCTGAGCTTCTCTTACTTTCCTTCCACAGAGAGATCATAGCGGCTGGGTGCTCAGCAGTGAAAAGTGAGAGGATTAGAAACCCAAAGAGTGCATCAAGGACCTTCATGAAATTCCCAAGTCACAAACCTATTACTTCCCCCTCTAAAAGTTTTCTTCTACTTGTGTTTTCAAATGTATTTCTTTTCCAGGATTTTCTGTGAGAGATGGTGATTTAGTCCAACAAACCTTAGCTGTCTATGAGATATTTGCATTTGTTTTTGTAAAATTGTTACCTCTTCCTTTGTGTTTAATTATCAACCTTTCCTGAGGCAAACTAAGAAGCAGAAAATGTGATAGAGGATGAGTTACTTTCCCTGTTTCCTCGGTTAAGTTGCCTTCAGTAAAGTTTAGTACTGAAAACATTTAGATTATAAAGCTTCTACCAGGCTATTGGTGGCTTTGTGAAACCTTGCCTGAATTAGATGAGAAAACTGGATATTCTTCCAATAAGGACATTATTTCAGGTTCATTCTAAAATGACTACCTCAATAAGATGTATCTCAGCATTTTAAATCTAGATATAGCATAAAAATCCCCATTGGAAGCATAACTATCTTTTCTTTCTTTCTTTAAAAAAAGAAAACTATTTTCTAGTCCTTTAATATCTTAAATCACTTTCTTACATCTTTGCCTTTCTCCTTTTTTCTGTGTGGCATCACGGCAGTACAGTGCCTTTGGGTATTTTTGCCCATGTGTGTTTTATAGGGCTAATATTGGGGATGCCCATTTGTCCCTCTTTTAAGGGTAATATCATCAATATTATCTTGCACCCAAGACATCAAAATCTCTTCAAATTCTTAGAACACCTGTACTAAATGATCTCATTTTCTTGCATATAATACCTTCAAATTGCTTTATTTGAATTAGTTCTTAATCTTCTATTTGGAATCTTCTATTTTTTGTTTTTTCTCTTGAATCCTTTCTTATACCCCAAGTTAATCTTGCTCCAGCATAGTTGCTTTGTTTCAGCTTCATTTCCTCTTCTTCATTGTGTGCTTGCCCAGGTCAGAGATGCTAGATTCAAACTGACCTAGTTCTTACCCTTTCATTCTTTTTTTAAATGTATTTTTAAAATTTATTTCAGAGAGGAATGGAGAGGGAGAGAGAGATAGAAACATCAATGAAGAGAAAGAATCATCAATTGGCTGCCTCCTACATGCCCCATACATGCCCCACACTGGGGATGGAGCCTGAAACCCTGACTGGAATCGAACCCAGACCTTTCAGTCCTGAGGCTGATGCTCTATCCACTGAGCCAAAACATCAAGGCACCCTCTCATTCTTCATTGGAGAAGTGAGATCTGATAAGTGGGAGTGAGGATTAGGTAGAATCAAATTTTATAGACATAGTATTAAACAGTACTTGGGTTACTTTTCATAGTAACCCAATCCTTAAGCAGTCACACATTTCAGAGACAACACTTCGGTGATAAATGAGTCTCCCAATTGTGGAGACAGGTGTGCAGTCCTTGATGACATTTTCTTAAGATCTGCCCTTCTCAGCAGTTTTAAAGCAGGTTTAAATCTTCAATTTGCTTCATATTAATTTTTGGTTGCTAGAGTTTTACAAAATAAAAGCCCTAAAATTAAATTCTTAAATTATAATGCTCTTAGAACTAAAAACAAAAACAAAAACTACTGTTCTTACAACTAAAAAATAGAGTCTTTTTCAATCTCTCACTCTAGGGAAAGACTTTCAAAAATGTTCTTGGGATAGAATAAAGTAATGAAATAAATAAGATAGGATATAAAGTATATATATGGGACAATTAAGTATAGTATAGAATTTTTTCTGAGATGATTTTCAAGAAAATATTTTAGGTTATGTTGATAAATTTTTGAGGCAAACATGCATTATTTGAAATTGTTGCTCCTTATTTGTTTTGGTAGTTCAAATTATGTGGCATATTTTTCTTAGATCAAGTGTAATGTGTGCAATCTGTTTTTAATGGACTGTGGCTAGTGTTTAATTGGGGTCATAAAGTCTGCATTTGTAATTCACTTGTAATTATGTTGCCTATAGAAGAGATGGTTGCTGAGAATCTATAACAGTATATTAATGAATAGTTCCAATGAGCTTTTAAACTTATTTTAATTCTTTATGAAACCTCACTTGCAGGATAAAGAGATGAAATTTGGGGTACTAAAATGGCTAGAGCCTTTTTTCAACCATGCCAATATTATCATGTTGGGGCAAGGATAGCAACATCGCAAGACTTATGAATTCTAGGAGAAGTATGTGATAGAGCCTGAAGGTCAATGAAATGGATCAATTAATAGATAGAACAAGCAAGTATTTAGCACCTTGACTAAGATCATTAGTTATACAAGGGTAAACTTTTTACATCTAGATATGTTGCAGTGAATAGGTTGGAATCCTGACCCTAGGGTTAGTTTATTGCTCTATGAAATGTATCAAGCGGTCACAAAGCAGGATGTTAGATGCAGTGATCGCTATGCTTTCTGCAATACCCTTAGAATTAGTGCCTTTGTTATTGCATGGGAATACATACTTAAAGTATGAAAACATTTCTTTATAGACACATGGCAAAGCTATAATGGAATCATATGTTTCCTGCCAGGACTGACAAGACTATTTTACAAAGTAAATTCCAGTGTGTCTCTGTAATCCAAATAAACGAAAAGTATGAAATAATCAAAATTTCCATGTTCATAAGTCATCAGAAGATCCAAGATCAGACAGCTTTTAAATAACTTACATGATTTTAGAAAGAGAAGGGAATCAAAAGATGAAATAAAAATCAGGTTCATTGGAAGTAAATAAAGCAGAGGGATAAAGGAGAAAGTGCAAAAGAATGTGATATCTTCAGAAAAAGTAGAAAGGATAGTAGAGAAACTATGTGTACTAATGTATTAATCATATTACTATCTCATCATGTTTCCAAAAGTGCCAAAGTACCAGATGAAAAGAGAAGATCATATGAATGCTGACATAACTCTGAGAGAAAATTATTCACGTAATCAGGAAGTTGAAAAATTTAAAAGTCGAATGTCAAGGTTAATAGTGATCTATCTGTGTAATAGTCCAGAAAGATTTTAAAGTTATTACTGCTCAAATTATTCACAAGTTATTATCCAAATAATATTCAGAGTAATAAAATTATGTGCCCCAAAATGAGCACAAAGACCACATACATGTCAATGTATTTCATGAAACAACTGTGGAAGGCACTCTAACTCTGCTTCAGTATTCATCAAGAGGGCAAAGACATCACACACACACACCAATGTAGAGCATTGGGTTGTGTGCATCTTCACAGCTATAAAAAAAAATGTGTTAGGTTAGGTTTAAATATCTCTTCTGCCACTTACCATCTGGTCAAATTTTTAAGCCTTTCTGCTTCTCAGTTTTTGTTGTCATTGTTCTTGTTTTTAAATTAAGATTAGGGAACAGTCCTACTTACTGCGTAGTGTTCTTCTGAGAATTTTAAGAGTTAATGTTCATAAAGTGCTTAGAGCAGTATTTGGCAGCCAGGGAAGGTCATATAAATTATTATGATTCTCATTATTATTACTATTATGACTTTTACATACAAGGCTTTACTAGCTTTTGATATTAGTAAAGATATGTATGTATATATTCAGGGAAAAAGACCAGCTGTCCATGAAACTTCAGAAATATTCTACAACATTAAAAATAATCACTGAAAATTATCTAGTTTTTATAAAATTTTAAAATGTTGCTCCTTTATCTTTTTATCTTTTTAGCTGATATATATCCACTGCTACCTTCCAAGTGTAAGAGAATCCAGTGCCATTAATTTAAATAAAGATACAGACATATGATACAGTTCATAAATCCTCATTGTAACTATTATTATGAAACTAAGGGATATTCAAGGTGGTTTGTGAGAATCAATTTAAATATTTGCCCTGTGCTCTGTTGGAGGGAAATATGGAAATAGTGAGAATTAATTGCCTTGTTTCTTACCAGATTCTTGAGTGTAGGCATCCTGTACAGTAGAAGTGGTTTTCATCTTGCAACCCCTGAGAGTAGAGATGAAGAAACCCTTTAAGAGAATTTTCACAAGCTAAGGAGGAATTGATTAACTATGTGTCCCTGCATATGAATTAAAAAGAACATGAAATGTGATTTTTTTTTTTAAAGACAGTTTTATTTGTCTCAGAAACTCTAGAACAGGCCAAGAAATTACTGAGGGCAGCAGCCTTACTAATGGTTTCTGCAGTTGTTCTGCATTGCTAGGGGTGGGTATACGAAAAGGGGAGGAAAGAGAGGGAGAGGTGTGCTCAGCCACCACGTCAAAGACATCAAAACTCCAAGCAATCATCAGACAGATGCCAGTTAAAACTTATGGGCCAAAGAAGGATGTGTCCTTACTCCTCAATTCATGACAAAAAGAAAGGATGATGACCTGATAGTAGAACTGGGAGTGTTCAGTCAGATCCACTGTTGTGTTGATGCCTTCTTGTCAGAGAGGCCCAGGAACAATCCTAAGTGGTCAAAACATTACTCTGGGAATCTGGATAGAGGGGCAGGTTGAGCCAGTTAGGCAGCTGGTAGTGAAGATTCTAGTCTTGAAAACCCAGAAAAGGGATGGCAAGTAACATAGGACCTTCTGTATTGCAGCCACGACCATGTTACAGGAGGGAATGTTAGAACAGAGGCTTGGAACATAGAGCTCCAGCTGAGAAGTAGACTGAGGAGAGAGGTTGGGCATCTTTTGGGTGGGAATAGAAGTATGTGTATCATTCTTATAGAGACTGAGGGAAAAATTGTGACTAATCCAATCTAACCATTTTAGGTGGAGCGTGATTTGGAAAGCAAGTTCCATACTGAGCTTGTTTATAATTTCTTACCTGATTCAAGATTAATTTGGGAATTGGGATATGGCTGGGTGGGACCTTAATCTAGCTGTACAGATCCTGAGGTAAACAATTTGGTCTTCACATTCCCAGTGAGAGTGTAACCCGAGAAGCAGAGTAACACTTACATGTATTAGTGCTGAAGTTGGATGAAAATAAGCACTTAGAAAGTGTAAACCCAGAATAGATAGTAATGTTATACATTTACTGTTTGTTTATAACACAAGGTAATTAACAGTGTCTTAAATAAATTATTTACTATTTCATTACTTTAGGGATTATGTTATTATTATTTTTTTTCTACAGCAAAATAATTTATAGGAACAATTACCCTGATTATTATATTAAGCTCTATTATTGTAAGGCCATCATAGCTTTTATGTTCTTAGAGCAGAGTCACTAATAGGCAGTATTTAAATCTTCTGGTATTTTATTGGTCATTACCAAAGAGAGCACATGAAAGAGATGACCAACTATATAGGAAATGCATTATTTTCAAAATTCTTGTGACATAGATATGTCCATTTTAATGTGTGTATCTGGAAAATTATTCAAGGTAAATCCTCAATGAGAGCTTAGAGGTCATTGTAGAATGGATTTGTGCAGCAGTTCAGCAAATATCAATATTTAGAATATCAGCTCTACCATTGGAAGCAGCTACAGGAACCCAGGACCAGAAATTATGATGAAGACAGTAGAATAGGGCTAGACATGGGATTGGAAAATACTGAGAAGAGAATCAGAAGCCTGTGGTCAAAGTAGTACAGCTTCCAGAGCTTGGTGCGAACAGTCCCGAGTGAGAGTTGGTGCAGACACTTGGGCAAATCCAACAGGTCAGGTTGTTTCAACCAATTCAGAATTTGGTTCAAAGTTAGAGATCTTAGCAGATGCCACACTAACGGGCATTGAAGTCAAGAGTAGATACTTTTAGAACAATCCAGAAATTAACAACAGTAGAGAGCCCCTTCCAACCTTAGAGCAAGGAGATGGTTTACTGGAGCCCAAGCATAGGAAATGATGGCCTATCCTCTGGGAGCTGGTATTACAGACACAGAGGAGACATGGCTGCTTCTGGATAGAGCAATGGGGAGAAATGGCCTGGCTTCTCCTTATTCCCTTGTCTCCTAGTGATATCTCCTTCCTGTTGGCTGAAACTAGCCCTAAGCCATCTGATAGGTGTTGCTGGAAATGCACCCTGCAGGAGTCATCCTTTAAGATACAAAGCATATAAAGGATGAGGGCTCTCTGTAGGCAAATAGGCCCAGGGTTAGCAAGCACCTATTCGTTCTTTCCTCATTCAGATCTCTGAAATCCCCAACTAAGTAAAATTAAAGTAACCAAGTGGTTATCCACACTTAATTTGGATAGGAGAAGGTGTTGGGGCCTTGCTGGGCAAAGGTGTAGTAAACATTACCCTTTATAACCCCTAATAACTATCATTTTCTCAAGGATCTTATGATTTCACAAGTTCTATACCAACCTGAGAATCTTGGCATAAAGTATTTTTCATTAGGTTTTCAAATGAATGTGTGTACTTCTTTCATATGTTGATGTTACTTTTTCAGTTGTTTGTTATCTGCTTGATGAGGAGCTTATACTCTTCTGCTATCAAATAGGTAAAATAAACTAAAAAAATACATCTCCTTTTTGTCTCCTCTCTCACCCCTTTATGTCTTCCTTCTCTTCTTAGCCTTTTCCCTTTAAAAAAAAAAAAAAAAATATATATATATATATATATATATATATATATATATATATATATGTTTTATTGATTTTTTACAGAGAGGAAGGGAGAGGGATAGAGAGCCAGACGGATAGGGCACATCTATGAGAGAGAAACATCGGTCAGCTGCCTCCTGCACTCCCCCTACCCCCAACCCCACTGGGTACGTGCCTGCAACCAAGGTACATGCCCTTGACCAAAACTGAACCCGGGACCCTTCAGTTCGCAGGCCAATGCTCCATCCACTGAGCCAAACCAGCTTCAGCTTCCCTTTAAAAAAAAAAAAAAATCAAGCTCTACAATGTTGTTTACATAGATTTTGATTATTTGTTGAGAGTTTTAGTTATTTTTTCATCTATTCTGTAAAAATTCATTGAACCCAAATTGTGTGTCCCACACTAACATAAATGCTGGTGATTCAGCAGTGAATTTTAAAAACAAAACACAAGGTGCTTGCTTTCATTAACTTTGGTGGGATTTTATGTATTTTATAGCTATAGAAATATTTATTGAATGGGACTATTATAATTCATTATTTTTGGACATAAATTCCTCCAAATGTGGGTTATCTGTCTTATTTGATAATTTGACTTGTTTAGTATTTAATTTTCTGAATGTAAGAAGAAGCTGTAATAACATCCTCACAATGTTAATTAGCTATAACTAAATTGCAGTGACTACCTTATAATCTTTAACCAGGTGAGCATCAGTTGCTTTGAATTAACAAATTATGATGATCTATGTCTAGCTATGATTAGAATAAAACAAAACTATTTGGCTTCAAATATAAAATCAGTGTCCTGACCAGGTTTTTAGTGGGTAAATGTATAGATTCTTTTTAAAAAATTTAAATTCTTTATTTAAAAAAAATATTACATGTCTCCTTTTCCCCCCCATTGACCTTCCCATGGCTGTCCCCACCCGCCAGTACATGCCCCTCTACTCTGTCTGTGTCCATCGGTTATACTCATATGCATGCATACTAGACCTTTGGTTGATCTTTTAACCCTTCACCACCCGCCTTCCTTCATAGGTTGGACAGTCTGTTGGATGCTTCTATTTCTCTCGTTCTATATTTGTTCATCAGTTTATGTTGTTCATTATATTCCACAAATGAGTGAGATCATGTGATATTTATCTTTCTCTGACTGGCTTATTTTGCTTAGCACAATGTTCTCCAGTTCCATCCATGCTGTTGCAAATGGTAAGCATTCTTTCTTTTTTTACAGCAGTGAAGTATTCCATTGTGTACCTATACCTTAGTTTTTTTTAAACCATTCATCTGCTGATGGGCACTTAGGCAGTTTTGAAATATCAACGATTGTAAATTGTGCTGCTATGAACATAGGGGTACATATATCCTTTCTGATTGGTGTTTCTAGCTTCTTGGGATATATTCCTAGAAGTGGAATCGCTGGGTCAAATGGAAGTTCCATTTTTAATTTTTGGAGGAAATGCTATACTGTTTTCCCCAGTGGCTGCACCAGTCTTAAAATGCATAAATTCTTATTGAATAATCAGAGAATCCTGAAGTTGGCATTGTGAACAATAGAAAGACTTCATATATAGTTTAGAGATTCATCTATAAATACTGTATATTTGCTATTTGAGATCTTTAAATAAAATTCAAGTGGTTGAAGTTATTGTAGGGAATTATTCTTATTTTCTACTCCTAATTCTCATGAATGTTTTTATAAAAAAATCTATCATTTGATTATGAATATTATGTATTAACTTGCTCTATTAAACCTACTTTATGAGTGAGTTATTGTTTTATCTTTATTTTCATTAACTTAGCCAGTTGTCTTCTACTGAATTCTCTTGAATCCATTAAGTTTCTAAAATAATGTGATATAGAATATGGTATGGGATAGGCTTGTGAAATGGGTGCAGTTATGTATGTATTAAATACATCTGTATATACATTTAAGATTTAGAAAAAGACTATGAACTACCATGAATATGAATAGCATCTAGTGTTCAGACAATTCATCAGTAGCTGTCTATTTTTTGGTGATAAGCCACTGAGTAAATTATGTATGTGCTTATTTCAAATATTTTATAATCTGGTGAATCTGAGTTTTTGTTATGTAAAACATGAAGTACCTAGAAGAGATCATTTGAATGAGTTATAAATTAAAGCATCTTTCTGTACAGGCTGTATCTCTCCCATTGAGATGAAAGGGGATTAAAGTCTTTGTAATTGACATTTTCCTTCTGTGAGTAATAGCAAAAGGTTAGGGCATGCCTCAGCACAGCTTCTGAATAAGTAATCAACCTGAAATGCAGAAATGACTGTTTTTGTTTGCTGATTTCCCTTACAGCACACAGACACATGCTTAAACAGTTTGTAGATGTTATTTTTGTTTGCCTTTAGTGTGCCTGAGAAAGAAGCCAATTTGGATATGAAATTTGTTATATAAAATTTAATAGTAACTCTCATACTGCAGAAAATATTTTTATTTTTATTTTTTAAAAATATATTTTATTGATTTTGTACAGAGAGGAAGGGAGAGAGATAGAGAGCTAGAAACATCGATGAGAGAGAGTCATCGATCAGCTGCCTCCTGCACACCTCCCACTGGGGACATGCCCGCAACCAAGGTACATGCCCTTGACCGGAATCGAACCCGGGTCCCCTCAGTCCCCAAGCCGACGCTCTATCCATTGAGCCAAATCGATCCCGGCTGCAGAAAATATTTTTAAATATATAAATATACATAACCTGCAATATTTGAGTTAATTAATAATTTTTAAAATAATCTGAACATTTTTATTGAGGAAGAAAAATACTATTTCACCAAAATAATAAGGAACTAGTTTTTCTTAACATTTAATGGATGAAAAACCTCCATTGGTTTTCATTAAAAGAAAAAGTGTTATGTGTCGCATATGACCTGAGATTTTACTACTGAGCTTATTACTAATTTGCTTTTTGATGCTATATAACTGTACCCCACTTTTAGTAAGTAAGAAACAAAACAGAACAAATACTATTTTTACATCCTTTCAATCACTTTTTGCCTTGAATTTACATTGAGAAAACATTTTTTTTTCTTCATATTTGCAACTACATGTATCATGGCATGTGATAAAGCACATCAATTAATTTTCTCAGGAAAGCCCTGAGAAAAATTAATGGAGCTTTTATAAAGAGAATTACTCTCAAGTCTTCTTAGATTGTTTCTAGCATTTTAATAATGAAAAAACAAAACAAAACAAAACAAAGCCCGGCTGGCGTGGCTCAGTGGCTGAACATCGACCTGTGAAGTAGGAGGTCCTGGTTCCATTCTAGAGAGGGCGCATGCCCGATTGTGGGCTTGATCCCAGCAGGAGGCATTCAGGAGGCAGCGATCAATGATTCTCCCTCATCACTGATGTTTCTATCTCTCCTTCCTTCCTTTCTGAAATCAATAAAAATATATTTTAAAAAACACTGCCAGCCGAACCCAGTTTGGCTCAGTGGTAGAGCGTCGGTCTGCGGACTGAAAGGTCCCAGGTTCGATTCTGGTCAGAGGCATGTACGTTGGTTGCGGGCACATCCCTGGTAGGGGGTGTGCAAGAGGCAACTGGTCGATGTTTCTCTCTCATCGACGTTTCTAGCTCTATCTCTCTCCCTGCCTCTCTATAAAAAAAATCAATAAAATATATTTAAAACAAAACACTACCAATAAAAATATTACATATTTATACATGTAGGACAAACTACCCCATTACAGAGTATGGAAAAGGATGATTAACTATGATACCTGAAATATGTAATGTTAGTGATTCCGCTCCATAGTATAACATAGCATCCACTATGTGTTTTAACTGTGATCATTAGTCTAAATATTTCCCAAGTGCCCATCACCAATCTAGTATGTAATCTGTTTGAAGGTCATGGGTGACCTTTTGTTCTCAGCAGTTGGGAAGGGGAAGAGATTGCTGACTGAGTGTTGTGGGGAGGTGAAAGATCGTTCCCTTCTCTCCATTCCAAAATTACCATAATTTAAATTCTGTTCTTCAGACTAAATGTTCCTGTGAATTCTTTTAAATATGATTTTTCTCCACTCACACGGAGTTAATAAACTGGCTGAATCCCTCTCTCAGCTGTTCCCTCCATCTGTCCCCACACAAGGACTCCCTCTTTGAGTCTTATGATTTCTTATCGCAGCATGCAGCATGCTGTGAGACAGTGAGTGCCACACGCCGGCAGGCTTCACTTGAGAAATAGTTTAGTGACATCTATCTGTCATGGAAGAGCTGTTGAGTATGGAGTTTGTTATACTCAGAATGTGTATGCATTTAGAAATAAGTAGGAAGAAACATGGGCCACAATGAATATGAATTTGATGCACTCTAATTACGTGTTTAATTATAGAAAGAGCAGTTCATATTTTGCAATTCTCATTTGCTTGGTGGAAGTCGAATCAATGTCTAAATCCTAATATCTGCCATTTGTGGAATTCTAAATTTCCATCTGTTCATGCTGATGTATTCTTTCAGCAGCAAAATCTGAGCAATTTACTAATTGCCTTCCAAAGAAAATATAACTTAGCATTGCATTTTCTTTGCCCAGTGCCTCTGCTTGTAAAGATAGCTTTTGAATCACATTGGGATCGTTTTTGATGCCATGTATTATGTTGGTAGGAGCTTGTCAAAATGTTTGTTGTAGATAAATTTAGCCACTTGCTTTTAGTGGCCCCTCTCCCTGCATGATTACAAGAATATGTACTTCACTCAAACGCTAATTCATTTGTCTCTAATTTTAGTGAATTATTCTACTGAAAATAAACATTCTTCTTGCTTTTAAATCATTGGTATATACAGAGTCCATTGAAAATACAAGGTTCTGGAGTGACTAAGCTGTGCCAGTTGAATAGTTCATTCTCAGGAGATAACAGTTTTGCTGGTGGGTGGAGTCTGTGTTCAGGTTTTTCTTTTTATATAGTTGAGCCCTTTCGATAGTGACGACTGTTAATCTCTTGGACAGACAGGCCACTGAAAGAGAAGTCTTTTTAAAGGGGGGGGGATGCCCAGTTGGTGTGGTTCAGTGCTTGAGTATTGACCTATGAACCAGGAGGTCACAGTTTGATGCCTGATCGGGGCATATGTCCAGATTTGGGCTCAATTCCCAGTAGGGAGCATGTAGGAGGCAGTCAATAAATGATTCCCATCATTGATGTTTCTATCTCGCTCCTCCTTCCTTCCTCTCTGAAAGCAATAAAAAATAAACAAGTATATATTTTAAAAGGTGGGGAGGAAACAAAAATTTTTTTTCTAGAACATTCTACATCTGGTGCTCTCTGAAAGGTGAGGGAGGAGGAGGGAGGGAGGGAGGGAGGGAGGAGGGAGGGAGGGAGTGGAGGGGAGGGAGGGAGAGAGAGGAGAGAGAAGAGAGAGAGAGAGCGAGAGCGAGAGAGTAGAGAGAGAGAAGAGAGAAAAGAAAAGAGAAGAAACGAAAGCCAGAGAGGGAGAAAGAACAAAGAAGCAAGCTATCTGAAGAGATAGCGAGAGAGAGCGAGAGCAGAGAGAGAGATAGCTTCAGAGAGAGAGAGAAAGTGAGAGGAGAGACTGGGGCGGGAGGGAGGGAGGGAGTGAGGGAGTGGATGTGCGGGAGGGATGGGGCGGAGGAATGACGGCCTGCTATAAGGAATGAAGTAATGAGCATGCAGGAAGCGGCTGCATGCAGTACTGTCTTTCTTTCTTTATGTCGTTTATTGCTTTTATGTCTTTGATGTCCTGTCGTTTGGTTTCTGGCTATCTCTGCTCAGAGCTAGCTCTCTCTCTCTCTCTCTCTCTCTCTCTCTCTCTCTCTCTCCCTCCCTCCCTCCCCTCCCTCCCTCCTTCCCTCCCTCCCTCCCCCCCCCCCCCCCTCTCTCTCTCTCTTTCTCTCTCTCCCTTTCTTTCTTTCTTTCTTTCTTTCTTTCTTTCTTTCTTTCTTTCTTCTTTCTTTCTTTCTTTTTTTCTTTTTTTCTTTTTCTCTCTTCTCTCTTAGTTGATCTCTTAGGTATTGTGAGATCCACTTTCTTAACTCAAGCGAATAAGAATTTGTGAGAATATATTTTCTTTCCTTAGTATTTTCATACTGGAAAGAAAAATATTATGGTGACATCTGTCTAGGGTGCCACCAAGTAATCTATGGACTGTGGAAGAAAAAAACACAGCAAACACTGTATTGCTTTTGTCTTTTAGAGCTGCTCCTGAGAGGTACGCAAGTAAGTCAGTGTGGGAACTTGTAAAGTGTCTGTCAATGAACAATTATAGTGATAGAACTTTATAGCGATAGAAATAGTGAAAAGAGGGGAAAGACTAGGAGTAAGTCAGAAAAGAGAACCTCTGTTATCTCTTTCACCCTTAGATAAAAAAGGTCATAAAAGTGGTGATTTTCTCTGAAACATAATTTATTAGGTAATTTGCATTTCTGCCTTGCTTGCCTATCTGCATTGTTGCTAAAACAATCAAACTATACTATCCCCTTCCCACGATGTTTAGTCTGACATAAAAGAATCTCCTGTAAATCAGTGTGTATGTAATTTCAAGGGCAGCTATTAAGGCACTCCTATCCATCCTCCTGTTATTATGTTTTCAACATAGAATCTTTGTTGACAAAGAAACTGATACTTCCCTGCGGGGGTGGTGATGTTTTCTGCAAGGCCCACATGTTAATTATTACACATAAACCTTGTAATTTAAAGGCCACCTTCCTCCTGTTCCCAGCAGTCATGTTTACTTGGCAGGTAACCCCTGTTTAAGTTTCTAAATCTGCTCTGGTTTGCTACTTAAAATGTTTTTCTTGGTTCCATCTCTACCAGATCCAATGAGGTTGAATTTACATGATAGGTTCTTAGTAGTATATTTTCCTTTTTAAAAAGATCACCAAATATTCATGTGCCCTTTCTATGCAATTCAATAAAAAAAATGTTTATTGTATCTATGTGCTGAGCACTGTACCAGAGTGAATATGCACAAATGAGTGAACATTTCTCTGCCTTCTGGAGTACACATGTAGCTCTAAGCTCTCTTATCCTGGGATTCATTAACTCCCTTGGATAAGCCTCTTAGGGCTCCTACAAACATCCTGAAATTATTTGCTTATAATTATGTACATACATCTTCCTAGGCATATAGCTCAAGGAGTTGGTGAGATTTTTGGAGCTTTTACCTCCAAATTTAGTTCTCAATATTTTGAAAAGCACTCATCTGGTAGAAAAAGTTTTGGATGATGGGGCTACAAAATTATGGATAATTTACTGTTAGATTCTTAACTGTTATTAGTTATAGACATAATGCACTTCTTAGGAAATTGGCTTATTTCCTTTAAGTAGTTTTTTATTTGTATGAAAAGACTTTTGCACCTGTAAAGTTCTCCTTTTTTTCAGGAAAAGGATGCAAGGGGAAGTGACAGGTAAATATAAAGCATTTTGCTTTCAATTTTCATTATTGTAATTTTTAAAATTTACCAGGTATTGAAAATAGGAAAAAATTTCCCAGGGTCTGCTGCAAGTTAAAAATGACATTTCTTCAAGGACTAGAAACGAACAGCTAGTGTCTACTTTTCACATAGCTAGCTCTTTTCTTGTGCCATGAAGCTTTCAGGAGTTCACTTGGCATGTTGATTTGCAGCTTTATGGGGAGCTGGTTCTACAATGAATATAATAGATGTCAAGAGAATGAGAGGTCTAACTTTCCTCACATTTGCTTTCACTTTGTTTCTCCTAATAAAGAACATATTTCCTTTGCATTATCCATTTTTCTCCGCCATGTTTGTTTCCCAAGATTTTTGTCCATTTTCTAAGAAGGTGGTTATGTTGTATTTTGCAACAACAACAACAACAACAACAAAAAATGAAACAAATGAATAGCAAAAGCACATTAAAAGGCCTAAATTTCTTTACTATGAAGGGGAATCATAGGTTAAATTACTCAATCATCCATTTCAGAAGTCATGCTTAGAGTTGATTATGCTTTCAAAGTTAGGGGAGAAAATGAGAAGTTTCACATTCTAGGGGAAAGGGGAAAATCATTAGTAAGTATAGTCCTTAATGATGCTGAAAATGAACAGGTGTGGTCATGTGAAAACAGACAATTATTAAACCTGTGTGATTTATTTAGACTTTTTAAATCCCAAATGAAAATTGTAGAATTAATTCAGCATATTATCAGAATTGTACTAAAAACAAAAATCTATAGACTGAAAGTTTTAAAAATCAGAAAAAGGAAATATTCTTAAGTGTTAGATCACTGTAATCTTCAGTTTCAGGATCTGAACATTTCCCCCCAAGTATAGAACCATTGCTTAGGCCCGAGGGCATTAGTTATATGAGAGGGGAAGGTAGAATAAACTCATCCAGCAATGAGACAGAATATTGAAAAGGTTACAGTCTCTTTTTATAAGTCTATTAAAAGTTTATGGTCTTTCACAGAGTATGTGCTATAATAAAACTATTATGTTCTTTCTATTGACAAGATGAAGTCATAAGAATGATAAAAACCATTTCCATAACTTGTTACAGGTTTAATATGAGATTCATGGGGTCATTTGTGTAATACTGGCACATAATATCTTATAAAAGAAGGGATTTATTGTTTATGAAAAATGTTTTTAATTGATAACCAAAAGAAATTCCTCAATTTCAGGGAGAATCTGATTTCCATCTTTATGTGCTTTTGGAAAGCTGAACTCCTTTCATATTTCTCCGAAAGAAGCTAGAATAAAATAGCTGTGCCTCAGGCATGTTTTCTGAAGATTTCTTATCTCAGATGTTTGTTATTTTGAACTGAATTCAGTAGAAAACACTTTTGGTGACTTTAATGACATATGTACCAGAATGCTGTCTTCACGGTGGAGCAGTCTGTCACCACTTCCTTTCCTGATGGAGGCTTGCTCATGTTCCCTGCCCCATTGCCTTGTGACTCCCGTTCCATCACAAAGGAAAGTTTATTCCTAGCCAGAATTCTTACACATGCATCCACACAGGATCTGAAGGCTTAGCAACAATCTAAACAAAAATTGTTGGTTTATAATGAGTTAATTTATAATATTTGTGGCATATAATCTAGCTTCCTCAAACCACAAGGTTCTAGGCAGTGAAAGAAGACAGAGCTACAGAATGTGGAGCCCAGGTCATGATACAGGGAGATAGTAGAGCACAATGAGAACTACTCAGGTCCACAACCAGAAGACTCAGACTCAAGACCTCATTCTATCATGGATAGGTCCACTTTGGTCATCCCCTACATTTTTGTTGAGTAAAAATTACACACGGATATTTAGGATTTCTTAATAATTGTTAATAAAGGACCTAGTTTCCATTATTTAGTATGGTAGGGTGATAGATAAATAAATGAGAACATTTTACCACTCTGGTAAATTCTATACAAAGGGAAGCAAAAGATGCTACAAAAACCAAAGGACTACTGTACTATTCATCTTTGAGTAGACAGGAGAGACTTTAGGAGGAAGAAGAGTCTTAAATGAGACCAAAGCATGGGCAAGAGTTAGCCAAAAGAAAGGAAGGTGGATGAGTAAAATCTTCTAGACAAAAGAAGCAGCCTGTTCAAGGACCAGGAGAGAAGTAAGACCTTCTTGAAATTTACCTGAGGAATGGTGAGGTAATTGTGTTACCAGAAAGAGAGCACTGAGAAATGTGAACAGAGACCAGATCAGGGAGCATCCGTAGTCACTCCCAGCAAGCACCCAAGGCAGGGGGAGTGATTGGAGAGATGTCTGTTCTAGGTAAGCCATTCTTTCAGGCCAGTAGGATAACGAATATTAGTAGAAACACCAGTTAGGAAGCTAGTGGAGTAGTTATGATGATAGAATAAACTTCAGTGGTAGTGGAGATGAAAAAAAGAACAGATTCAGAACTATTTTTGATAGTATAATTGTCACAAGTGATCTTCACCTAGAAGATACCGAACAATGTTTTAAGAGATCAAATATTATATGTGAAAGTGCTCAATAAACTTTGAAAACATGTAATGGTACCATTTTAGCTTATCAGTATAATTGAAATAGTTTAAAACTAACAGTTTTAACCCATTATGGCGCAAGGGAAATGAAAATGTCACTTATTTCTGCCTTATTAATGAAAAAACTTAATTAGAATTACTTTCTTTTTAAATAGGTTCTTAAAATATTTCATCACTGATTTAAAGTGTGTGCTCTGTTTTAAGAAAATTCATCATATGAAATGTGTTAATTAGTAGAGAAATGGGGCAATGGGAATGCGTTAGGTTGGTACTCAGTTCTCTATGATTGTGTTTGTAAAGAGGAAACTTGTGATTCTCAACTTTTTGTCTTCCACAACATACCTGAGAAAAAGTTATGACTCATTGTGGTTAGCAACTCATCAACACTCATTAAGGCAATGATTCTTGGTGGGTTGTGTGGGATATGTCAGATTCATGTGGACAAATTATTAACTAGAAATAATTCCTCACCCTCAGGTGACTCTGTTCCCCTCCCAATCACCCACTGGCTCCCAGTACCTTGTCCCATCACTCTAGGAGTAATTTGAGGATAAGGATTTGGTTTCACTCATTTGCATCATCTATGTAACATATCTATATTCCTAGCACAATGTAGGTTTTCACAACTATTGTTTGAATTAATGAAATGTTTTAATCACTTTTATATTGTCTACTTTATCTAAGCTTCCCAACCATGCTTCTGCTCTTTCCATCCATGTTTCTACTCTGTGTTACTCCAAAAGAATCCTTACCCTCATCTCTAGGTACCATTATTTCTGTTTTACAGAATCTTAAAATAGCTTTTACATAGTCACACAGCTAAAACCCAAGGTTCTAAGCCAGTTTACATTTTAGTATATCACAATACATATCCTATTATATATTTATATAAGTGATAAATATATAATATGTATATTATAAATATTCTATTTATTTATTTATTTATAATTTTAAATTGATTTTTAGAGAGAGAAGGGAGAAGGAAAGATAAACTTTGAGATTTGAGGATGAAATATTGATTGACTGCCTCCTGCATGCCCCTACTGGGGATTGAGCTCACAACTCAGGCATGTGCCCTGCGTAGGAATCCAAGAGGCAAAGTTTCAGTGCGTGGGATGATACCCAACCAAGTGAGACACACTGGCTAGGCTGTCACAATATCCTTTAAAAATTATATTTTTCTTCACAATAGAGGCCTTTTAATAATTTATGCACCAACAAAATATAGAATAAAAATGAATTTACAATAAAAATGTTTGCCAATATTTACCTGATAAACATATATGCATAAAAGTGATACATGGCCCAGCTGTGTGGCTCAGTGGTTGAGTGTTAACCTATGAATCAGGAGGTCACAATTGGATTCCTGATCAGGGCATATCCCTGGGTTGTAGGCTCAGTCCTTAGTGGGGTATGCAGGAGGCAGCTGATCAGTGATTCTTTCTCATCATTGATGTTTCTCTGTCTCCATTTCCCTTCTTTTCTGAAATCAATAAAAAAACATTTTTTAAGAAGTGGTACATGAATATTTTCTTATATACTTAGCCAGGTGTATTGAACCTACATAGATGGAACAAATGGGAATTGATTAACAGAACTCTTCATACCTGGTTGGAAATTTTCATGAGTTCAGGACATTTATGTAATGTTCTAAGATTTTTTTCAGAGATATCAATTTAAAAAGAGGGAAAAAGAGTAAATATTTGCAATGAAAAAAGTAGTACATTTTTAAATTAGGACATTTTGGAATTGAAAAAAATAAATTTTAAGTTAAAATTAATTTGTATTCCTATAATGGCAGTTAAGTGTAGGCAAATCACTTTTCCTTGCAACAGTTTCTAATTCTGTAATTCAGTTTCTGTATTTACTGTGGATTCCTATCCTGGGGCTGTTCATTTATGCTAACTAGATCAGTATGCTTTCCCCTGGGTAATGTCTCCTAGGATGTAATTTCCCCTAGGATGTATTGCTATTGAGTCATGTTACTGATGTGGGAGTGCTGAAATCTTCTTTTCCCTCATCATTTGCTTCTGTTTTGTGAATGTAGGGCAGAGATGCAAATGACATGTGGCTTTAATATACTGACTCAGCAGTATTTGTGTTGGATGTGTTGGTTTTCCACCCAGAATGTTTTCCTAGCTCCTATAGAGTTCATTTTTTTGTCCTATAAGGTATCATTGAGGCTAATGTGGCCTTTTGCCTGTGGAAAGTTGTAATAAAAGCTGTTGCCTGTCAGAATTTTAAGTTAACATACTTTCTACAAAACCTTCCATATGCCATTATCATATCACACATTATGTTGGATTGATCCATTTTTATGTTTATCTCCCCATGTTTACTGCTTTAAAGTTCCTTGGGAGCAGAAATGCATCTTTGCCTACTGAGTGGCTGATAAATATTGTATGATCAGCACATGCCATTTTAATTTAATTAAACTGTACTGTGCTGAGCTCTAGTGTTTATAAAAACCCTTTCTCAAATCCAGTCTTATTAAAGCCTCAGAAAAACCTTCTCAAATGATGAATGTCTTCAACCAATATTACTGACCTCATTCCAACTACTCCACACAAGCATCATCTCTACCCTGGACCATGTCATAGTCTCTATCTTGTCTCTGCTCTATTCTTGTCCCCTGTGGTCTAGTCTCTGGAGGGCCAAGAGCTTTCCCTTTAAAATGTGAAACCAGGTAAGTGATTTCTCAGGCAATTATCTCCAATGGTTTCTCATTGTATTTATAACAAACTCAAACTACTCACAATGGTTTACAAGGCTCTGTTCAATGTTGTTCCAAATTTTATTAAAACCATTAGGAAAAAGGTGTTTTACATTGTGACCCAGTATACATATACTCATTAACACACACACACACACACACACACACACACACACACACACCACACATGCACCCTTCATACTCTGATATATTCTATCTCAGTCTACTTTTCTAGGTTACATTAAAATGTGAAAATGTGCTAGTAATGATCCACCAGTTTGTTTCATGACTGCAGCTTGGAAATCATGCTCTACTTTACCTGGCTCTTGTCTACTTTTCTGATTCTATTTTCTGTGCTTCCCCTTTCCATGTGACTCCCATGTGCTGGCTTCCTTGCTGTTCACTCACTAAGCCAAGCAAGCGCCTATATCCATTAGAGAAGAAGAGTGTCCTGACCTGAAATCAAACCATGACCTCCTGGTTATAGGTTGATTGATGATCAAGCACTGAGCCATGCAGGCTGGGCTCATTGCACTTTCTTCTGCCTGGAACAGTCTTCCTCCAGATATTCATAGGGCTCCTTCCACTACTTTGCTCAAATTTTTTCTCAAACATTATTTTCTCAAAGAAGCTTTGTGAATGTCTATTCTGTGTTATATACAGTGTTAGACTCTGATGAACAAAGACATAATCTTTGTGCTCAAGATTCTGTCCCCCAAAGGTAGGAAGGGAGGTAGGAAGAGAGTGGGGGGGAAAGATTCTGTCCCCCTGGTCTAATTAGAAGGAAAACAAGTAAATTTTGAGAGCTGAGGGCTCACATTTTAACCTTATTAGAGCACATAGAAAAACTCAACTCAGTAATGTGGGTTAGTGAAGAGTCCTTGGAGGGACTAATATTTACTTATTTATTTATTTAAAATATATTTTATTGATTTTGTACAGAGAGGAAGGGAGAGAGATACAGAGTGAGAAACATCGATGAGAGAGAGTCATCGATTAGCTGCCTCTTGCACACCCCCTACTGGGGATATGCCTGCAACCAAGGTACATGCCCTTGACCGGTATCGAACTTGGGACCCTTCAGTCTCCCAGCCGACGCTCTATCCATTGAGCCAAACTGGTCTCGGCTGAGGGACTAATATTTAAAAAGATTATTAAAGATTGAAGATAAAGCAGGAATTACCTAAGTGAAGAAAAACAGGCAGAAGGAAGTTTGGTGCAAAAATCCCAGGGTCAAGAGAGGGTTGGGAGAACTGCAAATCTTTGGGGGTACCTTAATGGAGAAGGGTGAGAAGTGATTTGGTCTGCTGAACAGGTAAAGAAAGTCTTTAAACACTGTGATAGAGCATGCACTCTATCCTAGGATAACGGGAAACCATTAAAACTAGCGAGCAGAAGAATAGCATTATCAGAGTTGAACTTCTAAAAGGTCATTCTGTTTGCAAAATGAGGCTGGAAAAGAGAAAAGGAAGATGGAAGGCAAGAGGATAAATCTGTAGTAACATAGGTTAGAACTGATGGTGGCCTGTGAGCAGACATGGGCAGAAGACTAAAGAGATGTTTAGAAGCTAACATCAACATCAATCATAAATAATTATATTTTGGGCTTAGGGATAGTAAAACTCAAGGATGACTTATAGCATAGAGTATGTTGGTTAATAAATAGGTATTAAATGAATGAATGACAAAGAAACTTAAGACTTGGACATTGGGTGATTTGTG
Source organism: Pipistrellus kuhlii (assembly GCF_014108245.1). NCBI lineage: Eukaryota > Metazoa > Chordata > Mammalia > Chiroptera > Vespertilionidae > Pipistrellus > Pipistrellus kuhlii. Next base: position 147,325,349 of record NW_023425404.1, read on the forward strand.
GTACAATCAATCAGCCTTTTTGATGTAAGAACCATAGAACAATTCATTTCCAAGGAACAGTAGCTAGATTTTCCATTTTCATGATTTGATTAAATTTTTTGGTGGTATAAAGCTAATAAATTTGTGATCTGACATCTGAGAAAGCTACAGAACAGAATGAAAAACAGAGAAAACTGAATTTAAGTTGGCAAGCCACTAACACATTATTTAATTAAGTTTTCTAATTATACTCAGTTCGTGTTATAATTACAATTTACATTGCTAGCTTTTAAAGGCTGCTCTGGACACTTAGTGCTATAATATCTCTCAACAACATCAGTGCTTTTCATATATAATAAATTATAATACAACTAGAGGCTGGATGCATGAAATTCATGCATGGGGATCCTTCAGCCCAGCCTGCACCTGCTCCAATCTGGGATCCCGTGGGGGATTGGGTAGTCAGATATCCCTCTCACAATCCTGTACTGCTGGCTCCCAACACCTCCCCTGCCTGCCAGGCTGATCACCCCCTAACCACTCCCCTGCCAGCCTGATCAACACCTAGCTACTCCCATGCTAGCCTGATTGCCTCCAACTGCCCTCCCCTGCTGACCTGGTCTCCCACAACTGCCCTCCTCTGCCAGCCTGGTCACCCCTAACTGCCCACAACCACCCTCCCCTGCAAGTCTTCTTGTGGCTGCCATATTGTGCCAACATGGGAGCAGCCATCTTTGACCACATGGGGGCAGCCATATTGTGTCTTGGAGTGACAGTCAATTTGCATATTACTATTTTATTAGATAGGATGCTTTGCAGATTACAAGTTCTCAAGAGGGGTTTGTTGAATTATATGGAATAATATTTGTTATATAATACATTGGGTTAGTGTCTTTTAGATAAAGCAGTATATGAAATCTTTCCTAATGACAAGGACTTATTGCAAACTAAGTGACTTTCCCAACGTCATTTGTCTTGCTTGGGTCAGAAGCAAGAGTGCTATGAGCCCTGTGCTCTTCCCCTTGTTCCTGGTAGGAAATCTGTGACTTATTAAAGGGGCTCAGAGATCCTTCTAGCTCACTTTGACTGAACTTATTATAAGATACAAATATCATGTCATTTTATTTGTGATTTACGAATTTCCCTAGTTTTATTCTATTTAAAGCCTTAGTATAATGATGATTTCTGTCCCCACAGTTTATTCTATCGAGAAATAGATATCATTAAAGATGAGAGAAAGCTAGTTTCTTTATCTAGGATATTTTCTCCTGTATTTATACAAAGAAAGCATACATAGGCAAATGACAAAACTTTGATTACCATATAAATAAGATGGGACAGAGGTCTTTATCTTGATATCTTGATTGCATGATAAAATTACTAGGTTTTTTTTTGTTTTTTTTTTAATATCCTGATGACTAGATCTCACTACAGATCAATTAAATCAATATCTCTGAGGGTGACATTTGGTCATCAGTATCTCTAAAGCTCTTAGATGATTTCATTGTGCAACTATAGTTTAGAACCCCTGGAGGAGAGCAACTTGAAATGATGAACTCTTTCTCAAGCACCTTTTACTTGATGTTTGTTTTTTTCTAACCACAAGGTGGCAGCATCACAATAGAGCGCATGCAAGACCAGCCCCTCTGTTGAATGGACAGGGACATTTGTGTCTGTAATACTAGTTAAAAGCATTGGAGTGTTCCTCCTGACAGCATTGACTTTTCTGTTTCCTGTTGTACTCTGTTGGCTTGCTTTGCTGAGAGCTCTTTTAGATATATAATATTCATTTTAACAGCTTAAATTAGCAGGCACTCTAGTTGGGTGGAACAAGGCAAAGAACACGGATTTTGAAATCAGATAGATTTGGGTTTAAATATTGTTTCTGCATCTCACCAATAGTAAATGTAATATCTTTGTGCTTCAATGTATGCCAAGAAGAGGATACACTGAAGGACTGTTATAATGACTAAATGAAGTCATATATGGAAATCAACTTTGTATGATATGGATGGTAGGGTGATGAAGATGTTGAAGAGGAAGTGATAATTCTGGGATGGAGCCAGATATACAGAGTCCAAGAAAACCCAAAATACAGTATTTTTTCATGTACAGTCTTTCTTTTTTTCCATCTGGGTCTCTTTTTCACCTACATACGTTGTATTTTTCACTTTCCACCGGTGCTTATACAAATAATCACAGCCAATTTTTGTTTTACTACACCTTTACCAATGGAAGACACCATTAGCAAAGGAAATACCTTCTATCTTTATCCTCAAGTTTCTGTAAAAAAGTAGCACATGGTTACTCACAATTATTGTAGTTCACTTCTCAAACCTTGAAACTCTAAGATCACCAGTGGCCTCTTAAGAGGCCAGATGTAAAGAAAATTGGCATCTCATGCATCTTTGCCATTTCAGTTAGTGGATAACACCCTCCTTCCAAGTACATCCTCCCTTGACGGCTGTGATGACAGCTCTCCTGTTCCTCAATCACCATTACTGAGTATTCCCTTAGAATGTGACTCCCAGAAGTTCTCTCCTGAAGCCCTCACTTCTTTTCTCCATGGAAATCTTACCTTTGACTATAGCTTAATTTTTTATTGTTGAAAGTTTTACATATGTCTCCTTTTCCCCTACTTGACATCCCGACCCCCAGCCATTCCCACCCTGGGTAAGCCCCCACCGCCCCAGTGTCTGTGTCCATTGGTTATGTTAATATGCATGTATATTCAGTCCTTTGGTTGCTCTCTAACCCACCTCCCCTACCATTTGTCTCTGGATCTATTCTTGTTCATCAAATTATGTTGATCATTATGTCCTGCATATGAGTGAGATCATGTTATATTTATCTTTTTCTGACTGGCTTATTTCATTTAGTATAATGCTCTCCAGATCTATCCATGCTGTTGCAAATGGTAAAAGTTCCTTCTATTTTAGAGTGGCATAGTATTCTGTTGTGAAGCTGTACCTTAGTTTTTTAATCCACTCATCTGCTGATGGGCACTTAGGTTGTTTCCAAATCTTAGCTATTGTAAATTGTGCTTCTATGAACATAGGGGTACATATATCCTTTCTGATTGGTGTTTCTAGTTTCTTGGGATATAGTCCTAGTAGCGGGGTTACTGGGTCAAATGGGAATTCCAACATTTTTAACTTTTTGAGGAAACTCCATACTGTCTTCCACAGTGGCTTACACTAGTCTTCATTCCCACAAGCAGTGCACGAGGGAGGGTTCCTTTTTCTCTGCATCCTCACCAGCACTTGTCATTTGTTGATTTGTTAATGATAGCCATTCTAAAAGGTGTGAAATAGTACCTCATTGTTGTTTTGATTTGCATCTCTCAGAGGATTAATGACTTTGAGCATGTTTTCATATGTCTCTTGGCCTTCTGTATATCTTTTTTTGAAGAGTGTCTGTTTAGGTCCTTTGCCCATTTTTTGATTGGTTTGTTTATCTTACTTTTGTTAAGTTGTATGGGTTCCCTTCAGACTTTGGAGATTAAACCCTTATTGGAGATAACATTGGCAAATATGTTCTCCTATGCAGTGGGCTATCATTGTTTTTGTTGATGGTTTCCTTTGATGAAGTCCCATTTGTTTATTTTCTTCTTAGTTTCAATTGCCCTAGAAGCTGTACTGGTAAAGATATTATTATGACAAATGTCTGCTATTTTGCTGCCTATGGCTTCTCCTAGGATTTTTATGGTTTCTCATCTTACGTTTAACTTCTTTACTCATTTTGAGTTTATTTTTGTTTATGGTGCAAGTTGTATCTACAATAGTTTCATTATTTTGCATGTATTTGCTTAATTCTCACAACACAATTTATTGAATAGACTGTCTTGACTCCATTGTCTGCTCTTGACTCCTTTGTCAAATATTAATTGAGCATAATGGCTTGGATTTGTCTCTGGGTTGTCTGTTCTGTTTCATTGGTCTATATGTCTGTTCTTGTGCCAATACCAGACAGTTTTGATAACAGTGGCTTTGTAATATAGCTTGATATCTGGTATTGTGATCCCTCCAACTTTGTTTTTCTTTCTCAAAATTGCTGCAGCTATTCGGGATTTTTATTTATTTATTCCAGATGAATTTTTGGAGTTTCTTCTAGGTCTTTGGAGTATGCTGTTGGTATTTTAGTGGGATTGCATTGACTTTATAGATTGCTTTGGGTAGCATGGACATTTTAATGATGTTGATTCTACCAACCCATGAACATGGTATATTCTTCCATTTGTTTATGTTTTACTCTATCTTTTTCTTCAGTGTCCTGTAATTTTCTGAGTATAGGTCCTTTACCTCCTTGGTAAGTTTGTTCCTCAGTATCTTAATTTTTTTGTTGCAACAGGAAATGGGATTTTTGTTTTGTTTTGTTTTGTTTTGTTTTGTTTTCTTTTGTTGTGTTTCTCTTTCTGTGAGTTTATTATTGGTGTATAAGAAAAGCCATAGATTTCTGGGTGTTAATTTTGTATCCTGCTACATTGCCAAATTCATTTATTAAGTCTGGTAGTTTTTTTGGTGGAATCTTTAGGGTCTTCTATGTATAATATCATGTCATCTGCAAATAATGACATCTTACTTCTTTTTCAATTTGGATGCCTTGCATATTTTCTTAAATGGATTTTCTGATTTAATTTTGTACTGGAATTCATCCTTCTTGATTGAAGCCTTATAATAAATAATGCATCTTTTGTCAATCCTCCAACTGCAAAGGTTAATGAGAAAAAAAATAGGAGAATACATAATTTTCTTTAGTCCAGTTTCTGAATTAATAGAGAAAGCACCCACTGAAAAACAATACTATTTAAAACTCTCATTGACATTTCCAATGGGGCAGCTAAACACAGAGAGAAAAAGTGGAACAAAACTATATTGTCTGTTTAATTAGGACGAAAGAAATGAAATACAAACATCAGCAACTTGATGATTGTCATATGGTTCAGAACATGACTGGTTTGGGAAAAACGTTAATTCAGGGCTCAAAGATGGATAAATGGAACAACATAGTACAACTTGGATTTCTCATATCTGTTTCTCATCTTTTTTGAGATGCACGTGTGTAGAGTTCATGATGCTGTCCAAGATATTTTGGCAAACAGCATTGAGGAATATAAGTGTTGACTACTTGGGTGATAGTTGCCAGATCTAGCTACATGTATAGAGTGATAGGAAATTGGAACAGAAATCAGACTGGCAGACTCACATTTGCCACTAATGTAAGCCTTTTGTAAGTGTTGAATTATTCAATTTAGCATTTCTTCAACCCATAATAACTTTGTTGTTCTGTTGTTTTTTTTCTAAGAGATCATACATTTTATTCCTGCCACTAATTAACTCTATGACCATGTACAAATCACTTAAGCTTTCTGAGTTTTTATATTCTTATTTGCAAAGTGAACAAAGGTGGCATTAGGTAATTTCTAAACTCTCTTCCAACACTGACAATCTATGATACTGTTGGAAATAAATGTATTTTGAAGATTAAGGAAAGAATCAATTCATACATTTTACTCAATGAAGAAGTATTATTTAAATATATGATATAAAACGAAGTCACATGAGAGAGCAACTTGTAACTTAAGAAAATCAATCAGAAATTTGAATAGGTTCAGTTAGAGATCTCATCAGCAAGAAATCATGCCCAGCAACAAGAACCAAGAGAACGCCAACAGAATTCAGATTCCTCAGTCCCAATTTTATTATATAGAATAGCACTCTTTTATGTACTTTCTGGCAAGAGGCATATTCTATAGCTAAGTTTTATATTTCTAAAGATGGGGAAATGCAAGGAAATGCTGACTTGATATCTTAGGGCAACAAAAGGTACAACTACAATTATTGAGACCCTGGTGGTAGGGAAATGTTGCAGTTCAGTTGTTTTCTTCATTAGAGATCTCACAAATATGAATTCTCACATAATTAGTCGCAAACATTTATGAGTGTGAAATGACCAGGGGCTATTAAAAACTACAAAGATGGGCAGTTGTGGAGTAGAGGGATAGAAGGGATACATGAGATAATACTTTCAACAATAAAGGTCAATTTAAAAGAATAAAAAAAAAACAAAAAACCTACTAGGACAGCTAGAACAAGCCAGGACTCTTTGGGGCAAATTGAGACCTACCATCTCCCTATTGGCTTGTTTCAATTCTTGTTTTATAAAGATGCTTACTTTAAATATTGTTTCATTATAACTTATTTTAGATTCATCTCAATTACCATTTGCTCTGACTTATTAAATTGGGTTTTAAATGAAGTCTCATCATTAATTAGCTATGTAACTTTAAGACATTTTAAAAGGAATTTCTTTGAGTCTTAGTTTCATCTATGAGGGAATAGATGGAGCCTAGTTTATATTCTCAGAAAATAAAAGTGCCTTACCTTAATTAGAGAGAGAGCAGTTCTCTATTTATCAAGCCCTCAAGGATAGTTGAGAGAGCAGATATGAGAGTATTATAAATGTCTTTTTTATCTTTTCAGTCTCACAGTCTGTTGTACAGTTCTTTTTTATTTTATTATATACAATGTCCATATTGGTAAGAGGATATTTCTTCTACATTGTTCTGATTATTTAGGTGCTATCTTCTACTAATGTTCCCTACTAAGGACCTACCTGGATCTTTTTAGGTATGGTGGCAGTTTTGAGTTTTGGAAAACTATACAGTGTTTATAGGAATAATTTATTGTGCCTTGCAAACCAAAATCTTTGTTTCTCTTTCAAGAAACTTTCAATTATTTCCTCTTTTTGAAACTCTCTGATCACAGGACTTCTATAACACTGCAATATCTTCATTCTCTATGCTTGTCTCTAAATGGTGCTTTCCTCCTCTCCCTCCTCCCTTTTCTCTTTCTCCTTCTCTTCTTTCTTGTATTTGTGCTCCTCTGGCCAACCTTTAACCCTTAGTATCTGACAGGGTCCACTTTAGCTTTCTGCTCTTTCTATCTGCATTCCCTCCATGGGTGACCTCATGCATCTACTGTCATGTTTTCAAGGAACACCTCTCAAATCTTTACTTCTCTGGCCAACAACATTCCTGTTTAATAAGGTGGGGAGAGGGAACAAATAGGCAGTAAAATACTGGCTTCTCTGTGCAGATGGAGGCAGGGAATGTAATGGACCATGGCATGCTAATGGTTGCTGACTAAGCACATGTGTATGTGTGTTTGAATATGACATTACTCTCTTTGGTTTACTGGTCAATTAATCTTTTATATTGTTTTGTAAGAGACGTTTTTATGTGAATGTACCCTTTCACGGCAGGTGATTGCATCCCTTCTTTAAAAAAAATAAATAAATAAATAAAAGGAAAACAAAAACCCTGAACATGGAGCTCTTTTAGCCATAACTATAATGCAAGTGTTTTTTAAAAACAGCACTCCTGGGTTTTCTGAAAAGAAAAATATTGGACTCCGTACCCTGCTTTCTTTCTTGTGGTTGTTTGTGGTTAGAATTTATGTACTTTGTAGTTTATATATCAGCAACAGCTGGATGCTTAAGCTCCAAGGAAAACTTCTCTCAAAATAGTTTTGTTGCAAAGAGAAAATGGCATTCATGAACTTTGGCAGGAACTGTACTCTTGAGCTATGTTCAGTTTTGAAACTTGAAAAACCCACCGCATTGAGAAGCCAGCCACACAGGATCCTGAGCTGGTCTATTGTTACAGGAGGAAAGTGGTGTCAACAATGCACAGAGCTCCTGAGACCTCTGAGGAATTGTGCACAATGTGTCTGTCCAGCAGGGTGTGCAGGCCAGGCCCACTTAGATGGGGACCTTATCACAGAACCACACAAGAGCTCAGGAAGAGGCAAAGTGGGAAACCTGTTACTCTGTAAAGCGTCTTTCCATGACCCGAGTTTGGCTCTGCACTAGCTGACTTAGAAAACAGCTTCACAGATCTTCAAAAATGACTTTGTTTTACTCATTAAACCATAACATTCATATAATTTGGGAGTCCTTTATAATTGAGGTGGGATTACCAGCCATGGTCAGGTCTCCAGAGCAGTACCCTATTATCCCAGTCCCCTTACCTTTCAAGTCAGTGTTTCTGTGTTCTCAGTAATGCAGTGGGGTAGGAGGGTCTCATTCTGCTTGGCCCTGTCAGCTGACCACATCTGAATCACAGTAGCTGGTTTAAAGTCTTAAACCCCAGTAGCAATCACTGTTGTTAAACGAATATCTGGCCTCATCAGTATTTATTGCATGATAATTAAGTTGCCCCAAAACAACTCGTCAGTTTTCTATCTTCCTATCCAGCTGCTTCTGTAGTATGTGAGGCTGTCCCCACCTGCCATGGCTAGGACCCCTCTGTCATGATCCAGGCTACTAGCGATCTGGATGCAATAAAGAAGAGCCCCTATGGTTTGTGGGTGCTGCTCAGGGGTCAGAAACCCTCCCATAGAAGCCAGAGCTGTCTCTGAAGACCTTGTCCAAAGCCTTCCAGCAACAGTTTCTGTGAGAAACTAAAAGAGGTACTCAGCACAGTGGCTCAGGATTAATAGGACACTGTTGCTTTAGGAGTGCTGGACAGGAGGAATTCTGGAGTCCCCTCTCTCATGGCATCTGGCATTTTGTAGTTCTTTTCTTTCACTCAATTAGTTGCCAGCTGAGGCTCTGTCCCTTCTCTCTTTACCTCCTGGAGATTTTTGTTTTGTTTTGTTTTGTTTGTTTGTTTTTTGTCACTTGGCCTGAATTGGAACTACCCTCAGTCACCATGATAGATCTCCTCAGGTCCAATCACCAGGAAGAAGAAGTCAGGAAGTTTATCTGCGATCCTCCTTCCTAGCTGAAAATGTCTCCTTTTCCTTCTATGAACTTCTCATAGCAAGAGGACTGCTGATTCCATGTCAGACTGAAGGCCCTGTCTCATCATTTCTCCCAGGAAGAGCTAACAAGTAGCCACTCAGGGGTTCAAAGTGACCAATCTCTATAGACAACCGGAAGCTTCTCCTGGCTGAGCGGGAGCAGAATATATGAAATCATTTAACTATAGGGCACAAAGCTATACATAAAAGTGTTTTATTATGTTACCTGAGACATAAAAGGGTGATTAGATCCGGATATTCCTTTACACTGGAGTAGTACTATGGTCTACTGAGAAGTATTAATCCTTCTTTTTCTAGGGGGTCTAAAAATGGAACAAAATTTTATCTGTCATAGTTTTAATAGGGTTCTCTCACAGGGCAAGTGAATGGATGACATCGAAGCTTCTGGTTTCTTATAATCAAGTTTCTTATAATCAATGATTGCTTTTTAAAGACTGGCTGTTGTTTGGGCTTGGGTTTGGAATCAGAACATTTGGGTATATGAGCTCCCAAGATTTGGGTTCTGCTACCTTATTTGGTCAGAGAAAATATTGGCATATAAATGAATCCTCCATAAATTTGTGGGAAAATGTTAACTTCTGTACCACTGTAATTACTCTCTATTTTATGAGATTCTGATCACCACCAAAATCAAATGCTTGCAAGGAATCTCATGCATTAATTTATTGCACAAAGTTTATTGTTTGCTTTTATTTTTCAGCCTCCACCTCAGATATATGACAAACAGTTGGATGAAAGAGAACACACCATTGAAGAATGGAAAGGTGACTCTACTACTTAAATAAAGTATACATTTACTTATTGAAACCCCCAAATATTCTCAAGCCTTTTTCTTTTAAAACAATTTAGTAAGAGAGGATTTTCTAATTGCTACCCTCTTATATCATTTTCAAAGCTTCTAAAACTAGATCTGCCTTATCATATTACTAGTAATACTTCATTTACTCAAGAATGAAAGGAATTAAATACTGACACTTTTTAAAACAGTACTTATTATTAAGGTATTTGCCATGGTGGAGGGCAACCTTCAGTTTAACATTTCACAATTAAACATGTTCTATTTGTACATAAATTTATACAAAATGGATAAAATCGTGTATGAGATGATTTAGACATTATAAAATAAAAGTTAATATATGAATTCATTCATTTAATATGTAGTACTTGAGAATTTAAATAAAAAAATACACTAAGTAGCTTATTTTCTTTAAAGTTAGAAAGAATGAATGAATGCATTAATTCATTTTTTCCCAAACACATTGTATCATCGAGATTATATTTATACAGAAACTATAAAGAGTAGTTAAATTAATATAACTAATTACAGAGTAGAATAAATATGACAAAACCAAATACAGATTAAATGAGATCAAAATTAGGAGGAACATAAATGGAAGATCTAAATGGAAGAAATCTTTGTGCCACATTGAATAAATTAATTCTTATAATTTATAATTAGGAAAATAAAAGAAAACACAGAGGAAAATTCTAAAATGGGGACATAAGAGGAAAACAAAGGGTAGATATGAGCAAGAGGTATCATAAAGACTCCAGTGGTCAACAGATCATGTTGAAGAATATGGAAAATGAGCATCCTCCTTCCTATATGTGCTATTGCAAGAAAATGTAGAATACAAACAGTGAATCAAATAAAAAAAAGATATTAAATGATGGATGGAAAAGACTTAATTTGATCTAAATAAGGACCAAGAAGGCACTCTTAGGGGTTTGTGTTGAGTAAGTAAGTGAAAAGATATAAATATCACTTAAGAAGAAAGACATGGACTAAAATGTGAGAAGTAAATACCTGCAAATGTATAAAAGCTGTAAGCCATGTTAAAGAAGGTCTGAGTAGTGCTGAGTGATTGCTAGTTAGAAGGGGCAAAGAAAACAAAATGAAAATATACAAGTTTAACGCTAATTTAAAAAAGCCAAAAATAGATGTCAGTTTGGGAATAAATGTAATAATTATTTAATGGTGGGGCTTAGGCAAGTTCGGTTTGAAAATTCCAAGAGTTGAGTCTGGAAAAAAAGGTGAAGTAAGAGTTAAAAAAAAATTGATAGAAACTAATTGTTTGAAGTCATGAGAATGTTATTTATACATAAATATAGTGATTTATTTACAAGGATAGCACATTGCCCCTTAAAAAGAGAGTAGAAAAGAAAAATGAATGTTCACAACTGAACCATTAAAATCTTTAAGAGATAAGTTAGAATGTGTTTGGAGTCCCCCAAAGAATTCAGAAAACAATCAAAATGTGTATTCCTCATACATTTATTTGGCCAAATGCTTTATTGAGCAACTACTCTTACCAGGTCTGTGCTATTGTAATAAAATGTAGGATCAGAGGAGTAAAGAACTCCCAATTGTGTTCTAATTTACTCAGCCCCATCAAAATGTTATTTGTCATTAAATAAGGAGTTTTCTTTGTGGACTAGGAAGAAACTTATTTTTTAATAACACTGGTAATTATTTCTTACAGAACTTATCTATAAAGAAGTAATGAATTCAGAAGAAAAGACTAAAAATGGTGTCGTAAAAGGACAACCTTCTCCTTCAGGTACTCACTCTCAGTGAATAACCAATAAACCAATACTTGTGTATTTCTCTTGGCCTTGAGCAAGAATTGCGACCAACAATATTGCTTATAGCGCTTATGAACAAGTATCATGTGACCATTGTCCTCTAACAAATTTAGTTGTATTCCCCCACCTTTTGTTAGCTAGAAGAGGCAAAATGAAAACATACAAGTTTAACTTCAGTAATGATAAGCCAAAAATGAATGCCAGCTTGGGAATAAATGTAATAATTTTTTTAGCGTTAGTTTTTAGGAAAGTTTGGCTTTACAGATTCAAGAGTTGAATCTAGAAAAAAGATGAAGAGTTGACACATTTATGGGAAAAAATAGTTTTAAGTTCAGTGTGGCATTCTGACTATTCAAATTATGAAGACCCAGCATAGGAGTTCTTTTAGAACTTATTTTAAGATAAGGAGTCTTAAAGAAATGTTAACATGGGCTGCTTCAAAGGTAACTGCTACTCATTCAGATGCAGAGCTGTGAAGCTCTGACCACCAAGACAATCGAGGGGTTAAGAAACCCTGAAGCTCAAACCTCTTTCCTCATTCACTCCAGTGTTGAACTCTTCACAGGGTTGGTGTGAAGGTAGTTGCAGCATCAACCAAGTTGGGCACCAATTAATGTCAGCATGGAAAACCTTTCAGTTTGTGATATGCAGATTTGTGCATATATTATACATATGTTGCTATGTAATGTGCTTTAGGATTACTTGAGATAATTTACTTACACTTACTAATGCTAATATATTTTTTCTAAGATTTATGTTCTGAATATAAAGAGAATATAAAAAGAGTTCTAGAAAATGTAATGGCTGCCCTGGCCGGTGTGATTCAGTGGTTGCATGTTATCCTGTGCATCAAGAATTTGCTGGTTCGATTCCTAGTTGGGGCACCGGCCCAGGTTGCAGCACGCCCCCTCCTGGGGACATGCAGGAGGCATCCTATCCATGTTTCTCTATCTATCCCGCTTCTTTCCTCTCTCTCTAAAAAATCAATAAAAACATAAAAAAAGAAAATATATGGCTTATACTCAGCTCATGCTGGGAAGAATGTAAGCTGCAAATGATTGGTTTAAAAAAAATAAATTTAGTTTTCTACCTTTGATAAGCAATTTCCCCCTAGGATTTTTCAGTTGTTTCAGGAAGAAAAAAAGATGTAATGTGAATTAATAAATGTGTCATATTGTTCTACTCTGAACAAGTTTGTACCTACAACCACTAGGCTGCCTAAATAAATGCATTTCAGTTATGATGTGTTTTTTTCACCTCTAGACTGGAAGAAATGTCAAATTCTATTCCAAATCTCTCCTTTCCTCAAAGAGGGTTAATGGAATCATTAGGGTTGTGTACCCACCTTATTCATTTGTTCCAGCATCCAGATTGCTACAAGCCTGGAGAAGTTGCTTTTAATTTACCTGCATGTTCTGTCTGCTGCTAATTAAGGAACCCAAAGACTGAATCCAATGCCCTCAAGATGCCTCTTGCTATGGCAAAACGACTGCTTGTCTTAAGAATTCCCATAATGGCCAGAACATGTTTGGCTGTCATTATGAAGAGGCCAAATTACCAGGGTTCAGTGAAGGGTGACTAGCATTTCAGGCTTGGGCTAGACACATTTTAACAGTTTCTTCCATTCATCTTTGGTTAAAGTCATCATTAGTTCATCTTCTTTCCTTTTTCCAAAGTGATCAGAATCATGCTACCCACTCCAGGACACCCCATTTTCTGCTATTTTCTCTTCCATTTCCCCCTAAGCCATAACCAGGTCTCCTCAACAGCTAATCTTTGATGATGTAAAATTCACAATTTTCTCTTTAACACTTTTACAACACGTCTACAAAAATACTCTCATTTCCACGACTCCTTTTATGTAGCTAAGGGAAGGCAAAAAAGGACTGAGGAGTGTAGAAGTGAGATTAATTATCAAAGGGATGGGATGAGTGGTCTGCCATATGAAGAAAGCTTTACATATTTGGCAAAGGAACACAGTTTATATATAATCAAAGCATACTTTTTAAATCATTAAAACCATACTTCTTATACAAAAGAAAGTGAGGATATGTACTAGTTTCTATTAACTCATTCATGAAGAAAATGGCAGAATGACAATGGCAGGTTAATGAAGATGTAAGAAATTAGGATTTATGTAATCTGTGTGCGACTGTGGGAGGGAAAGCTATAGATTTGAGCAAGAATTCCACTAATCAATGCTCTTCAATGGCTTTGCATCATTTATGATTTAAGCTTAGTACCCTCTTGCTGATATTGATTTCCCTGTATAATATACCCAGGCTTTTTCACATGGCGCCCCTTCTAGGGTCTTATATTTTTACTAGAGGCCTGATGGATGAAAATTCATTTAAGAGTAGGCCTTCCTTCCCTCAGCTGCCAGCACTGGCTTCCCTCCAGCCCTGGCTTCATCAGAAAGGAGGGCTGGAATGATGTCTGATCTAATTAGCATCTTACCCTTTTATTATTACAGATACAGTGAGGTTCACCACCTTTAGGAATTCTGTTCACTCTAAAGTGTTTGCTTATTAAATACCACATTGTCCCAAAATATCTTTCATATTTGTCCCAAAAGACTTTTCATAACTTCCTAAATGAATAGAATCTTTCTGTCTTTATGGGTATGACTAGTTCCTGTATTTTAGATGTTGCCTTATTACAGCTTTAGTGATTATACATTTATTGAGAAGAAAACCTGTATGTATTCATCCTGTGTACCATGCAATGCCTAATTGCTGTGCCTTGTGCATAATATTAACTTGATAAACATTTATTAATTTAAAAATTGCTACTCAGACCCTCCCTCAGCATATTTCTTGGTGCTCTTCCAAAGACAGAATTCAAGATAGCATCATAACTTTAACACAGTTTGCAATTCAGTATGTTCTGATGCTAGTAAATATTTATTCACTCTATTAATTACCGTGAAGATAAATGAGCCAAGAATCAAGTATATGAAGTGTTGCTACTGCCATTTGCTTATGTTTCAGATAAAGCTTTGCTGCTTTCAGGTAGTTATTTGATTTACTCATTTCTGGTAAATCAAATGTATATTTCTGATTTTTTTTTACAGATCTGTTTATAATGTGTTAATAATTAATTGTAAGCTATGTCACTTATGTTCTACCTACATGTGAGAAGGCTAAACCACTTTTTAATCACTTCAAGTACTTATAACATTCACAAATTATCTACCGTATTCACCGTATCTACCGTATGCCCTAAATTATAATTATATAATTATTAAATGATTTTTTTTATTTTCCTGACTTAACCAAGTTATAGGAAGAATTATTATGGATTTAATCTTTCACTTCATGATTTTAATGTAAGATATTCTTGCTTAATTGAGAAATCATGTATATATAACATCTGTTATGAGATATTTGCATATGATGTATTTGTATGCATAATGCAGAGGAGCAGGACAGCCATTCACCAGAGCTTATCCTTCTAGCTCCTGAGACCCAATTTTGCTCATCTCTCCCAACTATGAGTTAATTGTCCTCATATTGGTAGCTTGAAACTCACCATGCAGGATTGAAAACATGGAAATTGCCTAATTCTACAAGTCAGATTTTTTTGGCCCTGGAGAGCCAATTATTACACTTTTATTGGCACACCCCTGTGTTTTTGTGTGTGTGCAGGCACAAGATGTACATTTGCAGAAAGTCATGCTGGAAAGAAAAAGCAACTATGCGAAAAGTCAGCTTTCTTGCATTATTCATTATTTATCTGCATATCATAATTTATTTTATAGATAGCTAAGATGAAGTAATATTACAACATAGACTCCCTTAATGCTTAGTCCTGTCAACACTGCGAATTCAGCAGCAAGTGAATAAGTTAATACAGTTTCACAGGGACAGAATGTTTCTGAACACAAAACCATGTTTTAATGATGCGTTTAAAATATAAATAGGAAGTGAACTGTGCATTTGCAGAAAATACATAGGTTTGAAATTTATTTATGGAATTGTTGTATATCAATAAGAAATACATCTAAATTTCAGATACATTTCTAAATAAATAATTGTACTCCCTTCTGCTATCTGATTTCACTTGCATAGTGATTTATTTTCAAGAATAGCATGGCTGCTTGCTTTCTGAATTGATTTGTAAAGACTGCTGAGGGAATTTCAGCTCATGAATAGAAATTAATTTTCTTCTGGAAGCATTTGTCATAGAATGTTAGAGCTAGAACAAATAAAAGAGGTCATCTAATCTAAAAACTCTGCTCACCACCTCCATTCCACCTGAAAAATAAACCAGCCAGAATTACCAATGACTCACCAAGGTCTATCCATACTGAGTAGGATGGATAGAGCTTTAGCAGAAAATCTCTAATTGAAGATAAAGCTCCACAGATCATTATAATCTACTAGAGGCCCAGTGCACAAAATTCATGCACCGGATGGGGTGGGTGGGGGAGGTCCCTCAGCCCAGCCTGCACCCTCTCAGGGTCCCTCAGGGGATGTCTGACTGCTAGTTTAGATCTGATCCCACAGGGATCCATGAGGGATTGGGCCTCAATCGGCAGTTGGACATCCCTCTTGCAATCTGGAACTGCTGGCTCCTAACTGTTTGCCTGCCTGTCTGATAGCCCCTAACCACTCACCTGCCTGCCTGCCTGATTGTCCCTCACCACTTGCCTGCCTGCCTGCTGATCGCCCCAACCACTCTTCCTGCTTGCCTGATTGCCTCTACCACTTACCTGACTGCCTGTCTGCCTGATCGCTGCTAACCACTCTGCCTGCTTGCCTGTTTGCTCTTAACTGCTCACCTGCCTGCCTAATTTCCCCTAACCACTCACCGGCTTGCCTGATCATCCCTAACTGCTCGCCTGCCTACCTGATTGCCCCTAACTGCCTCTGCCTCGGCCCCTGCTGCTGCAGCTTCATCCAGAAGGTCATCTGGAAGGATGTCTGGAAGGTCATCTAGCTGTCTGGTCTAATTAGCATATTATGCTTTTATTATTATAGATAACCTCTCCTCCAACTATATTCCACACACTGTGGAAGTGTGTTCTTCTAAATTAGAGTCACTGTTGTAGTACAAAAATATTGTTTTTCTTGAAAAATCTCAGCCTCAAACAAGTTGAGGCTCAATGTCATGCAGAAAGAGAAAGAAATATATTTCAGTGACTTTTTTTTCATTTTTGTATTTCTTATAATTCTTTGTATCTATTTTTTGTGTGTGGATAGGTCAGGAAAACAATTTCCTTTAAAAATGCAGAACAGCATTTTTCACTGAAATAATAGATACCTTTTGGCTTGATAACTTCAAGTTGAGAAATTTTCAATGATGTAAGTTACTTCTTTCCATAAAAGAAAAACTTTCTCTTACAGTAGCTAGTAGGTGGTATTCCTTATTTGCAACCTGCTAGTATTTTCAGTACTTTAAATGCTATTTTTATTTGCAAACATTTGTAATTCTTAAGATTAAATGCATGTCTACTGGTTTCCCTGAAAACAGTATAAAAGGAATATTTATCACATTGTTAGGATATCCAGGACAAGTGGCCCTATAATCAAATTCAATTCAGTTCATTTTTGTTTAGGAAATTTTCACAAACTCTTTGGCAGTAAATTAACAACTTGAAGCCAAGGTCCATGTCTTGACTCTTCTATTTGTGTTTGGTTTTATTGTCTACAAAGTTTATTTATTGCCTACATGAAAACAGTCTTAGCTGTATCATCCATAAAGCCAGAATTGGCTACAATCAAGCAGGCATTTATTATAGTGCAGTACAGGAAGTCACACAGAAGATCTTTCATAGGACAGTGAGGGACTGGTTAATCTTTAACAACTATCTCTTTAAAAAAAAAATCAGAACTGATGATAGTATTCACCAATTTCTGGGGTGTGAGTGTTCTCACTGTGACCAATTTCAGGCTACCAATGTGATATCAATGAAGGCAGAATGGAAAGAGATGCTAATAACTAGCTTTCAAAAGCCACTAAAAGCCGGCCCAGCATGCTACTCTAGTTTTTGCTACTTCGATTCAATATTATTTATAAACTAGTGTCCCGGTGCACGAAACTTGTGCACATTAAAAGGGAATTCATTAGAGGAAATATTTGAATATTGCTATTTGCCCTTCCTCTATAATTGACCCAACAATTCCATGCTTAGAATAAAACTTTTACATGACTGTTTATAGCCACATTATTCACAATGGCCAAAAAGTAGAAACAACCTAAATGTCTATCACCTAATAAATAGATCTGATGCATTTATACAATAGAATATTATTCAGTCATAAAAAGACTAAAGTATTGATACACGCTACAGCATCAGTGAAACTTGAAAACATTATGCTTTGTGAAAGAAGCCAGTCATGAAAGATCACAGGTTGTACAATTCCATTCATATGATACTAGAGACCCAGTGTACTAATTCATGCACGAGTGGGGTCCCTCAGCCTGGCCTGTGTCCTCTCACAATCTGAAGCAGCAGGCAGCCAGAGAGGAGCCTAGACCAGGCGCAGCATCACTGCCGCCCTCGCTCATCCAGGCCCCACTGCTCCTGCCACCGCCTCTTGGTAGTGTGCTACCGCAGAGGCAGGAGAAGCTTGCACCACAGCTGCACTCACCAGCCGTGAGCCTGGTATCAGGTGCCCCTCAGTCAACTGAGCAACACACCTGCTGTGGGAGTGCACTGACCACCAGAGGGCAGCTCCTACATTGAGCATCTGCCCATGGTGGTCAGTGTGTGTCATAGCGGCTCATCAAACGGTCATTCAGTCATTCAGTTGCTTAGGCTTTTATATATATAGACATCTCTGATAGGCAGTTTTATAGACAGAAAGTAGAGTCAACAGTGCCTTGTGGTGGAAAGTAAGTAAGAAACAAAGAACAGGGTTTCCTTTGCGGGTGATGCAAACAATACCGCATTAATTGTGGTGATGGTTGCACAACTATGTGAATATCCTAAAAATCACCACGTTGAACAAATATGTGAATTATATCTCAATAAAGTTATTGCAGAAAGGTATACAGACAACATTTTGTATTTCAAATTAAAATTAAATCTAAAGCATAGCACCATGATTTGAAAGCCATTGTTGTGTAGGGATATATCACCCAGGAGATGAATGAACAGTAAGAACAAAGCAATCTCACTCTGTCAGCCCACAATTGATAGAGTCATTCTTAAAGTTCTGTGTCTAGTTTTAATCTCTATCCTTTAATAAAGATGTGGAAAATTTGGAGACAGTTCTGACAAGTACCTTATAGTGATGCAAATTATTAGAGACCGAAGCTTGTGAAAAAAACATGAGGGTGGTAGTGTAATTTAATCCAGAATCAGGAGGAAAAACAGAGCCTGGCACTTGGGAGATGTCAGGGAATCAAGGGTTGTCTGCTAGTGTGAGAAATCTAGTAAATGTCACGAGAGGAAATGAATGAGCTCTGCACTGTCTCTCTAAAGGCTGTAATTAAGTAGAGTTGGAATAAATTGAAACCAGACAACTTTACATTTCACAATGTTCTGATAATGAGAGAGTAATTATTTATAAGAGTTTTAAAAATCTAGACAGATTCAGCATTAGGAATTACTGATACTTCTAAGAGTTTAAAACACAAAAAAATATATTGTATAAAATATACATTTTGTATATGAAACATGTTTCAAAAGAATATATATTCAATAATTGCAATTAGAGAAACGCCCTAGCGAAAAAGACAAGGAAGAAATATACCAACTTGAATAGCTCCTGTTGTTAGCATGCTGATCAGTGCACATTATCTTTTTTTCTGTAGTTTTTTCACATTTCCCATAATTTAATGTATATATTTAGTCAACAAAGAAAAATTTAAAATACATGTAATATCTGTCTTGGTTTAGATGTATGGTCCTCTCCAGATACTTTCACTTTTTAAAAAAATATGTATTTTATTGATTTTTTCACAGAGAGGAAGGGAGAGGGATAGAGAGCTAGAAACATCGATGAGAGAGAAACATCGATCAGCTGCCTCTTGCACACCCTCCATCAGGGATGTGCCTGAAACCAAGGTACATGCCCTTGACCAGAATCGAACCCGGGACCTTTCAGTCCACAGGCTGACGCTCTATCCACTGAGCAAAACCGGTTTCAGCTACTTTCACATTTTAATCACATTTTTCTACAGGCAGGAAATGTCTACCTCAGAAGCAATCACATGGTGTTGATGTCTCTACTTCATTCAACTATGTTTTTTTCTGGTTTACTAGATTTAAGTAATAATACTACTATAACTTGCCTTGGATTTATTACTTTTTATCAAATATATCTAGCACACTGTATTTGCTCAAATGAGGTACGATTTTGAAGACAGTTCTTCACCTCTTATTTTATTAGATGGTTATACTGCAGGTATTTCAAATAGCAAAATTTCATAAAATATACCTTAGGCCACTCATATTACTTTGGTATAAAGATGATAAGGCCTGAAGAGAGGTATGAGTGGGGTGGAGGGAAGGGAAGAAGACATCTGTAATACTTTCAAAAATAAAGAGAAAATTTAAAAATTAAAGAATAATAAAATGAAAAAGAAAAAGAATACATAAAGAGAAAGAGTGAACTGACTCTCTCCAGGATGCTGTGGTTTAATTATACCTTATAATGCCTCTGGTTCATCTTTCCTTATAGTTCTCAGTTTTAACTCGTATGTATTTACTGAGCCATTACTATGAACAGTTTTCTCCTTGGAACTGCAAAATTATTATATTCCCACATAGCTGATAAAGTAGAGAATTATTGCAGATTATTCTAAATTAACAATTCAGAGTTCTTATCTGTAGATTCCCAGGCAAGCAAGCTTGCTGGGAAGTAAATACACAAGTAGAAGGTGTGCTCTGTATTAGGGCCTACTAACCCCCTTCATTTTAAAAATAATAACAAAAAGGAAGAGACATACAAACTAAAAAAATAGAAGTGGGCTCTGGCTTCTCCAATTTTTCCCCTTTGTTCTATGGCAACTTCCATCAAAAGTCTTACTTGGTTTTTCTATATGGATTTTAAATTTGATGTCATATTAATGACTAAGTAATATTTACATAATATCCCTTTCTTTCTCTAAAGCTGTGGTCTCTAAGAAACTCAGATATCTGGGCTTCTCCTCAGCCCATATTTCTGAGATAGGACTCTTACATGTGTTTGTTTTTAAAAGCTTCCTGCAATAAAAGCATGCAGGTTCAGATGATCACATTAAAGGGTTCGCTTGAGTGCCTTCTCCATAGACAGCTGTCTTCACTCCTTGATGACATGGTTTCTGGGAAGCTTTTAAAAAGTGCAAAGGCCTTGGCTCCATTCAAGGCCATTTATATTACTAGATTGGAGGTGCAGGGAGTGACTGGGGTTTTTAGTGTTTGTGGTTTTCCTCTTCCCAGTGCATTACAGGTGATTTCTAAGGTAAAGTGAGATTTGCCAACTACTGCACTCGTCTACAAGTGACATGTGACGGGGGAATTTGTGCTTTTATGTCTTCGTTTTCATCCTCCACCTGGTGCTCTGGATCAGTTTTGCAATGAAGGCTTGTCAAAATGAATGATGGACTAGCCGTTCCCCTATTGCATTTGCCCAGGCTGCATCCTGAGAGACACCGAATCTGCTTCCAGATTTAGTCATGTGGGTCTTCATTTTCTTAGCACAGGTGCAGCAGTGAACAGCAGTGAGAGTCTTCCTCCGTCCTCGTCCGTCAACGACATCTCCTCCATGTCCACTGACCAGACCCTGGCGTCCGACACTGACAGCAGCCTGGAAGCTTCGGCGGGACCCCTGGGTTGTTGCAGGTGACTAGCCGCCTGCCTGCGAAACCCAGCGTTCTTCAGCAGATGACAGGATGGAACACACACACCCGCACACACAGACCCGCACACACACAAACGCAGACACGCAATGGCGAGAACACAGCAAGGGGGGGAACCCAAGCCCAAATTGAAACAAACCTTTCAGCTTGCTTCTTCTCCAGAGCGCTCTATTGCAGCTAAGCCAGATGCGTATTTAACTCCTAGTTGCTCTTGCTTCGATCTTCTTCCAATGATGCTTACTACCGAAAGCAAATCAAACACAATTAGGGAAGCCTTTATTTCCATAAAGTGTAATTTCAATGGCTGCGAAACCAGCGACCTGTAACTGCCCTCTCAAATGGCATGACAAGGTGTGCAGTGGCCCCATCCAGCATGTGTGTGTCTCTATCTTGCATCTACCTGCTCCTTTCGGCCTAGTCAGATGGATGTAGATACAGATCCGCATGTGTCTGTATTCAGACAGCACTGCTTACTTAGAGATGCTACTGTCAGTGTCCTCAGGGCTCTACCGAGACATCACGCACTGGGGTACCACATGGTCCATTTCATATGATCTATTACTCTGACATAACACCCATCTGTAATATATTGCCAGTATATAAGCTGTTTAGTTTGTTAATTGATTAAGCTGTATGTCTTATAAGAAAACATGTAAAGGGGGGAGACGTGGGGGGGGGGGGAGGAGCGAGCTCTCTTGAACCCTTGAAGATGTAGCTTCCAAATTTGAACTGATTAAATGGCACCTGTATACCAATTTGTAGAAAGAACATATGTGATGCTTATGTACATTGTGGGGGTGGAAGGGGGGCGGGTAACAGTCCCTGAATGGTTTGGCTTTTAAAGGAAGGTGGGAATGCAAGCCGAGAGTCTTTTCTCTGACAATGTGTGGGTAGATTGACTGACTAAAGTTGTGTTGAGTATGGAGGAAGACCTACAGGGGATTGTTGCTCCGTGACTAGGAGACACCACATCCATGTTCTAGAGCAGTGTTTCCCAAACTTTTGACATATGTGTACCCCTTCTATAATTTTCATAACGCTGAGTACCCCTCGTACTCATGAGAACGTAGAATTAGGCGCAGCTAAGCATGGTGCAGTGCATATTTCCACCAAACTTCGGTGCAACGTGTACCACACTTTGGGAAACACTGTTCTAGAGAGAAGAGCCCATTTGTCATTTACAAGTTATGTGTCACAACTGGACAGAGAGTGGCAGGTGGGGAGGCGGGGGTATTGTGCACGTGTCTGATCCTAAGAATTGCTCTCCGGGCGACGTCTTTCAGAACAGGAGCCTACTTAGACTATCCTCACACTGTGGGTTGTGTTTTCCATGGGTGTGCTACTTCCCAGGCTTATCCTCTGCCAAGGTTTTCCTTTGAGAAGAAATATTACTTTCCCCTCCTGGAATAAAAAATAAAAAAATAAAAAATAAAGAATTACTTTAAAAACACACAAAAGCACAGGGCGATCTTCAGGTTAGCATTTGAAAACATTTCCACTGACATTGTTTCTCACTTCTTAATATGGCTGATGTTTCCTATTTGTTTATTTTCATCCATTTGACCCATCCGAGAAGGGTTAATGATTTGAGTGTAGTACCGCAGTTGATGCCACAGCAATAACTCTGCCCATACGTCCCTGCTGCTAAACAGCTTTGGCAAAAGGAGTTTGTCCTAAGAGCCATGAAGCATTGTCGTCCGTGGTTAGCAAAATCACGAGTTGCACATCCGTTCGGTGAAAGTGCTTCCTGAGCTCCTGAGGAGGCAGCACCTGGGTTAGGCACAAGGCAGTGCCAGGGTCACTGCTCAGCAATACTAGGGACCAGGTTAGGCTTCCCTTCTTACTCTGCTGAGCTCACCGTCACAGCTCTGTGCACTCTGACCATTTTGGTGCTGACCCAGGTGGTGACATTTCACCTGAAGAAGAAGTGAAACGCATGAAACAGATGGGTGATGAGTGTGATATGGCTGGCGAGTGGAATCTCTTCCAAATGAGAGCAAACAAGAACGCCAGTGCTCCGAACAGCGCCTTAAACACACTAGGGGAGCTTTGTCTCTCTTTCAGCAATAGAATCACCCCCCTCCACACTGTGCAGCGGTGGGGCCGTTTATGGGATTGCTGCACACAGGAGGATTCATGACAAGAGGTCATTTGTTTAAAATGGGGAGAAAAAACGTTAGACCATGCAGCTTGTCCCCTAGAATAAAAGCACCCCATTTCTCTGTGTTGCTACCAACATTTTTGGTTAATATTGCAGACAACCTGGTTTTCAAAACGTCTCTCATTTTTCCTTCTGTTACACTCTCCCATCCCCAACCCCTTAAAAAAAAAGTCTCTTCTTTGTATCCGTAAGTCTTTGAAAAAAAAAAAAAAAAATATATATATATATATATATATATATATATATATATATATATATATATAATTGATTTTTTACAGAGAGGAAGGGAGAGAGATAGAGAGCTAGAAACATCGATGAGAGAGATACATCGATCAGCTGTCTCCTGCACACCCCCTACCAGAGATATGCCTACAACCAATGTACATGCCCTTGTCGGGAATCAAACCTGGGACCTTTCAGTTTGCAGACCGACACTCCACCCACTGAGCCAAACCAGTTTCAGCTGTATCAATAAGTCTTTACTTGTCTTCCGGTTTCAGCTGTATCAGTAAGTCTTTACTTCTCTTCTCTTGCTTCATCTGTGGCCTCTCTCCTCCTGGCTTTCTAGCACTTGCGATTAAGTGCATAGAGTAAGCAACTCTTTAAAAGAAAGTCACAAGGGGAATTTATTCAGCCACAAAATTACATCAAAAGATAAAAAGAGGTCTCCAACCAGCATCTTAGCAGTGCATGGCAGGTGGACTGTTTCTGATAGGCACAGAAGTGATTATTATTATTATTTTTTTATTTTTTTACTTAGATTAAGCCAGGCAAGAACTAGGTAATGCCCCTCCCCTGCTATTACTACCTTTCCTAAACTCAACTAGTCTGATCTCCCTGTTGTCTGGCTCTTAGGAGCTGATTGCCTTTAGCCAGATCTCCCTTACAGACAAGCTCAAATAGGACAAATCCCCCAGTTGAAGTTTCATGTGCAAATAAAACTAAGAGTTTGGCTTTTTCACTGCTTATAGGATTAATTTCACTAGGTTATCAAAGTAAGATAGGTGATGTGACAACAAAGAATTATTCCAAAAGCCCACCAGCCCTTTACAATGTTGGGTCTACTTTATTATAATATTACTAGAGGCCCGTGCACAAAATTCATGCACTCATGGGGGTCCCTCAGCCTGGCTGTGCCCTTTTACAGTCTGGGAATCCTAGGGAGCGGGCCTAAGCCAGCAGTCGGACATCCTTAGGGTTGTCACTAAAGTGGGAGAGGCTCCCACAACCACTGCTGCACTTGCCAGCCACAGGCCTGGCTTCTGCCTAAGCCGTGCTCCCCCTGTGGGAGTGCACTGACCACCAGGGGGCAGCTTCTGCATTAAGTGTCTGCCCCCAGGTGGTCAGTTCATGTCATAGTGACTGGTCATTTTGCCATTTGGTCTATTTGCTTTTTAGCCTTTTATTAGGTAGGATGTTTGGCACTGAGCCTTTTTTCCCTTAAAAAAATTCCTATATAATCACATGTAACTTCCAAAGCACTCTTGCTTTTTAGTCAGGAAAGTGTCAATTCACCTGGACTATGTTCCTGAAAGAAGGGCAAGTTCTACCTAAGATGAGGGTTCATTTCAGAGTGTGTGGCTGGCACTCAGAGACTTAACCTGTCACTTCCCATAAGGCACTGGTTTTGCAGCACACACACTTTCATACACACACCACCCTCCAGTTCTAGGTCAACCCTGGAAGCCAAAACCAGGCCGGTTTCTTTGCAGGGCCTTAGTGAAATGCTTTGCTGTATTTTGTAGGAAGCATGGCTGTGGGCCCACAGGCAGGAGGAGTTAAATTGTTGGGGAGAATTTGGCAAAATCTACCACCATGTTGATATGATTATATACATTTTGTGAGTCAGCCTGTTCATTTAAAAAAAAAAAATTTTTTTTTTAAACAAGATACATTGGCCTTACAACCAAATCTCTTCTTGTAGACTAACAACTGATGGTGACCTTGCATCTTCAAGAATCTGATGACTGAGCTTTGTGAGAATGTACACCCCAGGTGGACCAGGGCCTGGCCAAGTCCTTCCACCTGGAGAACTATTTAATTGATGGCCAAGGGACAGGTTTTTTTTTGGTTTTTTTCTCAATTTGTTATCATTATCAGATAAACATTACCTAAGGATACTGGTAACAGAAGGTAGACCTTGACAAATGGAATACATGGAATAGATAAAAATACATAAATCTTTCTATGACCTGGTTGAGGGGAGTGGGTGGGAGGAAGCAAAACTCACTTTTAAATTTTAATTATTCGTTGCAAAATCTAAACTATACAAAAACCTATTTCTTTTTAATTCTTTCTTTTCTTAAAAAAAGAAATTCTCACCTGAGAATATTTTTCCATTGATTTTAGAGAGAGGGAAAGAGAGAAATATCAATGTGAGAGAAACGTAACGATTAGTTGCCTCCTGTACTGACCAGCGCCCGGGCCAGGGAGGACCCTGCAACCGAGGTATATGTCCTTGACCAGAATCAAACGTCGGACCCTTCAGTCCACAAAATGATTCTCTATCCATTGAGGCAAGCTGGATTTTAGGACTCTTTTAATTCTTTTAGCATATGACAATTTAAATCTTAAAAGCAATGCAGTTTGCTAAGAATGTTGTCTGCCAACTTTGCTGAACAATGTATCTTTTACAGCTCAGAGAAGTAAATAAAATTGCTTCAAGAATCTTTGGTCCCAACCACTTGGGGTCTAAAGATAAATTCCATCCCTTTCTTACAATCTTCCCCGCTCTTACCCCCACACACATTTTAATTGTGAGAATCCAACATTTAATACAGATATCATTAAACCATCAGGAAAACTCCTTACTGTAAAAACAACAAACAAGTTACAATGTAAATAGTTATATTAGTTATTTTTCATGTGATTAAAATATAAGATTTTGTTATGGGGGGGAGGGCACTTAGATAGTCTGCTTACTGTCTGAAATGATTTACTTTGATCCATTTCCTTGGTCAGTCAAGCTGAAATGGACTTCTGTATATCTAACCGTTGATTCCGTGGGACCAATGGCCAGTATATCCTAAGGAAACAAATCTCCCAACCCTTATCTAGCATTAAACTGTTCACATTGCCATGTCTGTCTTGCAACAAGACCTAACTTGCACCTGCCTGTTATTCTGCATGATTGAACTCCCAAGACTATTACCAATGATGAGAATTGTCCTGTGTCAGTGTTTATAAATGGACTTACAGCATGCTCACATTCACACATACCTCATCCTTCCATTCTAGATCAACCATGGAAGGCAAAACCATGCCAGTTTCTTGACAAGGTCTTAGTGGTGAGAACTGAAAGTCAGCCTAATGAATCAAATACAGTCTTCGTGATGTTTAATAAGTATTTGAAATTATTTAATTCATTTCTGTGTTCTTTCTCTCTCTTCTTCTTTTTTTTTCTTCTACTTTTTTTCTTTATTTTTAAATTGTTGGTGGAATAAGAGCAATAATAAAGGAGAACTTTGGCTTTTTTGGACTCTTTGTAGGTGGATACTGAGTTAATACATTGTGATTTCTGTTTCTTATGATTATTAAAAATCAGAGTAAATCTGCTTCCCTTAACATAAAATCAAATCTAAACCAGACTTTGTTGGAGTTTGCTGTTGACAATGATGGTTGTTCTGCTCATTGTCTTGGTTTTTCTGTCTTGCCAGTAGTTCTGAAGCATCTCACATGGTTTCCTAGTGTAGTCTGATTGTGCTCGGGAATAAATAAGAAGTGAGGAATGACCCACTTTCTCCCTATGGGTCCAATGTGTGTGACATGTATGTGGCCATGTAGAAGGCTGTGCTTTCATGTGAGATGGGTTTCTTCTAAAAATGACCTTCATTTCTGCTTGGGGACCCTAGTTGAATGTCTGCAATTCAGTAACTTTTCTTATATTTATAAAATCAGCGAAGGGGGAAAAATCGTTTTCTGGAAGCATTCTAGGTGAGTAGAACAGGGTTAAATATTCTTGGTTACTTTATCAGAATTACTAATCAGTTTAATTATTACCCAAGAGAGAAGGTAAAAAGTTTTCCTATCTGCATGGTAGCTAACTTACCCCCAAACTGCTTGGTGAATAAAAAATATATAATTTTGTGGTTTGATAAGGAAATCACCAAACCTATGTTAATTTAGCTGGAAATATCTGAACAATATCAAGGATTGGCCCTTCTATTTCTGTAAATAAAACATTTCATTTAACCAATTAATTATTAGAAAATCTGGAAAATAAAAATACCTATTCTTTTAAGTTAATACAATTTACACCAATGCCTTTTGTTATTTCTGGCATAGCTTCTATTCTAATTTAAACCTCAGATTTTTAGTCTCTTAATAAAATAAGTTGAACAATGGTCAAGTAAACGTACCAGAAGAGACCCACAATATTGAGGGAAATTGCATTCCACAATATTACTCATGGAGAGAAAGGAGTTATTGGTGCATATCAAGTACCATAAAAGTTACTAAATGTTTGGGGAATTTTAACTCATTTTGCAGTGAGGAGAAGAAAGGAGTCTTGAAAACTACCTTCCTTATAGCTACTACTCAGGCAACAACCAGCCCAGAAGAATGATTCCCTTTGCTAAGTGACATCACTGGGTTGAACACAGGATGGCAGATTTTGACATTGCCAATTCTTCACAATGGTGTTTTGTACTTGTAACGTGTCTCTCCTCCAAGGGTTTTGAAAGCCATGCCTGGAGGACCTTTGCAAAGTAGTGAACCACACTGAAAATCTCACCACGTCAGATCACTTCATGCAGGGGATCACTATATGTGGCAAATCTCTCTGTCTAAGCTACAGACTGAATTCCGTCTGCTCAACCTTTTAGATCAGCATGTTCTGATTTAGTTACAGAAAACAAGCCAAGCTGTAGAGTGTACATTTCTCAAACACAAACTTTGGTGACAACTACAAATGAGAGTCAAACGCCCCTTTGGAATTCCCCACCCACTCTGTATCCCATATTTCTTGCTTAAATAAATACTTCTGTTGGTATGAAACATAATATAAGTCTGAATTGCAATTGAGAACATTCAAGTTTTACTCCGTGGAGAGGGTGGCTTCACCCCCT
Organism: Pipistrellus kuhlii; assembly: GCF_014108245.1. Lineage (NCBI taxonomy): Eukaryota > Metazoa > Chordata > Mammalia > Chiroptera > Vespertilionidae > Pipistrellus > Pipistrellus kuhlii. The sequence continues at coordinate 147,353,758 of NW_023425404.1, forward strand.
TGTCACCGAACTTTGGGTGCTGCTATTTCCTGGGCCTGGCCTGGAATCTTTTTGTTTACTCAATAGTTTAGATTATTTGTAATTTAGGAAGCAACTTCAAGATAGTATTCACTGAAAAAACTCTCCACACTATTCCTGGAAAAGGGTTTCACACATAATTTGCCTTTCATCAGCACTTCTACATTCACATTTGTGAAAATATTATCTGAACAATTATTATGTACAAAATCAATTTTTATAATTCAAGTATATTTTACATGAACAGAGGAAACTAATAATATTAAATTATTTCTTTTATAAAAGGACAATCTCTGAAAAGCAATTGCTCTTTTATTAATGTTAATATATTGCAAATTTGGATTTGGTGCAAAGCAAGCTCCAAGAAGATTGCTCTGAATTTCTAGTTTAATTTCTGATCTACATTTAAAATTTTTTTTAATTTATTTAGATTAATAAAAGAATTTCAGGTATACAATTCTACAATACATCATCTGTATATGGTATTGTGTGTTCAGCACCCTTTCCATCAGCACTTATCTTCCCTTTACCCTTATGGACACAGAAAACAGTATGGTGTTTGCCAGAGGGAAGAGGGCTGAGAGGAGACAAAAGAGGGTAAAGAGAGAATAAATGGTGATGGATCTATATTTTTAAATAGTACACTCATTCACTTTAAAACATTTATTGAACATCTATCTAAGTGGGTTAGGTAGGGGATAAATACAGCATAATCTTCATCCTTAAAATATTAGAGTAAATAAATCATTCAGTTTAAAAATAAGTGGTTAAATCAAAATATCTATATTTTACTTGTTTACTTTCTTTTAAAATAATGATATATTCAAAGTACTGGTGTGACTTAAATGAGTCCATTTTTATTATTCCCTTAAATCAATGAAACAAGAAATCTGCTTCTTTCAATGTTATAATTTTGCCTAATTATATATAAGTGAACTTAATGAATTAGTATAATTTCAGATATTTTTCCATGACATTACAGGAGATGAAACCATTTTTACAATTTTTTTTATAACATTGCAGTGAAAAATACAAGTAGGCCTGCATTAACTCAATGAGAAAGTGTATGTATCTTCACTATTGTCCTTTTAATTAAAAGTGAGAGTGCTATATTTTTGTCTGTTTTAAACTGACATCATTACACAGATAAAGGGAGAAATGTGTTGACATATCGAGACCTTAACAATAATCTGCAATATAGAAAAAAATAGGTAAAAAGTTTGGAGGCAAAAAAAAAAAAATATATTGACAAAAACAGAATAGCATGATGTTTCTTTTCTGTATTACATAAAGTGGATTGTTGATCTATGTTTTCTCTGAGAGCTACTGAGCCTGGATATTGAGTTCAAGGCTCATAATTCTAGCATTACAATCACCAAATCAGCAAATGATATCAAAATATATAAATGGATACTGGAGTCACTCTGCAGTGACACTGTCATATTACACACAATCTCTGAAATTTATGCAGTCTTTTATGATGGGTAAAGCCCTAAAATAACATAAGGTAAAATGTAGTCATTTATTATTTTATGTTAAAAGATCCAACTCAGAACCTCCCTGAATATCTGAACCAAAAATCTGACATTGCGCTGTGAACATTCACTCAGACCACAAATTGATTCATGCCACAGGTATTGATGATTGACTGCTTCTGTCTTCTGAGAACTGTTCATTGTGATGAATTCAGGCACCCTTCCTGCCTTGGTGTATTCCACATCCCAATGGAGGAGTAAGCTAATGGGAAGAACCAAGAAGACAAAGCTGGTTAAGAGGATAAGGTGTCATAAGGGCTGCTATTTAGATAAGGTAGATAGGGCAGGTGTCTCAGAAGGGGTGATATTTGGGAAGAGACACAAAGTAAGGGAGGGAGCCATGTCAGTGTCTGAGGAAAAGCATTTTAGACTGAGGGGAAAGTACTAGTCATACAAGGGCCCTAGAGTAAGAGCTAGCTTGTATATAGGAATGGCAGAGAGCCTTGTGGATGAAGCAGAAAGGACAAGAAAGAGAAAGTGTGGTAGTAAATAAAATTGGAGAGATAAGCAGGGGTCAGAACATGTCAAGATCTTGGAATTTTATTCTAAACTAGAGGCCCGATGCACGAAGATTTGTGCAAGAATGGGCCTTCCTTACCCTGGCTGCCGGCACTGCCAGAGCCACCTTTTCACCTTCCCGTGCTGTCCAGAGGCCTTCCTGGCATCTGCATATACAAATTAACCTGCCATCTTTGTTGGGTTAATTTGCATGCTAACTCCTGATTGGCTGGTGGGTGTCACAAAGGTTTGGTCAATTTGCATCTTATTCTTTTATTAGTGTAAATAACAAAAGATGCTGAATAGATATGAGCTGGAAAATATAATCTAAATTTTCCTTTAGATAGATCCCTCTGGCTGCTCAGAGGATATTAGGAAGAAAGATAAGAATGGAAATGAGTTCAGTGTAGGGATGACAGTCTAGAAAGGTGTGAAGGGCTTGAGTAAGGAAGTGGAGATGCTGAGCAGGTAAAAAAGCTGAGTAGCCAAGTTGGGGATGGGGGGGGGGGGGGGGGGCATAGTTGATTAGGTGTTAAAATATTGTCATGAGGCCTGTGCTTCCAAAGAGGTTATTAGGGAGGAGGGAAGAGCAAAGGTGTGGAAGCTGAAGCAAAGAGCAAAGCAAGACCTACCTCTCCTTCAGGCTGGTGACATGCAGGCTGTGGGAAGACAAATTAGTCATCCTTGAGTGAGCTGCAGAGTGATGCCATCAGGAGGTAACTGCATCACTGAGACTTAGGTGATGGTGAAGCCAGCTATAAGGTATAGAAGGTGTAATGGAAAGATATAAAGTGGTGAGGGGATTAGTATTTGAAGCAAATGAGGGAATATGCTGAGGATAAGCATATAGGGATAAGCATATAGGTAAAAGTAAATGACATGGGAGTTTGGACTATTTTGGCAATAGGTACTAAAGGATGAGGTCATGGTGGTGTGGTACATAATCAGTGCTAGTGAAGGAGGGGCCAGAGCATGTGTGTGTTGAGAAGAAAGGGCCGAGATAAACATGATGTTTTCACAAGAATAGGTAGTTCATCAAGAGCCTCCCTCAGAGCTAAAAGACAACTTTGCTCAAGGCTAACAGTCTCAGTTTGACTGCTTAATCAGGCAATTTAGTATTCTCTGTTACTGATACTCTTTACTTAGGAAAGGTAACCCTTTCTATAATGAGCTGAAGGAGCTAAATACACAGTACATAGTGTCATTTAGCCCTGGACCTGAGCCACATAAATGATGCATTAAAAAACACAGTTTTCATGAGTTAAACTTGCTACTTCAAGATTTACAGTAGGTTCAGGTTTTGGCTTCCTAGGGAATTACCAGTTTTCTAAGTTACTTTGTAGCAGGAGGCCCTTAAACTGGGAAGTTCTAATTTTCAACTCATCCTCCCCACCCCACCCCTTACCCCTTGCCCACTTGTAAAATTAAGAAGATCACAGAGAGAATCATAGGACTTTGGGGAGCACAGTTCCAACACTCTTTTCCTGTATTTGTGAGTTCAAAAAAGGCAAAATGTGTCCAATTTTTGCTATTTTCTTCGAATAAAGCAGTACAGTGCCTGGGTCTTAAGTGTTTTCAGGTCTCATCATGTAAGGATAAATTGTTTGGTACAATGACACTTCATATATATTCATTCTAATAAAAGAGTAATATGCAAATTAACCATCACTCCACGACAAAATGGTGGCACCCATAGCCACAAGATGGTGGCACCTGGTCCTCTTAGCCCTGCCAGAGTCCCCAAGTTCACCCAGCAGTGGCAGTCCAGGGTGTCTGCTGGGAGGCACCTGACCTCCATGCAGCGATCCCTGTCCAGTGACTGCAGCCTGGGGTGTCCGGCTGGGAGGCACCAGTGCCCAGCTTGATCCTGGCCAGAGGCGGCAGCCTGTGCTGGGGTCTCAGGCTGGCAGGGCCATGCACAAAAGCTGTGGTGGCAGCATGGGCTGGGATCTCAGACCAGGAGGGCCAGGCATTCCCTCTGCATGATTACCTGGCCAGCAGCAGCAGCCTGGGCTGGGTTCTCAGCCTGGCCAGGGTGGCAGCCTGGGGTTTCAACCATTGAGTCACAGCAGCCAGGCAGATATGGAGGAATTTTAAATGTTTCTTTTTTAAAATACATTTTTTATTGATTTTTTACAGAGAGGAAGGGAAAAGAATAGAGAGCTAGAAACATCTATGAGAGAGAAACATTGATCAGTTGCCTCCTGAACACTCTCCATTGGCCATGTGCCATCAAACCGAGGTACATGCCCTTGAGTGGAATCGAACCTGGGACCCTTGAGTCTGCAGGCCAATGCTCCATCCATTGAGCCAAACCAGTTAGGACTGTCCAATATGCTAAAGAAAAAACCTTATCTAATAAAGAGGAAATATGCAAGGGAGGCATTTGGGGGTGACCAGGGTGTCAGGGGAGACAGTTGCGGTTGAATAGGCTGGCAGGAGAGCAGTTAGGCATTGATCAGGTTGGCAGGGGCGTGGTTAGGGAGTGATTAGGCTGGCAGGCCAAAGCAGTTAGGGGCAATCAAGAAGGCAGGCAGGCGAGTAATTAGGAGCCAGCAGTGCTAGATTGTGAAAGGGATGTCCGACTGCCTATTTAGGCCTGATCCCATGTATTGGGCCTAAACAGGCACAAATTGGAGAGGATACAGGTTGTTGAGGGACACCCCCTCCTATCCACAAATTTTGTGCACCAGGCCTCTAGTGTATATATGTGTGTATATATGTGTGTGCATATATATATGTGTGTGTGTGTGTATTTGTGTGTGTGTGTATGTGTGTGTGTGTGTGTGTGTGTGTTCAGAGATCATAGTAATCTGGCCACTCAGTATAATTCTGGTATCTATTTTTTTAATCTTTATCCGAGGATGTTTTTTCTATTGATTTTTTTTTTTTTTTTAAGAGAGAGAGTGGAGGAGAAGGTGGAGAAGAGAAAAACATCAATGGGTTTCTCATATTGATTGGTTGCCTCCTGTACACACTCTTCTAATGACTGGGCATTTGTATGTACACAGTGGTTGATACTAAAGGACCACGTAAGCTTGATCCTTGAAGGGCTGTAAACCAAAGCAGCACAGTGACAAGCACGAATGCTATCAAGGCTCCTCTCCCCATTGATAAAAAGAAACACACACAAACACAGAACCTTCAAACACACCAATCCCATAAACTCAAGTGGTGTTTATTTCCAATTATGCCTTTAAAGGTGACTTTCTGTTTTCTTTTGAGAAAGATGTATTTGTTTGGCATCATAAAATAGCAACAACATTGTCTTATTGACATGTAAAGAACTGTTCTCCCCAAACTCTCACTCCTGAGAAACATGAGCTTTTCTAGAAAGTTATCATGACTAACGTTCACAAAGTCATCAAAATTGGACCTTGAAGCATTCTCATTTTAAAATTACTGTGAATGACTATGTTTCCAACAGGGAAAAACAATACTGTAAAAAGCAGAAGCAAAATGGTTAGTTCATTTCTTCTGTCTCCTCCTCCTGCTGGTCCCCTTGCCCTCCCTCCATCACCTCTCTCTTGCTGCAACATGCCTTTGCCCTCCGTGTCCTTCAGGGAGAATCCCAGGTGACAACACAACAGTCGGTCTGACTGAGAGGAGAATGTCACTCAGTGGTACACACTCCAGTGGTGTAACAGAGAGGGACACAGAACACCTATTTCACTGAGAGTGACAAGCTCCAAAGTGCAGTCACCTGGGGGAGAGGGGAAGGGGAGTTCTGAGTGGAAGGCAGGTGCTCAGAAAACGGCATTGCAGGGGTGGGGCAAGTGGTTTAACCTTTTTCCTAACTCTCAAAGGGCAGGAAGACTTTCGCAGGTAACCGTCCAGCAGTTACAGAGACTCAGGCCAGAAGGACAGAGTAACTCAAGGCATGACTGGTGAAATGTTTTCCTTTCCTACTTTGCCCCTCTAAGGTGCATCCTACGTAGCAAGACAGACATCTGTGGAGCTGGCCAGGCAGACCAGGGGCCTGAAGACAGGGCCCTTTTTTACACGATCCCACATGGCCTGTGCCAAATCATCACAAAGCAAACTGAGCAGTGTCGAGGGAAGAATTGACAGAGCAGCTCAAAGGTTCCTGGTGATTCCACTGTATTTCATAGAACGTTTTATATTTCTTTTTTTTTTTTTGGTCATGGTAAGGTCTATTGGCACAAATAGCACAGCCACAAAGTATTCTTTTGTTTTTAATAACTCATCTCATATATATATTTATATATACTTTTATATATCTGCTTATCTTCATTTCCTCAGCAAAAAGAAGGGAAATAAAAATATTGATCTATAAAATAAGCTGATGATAACACAATGCCAAAAATAGCTTATGTTAAGTGCAAGGAGTGAAGCTTGAAAGCAAGCTAAATTGCAACAACATATTGAATTAACATTTTTAAATACAAGACTTGCAATAAAATAATTCTTGAGATATGCTTCTCATTTTTTTAGTTTACTTTTCAAAAAACTACTCTATATACACATATCCAGTTGTAACACTTGACAGTAGCATATGGGGCGTGATATAACTTTGGTACACATTGCAGATATGGATGGGTAATGTCTGTAAATGATATTCCTTCACCAGTTAGAGCACTGTACAGCCAGGTGACCTGTCACCCGATCCCACGTGATCCTCCCACCGGAACCCCAGAATCCTTCCCAGATCCACCAGAGACAGCGGGAGAGAGCCGGCTCACTGGATCCATATCGTGTTTCCTCTCTCGGTTCTCCTGGGTTCCACCGTCAGCTCCCCAAATGTGGAGAAAAACTGCTCCATCTCTTTCTGAAGCATGTCATTTCTCTTCTCAGCGTCTTCTTTTGCTCGCTCTGCGTTCCGCATTTTGATTTCTATCATTGTGAACTTTTTCCTCTCCTGATCCAGTTCATCATGGAGGTTCATCATTTCTGTTTCCAACGTCAAGTTCCGCTGCTCTAAGCTACAAAGGGTTGGGGAGGAAGTAAAACATAAAGTGGTTTTATTCCCGTGCAATAGAACAGGGATACAAATATATTTCTAAACTCTGTCTCTGCAGAGCTTAGGAAATTGGAGTGAGCCCTTTTAAATCAGAGAAGTAAGGTCTAGTGATTTGAAAGGTTTTTGTTGTTGTTGTTGTTGTTTGAGGATTTGCTAAGATGAGTTGCTATCATGTTAACAAGATACCCTCAGACCTCTCTCAGAAGCACTTAGTTGTCATTTGAAAGGTTATGTATAAATGTCAGCACAGAGGAGTAAGAAATGTCACACAGCACAGAGCGACAGAAGGCAGGCCAAACCACAAGGCTTCCTGGACGTTTATTGCAAGTTGGGTTTCACTACAAGAAAGGAAGAAAGCTCAGTAAAGAGGGAAGAAAAGGGGAGCAACTCTATTTGGTTTCTAGGAAGAAAAAATAATGGTAGTAAACATATCATTGTTAGATAAAGTCCACTGCTAAGAATGAACTTTCCAAGACATAGGAATCTTATAAAAGTGGTACTAAAAGTAGCTAATATACAGGCAGAAGAGTGGTGGAGGTAACATGTGGTGAATAAGTAATCCACCTGATATTCTGTGACAATGGAGTCCACCCAAGTAACCTGTGATCCCTAATTCTCACTGCTTTCCAAGTTACTATATCTTAGGATATCTAGACTTATATTTCTATAGATTGATAGCTGTATCCTTTTGGATAATTGTATGATTTTAGATAAGTTTCTTGAAAACAGTTTTCTCTATAATCACTGAGCTCCAAAACATAAATTGTTGTTGTTCAAGGAGGAGTATTAAGCACTTGTTTACTATATGATGAATCTTAATAATAATTCACTTTTTTGTGTCTTCTTTCTGAGCTAATAACCCTGGAATATGTTTAAAGTTATCATAACACAAAAATTGGAATTTCAGAAATCTGATTATCTTAATAATTTCCAATCTTAAAATCTCATTTGTTTTTGTTTTGTAATGTCTCATGTGTTATTTCATCCAGATAATAATAATAACACTTAGGAATAAACTTGTTCTTCTTTAGAAAGTAACTAGGATTTAAAAAGTTATTCTTCATATTCTCTAATCAGTTAGAAGGCTGCTTTGATCATATGATCACATTTTTTTTTTAATATGACAACCTGTCAGTGTGCTGGTTGAAACTCAGAATTAGTCTACAATACACTCTCCTTGCTTTTTATTTATTTATTTTTTTAATATATTTTATTGATTTTCCACAGAGAGGAAGGAAGAGGGATAGAGAGCTAGAAACGTCGATGAGAGGGAAACATCGATCAGCTGCCTCCTGCACACCCCCAGCCGGGGATATGCCAGCAACCAATGTATATGCCCCTAACTGGAATCGAACCTGGGACCCTTCAGTCCACAGGCCGACGCTCTATCCACTGAGCCAAACCGATTTCGGCTCTCCTTGCTTTTTAAAGCTACTTATTTTAGAAATAAAAATGCTGAAAGAAACTCAAGCATAATACAAATGAAGACAGTCCTTTAAACAATATTGATACATTTTATATATCAGGCAAGAGTATGAAACTTCCAGGACTCTAATGAGTGGAATACAGAAGGGAATCCCTCCCACTGCAGAATAGAGTGATGCTGGAAAAATACATAAAAATGTTAAAGATACATAGCAAGGTTAAAAGAAATATAAGAGCATCTTCAAATATACGATAACCGAGAAAGATACTCCGATTTAGAACAGTAAGTGGAAGCACAAAAAGGGTATTAAACCTGGATAGTGGTTTGAGGTGGGAGTTTTTTTTAAATTTTTTTTATTTTTCACATGGGGGAGAAGAGGTCTCTGGTATAAGAGAGGAAGAAAACTGAGAGTGATTCAGTTGAGAGCTTATAGCATTGATTATCTTTATACAAAAGGGACCAGAAAAACTCTACTCATGGGCTGAGTGAAGTGTCAGAATTGAATCAGCAAAAGAAAAAAGATCAGTGTTAAGCTATACATTTTTGGATATGTCTCCTTGGGCAAAGGCAACAAAAGCAAAATGTAACTACATTAAACTTAAAAGATTTTGCAAAGTGAAGAAAGCCATCAATAAGACCGACTGTCTAGTACCTATGATGTGCAATGACCACCAGGGGGCAGACACTCAACACAGGAGCTGCTGAGCTGCAGTGACTTGGCAGCAGCAGTTCTCGGGTGACGCACCCTGGAACCAGAGAGGAGGGAGCCCAATTCCTAGAGGGGCTGCATGATTTTACATTCAGCCTTGAGTTATGGTCCTGTTGGCCCCAAATCTGGTTACTGCAGAGCTGCAGTGACTGCAGACACCCTTCAACCGTGGGAGGTTAGCTCCAGAGCGTGTCCAGTTGTCATGCAGTCCCACCCTGGCAGCCACCTTCTAATTAATTTCCTTTCAATGTGCATGAATCTGTGTACCTGGCCACTAATAATATTATAATAACTATGTATTGTGACAGATGGTTAAAAGCTTATTGTGGTGATCACTTAGTAAAGTATGTAAATGTTGGATCACTGTGTTGTACACCTGAAGCTAATATTGTATGTCAACTATAATTAAAAATAAATCTTTTTAAAAATTGGTCAACTAAAAAAAAAAAAAGGTCTGGGAAAATTGTCCAGAATGCCTCGCAGAATGAGAAAGATAGAAATTTAATGTGAGAAAGAGAAGTTAATAGAGATGGAGCATGGATTAAGAAGGTCCAACATATTTGAATAAGGGTTGTAGAAATAGGAAGTTGAGAAAATGGGGAAGATGAAATAAAAAGGTGGTAGATAAAAATATTACAGAATTGAAAAATACATGTCCTCAAGTCAAATAAAATTTGAAAGGTACTGGTAAAGATAACAGAAAGTTACTAATCAAAATAAAAAATGGTATATCAATGCTAATATCAGAAAAAATAGACTTATGGAAAAAATGCATTATTACAACTAAAGATGACCATTGCCCAATGATATCAATTCATCAGAAATATATAAACAAGTCTGAACTTTTATTCACCTAGCAGTGTAGCCTCAAATAAGTTAATATAAAATATAACAGAAGTTATAAGCAGGCACTGATAAATCCATAAATATTAGGAGAGTTTAAGTTACCTTTGTTAGAAGTTATAGATCTATCTGATAAAAACGAGGCGAAATGTAAAAGATTTAAGCAGCTTGATTAACAGACTTGCTCTACAGTCATATATAAAATCCCAAACCAATCATAAAAGAATAGTTTTTATAATACCAAATAACTGATATCATAAAAATAATTTCTCTGACTATAATACATAAAGGAAATGGGGAAGGTGAGGGAGGAGAACACTAAACTCACATGTTTAAAAACTAAAAAACATCAATAATTGATAGAGTACTATCCATCTATTTTATCTATCATCCATTGAGCTATTCAGGTATGTACATATGTATGTATCATCTATCTAACCTCAATATTTGTGGGAGGAGATAAAAATATTTTGAAGGGGAAGTATGTGAGTCTAAGCAGGAATTCCTGTGGCTTGGGCATGTGGCAGCTCCTCTGCCCTACTTTGTGAGCCTTTCCTTTTGCCCCTCAGGTGGTAGGAATGCTACAGCGAAAGGGCCCAGGGAGATGCCACTCCATTGAAAAGTTCTATTATTTTATCAAAGTCTCTAAATGCACACTAGACTCAGAACATAACGTATCACGAGTGTCCTCAAAAAGGAATATGTTCCTCTGCAGCCATTCAGGATGATAACTTATTTCCAGGATGGAGATATCAGCTGAAGCTTGCCTTAGGATGAGTGCAAGCTTCAACTGCTACCTCCTTTTCCACTGCTAAGTGCTCCTTTATCACCACACACTGGCAGCGATTCAGAGTTCTGGTAGCCAGTGCTTTTCTACATTTAGAAAGATGAGTAACCTTAAATATCTTGATGCCTTTTTCTTCTTATTTAAACTTCCCATCACCTGGCATTATGTAGAAAAATTCTAATCAACTTTCCATTCAGCGAAGTTTACAAAAACGACTTTCGAAAGTAATTTTTCAATTTAACATTTTTTTCTATATTTACTCTACCATAGCTCTTGAAAATAAGTTATCTTTTGGCCTGATGATTGATAAACGGATGGGAAATGGCAAAATAAAGTCAAGTTTATGTAGGTAAAAGGAACCATGTGGGGTGTGGAGATCTGGAAGCAGTGGAAGCAGGACAAAGACTGATGTTCACAAATGATAAGGATCTTAGAACCCCCAGATGGGGAGAGGTCCACCCAACACATAGCCTGGGCCTGGGAGTGAGACCATAGCTCATAGCTCCCCCACACTGAACCCAGCCTCAGGCCTTCTCCTGACTTGGAGCTCAGTGTTCTTTGCCCTCTACTATGCTGAAAGGAGAACATAAAAACAATCAGCTTTGCCTGGCTGGTGTGGCTCAGTTGGTTGAGCATGGTCCTAAACACCAGGAGGTCATGGGTTCAATTCCCTATCAGGGTACATGTCCAAGTTGTGGGTTGGATCCCCAGTAGGGGGCATGCAGGAGGATGTTTCTCTCTCATTGATGTTTCTCTCCCTCTCCCTCTCCCTTCCTCTCTCTAAAATCAATTAAAGCAAGCAAACAAACAAAAAACACACACATATGCAAACAAACAAACAAACAAAATAAACAAACAAAAAACACCAGTTTTGCCATTTCTGTGACCTCAGTGACATGTGAATGTGGTGACTTTCAGGACAAGATTATATTTGTGAGCCCTGGGCTCCTTTCCCCAGGGCCTATCTGACAGTCAGGGCCCTGAGAACTCAGGACACTCAGACAATGCTCCTTTATCTTGCCTGGGTTGCTTTCCTGGAGAAGTTGCTAAGCAAACTTCTTCCAGCCCTGGCTATCTGATGAGAAGATGTGAATGGTTTTAGCATCGCTGTTTCCTTATAAATCATAGTTTTTGCTTCCCGTGTAGGCTCTAATTTTCCTTGTCCATATGAATACACTTCATGTCAACACCTTCCTCAAAAACCTTTATGGATTCTTTTCTCAGAGTAAAAGCTAAAGACAACCTGATCCCCAAAATCCTATCACCTGTTCCCTGTGCCCTCCCCGAGCTCCTTGCCCAGCCCATGTCACAGCTCCTCTCCCAGGTGTCTGCACAGCCTCCCCTTTAACCTGCCACAGGCCCTGCACTTAAACCTACACTTCATCAACTCTCTTCCCCCTCTTCCCAGTTCTACTTAGCAGAGGACCTATTTTACTTATGTATCTGTCTTCTCTCGTACAATGGAGGCATGTTCCATGAGGACAGAGTTTATATGTTTTATTCACTGCTACCTTCTCAGGGCCTGAAACTGAGCTTGGCAGATAGCGGACACACTCTCAGCATTCAACCAAAAGAATAAAAAAAAGGTCTGATTATTTTGACAACTTTACCCTCATTCCATTCTTTCCTGCCAGTGAAAACAGACTCCTAACCCTCCATTCATTCCCCTCTCTACTCCTCTCTAACCAGCCTCTAGCACAAACCCTCACAGCATCATTGAGTACCTCTGCTCTGCAGGAACGAGGCTCAATGGTTTCTTACATGCTTTCGCGGGAAATACTACTAGTATTTACATTTTCATATGAAGAAATCAAGGCTTACAAGAGGTAAAGTTAACTTTCCCAAGGTCCCCTAGCTTACAAATGGTGAAGCCAGGCCTTGAATACGGGATTCGGGCTCTGGAACGAGCATATTTAAACCCCTGTGTGAGAGTGACTGGTAGGAGGCCTTCTGGCAGTTAGGAGCTCCAGATTCTCCTCACCTCTTTATCTTGGACTCATACTCTATCTTCTGCTTGGTCATTTCCTGCTTCAGGCTGGACACCAAACTGTGCAGTGCACTGTGGTTGCCGCTGCTGTTGTTGCCCACAAACGTCTCGCTGTTGTCGCTGCTGCTGGTGGCACGACTGCTTCGACCTCCCACACTCCTCCGGTCACTCTTGTTCTCATAGTCCCCCGGGTGGGAAAGATCATCCTGCGGGGGCCCATCCAGCACAGGGTCCTCAAAGTTCCCCCCATAAAAGTCTTGCTCCGGACAGGTGGTGGTGGAGGAGCGACAGGAGTTGGAGTTCTCGGGGAGGGAGATTTCACAGGAGGAGGTGGACCAGGTGGCACTGTCAACGCTCTGCTTGTCATCCAGGTTCATCATGGAGAACTGCTGGTGGACATTGTCGTAGGTGGAGAGCCTGTTGTGCTGGCCCGACTCTCCCGTGTGCTCCTTCTGCTTGTTATCTCTCAGGGTCACGTAGCCGTTGGGCAGCCACGACATGCCGCGGCTGCTCATGGGGTTCCCCAGCGAGTCGCTGTTCAAGATGCCCATGCGCACTGTTCCATTCTGCACACTGTGGGTGCCCATTTTGGTGCCAGAACCCTTCAGGGATGAGGTCCTTCTGGCCTGTAAGCTCCCGTTGGGGGTGGTTTGGGCTTTCTCCAGACTTTCTGCATTGCTGCTGCTGAAGGACCCGTTGGTGACAATCCCACTGCCCTTATTGAAGGCGGGGTTCTTTTTTACCATAAGAGGGGGGCTCCTGGAGACATCCGGCTTGTGAACGCTATTCCTCGGGCTGTTGGTTTTGCTGCCTGACAGCGTTGTGGGGGAGCCATTATCCATGCTGCTTCTCTGGGGAGATTCGGACTTCTCCCAAGAGCACTGCCTCACAGGACTGTCCTTGGTATTGTTGTTCTCTTTGTTCTGTAGCTGGCCCATGCTGGTTTTCTTCTGAATATCATTGTTGTTGTTGCTCATGCCGTCTTGGGGCTTGCTTTGCAGTTCTGTGTCTTTGGGAAAAAGGCGATCATGCTTGCTAATCATCACTGACATCAGCTGCTGGACCACCACGGTGCCTAGAATTGCATGGAAAACAAAGTCATATGAGTGAAGTAGTTTGGATTTATTCCCCATTTTGAAGGTAATCCTTAAAGGACCACATTCAGGTGAACATTCAACATGATTAGTAGCCGTGCTGAACTATATTCTTAATGATGATAATGGCAACAGAAACTAAAATTTCTTGAACATGTACCATGAACTCTACCAAGCACTTAATCTTTGTCGCAGCAGGTAAAATAACTAAAAAAAAAAAAAAAAAAAAAAAAAAAAAAAAGAATAAAAAAATTGATCTATTATCAAAAGCAGTAATTTATTTAAAAATTAATGGGTTTATTCAGCTAATATATTAGCTGAAATTCCAAATACATTTTTATATATTTCTCACTGATTTACAATCTGGATTCCAATCCCTTAAAACGGTTTCACCATAAACCAGGCTTCTAAACTAGTTTCCTTACTTGGGGGCCATAATTTCCCTAAGAATCTCCTTAAGTATTAATGTTATTCATGTACCCACAATAAAGCAGTTTAGGCTAATGCAAACATCAATCATCTTTGCTTTGGCTTGAACTGTATTAATGTGATATAAACTCAGTTTATATCATGTTGATGAAAGTTTGAAAGAGTAATTAATGTCTGATACGTACAAATGGGGAATAAATTTAAATTTTAGTTAAGTAAATGTAGTTTCTACATAAAATACTTAAACCATGAGATCTGGTGAGGAAAATGATGACAAAAAGCTTTTGAAAATGCAGATTTCCACAGAAATAGCTGCTAACTGAGTGGCTGTCAGACTTACAAACCTTATGTGGGGGAGAGGCCACTCTTTAGCTTAAAGCAACACGTAGGCGAGACTTGACTCTGAATATAAATCAAATCAAATTTTGCACAGGAAAAATGTGTTATATTTCTCTCTGTTTTGCACATTTCTTCTGTGATGATTCAAAACTTATATTTAAAACAAGATCTGCCATGTGCCAGGCCTGGTGCTGGATCAATGTTGCTGAAACACTAATATTTATGCAAATTATTTGGAGATTCTGTCTAAGTGTAGGCATTGGGTGGGGCACACGACTTTACATTCCTAACCAGCTCCCAGAGGACACCAGCTATCACAGCACAGGAGCAAGGGCCTCACCTGGAAGCTTCGCAATCTCAGGGCCCACTGAGGGCCTTCTGAGCCAGAATTTGCATTTTGACAATATTCCCAGGGTGACTTCTGTGTCAGAGTCTGAGACACACTGTGCTACATGGGAATGTTTCACTTATAGCGTCTAAATTAAGTTTCTCAAAAGACTGTGAGATAGGACTTAACATTTTTCAGATGAGAAAGCTGGAGCTCAGAGAGGTTAAGCTTTTGCTCAGGCCATATAGATAGGAAGTGACTTAGATGAAATTTGATGCTTCATCTTCTTACTCTATATAGTTCTTGTTCTATTATATTTCAGCTGTTGTATTTAAACTGTAGTAATAAGTAAACTCAGTGTTTTTCTAAATAAACTAAATATAGAACAGTTATTAAATCATCAATTGTTACAGAGTTGTGGAAGAAAAAAAGCCATTTTTCTTCGTAGTAATATCTGAATCTGTTATCCTACTACCAATGCAGACAGCAGTGACTCTGTTGAAAAGACTTTGGTAGCGCTAAAATGGCTGTCAACACTGTG
Source organism: Pipistrellus kuhlii (assembly GCF_014108245.1). Classification (NCBI taxonomy): domain Eukaryota; kingdom Metazoa; phylum Chordata; class Mammalia; order Chiroptera; family Vespertilionidae; genus Pipistrellus; species Pipistrellus kuhlii. Next base: position 147,369,273 of record NW_023425404.1, read on the forward strand.
ACATCATGTACTGTGTTTGAAGACATATCTACTTAGTCCTAGTTTACTATTTGCCCTTAAGACTGGCACACTTTACCATGTTAGCAGGCTCCAGTGTATAGACTCTGCCTAGTAATTTGGGAAAATTTATCTTCTTCCTGTCACTGGAATATTAATATTTGAGGCATCCCTGCTTCCCGTTGAAGCTGTGAACTCTGAGGGGCATTTAATTGTAAAGTGACATCCCCAAGGTCTCCAGGGTGAGTCTGTGGACAGCAATGTCAAGGTGTGTCAGCTACAATTGTAGAGTGAGTGTCAGCATCCTGGAGATGTAGAAATCCCTTCTATTTGGGGAGGGTTTGCTTTTATCTTGTCTCTGAGATAATAAATGGGAATAGTTTCTTGTAAAGGAACTTATCCCCTCCCCCACTCCATTTTTTACAGCTATCATAATATAGAAAATTCCCTGTGCCCCTTTGTAGGCAATTTCTTACCCCCAACTCCCACCTATGGCAAATCTAAGTTTTTCTATTTCTATAATTTCATGTAAATGAGATTATACAGTGTGAGGTCTTTCATGTGCAGGCATTATTCACTTAGCATAACAAGTCTGACATTTGTCCACATGTATTCATAATTCATTTTTTAAAATACATATATTTTATTGATTTTTTTTACATAGAGAAAGGGAGAGGAATAGAGAATTAGAAACATTGATGAGAAACATCAATCAGCTGCCTCCTGTACACCCCCTACTTGGGGATGTGCCTGTAACCAAGGTATATGTCCTTGACCAGAATCGAACCTGGGACCCTTCAGTCCACAGGCAAACACTCTATCCACTGAGCCAAACTGGTTAGGATGTAGTTCATTCCATTTATTGCTGAATGGTGTTCAGCTTCATGGTTGATGCTCAGAATGAAGATTTTTCATGACCAGAGCAAATTAAAGCAACAGGTGAAATTACTTTGCTGCTCCATTTCCCCCCTACTCTTTAAAAAAAAACCTACTTGTCCACTTGTGCACCTCTCCCATGAACATATTTTTACTGTATTTAGAGAAAATTACTTTTCTCATTGGGCATCAGGTTTCTTAGGGGCAGAAAGAGGCCTAGGACTCCTGTTGAAATGGGGTTCTTCAGTGCCCTAGGAAACTCAGAGCTCATGGTTCTGCTTCACTCCAGAGCAGCTTTGCTCTCTTCTGCTGTCAATACTGGCAGGAAAAGGGAGAGGGTTAACCATGCAATTTTTATAGGACATCTTTTAAACAGCAACAATAAGAGTTCAAAAAAAAAAATCACTGACTTTTGGGCAGATGGTGGCAGCATAGTATTGAACCTCCCCAAATCCCCACATAAAAACAGAGCAACTAGTTAGCAAATTCCACCTCGTGGACAACATTCACAATAAAACTTGGTGGCACGATATCCTCCCAAACCCCATAAAAGAAACTGCTGCAGACAAATCCCTGTTGTCACAAGGCATCCACGGTGTTGGCATCTGTGTGAGAGAAAGCAGGAGGAAGAAATAATGGGCCAGAGAACAGAAAATCCCCAAAGGATAGGTATTTGCTGCAAAATGCAAAGGGCTAATTTAAGAACAGCAGGTGAGGCTAGGAGGGAGTGTGCCTCATCCCATAGAGACAACCTCTGGACAAGCCTGAAGACGTGAGAGCCATCTAGCACCTGTGAACTGTCATCACTGGCAAGCCAGAGCTCCTTCCAAACTCCACATGGGGGAAACTCTTGAGAATGGAATCAAAATCAAGAAGGGAGGACTAGGACAATAAAGATAAAAGAAAGGGAAGGTTAATTAAAACCAAGGATTGGAACTAAGCCAGTACATCTTAGAAAGCAAGCTGCCATATCGTAGCACTCTGTGAAAAACAGAAGATTTGGCTCTGTGAAAACAGAGAACCTAACCTGCACGCTGACCAGATCATTGACACATACCTGGCTTAGAACAGCATACATTTAAAAAATTCACCGAGAAATGCAGAGCCTACAGATGTTGGTACCTTTAATTTTAGAGTATCAAAGACATTTAATTGCCTCACTATCAAGATAATCTCATCAGAAGAATATAATATTAAGAAGCTGTGTGCTGACCACCAGGGGGCGGCATGGACTGAAGGAAGGCCTGGTGGCAGCCAGGAAGGGAGGCTCAGGATGGCAGCTGGAAGGAAGGCTCTGACTGGCAACCAGAAGGCCCTGATTGGCCCTGATTGCCGGCCAGACCTAGGGGCCCTACCCATGCACAAATTTTGTGCATTGGGGCTTTAGTAGAACAATAAAAGGAGAATTAGGAAATCACATATAAAAAGTTTTTAAATGTTTGCAATAATCATACTGGTGTTAATAGTATAATATTACTGTTGTTATTCTGAGACTATTATGTATTTGATAAGAGGTGGAGCAAATTATTATTTATCAGATATTTGAATTTTGAACTTTCCAATGTCTTTGAGAACCAGGATTCATATTTAGAAGGAGATGAAACTATAGTGGAGAAAAGAATAAATTAAAACACTATAGACATGATTTTGAATTGGAAGTACAATGTGAACTTGGAAGGCAGTTTGTCTTTAACATGTGTGTATATTGTACATGTAATAAGTATGTTTGTAAATAGCATTTATATCTACTTGCTCCATCCACTGAAAAGTCTATAAATGATCAAACCAGTAGTAATGAGCATCACTGGAACCTGTATCTTGGTTTTAAAATATCATTTCCCACAAAAAAACTTTTTTGGAAATTGGCTGACTCAGGTTTGGAGCAGGAAACATATGAGCCTGGGAAGTCTGAAATACTAAAAAGAAAGGAAGCTACTAAAAGCAATTTAGGTCATGTCAAAGGACTGGGAAGGCTAGTTGAAGGTGCTTCCACTGGCCAAAGATGGAAAACAGTAATTACAAGGAACAATAATTAAAATGCATTGACTCATGAAATGGATTTAAATACATGAGTTCATAATTACATTTTACAAATATGTTAAATAATAACATTTATAATAGGAAGAAGAATAAGAAGAATGAGGAGGAGAACTCACTGTTAGAGAATGTTAAAGAAGCCACAGCTTGATGGACCTGGAGAGTATTATGCTAAGTGCAATAAGCCAGTCAGAGAAAGACAAACACCATGTGACTTAACTTACATGTGGAATCTAATGAATGAAATAATTCAATAATCAAAACAGAAACATAAGCATAGATACATAGAACAGACTAATAGCTGTCAGAGAGGTGGGAGTAGGGGTCTGGGTGGGAAAAAAGGTAAAGGGATTAAGCAAAACTTTATATATATAGACACAGAAAACAGTACGGTGGTTACCAGAGGGAAAAGGAGTTGGAGGATAGAAGAGGGCAAAGCAGGATAAATGGGGATGGAAAGAGACTTTGCTTTGGGCAATGGGCACATGATGCAGTGTGCAGATGAACTTGCACACTTGAAACGTGTATGTTTTTGTTAATAAATTCCGTTAAAAAACAATCTATTTCCTTATTTAAAACCTAGAAAAGGGAAAGACTCAAGCAGCATTTATCCTGTCTTTTATTTATGAAAGCTAACACTGGGTTACTAAGTAGTAGATGAGGAGAAGAGGTTTTGTTTGTTTGTTTATAATAAAAGTGTCCCAATTATTAAGTTAAAGCATTATGATGCTACGATATAGATGAACATTGAAGACATCGTGCTGATTAAAATAAACCAGTCACTGAAAGACAAATACTCTGTGAATCCACTTACATGAGGCATATACTAGTAATAAAATGTGTGGAAACAGAAAGTAGAATGGGGTTGCTAGGAGTTGGGGAGGGAGAGGCATTATGTTTAATGGATATGGAGTTTCAATTTTGCAAGATGAAAGGAGTTGTAAAGGTGGATGGTAGTGACCGTAGCATGACAATATGCATGTACATAATACTACTGAATTGTACACCTAAAAATGGTGGCAAATCTTATGTTATGTTATTTTATCATAATTTGTAAAATTGAAAAAGAATTATAGAATTAGGATATCTCCGTTTCAATATCCACTGAATTAATAGTCTTTAGAATTCTACTAAGATCACACAAAACAAAGATAATCAGATGTTATAAAACAAAATCTATAGTCTTGTTAATATTATCAGACATGACTTTGATCCAGGTTCTAATTTATAGAAAATAGAGGGCAGAGGACTATGCTAAACTGCATTATGAATATGCAATCAATAAAATTCAGCCGTGGGAAACTATACAGTTCAGATAACCTAATTTTTCAACAAATTGTAGGGATGCTGTATATTATAAGATACTTAAACCTAAACTAATAAAAGTGTAATATGCTAATTAGACTGGGAGAAATTCAGGACATCCTTCCGGACAAAGCCATGGTGGCAGGGCCAAGGTAGAGGTGGTTAGGGGCAATCAGGCCAGGCAGGGAGGGTAGTTGGAGTTAAACAGGCTGGTGGGGGGACAATTGGGGGTGAGCAGACTAGTGAGGAGCAGTTGGGGGGCGAGCAGGCTGGTGGGAGGCAGTTGGGGGTGAGAAGGCTGGCACTGGGGGGCAGTTGGGGGCAATTCCTGTGGGATCGAGCCTAAGCAAGCAATTGAACATCCCCTGAGGGGTCCTAGTTTGAAGAGGGTGGCTGAGGGATATCTCACTCCCCTACTCCCCTGTGCACAAATTTTGTGCACAGGGCCATTAGTGTGTGTGTGTGTGTGTGTGTGTGTGTGTGTGTGTGTATATATATATATATATATATATATATATATATATATATTAAAAGAATAGTAAAGGTATGCTGGGCCAGTGTAGCTCAGTGGTTGAACATTGACTTATGCACCAGTAGTTGTGGTTTGATTCCTGGCATGCAGGAGGCAGCCAATCAATGATTCTCTCTCACCATTGATGTTTCTATCTTTATCTCCTTCTTCCTTCTTTTCTTTTCTTATGTAAAAGAAACTCTCGGTAAATAAGTAACATTGTCTTATAGAAAATCATATTTTTCTACCTCTTAACATCAGTTAAATAAACCAAAATTAATAAAAAACGTATTAGCATAAAATAGTAACTTTTGAATTTTCTGACAATTACATTGGACTCAAAAGTGAACTTGAATTTTCTAGTTTTTGTCTAATATTTTACAAATTACTTATAGAAGCTCCATTTATTCTTATAAGGTTACTGAGAAATCAGCCAATTATTATGTTTAGTAAACTTAAAAAGTCTGACTCCCAAAGAGAAGATTTTTTTTCACTTAAAAAACCTGAGAAAATAAGTGGAATTATTATGGATTTATTTATTTCCCTCATCTGCTCATTAAGTCCAGGCCAATCAAGAGACAGTGATTTAAAATTTTTTTTTTTTTTTAATGAGGATATGAGATAATCATGTACTTACCCTCCATGATAGTCAAAGGATCTTCCATTTTAGGGCGCAGGATATTAGGGCCAAAGACAGTGGCCAAGTTCTGCGCGCTCATTTTGTTAACTCCTGAATAGGATTGTACTTCATCCAAGAATCTGTTGGGTGCAAGGATGTGAACAACACACAATGAGGTTAAATTTGCCAATGGAATAAAATGAGTCATCCTATATAATAAAAGGCTAATGTGCAAATCAACTGAACAGCAGAATGACTGGTTGCTATGACGTGCACTGACCACCAGGAGGACAGATGCTTAACGCAGGAGCTGCAACCAAGGTGGTCATTGGACTTCCACAGGGGGAGCGCAACTCAGCCAAAAGCCAGACTCACGGCTGACCAATGCAGCGAAGGTGGTGGGAGCCTTTCCCGCCTTCACAGTAGTGGTACATCCTGGACTGTGAGAGGGTTCCATCAGGCCAGGCTGATGGAACCCCACAGAGTGCACAAATTTCATGCACCAGGCTTCTATTCAATAGTTATAAAATATTTATAAACTCAAGAATGTTAAGTGATGATTATGCAGGTAAAATTATTTAGGGATTCAAACATCTCTTAATCAAATGTGGAGAAAATATGTTAAGAATCAGACTTGAGGAATTGTATCAGATATCACCTCTGGCCTGGCTTGACTTGGTTTCCTCTGTCAGTTACAGAAACAAATGTTTGAATAATATCAATATGGCCTTAGATTGAAGAATGAGTCCCCTTTCAGTACCTCAACAAAGTATTAAATATGTGTATTCAATTTGAGAATTATAAATAAGATCATCTGGTACAATCCCTTATTTCAGAGGAAAAGAATCACCCCTCTTTGTGGAATAATTTGTGAGCTTTCCATTTATAGTCTGTTAAAAAATGAGATCAAACATTTTTAAAATTAAAACCTCATTTCTACTGACATAAAAATTACAAGCAGAAATTGTTTCAATTTATTAGGTGCTAAAGAACAAGAGGCATGAAATCAGCTTTCCCTGAATGAGTTTAGTGGCAGGGGTTGTTTTTGTAGTCTGTCAGCATTTCTTTCTTTCTTTTTTTTTTTTTCGTTCCCTCTCCCTACTTCATTTGGCAAGAACTTCTGTTTTTCATGGCTAATAGATTTAACCGACAAGACAAAAAAGGAAATGATGAAAAATACCAGTTATCTTATTTATGTGTTACTTAATGTGTGTTATTATGTGTCAGTCATTGTGCTAACTTGTGAAATTCTCACAGCATCCCTGTGAGGTAAGTACTATGACTGTCCCCATTCTACAGGTGAGACACACGAGGCACCAGAGAGATTAAAAACTCCTTTCCAAGGACACTGTTAGAAAGTGCAAGAGCTGAAATTTGAACCCCAGTGTTCTGACTCTAGAGTCCATGCTCTTCATTACTACACCATGACTTTTCAAAAAGGCGCCTGTTTCCGCATGTTCATTCCTGTTATACAGACTAAGCTATAGTGAAACTGAAGAACATAAAGTCAAACTACCATTTCTTATTTGAAATAGCTGAAATTAAAAATCTGCTTAAGCTGAAGCTGGTTTGGCTCAGTGGTAGAGCATTGGTCTGTGGACTGAAAGGTCCCAGGTTCGATTCCCTGGGATGTACATTGGTTGCGGGCATATCCCCAGTAGGGGGTGTGCAAGAGGCAACTGGTCGATGTTTCTCTCATCAATGTTTCTAGCTCTCTATCTCTCTCCATTCCTCTCTGTAAAAAATGAATAAAATATATATTTAAAAAAATAATAAAGTACCTTTTAAAAAAATCTGCTTAAATGTTTCAAGAGAAGTTAAGTTTTTCCATTGTGAAGGTAAAGACTTGCAATACAGTTTTCAAAGCCTTTCCCTGTTTTACTTAAAGAGAATTTAAGCTTTTTATTATCCAGTACAGTAGTGATCATTTAAGAGACTCTGCATTCATGTCAATCATCAATTTCTTTATTTAAATTTAATATGATTTGATTTTATGTTTGGCTTTTTTAAACAGGAGCACGGACATGGTGCCTCCCATCCCAGGCTCTAAGATAAGTATGGTCGCTGAGAGAGTGCTTTGCCAGGCACAGCTATTTTTCTAACAATTGAATTACAAATGTCTTTTCATTGAGTCTGAGGTGGGAGAGGAATTGAAAGGAAATAAAATGCAGTGAGCACTTATTATATATACACTAATTAGTTAAAATATAATTTAATTTTTAAAACAAATGTGTGAGATGTGTGTTGTTACTACCATTTTATGTATTAGGACTCTTAGATTCAAAGAGTAAGAAATTGCATAAAGATAAGTAAGTAGTCAGTGGTAGAATCTGGCCTCTCAGGTAAACCTTTGTCATGCCAAGGAGCATGTTTCTTTTCTTGAACAATAGAACAAGATATCTGTACAAACAACTTTGATTAAAGTTCAAAGCAACCATAGCTTTAATATGTGGAGCTCAGAGAGACTTCAGAAATAACAAATTACAGAATCATGCACTCTTAGTGCTCAGAGAACCTTTGACATCACTTTGTCAAACCTCTTATTTTTACAAGGAGCTACATCCTAGCTCAAAGCAGTAAAATGATTTCATTCACTGTCAAACCTAAGTTAGTATCAGGCTAAATATAGTCTGGTTTTGTTTAGGACAATTCTTACCTGCAAATGTACTTGAGGAGATTATAATTGACCACTGGCAAACTCTTCACCTGTTTTGCTAATTCCTTAACGCCCTGAATATAAAGAAAAAAGAGAATAAATATTACCTTTCTAAGTATCGGTCTTGGAATTAAAACCAAAGGGAAAAGGAGACATCCAGTGCTGTTTGTTGTTGTTGTTGTTTTAAATTAATTTCACATATTATCACTGTAGGATCCTGTCCTAAAAACTTGCTACCATTACAGAGAGAATGTTAGAAATATTTTCAAGGATGTGAAAGGATTTCAAATATTCCATAGGTACTAATTGTGGATAAATAGATTTAAGCGAAGCCCTGTTAACATTTTAAGCATTTGTTCACACTTGCCTGAAAATGGGAGGTAGCCTTAATTATACAAAGGTTATTGGGGATAAAAAGTAATATTGATGTACTGAGAGTCCTTCCCCCAAACATAGAGAAACACATATCAATAGACAAATAAGTCTCTCAAAATTGGTCTTGTCTAGGACACTTCATTTGGGGTGGATGCAGGGCTGGAAAGCCAGATCTTTCTGGAAATTTCACAAAGGGATTAAATGCTTTGTTTCTTCTCATTGTAGAACTTCCATTGAAATACAAATGGTCCCAGAAAAGCTATTGGATGATGTAATCTGATTTGTTCTTTTCCCTGTAATGGGCTAGACAGTAAGTATTTAAGCTTTCTGGGGCATATGGTCTCTGTCTCAACTATTCCACTCTTCTGTTTTAGTGCAAAAGCAACCACAGACAACATTATATAACACACAGGCCACAATTTTGACAAGCTTGCCAAGAAAATCCAATAGGAAAAAAGGGATAGTTTCTTCAACAAATGGTGGTGAGACAACTAGATGTGCCCATGCCAAAGAATGATACTGGACCTTTTCCTCACACCATCAACACTAATTAACTGAGAGTGGAGCATACATCTTAAATGTGAGAGCGAAAGTTATAAAGAGCTTAAAAAAAATGGGAGTAAATCTTTGTGACCTTCTTAGGTATGCAAATAAAAGCACAAGTGACAAAAAAAGAAAAATGGATAAATAGGCTTTATCAACATTAAAAATTTTTGTTCTTCAAAGGATACCAATCAAGAAAATGAAGAGACAAATCATAGAATGGGAGAAAATATTTTCAAATCACAGACTTAATAAGGAACATGTATTTAAATTATATAAAGAACTTTTACAACTTAATAATAAGATAAATAACTGAAATAAAATGGGGAAATAATGTGCCTACGATGTTTCTAAAAAAAAAAAAAGTACCCATAATCAATAAGTACATGAGAAGATACTTAAAATCATGAGGGAAATGCAACTCATACCTCAATGATATACCACTTTACACACATTAGAATGGCTATGATAAAAAACAGAGAGAACAAGTGTTGGCAAAAGAGAAATTGGGACCTGCACACATTGGTAATTACATCATGATGGAGCCTCTTCAGAAAACAGTGTCACATATGACCCCACAATTCTACCTCCGAGATATATATACCCAAGAGAAATGAGAATACATGTTTATAGCAGCAGCATTAATAATAGCAGATCAGTGGAAACGTGTCTTGCAACTGATAAATAAATAAATGATGGGATATTATTTGGAAATAAAATACCAATACACGGTATAATGTAGATGAACCTTGAAAACAGTGAAAGAAACCAGTTATAAAAGACAACATATTGAATGATGTCATTTATATGAAATGTCCAACATAGGCAAATTTGTAGAGATAGAAAGTTGATTAGTAGTTGCCAAGACTTTGGAAAAGATGGGAAACAGATATGAAGTTTATGGGGTGATAAAATGCGCTAATATTCTATAATTAGATTTTGGTGATAGGAACAGAACGCTGAGAATATAATAAAAAAATACTGAATTGTACACTACAAATGGGTGACTATATAGTATCTGAGTTGTATCTCAATAAAGCTGTTTTCACAAAAACAGGCAGTAGGTAGGATTTCTTAGGAGTCATTGTTTGAGGTGATTTAAGAGGCACAGCATGAAAAAGAGAACATGAAGTAAGTTATCCACTTTGTTCATAGACTATGTGGCACCACAATTAACCTTTTAGGGGAGCATAGCGGCAAGGAGGGCTAATTTCATTTATTCAGTCATATTTTTCTTTTTGATAGAGAAGGGTTTAAAAATGGAACCTGAGATGTGTGTGCCAAGTCTAAATGTGTATGATGTCAATACACAGAATAGTGGAACATAATTCAAGGATAGGGCAAAGGAAAGATTATAAAGACAAAGGACCCTCAAATGAAACCCTTCAGTAGAAATAAATGCAGAGACTTACAGCTTCCTCTTCCTTGCTGAGCAGTTTGGCACATGACAGAAAATCTTCATACTTCGCATAAGGAATCACTGGTTCTGGAAGTTCTCGGAGATACAGTTTGAGAAGTGACGCCACTGTGTGCACATCCGTGTTGCTGTGGAGAGAGAAGTGTGAAGATCGTTTTGAACTGAACCTTATAGTATTTTATTTTATACACACACACACACACACACACACACACACACACACACACACACATACACTAGAGGCCCAGAGCACAGATAGGGTCCCTCAGCCTGGCCAGCAATTAGGACCAATTGGGGTGTCTCACCCAGTCCAGGGGGAGGGACTGCGGGAGGTTGGCCAGCTGCAGGAGGTTGACTGTGGGAGCTTACTGACCACCAGGGGACAGATCCTGCATTGAGCATCTGTTCCTTGTTGGTCAGTGTGCATCATAGTGACTGGTCAACCAGGTGTTTGGTTTATTGTTCATAACAATCACTTAGGCTTTTATATATATATAGATGTGTGTGTGTGTGTATGTGTGTGTGTGTGCATTATATATGAATTTGCAATTAAATCAGTCAATCAGCTTTCAAGAAATACATAGCTATGTGATGATACCTACTAGATGCTACCACAGGTGGGAAGGAAAGGAACATATATAGAAGGACACTTGCAATTCTGTGTGCTTTGAAAATATTTGAAAGTTCAGCATTTTGCTTTTGTGTGTATTTGATGTTAAGCAAAAGTGTTAACTTTTGAAAACAATGAGTCTATACCAGACTTTAAATAAAATAGAACACAATTTACAAAAAATACCAAATCTACATATGTGTGAATTTAATGTCAAAATTAGTTACTTCTGAATCTTAACTTTAGTTCTTAAAATATCTCTCATTCCTGAGAAGACACTGGTGATTGGTTATAGATACTCGAGGCTTGCCATGATATGCTGCAGCTTTTAAGCAGAGCCCATTTTGAAAATGATTGAATATCAGCATGATTGCTTGTCTAATATTCTAAGATAGTTGGGAATGCTTAGAGTCTTCTAGAAAGAAAGGATAAGTGCTACAAAAATAAACAATGAAAACTTAACATGAAAAGAAAATGTTTATTCTCTGCTGAATATTAGAGTGGCAGGATAATTTACTGAGATGTTATTTTATATTTTGTTTTCTGTATTTCCGTTTCCAGTTAATCCATGAAGATGGCTGACATCAAAGACAGAAAGAAGAGAGGTTGTCTTTTTCTGTATTTTGTTTTTGTTTTTTGTTTTTTGTTTTTATCTGGGGCAGAGGGACAGGAAAATGGAAAGGGGTGATGGTGCGCAGAGAGTAAAAGGGTCACTTCCCAGGAAGTAGAAAGAGTGGTAGAGAACGGGGTCAGGGATTTTTGTCAGTAATGAGGACATACACCCACTCCCAGACCTCGCTGAAGGAAAGTGACAACTCGCCAGAGGGATATACCTGGACAAGCTGGAACAGAGGCACGGAGATTTCCTGCCTCTGTGAATATTTTGTTGGCCCAAGAGCACATGAAAGCAGCATTGACTTTACCAAAGTAAGTGGGCTGAGACAATGGGCATTTCGCCTCTCAGTTTGAGACTCAGGTTGATTTCATCAGGCATTTCCTACAGAGCTAATATTATATGTATTAGACGTTACAGAAAACACAGTGGCTAGGACCCCAATGAGTTAAAGGAATGTATTATTCTAGCTTGCTTATAACTTATAACTTGAGGTGAGTGGGGGTGGGCAGCAGATATTTAGCAGATAATAAAAGTTCATAATCACAAAGTGTAATAAGGAAAAGTATCAGATGCTATTAACAGAGGACTAATGTAGAGGCTGTTTCTCTGAGGAAATGATGTTTGGGCCAAGATCTGAAGTGTGTGTGTAAGCATTAACTACATGAAAGCTGAAGAATAGAAGGAGACCTTCCTGATTAATGCAAATCAGATAAACAGAGACCTAGGGGAGAGGAAGCATCCTGTCCTTGAGGAGCTGACAAAGGCCAGGGAGACCAGATCTCATAGTGGGACTGGACCATGGACTTCACTTCCCTCAGAATTAGGGCAGGAGCGAAGGTTTTCCATTTTCACATTGAAGTGAGTCAAAGGAGGCATTCTGTCAATCATTTTGCACATATTAAAATAATAAAAGTGACCTGATAGGGCCTGTATTAACTAATTTTATTCTTTCCATAATTAACTCCTTTTTCTCTTAAAATTCTCAACTGATAGACAATATAGAAGTCAACTCAGAGGCTTGTAAAGAAAATAAAAATCATATCTTCCAGATGTCTTGAAAATTGTGACCAAACTTATTAATTCCTAAAAATACTTTCCTCCAATTTCTTTTTAAAGATAGACCTAAAATAATCTTAATGGTAAGACACGAAAGACACTATTTTTCCCCCTGGCAAACCACTCTACTTCATGTATATCCAAGCCCTTCTGTGTTTCTTGTGTTGTGTTGTGTTGTGTTGTGTTGTAAATCACCTGACACCCACCCCCACCGAGGGTGCAGTCCTCAGTAGTAACAAAATCACAAACTGATAGGACGGTCAGTTCAATCAAGTATTAAAATAAACTATTTTCATCTTTTGATTCCACTCGAATCCACACCACACTCTAACCCAACCCAATTTATGACCGGGTTAGGTTGTATTCAAAGGCAATGACAATTTTGTTAAGTTATAGGTAGGTACAGAGAAAAATATAAAAATAAAATATAAAATAAGTATAATTTCAATATATACAATGTATAATTTGTATGACCACATAGAATATATAAAACATTTATGAAATAAATGAGACAATAAGAAATATGTATATTTAACAAAAATATGTTTCAGTATGTCAGTGATGAACTATTCATTACTCTCCCCAAGCACAGTTTTTAAGGTAACTTGCTGTTTTTTCATTTTTTCTCACTGCCTTTGATCAGGTTTTTATTCAAAATTAGCTGTCCAAAGTGATTTGACCTTTATGGAATAAACAAAGTTAAGTTTATGCCTCAGGCTTCTTTTCTTCTGCAGAGGGTTTCTTTTCTGAGGGCTTCTTAGTTGCTGGTTTCTTGGTACTTGCAGCCTTTTTACTTCCTGTATTATTTTGCTTCTAATGAAGTTGAGCTATAGCACTGAGGACGTTTGAACACTAGATGGCACAATTGCAAAGTTAGACTAATAAAGATGGTGTGAAAATTGTGAGGGATGAAAAGGCTGCAGAATCATTCTTCATCCGCCAGCAATTTTCTTAGTTCCAAAGCTGCAGTAATTTCCCAAGAATAGAAATATTCGAGCTATGAATTAAGGTAAGAGAAGTGGACTGTAGTGATTATAGTATCCATTCCCTTCGGTAATATGTTACATTAGCTTTTTAGCTTCTAGTATACATAAGCCCACACACTGTTTAAATAGAAATAATGAAGAAAAATTACAATTATTTTCTTGTTTTTTGGATTAGCAAATGTTATTAATGTTTTTGCTTAAAGGATAAAATTTAAATTTATGACTCTTTTTGGGGCTTTATTAAGCTTAAGTTGTTTTGTAGGAAAAAGACTTCTACATTCTCATTTTTGGCTTTGTCCTCTCCCACTGAATAGAAGAAGACAATAACTTCTGGGCAGATGTCAACATATTTGCTGGTTCTGATTCACTTCAAGAGCCTCACAGTGCATCCATCCCAATTGCCAGAATGCTACCCACTAAGGAAGTCTGGGTTTCTCAAAAAAAAAAAAAAAAAAAAAAAAAAAGAACAGAACCACATTGTGCATCGAATTTTCCAGCCTGACACCTCTCCCTGATAACTCATTATTTAGCCTAATTTTTAAAAAATATTTTTAATTGATTTCAGAGAGGAAGGGAAAGGGAGAGAGAGATGGAAACATTATTGACTGGCTGCCTCCTGCATGCCCCCTACTGGGGATCCAGCCTGCAACCCAGGCATGTGCCCTGACCAGAAATTGAACCTGGGACCCTTGAGTCCTCAGGCTGACACTCTATCCACTGAGCCAAACTGGCTAGAGCCTTACTTAACCTAATTAATATTTGCTTAATATCTGGCCAATTAGGTAAATACCAATTAAGATGAGTCCTATATTGTCTATTCATTTAGAATTTTAAGATAAAAATCTTTTTAATTATGAAAAGAATAAAATTAATTAGAAAAGACAAGCCCTACCTATCAGATCACCTCTATTATTTGAATATCTGCAACTGTATGTTAATTGCCCAATATACCTAGAAAAACGTATTCTCTTTGCCTCAGAGAAATATATCTCAGTCTTCATCAAAGGGAGATCAAGAGACTGCATTATGTCAATAGCTAGTGTACATGGAGAATTAAAATCCCTAACCCAGCCAATAACAGTAATAACAATAGCAGTAGCACACATCTACGCACATCATTTTGTGCATCAGGCCTTCAAAGCAGCTCATTGAATGGGTTCTGTTATTAAATCCCTTTGGGGTTCTTGAAAGGAAATTGCACATTATATAAAATTCTTTTTAGCTAATTACTGATATATGAGGGTTTTTAATGTAATACTCTTTTAGTAGAGATTCAAAGCTATTGCTAAATGTACAATAAAATCATTATACAAACCTCAGGTCTCTTTCATTCACCTGGCAGTACAATCTGCTTTCAGAAGCTAAGATAAATAACCATGGACATTCTAGTCAGTGGTCGCAAAGAGGCAGAGCCAAGCGTGGGGATCCAGAATAAAGGAGCTGTCAGGCCAGAAAATGCTGAAAGCATATGCCCCTTTATTGATCAGCATATGGGTTTTGTTTACAACCTATATTGTCCTTGTACTTCTGAATTCTGCAGTGCTTTCCATTACACTTAAAGGGAGGTTCCAGGAGACTTTCTATGATGGACCTAATTTTATATTCTCAGAGGACTCCCTTTGGTCATTCTGGGATTGTTCTAGAAATCACTGCTTCACCATACAGTTTATGAACATTTATGGGGTGCACTGCCCATGCCACACACTAGGTGAAGCAGAGATCTTTTTTGTCCCTCTTGGTTTTATATCTCTAACCCATCACCAGGATGTTTCCATACAATTTTTCATTTGTTCAGCTTCTTAACATTTTCTGTATAGTATAGCTGCTAAGTCCCTGCTAGGTCTGTGACTTTAAAAAAAATAGTTTTATACTTAGTGAAAATGACCTGTGTTATTAATAATCTATGTACAGTAGAGGCCTCTTGCTAAGCTGAGCAGGGATAAAGGAGTCTGATAACAATCCCTCCTTGCTCATCCTCTCTAGACCCTCCCTTCCTTCTCCGATAAACAGACTCACACACAGAGATCAGTCCAAATGCCACAGAAATTACAAGCATAATACTACAGGAAAAATCTTAAAACCTTTAAGACTCAAAATGAGAAATGGAAATTTTCTCTCCAATATGAGGCACAGAACATAATATAATCCGTTGACTTAACTGAATAGAGTGAATTTCCAATGCACCCACATGGAGAGTTGCTAAAGATATCGTGAACTTATTTGCAACCCGCAGAGTGAGATAACCTACAGTTCCCTTGGAACTAAGAAAAAATAATGTCACGCTCACAGAACTCCGTGAAGATAAGGGAGACAGAAATCAGTCAGCAGCACTACCAAAATGAATACTGCTACCAGCGTGTCTTAAACAACACACAGTCTGTCAGCCGAGTTCACAAAGACATAGAAGAGCAAATCCAAAGGTGTGAATAGTTCCAAACTAAACCAAATGTCTACCAGAAAAGCCTGGCTCTGTTCAAACTTACTTTCTTTTGTATCTGTCAAAACCGGTACACTTTTTGGCAGTGAAACTTGAATCAAAAACTGTCATGGCTTTTTTTTTTTTTTTTTTTAACACCGTTATGTAAGTGTCACCATTGAATTATATACAACACCAAAAGACAGTTTTACTTCCAGGCAGAGTCCTGGACTACGTTGATTTACTGATTGTACCAAACAAGTCTTCTGTGTTAAAAGACTGTGGTAGGGTACTGCATGATGACTCCTGCAATGGACTAAATTATCCTCTACCAAATTCCCTGTGTGGACACCCTTGGCTCTGATGTGATGAGGTGATGTATTTGGAGGTGGGGCTTTGGAAAGGTAATTAGATTTGGATGAGGTTGTGAAGGTGATTCGATGGGATTATGCCCTTATAAGAAGAGACACTAGAGAGTTTGCCCCTCACCCTTTTACCCGCATGCATATACAAGGAAAGGCTATGTGAGTACACTGGTGAGAAATTGGCCATCTATAAGCCAGCAAGAAAGCCTTTGCCAGAAGCCAATCATGTCGGTACCCTAATATCAGTCCATTCTCTAGAACTATTATATAAAATAAATTAATCTCTGTTGTTTAAACCACCCAGCCCATGGTATTTTTAATCTTTATCCTCACCTGAGTATTTTTTTCATTGCTTTTTAGGGAGAATGGAAGGGAGGGAGGGGGGGAGGGAGAAAGGGAGAAAGGGAGAGAAGGGAAGGGGGAGAGCGAAAGAGAGAGAGAGAGGGAGAAAGAGAGAGAGAGGGATGACATTGACTGGTTGCTGGGTACTGGGGATCGGGGATTGAAGATCAAACCTGCAACTCAGTTACATTCCCTTGACTGGGAATGGAACCCAAGACCCCTTGGTGCACAGGCTGACATTTAGCCACTTAACAGTACTAGCCAGGGCCATGGTACTTTTTTATGGCAGCCTAAGCTGACTAATACTACTAATTTTCATGTCTTTATATTAGTAAACATATGTACCTGATTCTTTATCACATAACCCTTTCTTGCTTCAATTGTACCTGGGACTTAAAGTGCTATGGGTTGTAATTTTAGTTTCATATGATTTTCAAAATTTTGGCAAACAGTTCATGAACTTGGCTTAGCTAAAACAGAGAAGTTACAGCTGTATTTAGTTACTTTGTGATTTTATGCTGTCTGCCTACATGTTTTTTCCTCACTAAACTCTGCAGATGGAGTTTCAGGAGAAACAAAGGAAATGTAACCATCAAAATACATTCAGCAATTTATTTTTTCAGATTATGCAGCCCAGGATTTTCTAGAGAAGCATTATTGATGTTCTGACACTGAGAAGGTATATTACACTAAAAATATTGTTTTAATTTCTCTAACAGTTCTTAAAACCCATATACATTCTTTAATACTTCTACTTTAAAATAAAAAATAAAGTAAAACAAAATGTCACAAGTAATTTTTCTAGCTAATGAAGACTAATTAGCAACCAGTTTCATATATTTCATCCTACCTAATAAAATAGTAATATGCAAATTAACCATCACTCCGCTACATCCACTAGCCACACCCACCAGCCAGTCAAAATGAGTATGCAAATTAACCCCAACCAAGATGGCTACAGCCACAGAGAACAGGTGGGAGACTTGGGTTTTTCTTTCAACAGAGGAAGCCAAGCTTTTTTCCTGCCCTTGCCAGCCTAGGCCTCCACTCAAGGCTACAAAGTTTCAATTATGGAAGGTAAACAAATCCAAACAGAAATGGCTGCCAGCCACTGAGCAAGCAAGAGGCTTGGCTCAGCTCTAGGCTACAAAGTTTCAATTATAGAAGGTAAATAAATTTCAGATACATAATGTGTTGCTAAAATGACCCTATTGCATGTTGCTCATTTCCTTCTGTAACTGTTACAAGTTTGGAGAATTCTGATGATGTAGTTCAGGGACTAACAATAAAGGATATAACATTCCTTTATAGAAAACTTATTTTTTCCCCAATAAGATAGAAAACAAAACCTTTGTGCCTTATACAGGAGATGAGTAGGTAGAGGTCCAGTTTCACATTTTGAACTTTTAACTCATAGTATTAGGGAGGACTTGAAAATGACTTTATGGTATATCCAGGTGAGTCTACAAATCAACACCAAAACCATTGGAGTCCATGCAAAACTTGTTCCTTCTCTGAATACTCTAACAGTCTTTATTACAACACAAAAGCATTCCCAGCATATGGCCTAAATGATACCACTCCACTTTATTATTCTGACACTGTTCCTTTTGAATAGGCATACAAACACCAATTGATAGATATACCAAACACCGGTTAAGTGGCTATTTTTATTCATAACTTAATCAGGTTTTAATGGACATGAACTCAAACTTATTCGAAGATAAAGTGACACTTGTATCCTCATCAGCATACATATAGATGATTAGATACATCACCAAGAGAATAAAGCACATGAAAAGGGACTGATTTCTAGATAACCTACGTTATGTCCTACATAAACTATGTTCACATACGAGATACTTTCTCTTAAAGCTCATTAATTTTTCAGACCTCGGTATGTTTACAAGGAGGTTTCATGGAACCCTTGAGAATTATATCCATTGTTTCAATTAGACAGGAAGCCAAGCATTGGGGGAAGTAGGCCTGTCAGAGCGAGTGAAGAGTAACCTAAGTGCATTCCCCAGTGTGTGGACTATTCCAAGTCTGGTGCCACACAAAACGGACAATAAGTGACATCAAATCACTGGGAAGGAACACTAGTGTTTTTCCCCCATTACCTTTCAATTTTCTTGATTATATCAAACAGGAAGTTCCAGTGGGGAATGAGAGAAGTGTTAAAGTGGTATTACCATTTGCTAGTCTTTATTTTCATCAAATAAGGAGAGGGCTCCGGGGCCAGAGTCTACGGAAAGCAGCTGTGTTCAGCTAGCATTTAATAATAAGCTTTGTAGTCACTGCATTTATGCTATGTTGACTTTGTGTCTATGGTAAATGATGCTGGTTTGCAACCAACAGTAATGATACAAAGTTCCTTTTACAACAAAATTGACAAAGAAAACAGTGAATAAATATAAATAAAAAATATCAGTAAACCTGGTACAGTTGTTATATGGATATGACCAAAGTCGATGGTACTGTATGAATGACAAGTTTGAGAAGTCCTCTAAGATAATGGTTACCAAGTATTGTCATGCCACCATAATAGCTAGGAACTGCATCAAAAGACAGGAAAGTTAAGAGTGGCCATAGCTAACCAGGAGTTGAGAGGGCTGATGCCTCTCGACTTCAGAGAATCATTTAGGAAATAGAGAGCCAGTTTACCATCCCAGACAGTCAGTGAGTAGGGGTCCAGAATGAGTCTCAGCAGAATATGCCTCCCTGGCATGCAAATGATTTCAAGTTTTTCAAGTTGAAAGCAAAATCCAATAAACTCAAGCAGGAGGGGCAAGAGGGGGCAGGGCAGGGGGGCTGGTGGTTTCCTCCTCCTCACCTGCCTGAAGGAATTCAAACCAAAAAAACGTGCTTCAGGAAGGGAACCTTAGCATATTCACCTTAGCACATAGGAGTTAACTATGGCAGCCAGGGAGAGTCCAAGAAAATCTGTTAGATTCCCCTCTGTGTCCCATTGTTTCTGGGTGGCCATGCAAAAATTAATTTGCCACATGTTTGTTCTTTCTTGACTATCTGTAAATTGCGTATTTTCCCTTTGATTTCCCAGGCTCCTGCCTTCCTCTCCTTAGTCCAGATGGCTTATCAGCCTCAATTGCCCAAAGTGCTCTCCAGTTTCTTAGTCTTATGGAACTCCCTGCATGTATGTACATAATAAACTTGGTCATTTTCTCCAGGTTATCTGTCTCATGTTAATTTGTTATTAGTCCAGTAAAAACAATTTAGAAGGATAGAAAGAAAATCATCTTTCTGTCCCCCACAAGGGCTTGCCTTAGGCAAACTGCTAGAAATGTGTTCTTGGCTTTTTCAACTTTTTATCCAGATGACCTTAAGCTACCACTTGCTTTTTTCACCTTCCTCCATCAATCCCTACCTTTAACCTTAAATATTTCATTCACACCATCACACAAAGGCTCTACAATGTACAGTTTGCTACTAAACTCTCAGTGTTTGCTTTCTCACATGGATCAAGGCATATAAAAGTGCAGCAAAGTACTTTCCGGTATGTTCTAAAATTTCAGCCCATTTTAGAAGCTAGCAATGTATGTACTTTACACATGAACTGAATACCCCAGAAAATAATTTATATTTCACAGTAGCACACACCTACCTAGTCTAGTCAGAACTAATATGTTGCTTCCAATAATGCCATGAGGCTGATGGTACTTTTTCTCATTTCATATATGAGAAAACAGAGGCACATCACTTCAAATGAGCAATTTCCCTTTACCCCACATCCCTGTAGCCTATAGTCTGGCCAATATCTCCCAAGTTATGGTTTGAAGACCAGGCATATAAAACTCAACTCAGGATTCATTTTGAATGCAGATTCCTAGGCATCCTTCAATCTTTAAAATCAGAACGCTAGGCAATGGGGCCTAGGCATTTGAATCTTGAGGTATCTTTGTATGTATTTCTTATGTAAACTAATGTTTGAGAATCTCTACTATGTCAGTAATGCTCCTCCCTTTCAAATTCACCTTTGATAACCCTGCTCAGTAATGCTCAATCCTATATTGCTGCCCAGAGATTAAAACTACAATGTGTCTGACTTTTCTGATTTCTAAATTTTCAGATTTGGATCCCCCCCACCCTCCATTTTATTTCTGTAGACTTACAGTTTGTTTAGTGGCCCTAATTCAGTCACCCAAACAAATAAAACATAAACAAAAAGGGAGATGCTGAGGAGGACAGAATGGACTGGGTGTGTGGCAGGGCAGCTGGGGCACTGGGACAGCAGCTGTTTTATGGGATTCTTAGACAGAACGTGTAAAATCAGTGGCTTCACCCAGCCTGCTGTCCTTGCTCTTGAACGCTGTTATAAGCACGCAGTTATTTTGTTGCCGAGCAATTAATGCTGTGAGAGTGATACCCACAAGGCCATTTGTGACTCTATGTTCCCAACTCTTCCAAAATGAATCTTCTTTAACAGCTGATGCCATGTGGAGAGCTCTGGGAACAAGATAACACTTGGCTTCTAATTCGATTTTACACATTCTGTTTTTTATTGTGCCCCCTTAAAGGGGGGACGCTGAATTAAAAAAATGTTGAGTCTTAATTTTTTATTCCTAAATAGAAAGAAGAAATGAAGGAAAGAGTGGATAGAAACAATTTTTCTGTTGTTTTTAAATAGTTGACATAAACTGATAAAATACAAAAGTCAATGTGAATGTCCTTTCTCACAAAATTCATTTTGGTCAAGGAAACTGTGGGAATATGTCATCTAACTGTAAAACACAGTAAGCCGTGCATACATGAGTCTTAAACTTGGACCTCATAACTGTAAAAATAACATTTGATATAATTAAAGAAGAGAAAGTGCATGGTTTATTAAAAGCTGGCCCATGCACTTACAACCTCTCTAAATCCAAATAGTGTATGTTCCAAGTTTCTTTTTCTCTACTGTATTTTTTTTTTCTTCCACAGGACAAAAATATTATCTTCCAAATGCATCTATAGTTTCAAAACCACAGGCCAATTTATCAATAGAGACGTTTGTCAGCATAGGTCTGATGTGTACTAAACATTGAAAACAACAGAAGAGGAATCAAACAAATTGAGGTACTAATATGATAAATTATTACACAGTCCTTGAATCATGGTTTTGAAAACTACTTAGTAGTATAAAAAGTTGTTCATGATATATATATATATATATATGTTAACAAGAAAAGGCAAAATGTAAAAATTGTGATTCATATATATATATATATATATCTCGAATATATATATATTAATATAGCTATATGGCCAAGTCTATAAATGTCTATTTATGTTACATATAGTAAGAGATCTCTGGGTTGTTTAATTTTGAAATATTCACCTTTTCTTCTTACATATTTCTATACGAATTCGTGCATGGGTGGGTTCCGGCCAGCCTTCCCCAACTTGGGCTGATTAGGGCTCGGCCAGTAAGGGGAGGGGCTGTGGGAGGTTGGCTGGCCAGCCCTACCCATGATCAAGGTAGTAGGGGACAGATCAGAGCTGCAGTGAAAGTCAAAGAAACTGGTCATTCCAGTCATTCTGGTCATTCTGGCATTCTGGTCACTTAGCTTTTAGATATATAGATTATAAATCATATACAAAATGTTATAATTTAAAATGATTTTAATAACATTTTATATGGTATAGTTTTATAATCTTATTTTTAAAGTTCACTTTAAAAATCCAACTTTAGGCCTTATTATTAGTGCTATAATAATAGTAATCCTCATTATTAAAATGAGAGATTACCATTGCAGAATTCCTGTGAGAACTATTTTTTCAAATTATAATAAGTATAAAGATGAAAGCTAACTCCTGTTGACTATTTAATGAGATATAAGCATTATTCAAATAAAGGAGAAAGATATTTATTTAATCTTGCTCATTAACATATTTCACAATAAAAAACTGTTGTACTTTGCTTTAAATTCTAATAGTCTTTTTTTTAAAGTATTAGTTTTTTTTAATCATTCTGATTTTGCACACTGATGAGATTAACTTGAACTAGCAAATGTACATTCTGAAAACAAAATCCTGAGCTAGAACTTGGTCATGCAAAATTTCAAACTCAGTCAATGTAACTAAAAATGTGAAATACTCTATTTGAATATGGTTCTGAAAATAACTTTCCTTGGGAAGTTATAGATTGTTTATTTCCCTACCAGTATAGTATGCAATTGCATTTTGACACAAATATATTACTCTCTTCTTTTTTTGTCTCACTGTTCATGGATCTTGGAATCCTTTTTATTTAATAAACAGAATCTGGTAACTTGCATATCTGCCTCCTTATGACTGCTAAAACTTGACAATCTATTTATCAAAACAAGAACATTTAGGTTGTCAAAATACAATATTGTGATATGATAAGAAATATGTATATATTTTGGTTTTCATCTCTGGCTTCTTGCCAGAGCACCTAAAACCCTTACAATTTCCACAGTGATAAGAGTAATAGAAGTATTTCTTGGTTATAATATTTGGATTTTATCTTCAGTTCTTGCATTTTTAGTTTTGGGTGACAAAGATGAAAGGAGAGTCTTTTCTTATTTAGTTCTACTTTACAGAGCGACCCTTTTAAACATGTAAATAAAATGACTTCATTTACTTGTTAAAAATCTATCAATAGATTTCCATTTCACGTAGAATAAAAACTAAGTGAATTATTAAACTATTGGACTACACAGGATCAACATCTTTAATCTCATCTCTGAGGACTCTATTCATCACTCATTGTATTTCAGCCACAGTGGAGTTAGCCATTCCAGGGCCTTTGTACTTTCGCTTCTACCTGCAATGTACTGCCATGGTATCTTAGGTCTTACCATTGAAGCTATACCCAAATGTTACATCTTCAGGAAAGAGGATGTGTATCTCCACCAGGTCTGCAGGGGAGGGCAGTTAGGGGCAACTAGGCTGGCAGAGGAGGGCAGTTGGGGCAGATTGGGCAGCAGAGGAGCAGTTAGATGTTCATCAGGCTGGCATGGGAGTTATTAGGAGCAATCAGGCAGCAAGGCAGGTGAGCGGTTGAGAGCCAGCAGTCCTGGATTGTGAGAGAGCAGTCAGACACCCTCCGAGGGGTCCCAGATTGGAGAGGGTGCAGACTTCGCTGAGGGACACCCGCCCCCATTGCACAAATTTTGTGCACTGGGCCTCTAGTACATTAATAACACACTAGGGAGACTGATTAAGAAAAGTCACAAATTGATAACATCAGAAGTAAAACAGGGGATATCTATTGATACATACATTACACAAAAAGTAAGATGACATTGAATTTGAAAAGTTATATGGAATGGACAAGTTTCATGACAGATATAAATGAAATGGTACAAGAAAAAGTTAGAAGAGCCATATCTAAGATAACATCAGACTAGATAATATCATTAATAAATTTGATCAAAGTTTTATGGGACAAATAATACAAACTTATAACTTTTCAGAAAACAGAAAGAGAGAGGACACTTTTCAGCTAATTTTGAGGCCAGAATTCCTCTGGTAACAAAACTAGTCAAAAACATTACAAAAAATATTTGGTCAATATAGATCCAAAAATCCTTAATACATTATTTGCAAGTTAGATATAGTAATATATAACAAGGAAAATATATCACAACCAAATATAGCTTATTATAGGAATATAAAGTCACTTTCACACTTGCAAATCAAAGAATGTATCTCATGACATTAACGTAAGTGGAAAATATATTGTTAAAATACATTGAAGTAAAATATAAGGTAAAATATATTAAAATATATTGAAATAACCCCACTTCCAATTTTTAATATGGAAAAATCTTTGCTACACAATGTTAAATGAATAATATTGATAAAATTATTTCTTTTTCTACAAAATTAGAGAAAGGAGGTAATTCACAAAATAATAACAATGTTTAATTTTTAACTTGCTGTATACTTTCTCCTTTGGAACTTGCATTATTTCCTAACTTTCACCATGCTCTACTTCTTGTTTCTTTGTAAATTTATTCTGGGTTAAGATAAAGGTATCTATTTAAAATTTTTAATTACATTTCCAATATCCTAATCTTATCAATATTTTTAATATCCTTTAGATTAGGTAAACAACTTAAAAATCAAACAAGGGAAGACTTGTACTTTAAAAGTTCACTTTTCCATCTTAGCTAGTTTGGCTTTGTGGATAGAGCATCAGCCTGCAGACTGAAGGGTCCCAGGTTTGATTCCAGTCAAAGCACATGCCTGGTTTGTGGGCTTGATCCCTAATAGGGAGCATGCAGGAGGCAGCCAATCAATGATTCTCTCTCATCATTGATGTTTTTATCTCTCTCTTCCTCTCCATCCTCACTGAAATCAATAAAAAAATATATTTTTTTAAAAAGTTCACTTTTCCTATGTTAAATACAATTTCAATTTAGAACCAGAGAAAAATAATCAATAAAAATGTTTTTAAGGGGGGCCCTGTCCGGTGTGGCTTAGTTGGCTGGACATCATCCCATGCACCGAAAGGTTGCTGCTTCGGCTCCCAGTCAGGGCACATTCCCAGGTTGTGGATTTACTCCCAGGTCTAGGGTGCTTACTGGAGACAGCCAATCTATGTTTCATTCACATTGATGTTTCTCTATCTCTCCCTCTTCCTTACCCGCCTTTCTAAAATCAATAAAAGCATATTAAAAAACAAATAAACAACTTTTTTTAGGGGGTTAGAAAAAGCATAGAAAAGACATCTGAAGCACCAAATCTTTGACTCTGCAACTTAATAAAAACAACCCATAATTGTATGACCATGTAATTAACATCAATGACTATTACAGCATCAATGACAATGTCTCAGCTCACTGCATCCTTTCAGTTCAGATTGAATTTCCCAGTAAAGCCTGGTTAATAAAATCTTAAAAGCTACCTGTCAAATGATGGCTTCTCTCCACAGTCAAAGGCATCCTGGAGCTCCTTGACCAGGTTCGCCTGGCCTGGCAGCCGGAAGAGACCCTCCTCCTTCAGCCCCCGCTGCCGGATGAAGTCCACACACTGCTCCACCAACATGGGAGCCAGGCGGTTCCCATATCTCTTCTCATAACGGACAGTCTCCTCCAGTTTCTGCCCAAAGATGCCTGAAGAAATAAAAAAAATCACAATGAATTTAAGAAACGTATCTCTTCCCACTCTGATGCTTTCTTTTAAAACTCAATGTAAAGGAAAAAGAAAGATCGGAATGCTAGCAAGCATTTCACATTTGGTACCTCTCATTACTACAGAATCAAGTTCAAGAAAAATAACTGTTGCCATAGAGCGTCGGCCTGTGGACTGAAGGGTCCCAGGTTCGATTCTGGTCAAGGGCATGTACCTTGGTTGCAGGTAGCATATCTTTTTGAGCCCATTAGAACCCTCAACATGGATATCTCAAGCTCAAAATGTCTAAAACTGGCTAACTCATCTTTTCTTCAAAACACGTTCCTCTTCCTATAGTTCTGATTTTAGTTATCAGTTCCAGCTATCCACCCTCAAATCACGGAAGTGCCATCTGAGAGCCACACTAGATTCCTCCCTCCTTCACTACCCTCATTCACTCACCAGGTCGGTCCTTTCCAGAGTCATTACTACTACAAGGGCTAGATCCTCAATATTTCCCAAATGAAACTTTTTGAAGAGTCCCAGATCCGTGCTGCCACAGTGATCTTCATAGTATTTAAATCAGAGCCTGCCAGTCTTTTTTTTGCATTTCTTCCAATGGTGCCTGCCCACTGGCCAACCAAACTCCTTTGCATGAAATACAAAGTCCCCACAATGTGACCTCAATCTTTTTCCACATCTTTTTTCATAAACAATGCTTAGGTGACAGCCATTGTGTGCCAGGCACTGTGCCATCGCCACCCTCATTTCCACAGCTTCTTCATGAACAATATGCTAACTATACGGAACTATCTGTTGCTTTCTTCTAGAAGGTAAGACCTGCAATCACAAGTTAGCCTAGAAAAAATTATCCTGCAAGATTCAACTCTTATCATCTCCTGTGTTAATTAAGTCTTTATCAACATTCCCTCACCCCGACCCTGGAGGCAAAACCCTGGAGGCAAAGCTTGATAAATTTCTTCTTTGATTTCTTAACACATTGCTGTGTAAGAATTTCCTCAGATGACTCTCTGTACTGAACTAGTCCCTCAGTAGTCAGAAGAGAAATGTGTTTTCACAATTATTATAGTAAGATAGTTTACATTTATTATTATTATAAATAATATTGGGGGGAAAAACAGTTGTATACTATATATCTATCTTATGAACCTCAGAAGGGCTTAGGTAATCTTTATGATGCCATACACACAAGGGATACAGTGGGGTGGTATTAGATCTGAACGTCTCCAAGATTCACTACCCATTCTACCATGTTGCTCTGATCTGACTGTGTCTGTTGAAAATTCCTATGTTGAAAACCCAAGGCCTGAGATGTTGGTATTAGAAGGTGGGGACCTTTCAGGACTGATCAGGTCATGAGGGCAGAGCTCTCATGAATGGGATTAGTGCCTTTCTAAAAGGGACCCCCAAAGAGCTCTCTCATTCCTTCTCTTCCTGCCAGGTGAGAATGCAGCAAGAGGCTGAAAGCTGGCCACCTGGAGGAGGGCTCTCACCAGAATGCAGCCATAATCCTGGCCTGGAGTGGGAGTTCCAGCCTCCAGAACTGTGAGAAATAGATATCTGAGGTTTACAAGCTGCCCAATCTCTGTCATTTTGTTATAGCAGCCTGAACTGACTAAGACACACAGGCAAACTCTCTGGCTTCTCTCCCTGAGACTTAATACTGAAGTGAGAAAGGATTGAGTGTTCTGTAAATATTTGTAGAATTAATGAGTTTATTGAAGCAAATTATTTCACCTCCTCCTCAATTATAGGAAATATATTAATAACTTCCAAGTAAAAGGGAATTTCATTAATAGTTCTCAGGTTGTGGCAATGATTTCTATAAAAACTTGGGGGGGGGGAGGGGGAATCCTTGGTTTGCTGACAAGAAACCAGAGTTTAAAAGCATTTTGCTTATTG
Organism: Pipistrellus kuhlii; assembly: GCF_014108245.1. NCBI lineage: Eukaryota > Metazoa > Chordata > Mammalia > Chiroptera > Vespertilionidae > Pipistrellus > Pipistrellus kuhlii. Next base: position 147,397,004 of record NW_023425404.1, read on the forward strand.
CTCCAATTCTCTGTTCTCAGTTATTTTTCAGAGTTCACTATTCCTCCTTTCTTATAGATCACTTGCTGAGCCATACAGAGAATTTGCTTTTACTTATTCTTCTGCTACAGTAACCCTGGTAACAGAATTAAATCTTGGTACCAGGACTATAATATTTTTCTATTGAAAATGAGTGTTCACCAATGGTAAATGGACAAGTCAAAATAAAAGACATCCAAACTAGTATAGAAGCAAAACCAGCTAAGGCTTACTTTAGACTCATCAGCACTTTCTAAGTAACCAACAAAACTTATATGATAGCAGATGTAACCAAAGGAGCTCAGAATCTGTAATAACCAATACATTCTTGGCAGAATCTTGACTCTTTTTTTAGTCAGAGTGGGAAAGAAAGGGGAAAAATGAAGGCCTGGAAAAATTAAATGTAATAATGTGAACATAGTGACCCAGTGACCTACGTCTTAGACCAGCAGAGTAACTACTAGTATAGACACTGTTTTCATTTTGTACAAGCCATGCAATTTAAATGCATTTTTTAATGACACTCAGACATTCTACAAGGAGGTTGCTCTTCTACAAACAGATTCAGAGGTGTTTGGTAACCTAAAGTCACACACTTGGAAAGTGGCAGATCTGTGGTAGAAATGCAGGTCCATATAATTCCTCTTCCCCCTTGTTATGTTAATTCAGTTCAGACATACTTTTGCATAGTGATCGTCACTCTCATTTCGCAACTTCCAAAGACTAACTCTGGTTTCATGTAGTTCAGGGAAATCACTGCCTTTGCAAATGAGCTCGTAGTCAAGTTTTTGTTCATGGGCTCCTCAGCCATCACCCATAATTCGGTGTATTACTTATCAGAGTAATTATTTCTTCTTCTTTTTTTCTTTTAATCCCCAAGGAGTCTATGAACTCATCTCCAGCATCACTTGGTAGATGCTCCATAAAACTTTAATATATGAATTAGTGAGCTCTTCATTTATAGAACCATATAAAGTTATATGGATTTGGATAATAGCAATCAGTTGAACAAATTAATTTCCGTAAGTATAATTACAACATGAACAACATACAATAATCTTTAAAAAAACATGTTGGTTTTATCCATCAACATTATAAAGACATTTTGCTTTATTTTCTTATTGCTTATAGACTAGCAGGAAAAGATAGATAAAGATACTACTGTTTGCCATAAATATATTTTTTTTACATATTTTATTGATTTTTTTTTTACAGAGAGAAAGGCAGAGGGAAAGAGAGCCAAAAACATCAATGAGAGAGAAACATCGATCAGCTGCACACCTGCTACTGGGGATGTGCCTGCAACCAAGGTACATGCCCTTGACTGGAATCAAACCTGGGATCCTTCAGTCTGCAAGCCAAAACTCTATCCATTGAACCAAACCAATTAGGGCATCAATCTATTTTTTATTTTTTTACTACTAAAGTGCATACAGCACTTTAAGATGGCTATGAAGATAAGGTGGCAAAGTGGCAGCATATAAGAAATATCAGGGCTTCAGGGTAGAGAATATAATGCATGTTCATTAGATCCCAAAATAGATCCAGAGGCATGGATAAATGGAACAGACTGACAGAGTTTAGAAGGGAGGGAGATGGGGAAGACTGGATGAAAGAAGGTGAAGGCATTAGCCAAAGAACATGTATGCTTAGCCCATGGACACAGATAATAGTGCGGTGATTGCCAGAGGGGTGGGAAGGGAGGGGTGTGTTTGGGGGTGGAGGTGGGCAAAGTGAAGGGGTAATGGGGACATCTGTAATAGTGTCAACAATAAAGAAAAGTATCATTATAACATAATGCAAAAAATAATATAATGGATGACTAAACAATAGCCAGCATTTTCTTGAAAAGTTTGCATAGACGGCAGAGTAGAGAGATCATCGTAGCAGAGAAGACTCAGTAAACAAAAGCAAGGAGGTGATATAGGAGATGTGTTTAGGGAGAAAGAGTGGGCAGTCTGGGGAATTGGGGTTTATTCATAAGGAATAGTTGGAATTGGCTATAAGGTCTGATAATTATACGAAACAGGTAGGATTTCCTTTAGAGGCAACCAGGAGTCAAGAAAATGTTCAGCTGTGGAATTCTGTTGACAGTGCTGCTTAGGAATATTTCATTCTGAGGGTGTTTCTAAAGCTGTCAGTCTCTTTCGTCTGCCTGTCCTTGACAAATGAACTATATGCCTTTCTGTTTTTCTCAGTGTTTGAAGGATTGGTCTGTGGACCAAAGTGTCGAAGTTCCCGGCTCTGGTAGAGTCAACCAATCAATGAATCTCTCTCACATAGACGTTTCTCTCCCCACATAGACGTTTCTCTCCCCGCACCTCTTCTAATTCCTTTCACTCTCTCTAGAAATCAGTGGGAGAAATATCCTCTGGTGAGGATTAACACAAAAACAAAAACTCCACACAAATGGACTGTATGTTGTAGGAATTTGTGAAGAATGTTGGGATGGAAAGAGGGAAGGGTGGGTGCTGTCTTGAAAAGCCACCTTTTAGGTTAAAGTAAGCTGTGTGCATGAAGCAATAGAGACACAGGGGACTAACTTGATGGGAACAGAAATGGAGCTGAAAGCATACAGAGAAGGAAGAAGCTAAGTGGTTATGTATGGGGGGGTGGGGAGGGAGAAAGGGAGGAGGGGAAAAAAGCACCAGAAAATGAATGATGCTTTATCTCCAGGAACAGAGCAACTCAGGACAAAAACAAAACAAACCAAAACAAACAACAAGCTAAAGTTAGAGTTAAAAATTTACCTTAGTCTTTCCCATGATCACAATAACCTTAAACCAACCAGCCTATTGCAACTAGAAATTAACACTAACATTCATGATCCCAAGTGTTACCCACCCCCAGGGAATCAAAAGACTGGTTGTGCTTTGAATATTAGATATTAGTCTTAAGCAGGTAAAAAACAAAAAACAAACAAAAATAAACAAATCAAGAGAATAAGAACACATTGTAATCTTTATCTCACCGGAACATAAACACTGAGCACCCTCATCCCCAGCTTCCTGCCTATTAGGTGTTTCAATTTCCTAGATTTATAAAAGCACTGGGAAACCTTTTCAGTGACCTGTGTTAGTACGACGGAGAAGGAGGACAAGGGCAGAAGCCTCTGAAGAGAAAGGAACCCGGAGAAGGCAGTTAGGGCTCACACAGCACGCAAGCTCCAATACCCCCAGGGCTCTGGACACGTGGACTCAAAGCCACGCTTCACTCTGAGGGTGTTTCCAAAGCTGTCAGTCTCTTCTGTCCGCCTGCCCTGGACAACAGTAAAGAATATGCCCTGAATGTGGACCAGGGAAAGCAGACACGTCACCGTTCTTACGTCTGGGCGCTGGGCCATGATTCCTGCCCGATCCCTTTGGCTTTCACTGAAATGGCTTCAGCAGATGCTCTCCAAGCGGCTTGGGAGAGGAACTCAGAAACCAGGCCCACTTCTCGAACTACTTGAGGGCCCAGGGGGTGAAACAAAGCACAAAGGAAGCCTCTCTTCTTAAGGTGGCATGGTTTGGGAAACTAGGACTGCAAGAAAAGTTAATTCTTTTCAGTGCCAGACCTTAAACAGCCCGTGCTGCTGGCTGCTGCTGACCTGAAGGACTAGGCAGCAGGAGACAGCAGGCCAGCAGCCTGCACCCTGTCCCGTCCCTCCCGGAGCCCCACTGGGTCCCGGCTCCCTGAGCTCCTGCAGGCAGTGGGCTGAGGGAGGCCGGTGTGCACAGACTGGGTGGGGGGGGGGGGGGGGGGGGGAGAAAACTGCCAGCAGCAGAATGCTTCCCGCTCCTCCTCTCCTTCATGCTTCTGAGAGAAACCAGAATACAGCTTTGTAAATTAAAATCTGTTAATCCTTGACTCAAATGCTGAGCATTCCTCAGATTACTGGGACTTTGCTCAGAGGGAAGGACAGTGCTTTAAAAATAGCCCGCAGGAGGTGGGAGACAGAAGCTGCACCCACTCCTGTGACTGCCTTTGCCAGCCAAGGGGACCTCTCCCTGCAGGCTCTGCCTCCCCTCGCTGATGTTTAAGGAGAAAGGGAAGAAGGCGGAAGGGACAGCCCTGCAAGCCAGGATGCTTGCAGATCCGCTATACTCCACTTTTTAAAGGAGAAAAGGGGATACAGATAATAAAGACCTCGCTCTAGGCTTCAAAAATACATTAATTGACCCCAGAACGTCTCATGTTACAGATGAAAAGCAATAATCTGGAAACGCAGACTGTCTCTGGTATTTAGATCAACCGGGTTTCCTGTCTGAGGAGTGAGGGAACTAGAAGTTCAAATGTCTTGTAAGCAATTAGTTCCTAGTCTTCGATTTCTAGCACTATCTGTTTCTCTCTCAGTGCTGCAGTCCTACAGTAACCCTAATCTGTGCTCTATCACCTTGTCTTAAAATCTCTATCATTCTCTAAAATGTGAGTCTTGTACATGCAATTATCCTTATGGATGAGAGAGGAATAAAAATGAACACCTGAATTCCTTGCTTATAATGTATGCTAATGATCCCAGCCAGACCTTAGCTGCTGGGAGGGACTCAGAAGGAACAAGGTTTAGTTTTAAAAAGTTCCCACTATAATTTTCTTTATATAAGTAGGTGGTTTTTCTTCTCTTTGTTGTTGTTCTCGGTGACTAAGTAGAGGGGGTTAATAGGTGGCAGGTTAAAGAAAAAAGGGTAAAAGAACGACCTTGGATGTTATTCAGATCAGCTCCTGATTTAATTAGCTCTCTGTACAGGACATTAACATGATAATTACGTAGTTCCAATTTAGATAATCATTCCTTTTATTATTCCCATTTTGAAGCAAAATAAAATGTTAAAATCTTTTGACACATCATCATTTTCTAGAAACATTCTTTTTACCTGCTCTGTGCTCTTTAACTCTCCCTTCATTCATTATTTCAGAAATGCCTGAGTTCCTTTTACCGATCATCAATTGTGGTGTTTCCCCACCCCTTATTTCTGATAGTTCCTAGCTTTGGCCCCTTCCTCTTTGGGAAGTCAAGGTGACTTCTATTCCTAATCAGTGTTGTTCAGTGTGGCTGAACGCCTCTGGCAAAGGTCACAACAAGTAACCTGATTATTAACATTTTCTCGGCTGGGAGGGGAGGCAAGCACAGGTGGTGAGAGCCTAACCTATATGAGGGGAGAACAGATCAGGGTGTGAGAGGGACCCATTTCAATGGGTAGCAACATGGCTGTGTGGTTTGGGGTCTGGGAACAGCCCAAGGTGGTCGTGGCCCCTCCTATCAGGATGGTCAGCCCGGCCTGTTTACTTCTCCTTCAGTCAGTCAGTCCCTCTAGAGCCCCACCATTCTGTAAGCCCCACCTCCCCAGACTCTCTGCAGGCAGCAATAAACAGATCAATCTGAACCTTGAAAAATCGGTCTAGACCAGCAAAGATGCATGCAAATCACTTCTGACCCTAAAGCATCAGAGAATACAGGCATACTTTTAAAAAAGAACATTAGATCATCTACCTACCTTTCCGAAAGCTAAAGCATCTTTTGATTCTTCTGTATGTAGTTTTAGGGATGAAAGGAGAAGATGTTAAGGCACCTGAGGGGCGGCCTCCCATGTTCCGGTCTTCAGGCATCCTACAGGCCCGAAGTGCAGCCAGTCCCAGCTTCCTTTAAGACCCGCCTTGGGAGGATACCCCACAGCCACTCCTCATGTTTGTTTGTCAGTCTTTAAGTGCTGACTCCTACAACTCATAGGTTTTATCCTCCACGTCCTGAAACAGGGGTACGTTGCCCCCTCTCATTTACTTCTTTTTGGCAAAAAAAAAAAACAAAAAAAAAAAAACCACAAAACACACTTCCTTTTTTCTTGCCTAATCCAGAAAGTGTTTAAGGTTTTTCTTTTCTTTGTTTTTTTAAATTTCTGCAGACATTCCAAAATATCACAGCAGAAAGAACCGCAGCAAGCAAGCTGCGTCTCCCAAGCAAACAGCAGGATTTTTTTTTTTTTTAATTTTTTATTAAGGACTGTCTTCTCAGCTGGAACTGGGGGCACTGAGATCCTTCTGGAAAGGTCAGCAAACAGCCATGTGCAAGGGGGCAGAGCCACAATGACAAAAAGGACACTGAGAAATGCCTCGGGACTGTCCTTGCTCCTTTCCTCCGAGCTACAGGGAAGGCAAATAATGGCACCTCCTCCAGAAAGCAGCACTTTGGTGCATGACGGATTCTGTTCAGAGGGCTCCCCTATTCCTTTTAGAGTACCCCCTCATCCTTGGACGCTCTCTGCGGGCTTCTCCTCCCCTTTCCCTTCCTTCTTCTTCAAACTCCGGGGGCTCCGGAGGGAATCGCCACGTCAGAACAGTCAAGTGCTGATTCCTGGAGACTCCTTGGGTGCTCTGAGGAGGCAGCTCTGCGGGGAGCCTCTCCCCTCCGCCCGCCGGCTCCCTTTTCTCAATGAGAGCTGGGCTGGGCGGGAGCTGGCAGGGCTGCGGCTGCCTCGTCACCAGGGCTGGGCTGCTGCTGCCTTCCTGCCCGCTGGTCACATGCAGCAGGTGCAGTCACAACAGTGTGCGGGGAGGAGGGGGAGGGCCACCCTGCTGCGGGTGTGAACCCCTTTTTCTTCCTTTGACTTGGAGTTCAATTCCTGGCTCTCCTCTGTGCTGCACCTTTCCAGCCGGCTGCATCATTCCCTCCAGAAACCCAACAGCACCAAGCCACCCCCACGTGGGCAATGCATTTGCCCCTTCCTTCCTGCATCTATTCTCTTCCCACACAAGGTTTTTAAAAAGCTTGCTCTGTCATTCAGTCTATTTGTGAGTGCTGATTTAAATGCTCAAGCCACCAAAACATGGGATGTGTATGTATTTGTGAAAGAGGAAATATTCTAAATGCAGTGACAAAAAAAACCTGCAGGTATAACCACAGAACAACTCCATGCATATGCATGCACATTTATATATAAGTATATTTCTCTGGTTACGGTTTGAAAACGAATCCTGTTTGCAACTTTCTCCCCTGCTCTTGTATGCACCCTCTGCACCCAGCCCGCAGGTCTGCCAACCTTCTGGTCCCACTCACTGAGCATTGACTCCTGGGTTAATCATTCAACCACCTGGCGGTTCCAGGTGCAGATTTGGAATGCCAGTGTTTTAACCCCAGCTGACCCCCCAGGCCTCTGTGCTCCTTCCTAGCCATTCAGCGGGAGCTTTTTCCCAAAAATTGAGAGGAGTGCTAATGAGACACTCCCTTTAGAAAATCATTACTCCACGCCCAGGTAGGAATACTTTTTCACTACAGGGATCATTCTTAGTTATTCATGCCTTATGGTACAAACATTGTTCTCAGCTCTGTATCTCAGCGTGTGGCTAGGAAAATAGGAAGTCACAGAGAAAAGCACAGTATGACCAAGACAGTGGCAGGGCTGGGCCTGGAGGGGCCCTGGCCCAGGGAACGTGTTGCTGACCTCAGCACTGGCAGGAGAGAGCTTGTGGAATCACAGGTCTGGAACTGGAGTGAATCCTAGTAAAAACCCTGTTATCCAATTTTCTTATTTCACAAATGAGGGAACTAAAGGTGGGGGTCATTTAGCCAAGACCACACAGCCGGTCTGTGTCAGAGGCCGGACCACAGTGCCTCTTAGTTAACCTTGCTGGCCTGCACGCCAATGATTCCTTATGAGGATTATCCACATTCAGCAGTTTTACTGCCTTGGTGGGTCTCTGACTCCACTCTTTTCAGAAGAGACAGACATATACAGGAAGAGCCTGGTTTTATTGGTAAAGTTAGGCTAGTGGTCGGCAAACTCATTAGTCAACAGAGCCACGTATCAACAGTACAATGATTGAAATTTCTTTTGAGAGCCAAATTTTTAAAACTTAAACTTCTTCTAACGCCACTTCTTCAAAATAGACTTGCCCACGCTGTGGTATTTTGTGGAAAAGCCACACTCAAGGGGCCAAAGAGCAGCATGTGGCTCACGAGCCACAGTTTGCCTACCACGGAGTTAGGCTAATCACATAGATCTCACTCCCCAGACCCTGAGTGAGGCATTTCCATATACCTTGCTTCAAAAACCATTGAAAAGAAACCCAGTGTACAACAAAGATAAACAAACAACACCCCTAAACTTTACCATAGCTACATCAATGTTTTGACATCCCAACTTTGGGATTTGATTGTCAGGCGGAAATGATGTGCCTGTCTTGTTAACAGCCATCCCAGTTTCTGGGAGATTGCAAGCAAATCTCACAAAGTGGAGGCGTCTATGTTCAATTCCAAACTTTGCTACCAGGGTAGGTCGCTAAGAGATACCACCCATTCCACTGGTTTCTCTTTCCCCATCTGGTTAGTTGTTGTCTACGTTTTCCTTATTTAACAAAAGGGAAAGCTCTACATTTTATGATTTTCATTTCACAGCTTTTAATTTCTAGAGATTGAAAGCTAGGTAAGCTCCCCAGGCTTCTCCTCGATTTTTATTAAATGTCTATTATTGGAGTGGCAAGGGAGGGAATATTTTACATGTACAGGATATGCAACCTGAACAAAGATAAGCTTGGATGCCTCATGAAAAATCTTTAACTTTTTAAAAATGCAGTTTGTGAACCTGCAATACAGACAATAAAATGCCCTCTCTGTAACAGACATTTAATATATATCCAAAGGTAGTATCCAAAAATCAATAAACCAGGGAGACAGGTCACCTTCCAAACACCATTTAATCAGTGAGGACACCAATCTTTGTGTGGTGTGGGGGAAGGAGTTCGAAAGTCAAAGAAGTCTTCATTTAGGATTAAAGGGACATAGGCTCCATAAAGAGATAAGAGGGGAAATGTATTCTCTTATGTAAGGTATTCCTGGCAAAACCCTTTAAAAGAGCTTTATTGAGTTTCACTCACATGTCATATATTTTCCCATTTAAAGTTCACAATTAGAGGGCTCTTAGTATACGCTCACAGACATATGAAACCATCATCACAGTTAATTTTAGAAAATGTCATTACCTCCAGGAAAGATACCACATCTTTGGCTATTTCTCCCCTACCACCCCCTTATTCTCCCATCCCAGCCCTAAGCAGCCACTAATCTCTTTTCTGTCTCTATACTTAGATTTCCCAGTTCTATATTTAACATGAATGGAATAATATGATATTTGTTCTTTTGTGCCTAGCTTCCTTCACTTAGCATCATAGTGTTTTCAAGGTTCCTTCATGTTATAGCAAGTGTCAGTACCTCATTCTGGCTGAATAATAATCTACTCTACGGATGTTAGTACATTTTAATGATCTACTGTCTGGTGATGAAAATTTGAGTGTTTTTACTTTTCAGTTATTAGGAATAATGCTGCTCTAACTATTCATGTACAAGTTTTCTGAAGGACATAGGTTTTCATTTCTTCTGAGAGAAATAAAATGTTGGGTCCTATTGTAACTATGTTAAATCAATTGAGGAATTGATAGGCTTTTTCAAAGCAGCTGCATGATTTTACATGTCCGTCAGCAATGTAGGAGGGTTTTGATTTTTACACATCCTTGCCAATACTTATTATTGGATTTTTGGATTCTAGCAAATCCTAGTGGGTGTGAAGTGGTATACTATGGTGGTGTAGATTTGCAGTTTCCTGATGATTAATAACTGCATACCACCTTTGGATTGAGCATCTTTTCATGTTCTTATTGATCATTCATAATTTTCCTTGGAGAAATGTGTATTTAAATTCTTTGTCCATTTTTTTCTTTTTTAAAAACTATCCTCAATATATCTTATTGATTTTTTACATAGAGGAAAGGAGAAGGATAGAGAGTTAAAAACATCGATGAGAGAGAAGCATCCATCAGCTACTTCCCTCACACCCCCCACCAGAGATGTGCCCACAACAAAGGTACTTGCCCTTGACCGAAACCAAAGCTGGGACCCTTCAGTCCCCAGACCGATGGTATATTCAGTGAGCCAAACTGGCTAGGGCAAGATTCTTTGTCCATTTTTAATTGAGTCAAATTAGGTCTGAAACTTGATTTGTCTTAAATTATTGAGTTATAAATTTTCATTATACAATTTGGATACAATTTATAATTTGAAAATACTACCATTCTATGGGTTCTTTTTCCATTTTCTTTTTTAGAAAGTATATTATTATTGATTTCAGAGAGGAAGGAAAGGGGAGAGAGAGAGAGAGAAACATCAATGATAAGAGAGAATCATTGATTGGCTGCCTCCTGCACACCCCCTACTGGGGATCCAGCCCACAACTTAGGCATGTGCCCTTGACTGGAATCAAATCTAAGACTCTTCAGTCTGCAGGTTGATGCTCTACCTACTGAGCCAAAACAGCCAGGGCTTTTTTCATTTTCTTGATGGTGTCAATTCAGGTATTTTTGAAGGACTTGATAAACTTTATTCATTCAAATTATCACACTTAAAAATGTTTTTGTTTTTAATATAGTAAAGAATATATTATTAATAACGCATGGATCTGTAATTGTGTTTTTGTTGTTGGTTTGTTTGTTTTTTACTCCTACAGTAGAAGTAAGAGATCACACTATTGGGTATAAAAGCAGGAGGAAGCTCACAATTCAGGAGACCTGGGTTTTCTCCCTGGTTCTGTTATTCCCAGAGTGCCACTTGCCAAGTTAGTCCTCTACCCTAGGTCTTACTGATCTAAGCCATAAAATATGGGGTTGAACTAAAGCAGTGTTTCTAAAATATTCTTAGTGAGTAGGGAACTTATTTTCAATTAAATGTTAAGTGAAACCCTAATATGTAAGATAAGTGGGTTTTCAGTTATATAAATTTATTATTTGAAACTTGAATTTATAATATTTCTATATAATTCAGTCAATGAGCTTAGGGGGACGATACTGATGCAAACATTTGAGACCTATGAATATGGGTGTTAGTTGGAATCACTGTTAAGATTTAGTTCAGTTCTATACTCTGTATTAACTTCAGAAAAATTCCGATGTTTAGGTAAATCACAAAGGATTTCTTGCAAATTGAATGAGTGCTTTAAAAGCTTGCTTTGCAATCTTATGATAATCTTCAATTAAACAAAGAGGACATAAGATTTATTTTTGGTGCATTGTTTCTGTGATAAATACTCTATGCCAAAATGTCTCTTTTGAAAAGTAAATCTGAATCAAGCATTCACGAATAAAGTATATAAGCCAATCATCTACAAGAATATACCTTCCAGGTTCATAAATTTAAATACTCATTTATAGCTTTTGCCCAGTCCCATTGGGATCATTTCTGATACTCTTGGGCTGATAGGGCCTCTTATGGTCACTGATTTGGTAAAGCTTGCTGACTCTCATTCATTTTTCTTGAGAAAAGGATAGACAGAAAAAGAGGAAAGGGAGAAAACAGCACACTTGATGGAAATAATCCCTAACCTCAACAAAGATACCTCCTTCAGCAGATATTAAGAATTCTCCTGAACTAAGACACCCAGAAATCTCATAACAGAGGGTCTCCTGTTTTGAAGGTAGACAAATCCTCAGGCTCCCCACAAACCCATAACCCTGGAGGTACCAGCAAACCTCTAGCAGTGAAGTATGGGTTTCACATGGATAGTCATGTGCAGAGTCCTCTGATAAGGCACTGGGGTAGGGATCTCAGCCCCATAGTCCTTTTTGAATGTTTTTCATAGTTGCTCACCAGATATTTTAGTATATAAATAGGGTGGCCATATAAGTTGTCACCCAAGTTGAGACACTGTGAGAGTGAAAGGTAATACTATCAATCATTAGCCTGGGACAACAGTTGTAAAACAGGCTGTTGCCAGGCAAACTGGGGTGAAAGGTCATTCTGGTTAGGAACCAAGCTATCCCCAACTGAAGATAGTACTAAAAAACAAACAATTTTTATGTATCACCAATCTGGCAAAATATCAACATGTCTTCAATGAATCTTTACTATTTTAACCTGAACCTAACTTTTTAATTTTTAAATGAAGCCTTTGAAATTTTTCTAAGATGTAAAGTGGTTAGTCAGCCTAAGGAGCCTCTGCTATGTTAAGGTAGAAAATCACTTCTGAATGCAGGGTACTGACCATACATAAGGGGATACAAAACAAATATGGAAACTGTAATTGTTTTACTAAATATGGATTATTTAATACAATTTGTTTAAACTACAGCAATATAAAATAATTAGTCTGTACATTCTTGGAAACACATGTCGGTTATAGATGAATATTTTGGGGTTTTTATTTTATTGGTTCCATTTTCTAAATGTTTAAATAATTTTCCTATCCATATTGCTCTATTTTATATTCCTTGACACAGACAAAGATCATTTCTGTCACCCTTCCTTCCTTCTTTTAGTTCTATTCATAGCATCATTTTGTTCATTCTTCATATGGTTATTCTTCATATGGTAAACTCTCAACCCTATATTAATTAAGATATTTTTTTACAAACTTATTATCAAATCCACAAACACTTCCCTGATTACAAAGCATTTTTTTTATCCCCATATTCATCAGATCTTCATTCAAAGCGTTGTCATTCCTTTGTTATGTTATTAAACATCTGGTGGTTGGGATCTCTTCTAAAGCTTTTAGTAATTTTTTTTTTTGGCCTCAAATCTACATGTTCTTAGCTAATCTACTTTGATGGTATCAGTCTCATAACTATTTATTGTTAGTGAAATAAAAGAATAAAAATAGAATCCCTCTTTATAATCCAAGATATTCATGGAAGGTTGGTTATTAATGATAATGCCTCAATGAAACTTTCAGTAGTTACTTAGATACGTGTTTAGCCATAACATAAAATAGTTTACTATTGATTTTAACATTTATCCTTTTGAAAATAGGAGCTAATAGTAATATTAGCTGGAGGAAAGGATGAACAGGTTTGGTCTACTCTTCCATTTTTCCATATCTTAAAAATATACTCACCTCCTCCAAAAGGTCCCCATATGACTCGGCGAATGGACTTCACCCAGTCTTCCATATCATTCTGGGTGCTCGCCATGAGGAGGTAGCTCTCATGATTTGCTGTCATCCGTTCTCGATCGCCTCCTGTAAGAAGATAGTCACACATGAGAGTGTGCTCAGCTGAAGATTCCCCATCAGCAGTCTCATAGGGAGTTCCTTACACACAGACAAAGGCAGCCAGCACTAGGTTCTACGCAATGAATTGGACATTTTTATCATGATTTCAACGTGGGGGGAAAGGGGAACACGATTAAAAAGGAAAGACTCTTATGTTTCCAAGGGAAAGCTGGAAAACAAATACCACTCCCCAAACAAAGCCTGCCTTTTTGTCCTAGCAACAACCCATAGGCCTGCATTAACTCATAAGCCAATCTCGGCACACTGCACTGCTGAAAAGGGAGAAACAGCAAAAGCAAAATGAAAGATGGGAATGAGATCAGCAGAGCCTGGGGTTTTGTCTGAAGCAAGTGCATGCACAGTGAGGCCACCAGCCCAGCATGGGTGAGCTGGGGAGTTCTAGGAAGCAAAAGAGCCACATGAAAAACTTTTGACCCCAAAGTCCTCCTCTATCACTCTGCCCTGGCAGGAAAGCCTTCCCCCGAGAACATACCTTCAGGAGGGCACACAAAGAGAAGAGGAGATACAATGCTGGCCAGTCACAAGGCCAAACCAGTGCCCCCAACCCTATGGACCCCCCTCTTAAGAGTGAGACTTAGAAAACCCCAGTGGTGCCTCCATGCGAAAGGTTGGTGGATGGAACACCATTTATTTTTATTTTTATTTTTATTTTTTAAATATATATTTTATTGATTTTTTACAGAGAGGAAGGGAGAGAGATAGAGAGCTAGAAACGTCGATGAGAGAGAAACATCGACCAGCTGCCTCTTGCACACCCCCTACTGGGGATGTGCCCTCAACCAATGTACATGCCCTTGACCAGAATCGAACCTGGGACCTTTCAGTCCGCAGACCAACGCTCTACCGTTGAGCCAAACCGGTTTCGGCAATGGATCACCATTTAATTTTCACTAAATGTTGCAAAATGTGCAGTCTTGGGGTGAATTGATTCATGTCCAAGTGCTGTGTTTTGTTAAGACTGCTGCTGTTTGTTTATATTAAGATGCATCTCATTACCTATAGACTCCAATTTACAACACTGCCTTTTCTTTCACATCCAGTCTATTTTCTACATAGCTCGGAAAGCTATAGGCATTTGAGTTTGTGACCTCTGAATTCTATACAAATGCCCTAGGTTAAGAAATACAACTATTTTACCACTGCTGCAAATTTATAGAACAAGTGAAAGGTTAGAAAAGTGAAATAACCTTAAACCAACCAAAGAAACAATTACATTGGCATTTTACATTTTAATACCACTGGGTGGAAATGGGAGAGGGACCAAGGGGCATATCAAATAGGTTTCCTAATGTCTACAGGTCTCTGAAATAAACAAGACTAGCCATCTTATATTTTAAAGAAATCTCACTATTAAGGAAACAATGACATTCTTACACTTTTAGGTGTATGTTAGGTCAACCATCACTTTAACAACTTTTACCTGAAATAGCATAGGTTCAGGAATCAAAGAAAACCCTCCTAAATCAAGGTCCAATAGCTCAGTTGGTTAGAATATTATCCCCATACACTAAGGTTGTGGGTTCAATCCCCAGTCAAGGCCCATACAGGAATCAACTAATGAAAGCATAAATAATTGGAACAACAAATCGATCTTTCTCTCCCTTTACTCCTCTCTCTCTCTCAAATCAATAAATAGTAAGATATTTTAAAAAGAGGGAAAAAACTTGCTGAGATTGTAATTCTATCTTATATTAGCTGTTTGCCTTCTGGGAAATTATATAATTTCTGGAAATTCACTATCTAGAAATAATAATCCCTATATAATAACCTTTCATGAGAATTAAATGCAATAAAATAGAAATACCAGCACTGTGTTAAGCTAAAAGAGAAATTCTGTAAATATTAATTCAGTCTCATTTTACTGCCTCTCATCCCTAAAAATGCATAAAGGACATATTACACTTAATTTGAACTGAGAGATGTTATGTCTAGTAAGTGCTGGAGAACAATTTGTCAATAGTGCACATATACAGGGATTTTTAAAAGGTTACCTCTCTTTGATACAGAACAATACACACAAAATTGTCCTGTATATGTATGTAACTATGCCACACATTAGTATGCATATTCATGGTTGTATGCCATATAAAGCGGCAGAGAAAACAACTGAATGACAAAAAAAGGTGCTTCATTTAGCATGGCACAGAATTATAGATTTAGTTTGTATTCTGACTCACTTACACTACAGCACTGGGCCAAAAAAAAAAAAAAAATTACCATTTGAAGTGAGAATATTTTAATTATTCTCTTTGCCAGAAGGATGGCTGGCAATTCGGACAGCAATATCCTGCTGTGTCACTCCCAGCCCAGGCAGCAGCAGCCCTGGTAATGAGAGTGAGTGACAGCGGCTGCAGTCTCTGCCTAAAAGCAGAGAAAAAAGGAGAATGATGAGCACAACTGGCCATTATCCCCTGACTTTTCATGTGATTCTCTCTCTCTGCAGGTGGTGCTGTGTGTCTCACCCTAAAGCTCACTTAGACTGCCAATCACAGGTATGACAGCCCATCTGTGAATTTCCCTCATGGATATAGAGCTTCAAGCCCTAATGCATTAGCAAGAGCAGGGGAAAGACTTTTTCTATTAATCTCAGTGAGAATGCAGACTCATTGGTAAGAAGGCCATGAAAACAACTGGAGGCATTTATATAGATATAAACTAGATATCCTGTACTTAAAATATGTGATTTCTAACTGGAGATGCTATCTGTTCTAATTCATAACCCTTCAGTTCTAAAGGCCTGCTACTGGTACTGCACCTTACAATGCAGGGGGCTCGAAAACAGCTTATTATTAAATGCATGGTTAAATAAATGAATAAACTCAATATTGACTTTCAACCATGTGAATCAAGTTTTACTCTTGGTTAATCCTTTATGGGGGTTAATGACCCATTTAACCATTGTGAATCTCAAATTCTTTCCAAAGGTAAAGCTTTAAAAAGCAGCCTTGAGATTTATCACTGGAGGGAGTGTAATTGTCATCTTCGATCCACATGTATGTATGTATCTGTATTTATGTCTATATTATAGCCATTATACACTCTCCATTCTTAAATTCTGCTTCAACATAAATTCCTATGTAGTTTTATTTTTATTTTAATACTGCTTTCTATGAAAGTGGATTGTACACACTTTAATGGGTACAATATATTGGTAAATTATATACAACTTTTAGATATTAACTCAGATTGGTAGCAATGCTTTGGTGGTAGTGTTAATACTTTAAGCATTTGTGATTTGAAGTTAACTAAATAGGTTTTACCATTTAATTTTACTTGTTTATGTATGTAAGTGAAAGGATTTGTACATTTCATTGGGATCTTCTGTATATTTGGATTAGATATAAAATTTTCTTTCCCAGAAATAAAACATATTCTCTGAAATAAAATAAATAATTGACATGTTTGATTTTGCAAAAATGTAAAGAAAATTAAAAAAAGTTTCATGAATGTAGTAGACTAAGAAAAAGCTTAATCTAAAATTAAAAGGCAGGCTAAAGAAAATTACATTAAAATAAAAGCACAGTTAATTAAAAACAGGAATACAAATATCCATTTATCATATGAATAATTACAAAATAATATTTTAAAAATAGTTTTTGATAAACAACTTTGCAAATAATTTTTTATTATTATTTGTTTTAATCCTCACTCAAGTATATGTTTTTATTGAGTTTTAGAGAGAAAAGAAGGGGAAAGAGAAACATTGATGTGAGAAACATCAAACCTGCACCCTAGGTATGTACCTTGACAGGAATCAAACCTGTAACCATTTGATGCATGGAGTAATGTTCCAACCAATTGAGACACTGGATCATGGATGCAAAGACTTTAAAAAAAATTAAGACAGGTATTGGAAATGGTGTTCCAACATACGTACTCATTGTTTATAAGAGTATGAATAATATTCCTTATGATGCAGTCACAAAATTAGGGTTTTGAAGAATATTTATTAATATGAGGTTTAATTACACAAAAGGAAGTATACAAATTTTACATATGTACTATCTCAATTTTCATATCAGTAGACAGCCAGATAAATAAGATACTAGATTGAAATACACAATAATGTCAATAATGGTTACCTCTAAATGTTAGGATTAGAAAACTTTTTTTCTCTTCTTTTGATCTTTTCTGCATTCTCCAGATATTGATCCATTTGTTGTTACATAGCACAGGTGCTATTACAGATGTTCTATCATATATTATTTTATTATCATAGAAATTATTGAAAATAATAAATTATAGAAATCATAGTAAAAAATGCACTAATAAAAAAAAAAAAGCCAGCATGAGCTGAAGATAATTACCATTAACCTCACTGTTGCCTAAGATGACTCACTGTGAACTCTCACTAATTTTCCTCTCACCTTCTCTCTCCCCCATACTGACCAAGAGCATCTCCCCAAAGAAAGATTTGGAACAAGAGACCGGTGTTGCTCAAGGTGCAGATGACACCAGGTAACTAGGACCTCCTCAGTAAAAGAGAGACTGCTACTATTCTGTGCATTACCTTTCTTAAAAAATACATATCCAACTAAATGTTTTATTGAATTTATTGTGTAGGAATTTCCAAAAAATAGTCACCAAAACAGTTTTGTTATTTTTTCCTAATGAAAAATTACTGTAAATTGTCAAAATTATGAAGTAAAAAGCCAAACAATTACTTAAAAGTGATGTATTTGTATGTGTACCATCTGAGTAAACAAACCTTTAAAGAGATGCAGAAAATTATTTGTCTGTATTTGAATTTTAAAACAAGTTGTTCAAGGGAAACTGTGGTCATAGGCATTTGGGTTCCTTTCCAAACAGTTCATGAACAGACCTGAGGATATTTCAGCGAATACCTCTGATCCTGTTAATAATTTCAAGGGTGAACTGTTTCCTCATTCCCAGGTACAAATCAGGTTAAAACCAGACCTATTATACTCTCAGTTTTATTATAGTTAAGAGAAAAATATTTCAATGTTCTAAGTTGGGTTATTAATTTTCACTCATACAACTACAAAGTCTTTTTTTTTATTTTTATTGAAGCATTATTTTTCTCAAAACTTAGTTTAGGTCTTTGTTGGCAGGAGAACTGTAATGATAAATTACAAGATATAAAGTAAATTCTGAAGCATATCAGTAGAAAATTGCCGAGATGGAAAAAAATGCAACTTTCCTTTTATGGAAACCGATACTTGGAAAACAATCAGTTACATGAAATTGTAAGCTTCTATAGATACTATCACTTCTTAATAAATAATAACAATGAAAATAATAAAACAGCAAGGGCAGAGAAAAAATGGGTGTCACATTCAATATCATATTTATTTTTTCATATTGTTTTGACTATTATAGATATATTGTTATCTGAAAATTAATAATGTTGGTATGTTTTCTTAATTAAAATTTTTTCAAGTATTTCTTCCTCAAATGTTAATTTCAAAAATATCAGAAGGGCAAAATTTCAGTGCAATCCAATTCATTTAATACAGAAAAGTTGCATTACTCTAAAATTAGAATTTCAGCATTTTAAAATCCCTAAACTAGAATATGAGAATAAAGGACCCAGTGGCATTAATAACTATTCTGTTTATATTTTGTACTCAGTACCACACACTAAACAGATTACTTAATATCATTTTGCATTATAATAAAATTAATGCTACATTTAATTTAATCAGTACTTTATAATACTGTTTTACATATTTCTATAACTCCTATAGTAGTTCATAATCTCTTTGTAAGAAGAAATCATACTATAATATATAGCTAACTTATGTTTAAGGTGAAAGTAGCTATATAATGTTACATTTGTACATATATATAAATGCACACTTATTAACCAGTTATATATTGATGAGCACTTATTAATTATGGTAGATTTCTAATAATTAAATTTAGAAATAATTTTGTTTTTGGGAATCCATCTACTTGGCTATAGACAGAGAAAGCACTGAACTAAAAATTCTATACTATACTAGTTATTTCTGATTGCCTTACCTCAAATTTCACTATAAAAAAAATCCAAAGATGTGAGCAAAAGTTCTTTCTGGATCAAATTATAGAAACGTATATGTGCTTATAAAGAAAGTAGAGGTCCAGTGCATGAATTTGTGCACAGGAGGGGTATGTCCCTCAACCAGGCCTTCACCCTCTCCAAACCAGGACTGCCTGATCCTACATCGGCAGTCAGACATCCCTCTCATAATCCAGGACCACTGGCTCCTAACCACTCACCTGCCTGCTTGACTAATGCCCCCAACTTCTCTCTCTTGCCAGCCTGGTTGCCCCCAATGGCCCTCACCTGCCTGCCTGATCTCACTAACTGCCCTCCCCTGCAGGCCTGTCACCCCCAATTGCCCTCCCCTGACAGCCTGATCTCACTCCCAATTGCAGCCCTGCCAGCCTGATCTCTCCCCTAACTGCTTTTCCCTGATGGCCAGTTTGCCCCCAACTGCCTCTGCCTTGGCCTCCACTACCATGGTTTTGTCCAGAAGGAAATCGGACATCAGAAAGATGGCCAGTTGACCTAGTCTAATTATCATATTACCCTTTCATTAGTATAGATACTGGAAAATTACTAAGAATTAGGACAATAAAACCAGATCCTTCAAGTTAAAATTAGTCATTGACTATCTGAGAGATCCTTCATCTTTAATTGAGGGTAACAACACCTGTATCATAGCTTTTTTATGAATTAATTGAATAAAAAATACCACAAAATATGTTGAATAGTGCTTGGAATATAGGATGCTCTGCTCAGATTATTATTGACATGCATAATAATGTTAATCCCCTAAAATTTTAATATATTAAATATTTGTCATTTGAAGTCCTTAAAATTCAGGAAGATAGATTACCTTTGGGCAAATATTCTGAATATATTTGTAAAGAAAACCTCCCTTTAAAAAAAAAAGTATATTTCTGTTTTGATTTCAGAGAGGAAGGAAGTGAAAGAGATAGAAACATCAATAATGAGAGCGAATCATTGATTGGCTGCCTCCTGCATGCCTCCTCCTGGGGATTGAACCCCCAACCCAGGCATGTGCCTTTGGCCAGAATCGAACCTGGGACCCTTCAGTCTGCAGGCTAATTCTCTATTCACTGAGCCAACCTGGCTATGGCAAAAAAACAAAACAAAACACCTTTAATAGAAAAGTAATTATAATTTTTTAAAGTAAATATTGATTTTCATATTAGTCATATTTTTAAAAGTATAATTGTGATATACTTATTTATAAATAATTAAGAAAATCGTTAAGACCTTTGATAGACACAGTTTATATTTCCACTAATTTTTGACATTTCTTGAACTTATTCTTTAAAAAAAAACAAACTATTTGGCAGAGCACAATTACTCTAAAGATGATATAATTTAATACATTTTAGATATTTGTTTTCCATATTGCACTGGGCCATCAATAGGATCTCAATTTAAGTCCAACAATATATTTTGACTTTCAGTTATGTCAGAGACTCAGAATCTAGTCACTTCCTTCTCAGTATCTTATTAAATTCTGATTAAAACTTGCAAAAGCAAAGGTATCTAGAATTTAAGTCCTCTTCTAATTGATCTTGGCTTAGTTTGGGAGATCAGTGAGTTCAAAATTTTATCTGATTGCTATAGAAGTCAGACAGGTAGGATAAATTACCTATAGAGTCAGATCAGTTTAGTCCAACAAAGATGATACAGACTGGTGTCCCAAGGGAAAGCAAGTCCCAATGCTATAATCTAAAACTTGTAATAAGAGGAATACCATCCATAGTCAAAGAAACAAGGCAGAGTTTGCTAACATGGACAAACCAAAAATCAAAAGCATTTTTTTTCTATGAGGAGGTCCCTTACCACAAATGATGACTTACATATTGAGAAATATTAGAAAATCTGGGGTTATTTTTTGATATCTTGAAATGTATACTTCCCATGACTATGCCAGTAAACCCTCTATTGCAGTGTTTCTCAAAGGGTGATGCAACTCTAGTTTACGTGTCCAGAAAGATAGGGAGCATCTGAGAACTTGTTAAAACTACAAATACTTGGGCCCACGCCCAAACCAACCGAATCAGAAACTGGTGGTGAGATCCAGCAATCTGTTCTTTAAAATGCTTGCTATAGCCCTAACCAGTTTGGCTCAGTGGACAGAGTGTCAGCCTGTGGACTGAAAGGTTCGATTCCGGTCAAGGGCATGTACTTGGTTGTGGTCACATCCCCAATAGGGAGTGTGCAGGAGGCAGCTGATCGATGATTCTCTCTCATTGATGTTTCTAACTCTCTACCCCTCTCCCTTCCTCTCTGTAAAAAAAATCAATAAAATATATATATATTTTTAAAATGCTTGCTATAGGATTCTGATGCAAGCATAAAGTTTGAGAACTACCATTGTAAGAGAATTCGCTCTAATAGGCAGAGGCTATACATTTTAGAATCCATGTATTTCAGTTACATTCATCCTATTAGCTTGTATCCATGTTTTATTCTTTCAGTCAGAGCCAGCCAGCCAGAAAGTACTAACTTTTTAAAGCCAGGGATCATATAACTTACCTAATTGCTTATTTGCATTGTAAATGATTAACTCTCTGCAACTAGCTTTGCAAGGACATGTCATTCAAGTTGGGATTACTGAGTCTAGCAAATTTGTGGGCCTCATGCATTAAAGATACCATATTTTATCAGAGCAAACATTAGAGCATTTCTTTTGCATTTAATTACAGTGTCAATATACGTCTTCCCCTGACACCCAGAGTTTGATGAGTGGAGTTAACACTGAATTGGGGGAGACATGCCACTCTTGAAGATCTAGATTAGAATGCTGAAATCCATTTTTAAAATCCTCCTACTATCCCACTCCTCTTACTGTTTTTGAATTGCACAAACTTGCAAGATTAATGAAAATGTCAGTTGGCACTGCAGGGTGATTTACATTTTACAAATAACTTTTATATTTCTTTATTCATTTGGTGTTTTACAATAACCCTGGGAGGTAAAGCAGAGCATTCATTCATTTATCCCACACATATTTACTGAGCACCTATATTGTGCCAGTTATTAATCCAGGTTCTCAGGATATAGCAGTGAACAAAACAAAGTCTGGAGTTTAGAAGTGAGGTCTGGATGGCAGATATAGTCATCAAGGTGATGGTAATAAAATATGAATGTGGATAGGGTCTCTTGGGAATACTATAGCAAGATAAAATTCAAGTGAACTCCAACATTTCATGATTTCCTCAAGTGTAAACCATTTCCTCAGTGTTGAAAAGAGTCTCTATCTTCACTCTGCTAATTCCTTAACCTATGACTGGAGTTAGGGGACAATGGTATATAAGAAGAGAAGTATTAAAGAATGTTGTATACTTATGGGAAGTATTCACTGAAGAGGGAAAACTTAATTGTCTCATTCTATTTACAAATAATTCCAAGAACCTGCAAAAGGAGTCAGGCCATAAGGTCACATGTTGCTCACATGAAGTTCCTATTAAGAATACCACTCCATATCTGCTTCTTAATCTAAGCCCTTGTATATTACCGTATTTTTCGGACCATAAGATGCATCAGACCATAAGACGCACCAGTTTTTAGAGAAGGGAAATGAAGAAAAAAAGATTCTGAAACAAATAGTGTCCTAAAATATTTTATGTGCATTAAAACCCAACATCACAGTCATAAACACATGTAATCAACCCTGTAAAGTAAACAGCAGCATTTAGAACTATTTTAGAGCCGGGCAAGCACACAGAGACCACACAGAGCCGGGCAAGTAAAAAAACTTTTTCTTTTAAAGTATATGTGTAGGCTATATTTGGACCATAAGACGCAGGGACTTTCCCCCCCCACTTCTGGGGGGGAAAAAGTGCATCTTATGGTCCGAAAAATACGGTAATTAGAAAACTTAACACTGTCAGAAGGATTAAGTAGATTTTCTCTTTTTAATTCTCAGATTGCTATTATGAACACATTTAGGATGATTTCTTTTCAAATAAACATATAATATACAATTTATTAGCCATGCATTTAGGGTTGCTATGCAGATAGAAACATTATTATTAAATAACAATGTCAAATCACTTCAATGCAAGTCACTTGGTAAAAGGATAGCTTAAAACCAAGTGGGGTATATGTGTTTATGGAATCCAAATAATAGAACTAAATTTTTGAATTTATAAAAAAGAAATGATGAAATCTAACAGTTTGGCTTTAAGTGGGTAAGTACCATTACATTACTTGTAAGATTTTGATAGATCTCTATGTTTGCCTTGGAAGGTGACAGAAGTGCTTGAGGAAATTATGATTTAAAACAATTCCAAGATTTAAATTAGTGTATAATCAGTGTTTAAATATTGAGAGAAATTTTGTCAAATTCATGAGTTAATTGAACTTTCATAAAAAACAAAAGCTCTTTTTAAGTCATAATACAAAATTTATTAGTTTTATACATAAAATAACAAAAACTAGAGCTGTATTTGAAGGCTCAGAAAACTCTAGGGTTTCATATCTTAAATTAATAGAATATTACTTTAAAAACAAGAAGTATTATGGAATATTCCCCTAACAAAAAGCCCTTCTTACACAATTTTTAAAAAATTCAACAGACACAAATTAATTTGAATGTTCAGAACTATATCAAATCCGTTTACTAAAACACTAAGCTTCTTTCTTTGTACTCCAAATTAGAATCAATAGGGGTAATTACATCAGAATTATTATAGAGGGTTTTAGGAGAGCTTTTTAAAAAGTTAATTTCATAATTTTTATAATACTAAGTAAGCAAATGGATGAAAATCTACAATTAAATAGTAAATAGATGAAAATCTGAAATTCTCCCTAAAACTACGACTCCCCCAAACTATTTGCATATACGATAGCTGAAAATAAAATATGAAGTTCAAAAATTACTTTTAACAAGTGAGAACCATTTTAACCATCATAAAGCTGAAAAACTTAAAAATATTTTAGGAATTCCTTTCCACCTGTTAAAATAATTTGCAACTACTTCCAAAACTTTAAACACGGTGATGGTTCTTAGCAAAGATAATTATAACATCCACACAGGGCATCAACAAGATGCTCAAAATTCTCATAATTATCCACTTACTTACAAATCCTCTAAAAAGCAAAAAAGTCACCTTGATTTTACATGAACTTTGGATAATTGAATCCAAATGAGAACTTCCTAAAATTAAAGAGGAAACAAAGGCAAAGAAAACATCCTAGAAAAAACTGTCAGACCTTTTATATTGTGTCATTTTAAAAATATATTATCTTTCAAATCTAGTACAAATATCTACTTCTTTAAATTACTAAAGCCCAACAATTTTTCTAGACACATGAAAGAAGTTAAAATTAGATCCTGCCTGCTGATAGATTGATACTGTGTAGCTCATAATTTTAAAATTAAAGAGTAATCAGCCAGACTCCACAAGTTAATTCAACTCAGTATACCATTATTAATTAACATTTAATGAATACTCCGGAGTCCATGCAGCAGCATTAGAAGTTGGCAAACCAGCTGCTGTTTGGGGCATGTACTCTGATTCATAGATAATTATCTACCTAAATCTGGCTAAACTCTGAATACAGATTGGCAGATTGATGGGCACAGTGTTAAACGGAAGCCATATTCTTAAAAGCACCCAATGATAAACAATGGCATTCTTTTTCAAATATAATGTAAGAAAGCCACCAAAGAGGTAATAGATGCATGTTATCTTTCCTGACCTTTTTTGTTGGAAGGTGGGGGTTGGAAGCAAGGGCATACAATAAATGGATAGGTACACAGCTTGTGCATTCAGATTCGCCAAGATAGAAAAAGAAAAGGCACATAAAGTCATAAAAGAAGAATGTTTTGTAGTTGAAAGCAAGATTAAATCAAGGTCACTGAGTTTCTCTTCAGTAGAATCTATAAACACCTCAAAGTTAGCAAACTCAATATCTTAGATATGACCCTATTCATAAAATGTGAAGGAACTAGTTCTAATAATTGTTGAAAGATCTTTCTTGAATAAATGAATGGAGATTGAAGAATGATATGACTCAATTCATTAAAAGTTATTACTTATTGCTCTTTAATATGCACACAAGCTAGACTTAAACTATATTGAAACTCACATAGGAAGAGCGATTGATGATGACAACATATTACAAAGGAGACAGGGGAAATATTCAGTACCAAAACTGGATGTCAGCAGAGAACAACCATAAAAAGGAAACAGTGAGATGGATTACTTATAGACTATTATAAGTGATCTACCACTCAAAGCAAAAGTTATCATATGACTCCAATATGGAAAATTATTTTGTTGATGATTAGTTTATTTTTACTTTTTAAAATAATTCTTTACTGTTGAAAGAATTTACAAACGACTCCCTTGTGTCCCCCATTGTCTCATTTTTATCTATTATCAGCTTAATAACAAGTTATTACTTCTTAACCTAGAATGAAAATTTGAAAATAACAGACTCTGAGACTAAAGAGAGTACTCCTAACAACTGGCATAACTATTGGCATTTTTTATACATTATTTCATTTCATCAGAAGTAATCTGTGAGGTAGGAATTATTTTGCGTGTTTTAAAGATGATAAAATTGACCATCAGAAAGGTTTTATTCATTTCTCAAAGTCACATAGCTAAATGTGAATTGGGGTTTATACAGGTTTCAGATTGAACCAAAGTCCAACTTCCCCATTACTCGTGGTTTGTTCAGGGTCATGCTATGCTTTGTTATTATTCACCTGTAGTCACTTCATAGCATTTCTTCCTTCCTTTATTCTTTGGGATCTTTAAAGATCTCACCCAAATGAGAAACTCTATTGACTCTCCAAGTAAAGCTGTCCCCGCCCCTTGCACCCTCAGCACTTTGCACCTATCTCTAGTATAGCACATACAACATTATTTTATAATTTAAGTGGAATGGCACAATACAGGCATTTGACTTACTGAATTAAAATGTATGTGCTTATTACTGATTTTTAAAAGAAAATAACACCACCAAAACCGATTTGGCTCAGTGGATAGAGCCTTGGCCTGCGGACTGAAAGGTCCCAGGTTCGATTCCAGTCAAGGGCATGTACCTTGGTTGCGGGCACATCCCCAGTAGGGAGTGTCCAGGAGGCAGTTGATCGGTGTTTCTCTCGCATTGATGTTTCCAGCTTTCTATCCCTCTCTCTTCCTCTCTGTAAAAACTCAATAAAATATATTTTTTTAAAGAAAAAAAAATAATACCCTTAGTGGCACCAAATTTCAAATTATCAGGGTAGGTTCCAGTAAGAGACAATGTGCCAGATTATCTTCTATATACCCTTTCAAATACACTCTGCACTTTTCCATCTAGCTCCCTGCCACAGAGACTAATTTGTTCAGATGACAGTAGTGGGCTCCCATCCCTATAGCTTTTCACAGGGCTTGGCCAATAGGCAGCCACAGCAGGAGATAGCAAGGAAGAAGAAACATGAAATCAGGATATTTGTATTCCTGCTCCCCAGCTCTGGCCATTGTCCTGGGTTGGCTCTGTATCTTGATCAGAAATCAGTTCCATCTTCAGAAGACTGTTTTTGGTGGCACTCTTCTTTGAAGTCCTACTAAGACCTCTCTGTCATTGTCCCTTAGACAGCAGCCTGGAAAAGCTCTTTCGTTATTATTAGGCCCAGGTTATTCCACTATTGTTTGTAATCTCCCTGCACCTCACCCACCCTTTTCTAAGTGATACCTTTGTGTAGAAACCTTCTTCAAGTTGTCCTAATTTGAGTGTGCTGCCTTTTTCAGTTGGGACTGTAATAAAAACAATTACGTTTGGATAGGAGATGCATTTTGCACCCTTTTGATCACATTATCTTTATTCCTCAAACTCTAGATACATAGCAACGTCAGTGCAAAGGAAAAAACATAACAAACTTACAATTAGTTTAATACCACACCTATTTAAACTTTATGTACTTGTACTCCAAGGCACTGTGAGGAATACAAAAGGAAATTCATGACATGCTCTTCCCACTGGGACATGATGATCTTATTAAGCATGAATAAAGAAAATTATAAAGTGTGAACTGAATAAAGAAAATTATAAGGTGCAATCCTTTGTTCTACAGAGAATAAAGGGTATTAGTTATTAAGAAAGGAATAAAGATGAACATGTTATCAGGAAGAAGTTCCTGAGAGCAGAACTTGAACTGTGCTTTGATAAGCAGTCTCAGAGTGAAGATGGTGTGGCAGACAGGAAGGACTCTGTGCTCACGTGGAGCTCAGGGTGGTTGAAGACCTTGCTTCTACAGGGAAGTTGTCTTGGGTTGAGTTGATTCCCACAGGCTCTGCACTTCCTCCAGCCTACGTCCATGCTCAGAGAAGCTCCCTTACCCTGACAAGAGCATTCTCTTTTGTCCCATTTCCCTAAGCCTTCCTTAGCTCTTCCTGTACATTGCCATCTTTTCTCAGGATTATTGTTTGCAAATAACTGCTCTATCATTAGAAGATCCTCAAGGCATCATTTTTTAGATGAGTTCATCTGGGCAACACTACATGTCAGACACCATGCTTGTTGTTAAGAGCCATGGATACAAAGATGATTAAGTCACAATTCTTGTGCATAAGTGGTGTGTCATCTAGTGAGGGAAATTAATAAGCCTAAGATCTCCAATTTCTAATCCTCACAAAATCAGGGGCATTGTGGGTAAATACAATGCTAACATGCACACACACACACACAAACATATACAGATATACACATCATAGAAATGCACCCAGACTCTCATACATATCCACACATGTACACCTTGGCTGATAAGTATGTGTCTGGCAGGAATTGATTTATACATGAGCTAATAGAAAAGAGAAAATATATAATGTTGAAACCATCTAGGAAATCAATTTCAAAAGGAGTATAAACTGCAGGATCCTTGATAAATATCAAGATAATACTTCTTTTAATCAAATTCATATAAATATGTCTACTTGGGTTTTATAAAATGAGTCAAATGAGAAAATATATTAAAAATTGAGATAGATGTAAATTTTTAAACAAAATAAACTAGATTTATTTTGCTATCCATTTGTAAGTTGGCAGCTACAGAAATGCCAAATGATAAGTTGGCCACAGTGGGGCTTTTTTTCTTAGAACTAGAAATATATTAACACTAGGAATATATTAATATCTCCTAAGGAACACAGTGGTAATTTGAAAATCCAATATGAGAGCTCAGATTTTCATCAAGACTGAGAGTCCTTATTTCATAGCAAGTCATCTGAGCAAGCAAAATTTCATGCAAATCAGATCTAACTTTCTATTCATTTTGCTTCTATAATAAAAATGAAAAAATCAGTCAGCTTCTTGCATATTCAGTGTCCTTTTCCACCAATATGTGCCCTTCTCCCTTCTGCCAGAACTGTACACTTCTCCCTTATTTAAAATAAAAGTAATTAAAGTGACTGATTTGTAAAGAAGAGAGTGAACTAGTGGGAGAGGGGATCCTATTAAGTATAGGGCAAGCCGAAACCAGTTTGGCTCAATGGATAGAGCGTCGGCCTGCAGACTGAAGGGTCTCGGGTTCGATTCCGGTAAAGGGCATGTATCTTGGTTGCGGGCACATACCCTGGGGGGGGGGGGTGCAAGAGGCAGCTGATTGATGTTTGTCTCTCATAGATGTTTCTAACTTTCTATCCCTCTCCCTTTCTCCCTGTAAAAAATCAATAAAATATATATATATATATATTTTTTTTTTAAAAATATAGGACAGCACCCATTTTAGGTATCTTAGCCACATCTTCCGAATCCATCTCTTCAAGAATTTTGGCCAGGAATCAATGATTAACTTCCAGTAATCCTGATAATGTGAATGCCCAATACTATGCACTAAACAACCCCGATGCTAGCAATGATAAAACTTGGAGATCTAAACCTCCATTTCTGCCAAGTGAGCACACACCTGCCTTCCAGATGATGTGATCGTCATCATGTAACTGAATATAAGAAATACCAGAGAACGATATAGCAGCTTTTATGTATGAGCGATGGGTTTTATGATGCTGGAAAAAAAAATCTATAATGTACACTTTGGATGCTAGTAGTGGTAAGCTATAATTCTGAAATATCTTTAATAGGTTTTCACTTTCTTTTGCAACCCAAGTGGAAAAAAAAAAAGCTTGCATATTCTCTTTTTATTGTAAGGCTCATGCATATAATAAGCTCTTGGTCTAAACAATGTCTTTGGCCTCTCACACCAGGTTAAGTACAGCTTAGCAGTGACCTTGGTACCAAGAAAATGAGCTGGTAGCTTTATTTAAGCTCCTTCTTGGCAGATGTCCAGTGTGCTAATTGGCACCCGGGTGACAGCATCATAAAACCAACTGAGGTGAATCAATGTGGAAAGTAACCCATGTATATGATATCAGATAATCTACATACTGGAAACCAGGCATAAGAAGTTTTATTTTGCTTTGCTTCATTAAATATGAGTGGGAAATGGATTGCTTCTGACAGTCCTGCTATCATAATTTCAGATAAAATGCTCTTTGTATGTGTTTAAAAATAATGTGCAGCAGAAGCTCAGGAAGAAGACAGACGTTCAATGGAAACGAATGTAGGGGAATGCTCACTCCAAAAACACAAGGGAGCCCAGCTCTTCATTTATGTGCTAACATTTTCATGAATCTCACTATGTGATGAGCACAGGAGTATTTTTTAAAAGGGAAGAAAGAACTGGAACAAGTGAGGATGAGGCAGAGGGAGGAAGAACAGGGGAAAAGCATGTCTAGTGTGCATATAGATCCTATATAATAAAATATGCTAAGTGTCTGGTCACCCAGTTGTCCATTCAATCAATCAAAGAGTAATATGCTAATGATATTCTAAGGTTGCTCAACTACTCACTATGATGTGCACAGTGGGATCAGGCCTAAACGAGCAGTTCGGACATCCCTTGAGGGGTCCCAAATTGGAGAGGGTGCAGACTGGGCTGAGAAACACCCCTCCCCATGCACGAATTTCATGCACTGGGCCTCTAGTATTTAATCTTGTGACAAGAGCATTTTAATAATGTTGCTTCACAGAATCACTATACTTTTTAGGGACGTGCCATCCAACCACTAAAACAAGCTAACTGATTAATTGTTTGTTTGTTTGCTTTCTTCCTAATTAATTCATGCCATGAGAAGATAAATCAGACACAAGTAGGGTGAATCTTTAGTGTTTCATTTTATGTGCCACATTCATTAGGCAACAGAAATACTCCATTTACAGAAATACTCCATTTAAAGAAATACTCTAAACCAAGGTAAAATAATTCTCAGTAGCTTTGATAGTTGTACATTATGAAAAGCATCATAAATCGCATTGCATTGAAATGCAGGATTGATGTAAATAATAATTTGGATCTTGTCAAATTTCATTTAGCAGCATTCCTCAAAGCAGCTCTAAGAAAACAGGTTTCACGGCCTAGAGATGTGATGTGATAAAAAATTATCTAGAATCAAATACATCTGAGAAACTATGGTCCCACCAAGTTAAACAGATTTTCTCTTTGCAGGATTTCTCAGTCTTAATATTTAGAAATTGTTCTAAAAAACCTCCAAGAAAGGAAAATATGAAGAGGATCCCTTATAGACATGTTCATGGAAAGCTTTCTTTGCAAATCATCTCGAGTAATTTGTATTTTAATAAACACACTTGGGAAATGCTGACTTGTATTCCAGTCACTGTGCTGTACAGATGTCTGGCGTCACACACAGATCATCTGGGGAGAGTTTAAACACCTGGAGGCCTGGGCCAATCCAGAACAAGTGAATCAGAATCTTTGAGAAGCAGCTCAGAAATTCATATTTTTAAAAAGCTCTTCAAATAAAATTTTTGATGTTTTAAACACCCATGGTTTTATTTGTTTGTTTGTTGCTGTTGTTTTAAGAATGATTCAAACTGTAAGCAGTTTTAAGTCTTCAAGCTGTACACTGCAGTAGTTCCACATTACTAACAGTGGAAAGTTTCAAGTTCATCTCTATTTATGGTTAATTTAGTATGCTTTTATACTTATTGAATGAAATTGTCCAGTGTCACTAGAGTCTGGAAAGAACACACCAAGACGTGACTGCTATACAATACAAGCATCCCAAGGAGAACAAACTATAAAATTGTTAATAAACATGAGATTAAAGGTTGTTTTAAACTGCCATAGCCTCGCTGCAGTAAAATCAAATCTAATATGTACCAGGGCTCTTAGCATTGCCACAGGTCCAGCATAGATCAGAGACTTTTAGATTTTAGATGCTTTTGACCAAAGATCAAAGTATTCGGTTAATTAGAAAAATTCTTTGACCTTGTTCCCCTTTCTCACATGAGGTATAAAAGTGTACAAAGTTTCTCATTTAAGAAAAAAAAATTAAACACAGTGTTTTTGATCTTTTCAATAAACCAAAAGGGAAAAAAAATATTTCCCAATAAACCCTCAATGACATCCCAGCTTTATTCTTAAAGTACACATAAAAATAACCTGTTTACTGGAGGAAAAGAAAACTGGATGAAGCATCAGAACAATTAAAGCCTTCACCAAAGCCCAGATTAGTTTCAACTAGAAAGTTTTAAGTTTTCATCAAATTTCAAAACTCTGGTCAGATCTGATTGGCTCTGCTCGCCTTCTGTTCCAGACAGTACTGATGGGTTTTTAAAAGCAGATTTGTGTCCCAGCACAAGGGGAACGTGTTACAAATAAGGACAACCCTTGGTTACCAGACCATGGAGGGTTTAGTTTCTTCTCTCAGCCAACCTTAAAAACGAGTGGGCAGTTCTAGCTGGATGGTTATTTGAGACAGGGGATGATGGTGCTGTATCAGCCTGCATTGGAATGTAAGTGTGAAGGCACCCCAGCCACTCAATGTTACCATTTGGAAACAAAACTTCCTGGGAAAGAAAATATCACAATCTCTAAATTATTCATAGCAGAGAGCTTCAGTTGTCAACCTGGTGCACTGAGTGCACCGATATTTTAAGCATCCTCGGGAGCCTCTACCACAATGGAAGGCAAACATATTAAATATACTATTAAATGTACCCAGAAGAATGGGCTTTGGTCAGCATAACCCAAATGCATTTATGGTTCCATAGATTGCCAATAGAATGAAGCATCTTTTCTGGGCTGTAATAAATATTTACTTTCTGTTTGGCAAAGAAATTACTCCTTCTCTGTACGCTGAACATTCTTGAAGGAGCAGCACTACAATAACGTTGTTAAAGCAACTGATAAGCAATTTGGCTTAATTGCTTCCCCATGTATGTTCTCAAGTTCCTTGCTAAGGAAATCACATGCTTCTCTCAAGTAGAGAAACTATCGATTGCCTAGCATGTTACCCATGCTGATCAGGTTTTCAATATGTTATTGAGATTCAGGATTATAAAGTTCAAGGTAAAAAGCTAGTCATCCAGCCCACACTAGTGTGGCTTAATTGGTTGAGCATCATCCCGTGCACTGAAAGGTCACTGGTTTGATTCCCAGTCAGGGCACATACCCACGTTTCGGATTCAATTTCTGGTTGGGGCACATACGGGAGGCAATATGGGAAGCAACGGATCAATGTTTCTCACTTTGATGTTTTTTCTCTCTCCCCCTCTCCTTTCCTCTCTCTATAAATAATCAATAAAAAACATGTTTTGAAATCTGGTCATCCAATAAATGTCCTACTGGCCTACTATTTTATAGGTAATTGGAATATGAGAATAGAGATTACTTATGGTTTCAAGGCAATCTTGTCAGGCCTTGTGTGCTTTTTTCTTCCTGGTTTTCCATAAGGTACTCTGACAAGAAAGAAATGGACACACCTTTCTTACAATTCCTGCTCCTTCAATATAAAGGAATAACAGCAAGTTAAAATGAAGGCAGGTCTCTGAATAAATAACTGCTTTTTATCAGCCTCAACTCAGATTTGTAAATCACTTATTTTTCTTATTTTTCCCAATATGTTAGTATTTCTAGTACCAAAAACAAGTCAGAAAGTATGCCCTATGTAGAAAAAGTTAAGTAACTGGTCTAGAAAAGGTTCAGATAAAATAAGGTGATAAAATAAGATGAAATAAGGTGATTGCACATAATAAGTTAAAGTATGCATAAATAGTGAAAGGGTAACTTTGTCTTTAAGAATGTGGGTCATGGTTGCAACTGAGAGGGCATATTGTGAAAAGAATAAGTAATATTTATTGTTTATCCACTCTGCAGTAAACATTGTGCTCAGCACTTTTGGATACTTTATTTAATGCCCATAATAATTCTGCAATATATATTCAATATTTAAATTCAAAGTCTAGTATACAGATGAAGTAACTGAGGTTTAGAAATGTTCAGTACTTCAGGGACATCTAGGAGTCACTGGTGAGACCCTGATACTCACTCATCTCATTTCTCCACAGTGAAGAATTAGACTATTTTCCTTCATGCCCATGTTGTTTTAAATAAGTGGCAAGTTTTATGAAGAGGTACACATAATCCTGGGCTTGTTGATGGTAATGTTAATAATAAGAACAGAACATGATTCAAGGAAAGTAGCAGCAACTGAATTGTGAGTATACTTAAAATTTTACTTTGGCTTTTCTAACTCAGCGACTCAGAATACCATAAAGTCTCCCTTAATAGCACTTGCCCCATTCTTGACCTTTCCTTCTTTCCTCCCAATCACAAAAAGTAGAACTTGCTGATCCCAATTACAAAAGTATCGATAGAACTTGCAATCAACTAAGGTCCTTCTACTCATTTTTCCTCTCTCCTTAGTCAATTGCTTGATGTTTTAATATTTCATTGTTCCTAAATGTCTACAAGAAAATCCAGGAATAGAGGGTTGGCAGATGGAGTAAACTTGGGATATGTATAATACTTTGTCCTCTTTGAGAGATGCAGACTATCCATTAGATAGTGAAAACTTTGAAGTTATTCATCAAGAAACTTGTATAACACATGTTTGTTTGTTTTTTAAATTTAATTGTTTTGAAAAAAAATTTACTCCTTTTTAATTATGTGGAAATAATTTCAGGAACACAAGTGCTAATATTTTGTTTAATACACATATCAATGGTTCAAATCTGCTGACCCCAAATAGCTTTATATATCAGTAAGGCCAAAACACCTAGTTGTTTGAGTGCCACCAGCAATACTGTCCTCAGATAACCTGGTAGGGAGATGTGTGTTTAAGTAATTCATTCACCATATTGTTGTATCATCAAAATGTGCTCTTGTGTAGAAACTCTAATGTCACCTGGGAACTAACTTTGCTACTCTTGGTAGTTCCCAAGTGAGAGAAATTTACTGTATTCTCAATAGGGCATCAGCAACATCTTTACCCTGAGAACTTCCAAGATCAACAACATCTATGGGCAAGTGGGCTTAATCGTGAAAACCAAAATGTAGTTATAGATGACAAAGTTTTGCCAAATAAGCTGAGAAAAAAAGAATAGAAGAGAAAGAAAAGAAACAAACAGAAAGAGATAGATGGGACCCTGAGAATGGCTATTTGCCATCCAGAATAAAGTAATTCTGAATTATTTACTCTGCAGTGTATGGATGAAGACAATTCCACCTATTTCAACAGACAAACCTTTAGGACACAGAGGTTTGCAGCCTTGACATAATAAAATCAAATTTACAGGAGACTGTCTTCACTAGCTTTTATCTCATCAATGCTTTGGATAACAAATGTTCTCCATTTCCTGCCATAAAACAGGTTTATTATTACTCACAGAACCCTACATTTTGTGGCTAATTATTTTCTGGCATGTCTGCTCACTTCAGCGTTCACCAGCTGGGTAAGCTATGTTTGCTGCCAAACCCATTTATGTAAGTCAGTTCTTTTTCAGATGTCATAAAATATTATTTGGTTAAGAAACTTGCATAACTTGATATGCACTAGCATTTCCTAAAATTATTTGATCTGATACATTTACTCCCCTGCCATACCTAGGGGCAAATGGTCTGTAGAATTTAGTTTTGTGAATATTATTTCGTAATGTATACAATATCAAGTGTTCAAATATGGATGCAAAAACTGAGTGATGTGTTTCTGTGGAAACTATTTTTATGCTTACTACACAGGATTGACATAAAGTTACTATTAAATTAGATGTGGGAAAAACAGCACCAATTATTGTTTTAATAAAATCATATCTTTTTAAATAATATATTTCTTTATTGATTTCAGAGAGGAACGAAGGAGAGAGAGATAGAAACATTAATGATGAGAGAGAATCATTGATTGGCTCCCTTTTGCATGTCCCCCACTGGGGATTGAGCCCGAAACCCAGGCATGTGCCCTTGGCTAGAATTGAACCTGGGACCCTTCAGTCTGCAAGCGAACGCTCTATCCACTGAGCCAAACTGGGTAGGGCTAAAATCATATCTTAATATACTTGAATTTAAAATGAAATTATAGTGATCTAAAAGGGCTCACATTACTTTAAAAATTACAAGTGATAAATTATAGGAGCAGTTTTTATAAAAAAGACAATCAATTATTAGATCCCTTATCAAAGAAAAGAAATTGAACTCACATGCAAATTTGCAAATGCATATATACTTAAATATTTTACCCTATGTAATATAATAAAAGCATAATATGCAAATCGACCAAACATCAGAACGACCAGTAGCTATGACACACACTGACCACCAGGGGGCATACACTCAATGCAGGAGCTGCAGCCTGTAGTCAGTGTGCTCCCACAGGGTGAGCGCTGTTTTCAGCCAGAAACTAGGATCACAGCTGGTGAGCACAATGGCTGTGGTGGGAGCTTCTCCTGCCTCCGCTGCAGGCAGGTGGTAAAGAG
This sequence comes from Pipistrellus kuhlii, assembly GCF_014108245.1. Lineage (NCBI taxonomy): Eukaryota > Metazoa > Chordata > Mammalia > Chiroptera > Vespertilionidae > Pipistrellus > Pipistrellus kuhlii. Next base: position 147,432,812 of record NW_023425404.1, read on the forward strand.
CAAGGGGTCCAGACTGTGGAAGCCCCGGACTGCGAGAGGGTGCAGGCTGGGTTGAGGGACCCTCAACCAGCACTAGGCCTCTAGTATTGATATAAAATATCTGTGCTGTACATCTGTTATTTCACAGTTCCCTACTTTAACCAGATTTTTAAGTGGTCTAATTATCTGAACATGTATCAGTCTAAATGTGGTGATTAAGATGTCTTCAATTGTATAGCTATGATGTTATCCAAGCTTATCTTATTAGTACTTGATCTTCTTTCTAAAGGAACCTGTCCTTTTCTGCTACTGCAAAAATCAACATTCAAACATAGGTGGAATTAGGAAAATTGATTTTGTTTAATGCAAAGACATCAGATCCGGGAGACGAGCCTCAGCATTTCTGGTCCTCAGGAGAATCACATGACCTTATGGTGCAAGAAACAGTCTTCTGTATGAAGAAAGTACTGCTATTAAAAATGATCTGCAGGAAAAGGTGACCTTAAATTCCACTCATTACTTAAGTTTTTTTCATTTAAATGTATATTAATTATGCTTACTACATACTCTATTTCTTCCCAGTGTCAGTTGAAATGATCAACCAATGCTGCCAGACCCCTTCTGAATAATTAAGAGAAGAAAATACACTGAAAGAAGGAAAGAAAATATTTGACATAAGAACATGTAAATATATAGATTAATAGGTGCACAGCCATTATAGACCAACCACTATATTATATTTTCTATTCAATAATTTATGTGATTACTCAAACTTTGCAGCACAGATTGATAGCATAAACATTTTAATAGACATTTTTTATTCTTCTTCTGGTTTCTTTGTTATGTTAGCCATTTTAATGTAGAAATTATCAGATATTACTACACTAGTATGTTTGTAATCCTCTTTATTCTGTGGCTCATCACATCTACACTAATAAAAGAGAAATATGCAAATTGACCATCACTTCACAACTCCCACCAGTCAATTAGTATGCAAATTAACCCAACAAAGATGCTGGCAGCCCCGCCTCCCATCTACTCCAGGCCTCTGGGCAGCATGCATACAGGTGCAGAGCAGTGGATGGGCAGGATGGGATGCCTGGTATGAGGGGGAGGGCAGAGAGCAGAGGGAGCTATAGGTGCTGTGCTCCAGCTGGAGCCAATTCTGAAGGCTCTGGCCCAAGAGAAGATGGAAGGTGATGGCCAAGCAAAATTCTGGGTCTCAGGTGCCAGAGGAAAACCAATGCCGGCAGCCAGAGGAAGGAATGCCTATTGCACGAATTTCAAAGTTTAAAAATATTGTCTTAAAGAATATGGGCTACTTTTACATAGTACTCTATATTATAAGTGGAGATACTAAGAATCATGGATATTTTAGGACTTTGAATAGCATTAGAAAGAAGCTAGACTTTAACTTGACTGTTTGAATTAAATTAAATTTTACCTGGGAGTTGGCCAGATACTATAACAAGGTATATTTTGTTTCCAGAACTTAGTATTTTTCTGCCACATAATATCAGTCTCATTCCTTTATCACTGGATACTATCTTAACACTAAAATATTTCATCTTTTAAAAATAATTTATTCTTTTGATTCTGTTTCTACATGATAAAAAAATTCAAATGAAAAGTAAAGAAAGAGTGACCTCTGGAAGGGTATGGATGAAGCAAAGTTAGGAACTGAAAGGTGCCACTAAGCATTACTTGTAACACTGCCAACTTCACTTACTGATTAACTGACCTTGTCCTAAATGCAAGGAAGGTAAAACTCTATTTCATTCACTAACAAGATCTTTTCTCTTATTTGCATTCTATAAATTAATTTCAAGCTATCTATCTAATCTAGAACATCTTATTCTCTCCAAAACTTTTTGTTTCACAAATTAGAGATTTCCCCAAATAAGGCAACAGGAGTTTTGACCTTAAAGCCACTTAGCAACACCTTGTGCTTTAAAATTATCAGAACAGTTATCTGATTAATTTTTTTTAATGTAGGATTCAACACTGTTATACCTGAAGGCATTTTAAAAAAATGTATACATACATGAAATCCCTATAAGTCTGAGTGGAATAACTCTTATGACTTATTTCTGAATGTTTGTATTTTCTGAAGAGAAGTGGTAAATCAACAAGATCCCAACTCCGCCAGCTGTTCTGCTGTCATGGTTTGATTTGAAAGTGTCAGTCGTTATTCATGTCCACATCCTGACATTCTTCTTCGAAAATAATTTACCAAATGCATTTTTCAATCTCACATGTAACCTAGACTAATTTTAACTCACAGTGGGCATCTCATCAACTCTAGTCTGGGTAGCCATCTTATTCTCTAATCAATGAAGAGCCTTACGGACATGTGCATATAAATACATGCAAGGAGGCTATGTAGATATGAAGCTGCTAGTGATCAGTGCAAAGGGCCTAGAAATACAAATTCTGTTGTCAACTCAGGCAAATCATGTTAGAGTTTTATCAGATTGTCCTGTGTCCAGCAGGCATATAATACTGGGAAGTTGCTAACACTCCTTTTTTTTTCACTTGTATTAAAACATAGCTAATAAAAAGTATTATATTCGTTTCGTGTGTACAACATAGTTATTCGATATTAATATACTTAACTAGGTGATCACCATGCTAAGTTGAGTAACTATCTGCCATTATACAAGATTTTACAATATTAAGCTATATTCCCTATGCTGTACATTGCATCCCTGTGGCTTGTTTATTTTATAACTGGAAATATGTACATTTTATCTCCCTCCACTTTTTTGCCCTTGCTTCCACCTCCTTCCTCTCTGGCAACCATCAGTATGTTCTCTATGTCTATGAGACTGTCTCTGTTTTGTAATGTTTGTTCCCTTGTTTCATTTTTTAGATTCCATATATAAGTGAAATCATATGGTTTTTGTCCTTCTCTGCCTGACCGATTTCACTTAGCATAATATCCTTTAGGTTTGTCCATGTTGTCACAAATTATAAGATTTCATTATATATATATATATATATATATATATATATATATATATATATATATATATATCAGAGATGAAGGGAGAGGGATCAAAACATCAATGATGAGAAAGAATCATTCATTGGCTGCCTCCTGCATGTGCCCTACTGGGGATGGAGCCTGCAACCCAGGCATGTGCCATGTCCAGAAATCAGACTGTGGCCTCCTGGTTCATATGTTGACGTTCAACACTGAGCCACACAAGCTGGGCAGATTTCATTCTTTTTTTTTTTTTTTTTAATGGAGATATATAACAATTCCTTTTATTCATCTATTGATGGACACTTAGGTTGCTTCCATGTCTTGGATATTATAAACATGGAAGCAACCTAAGTGTTCACAATATTTACAATATGATGATATATATATCTTTTATAATTAATGTTTTTGTTTTCTTCAGATAAAAATCTAGAAGTAGAATTAATGGGTTATTTGGCATTTCTATTTTTAATACTTTGTGGAACCTCCGTGCTATAGAAGTGGCTGCACCAATTTGCAATCTCACCAACAGCTCAGGAAGGTTCTCTTTTCTTCACATCCTTGCCAATGTTGTTCTCTAAACAAAAGTATAATAATTGATTTAATAAAAATAAAAACAACTATACCAATAGTAGTTAATAAGCAGGAATTTCAAGAAAGATAGTAGCAATTTAATGTTTTTGAATCCAATTTCATTTAGAGATCTTTCCTACCCTGCCTCCCATCCCCAAATCAACAAACAGGAAAATCTAAAAAGTGAGTTGCAAATTGCTGTATAGGAAACATATTGTATGCCTGCTCCATCTTTATCCCCTTCAACTCATAGTGGATTCATATACACACAAAAAACTTTATTTTCTCCTCTTGGGCATTTTCCCCCTCAATCATTTGTCTATATCTGCTTATCAATTTGACTGCTTGTGAAGTTGAAAAAGAAAGGATGAAAATTGGAAAATCATAGGAAAAAGAATATGTGATAAGAAAATATAGAGAATGAAGAAGAGAAATAAAGTGCAAATATGAGAACCACAGGGAGAGAAATGGAAAGTCCTGGCTTCAGTGATAATGTTAACCCATATACTGAAAGACACAAAATGGAAGCCTCCCCAGTGATCCAGCTCACCTCATTAAAATCTAAACCTGTAAGACCACACTTCCTGGAAACCCTTTGTTGTCAAGGAAATCTAAGAATAATCACCATCAGCCAACTCAGCTTTTGTAGTTCACCTTACCCTGGAAAACTTGACCTGCCAGTCTCATAAGAAAATCCCTGCCCTCCCTCCCAGCCAATCAAGACCTATATCTGTATGCAGTCCCTAGTGCTCTAAAACTTGCTTTTGTCCCAAATCCCTTGTGAAGAGTACTCCACTGTCTGTGAGGTACTGCACTCCCCAATCCACGGATGTATCCCTTCAAATGCAGGATATCAAACTGGTCACCAAATTGCTTTGGTTTTGTCATTTGACAATGGTGGATCACACTTTTATTTCCTGTGACATATTTGTCTCTATTTTTTATATAGTTGAGTACTGGCAAATTATCTGACTGGATCATAGAAAAAGTTACTCTTTTTTTTAAAAAAAAATAGCAATAATAATAGTAACAATAATTTGTAATTCCTTAACATTAGTCCATAGATAGATGTCTAAACCTGGTAATACCTTGCAGTCACATTTATTGTACCACTCTAATAAATAACCCATGTGAGAGAAAGAAAGTTAGAACATACATATTACTTAAACCAAGCATATAAACAAACAAACAACCAAGTAAGAAAAAAACAATCTATTTGTATGCAGGGTAAACAGTAATTTTCCCACACATTTGCCTTTTGAATTAATGTTTACTTGAAGTGGGTGATGCTTCTGTTTGCCAACTGATCAATGTTCACACTAGCATTCAGACTAACAGCATGGCGAAGGTGGGACTGGAATTAAATTTAATGTGTCATCTTATATCCTTCAAGAAGGAATTCTTATGAAGAGAGTCTGAGATACCACATGTGCCTCATGAGAATAGGTGATTGCTGAAGAGGAGGAAAGAATCATGTGGCACAGTGTCCAATGCCTTTTACTCACACTGTCCTCGGCACGGTACATATGCAATGCCTAAGGTGAAAAGTGTCAATAGTGACATAATAAAACCTAAAAGAGATTTTAAAACCAAACTCCACAAAGAGTCTGATAGTTCACAGAAGCACCCTTTCTAGCCAGCATCCATAGGCATCAAGTTTCACTCTACTAATAGAGCATGATAAGTCATGAAGAGAGCATAACGTCTGGAACATCAATGCAGACCAATGTACATTTGAACAGAAACAAAAAGAGATAAGTGACATTTATAGTAAAAGAGATCCCCAGAGCAGTAGACAATGACAACTGCAGCATTGGGATCTGAGGATAATTGAGCAGCAAGCATGGAACACCGCTGGGGCTTCTGAGCATATGTCTTAGGATAGTGGAACTTTAGCCTCTGTCTTCAAAATAAACAAAAGAGTAAGTGAATGCATTATATTTACTAAGCAAATGAAACTTCAAGAAGAAAAACCCCGCACCCCCTTCTAAATACATTCTACCCATAAGCCACTTCTACAAAGAAATTCTACAACAATGCTGTCATGGGAGACTTGAGGAGGCTAGAACTACCCCCATGGGATTCAGGGTGAAGGGTTCAAAACAAGAGAAATAGTTTTCTCAGTAGGAGATGGCCACAAGATAAATAGATGGCAGTTTCTTTGAGATTAAGAAAGAAGATTCTTTTATAAAGTAATAAAAATGTAATTAAGGAATAGTAGTAAACCTAGATAAGGTAATAATAACCTGATAATTGCAAAATGATGTTGGTTACTTAATGTCAACAAAATTAACAATGGAAAATATTTACATCACTTCATAGAAACTTAGAGAGTTGGTTTAAATGTCCCACCAAATATTCTCTTTATTTAGCTATACCTGTTGTCAAGAAGTTTGTGATTACTTAGGCATGGGGACTCGTTCTGTTCTTGTGTTTTTGCTTCAATAAAGTAATTATTCTTATGGATTCAGTCACGGAAGCCATTAACTTTACATTGATGTACTCTCTACTATGGAAATTAAAGTAATTGATCACAACAGGCGGTGAGATCTATATACTACCTCTGGAAGAAGGAAATGACCTATAAATCTTGCAGACAAGTTTTGGGAACTGGCATTACATTTCCATATATTAAGGCAGGCAGCCCAGAAAACATTCAAAAGGCTAAGAAATAAGTTGTGAATGGCCTAGTACTAAACTATTTGAAGCTGGTTTGTAGATCATTAGTCTTCTATATTTAACTAGTTCAGCAAAATTCCCACATAATACTCTTTATCCATATACTGTATCTATTGTATTTAGAATCAATTCTGATTTCAAAAGTGACAAAGACAGAAGTCAGGTAGATACATATTGGGGATTAGAAATTTAAAATACAAATTCTTCTATAAAATATTGATTTAGACCAACCAACAGTTGAAAGAGAAAGAGAGAGAGAGAGAGAGAGAGAGAGAGAGAGAGAGAGAGAGAGAGAGAGAGAGAGAGAATTGTCCCAAAAGAATTTTTCTCAGGAAAACAAACAAAAGATGGAAAACCCAGGTGCTCAGCGTGCATGGGACAAATTCATGGTCATTTATATGTGTGTCTTTCAAGAGGGTCCCGCTGGCTTGAGCCCAGGTTATCTTCTTTGGGATAAATGCCTTTAACATGAGAAACTAGTCATAGCCAAGGAAAATTTCTACATACTATGCCAGTCTGGTTTTAAATTCGCCAGTGTAAAATTCTCCATAGCAAGCTACAGAAGCTGGCAGCAATAAAAAAAAGTGTATTATGTCCTATATTTTGATTCCTTTACCAATTCTGTTTTGTCTCCTGATTGCTAAGTATTTAAATGAAAAATGTCAGGTTTGGTTAGCAGCTATCCTTAAATTCCTAAGTTATTCAACTTTACCTAGAGTTGACAAAGGAAGATAACATTTTCATTGTCACAATGCTGTCTGATGTGGATGAGCCTGTTGTGCCTTCAAAGGCCAATAGAAGTATGCTAGTCATGCTAAGAAGAAGGAGGAGACAGGAAGTGGACTGCATACACTTTCTCCTGAACCTCTCCTTGACTTTCTGCTGTGCTCACCTCATCCTTTCTTTAGGTACATTTTTCTCTATCTTCCCTATAAAAAGTGACCCTCTTCTTGTGCAAGCCTTTTCCTGAGGAATCTTATGTACTCTTATAAGCTTGGCTTATTAACCCTGATGTGATGGTTCTTAATTGAACATCTCTATGTTAATGTAGTTGAGAGATGTACTTCAAACACAGAATATTCCTAAATTTCACCTCAAAGTCTGTATTTTCTCTTGTCTTTCTTATCTTACTTAAAGTTACTCAAGTTCAGTTGTGCAACTCTTTAATCTCCCCACTGAGGTCCCAGTTCTAATCAGTCACTTAACCCTGTCAATACTATCCCCAGCATCTCTTTACAGTTCATATCTCTCACCAAACTGATGCCCACTGCCCTGGTTCAGGTATCTGTATCTCTCACCTAGATTACTACAACTGTCTCCTTGGGGTGACCCTTTTGCTTAGATTGGCTGTCAGCAATTCCACTGCCACACTAACCCATGTAATCCTTAGGATAGACATTTGTGAAGCTTGCACTTCCTGCTTTCTGCCTACTCTGTTCCGGGGATTTAAAAGTGAATGAAACAAAGTTTCTGCCCTAATGGATTTTATGTGCTACTGTCATAGATTTAACTTGATAGATACTCTGATTAAAAATCTTTGCTAACAATCCATCAGCAGAGAATTAAAGCTCCTAGGTCTAGAGGCACACAGAGCCCTTAACAATCTGGCTTCAAACACATTTTCAGCCCTCTTTTCAATCCCAACCTCACTCAAATTTCCCTGGTTTCTAAGCAGACTCTTTTAGCTGCCATTGTTTGCCTGAACATGCTTTTATTTGTTTTCTCCTGTACTTCTTTATTTTCTTGCAAATTTTCTATTAAAGCTTTAAGCTCTAGCTGGAAATGTTCATCTTCAACGAAGTTGTCCTCACTCTCCTAGCCAGACTTCTTTGATGCCTCCTCTGTGGCTATGTTTGTTCCTGCCCTTCTCACCTCCCATATTCACAGAATAATAGAAGTCCTTGCCTGCATATCTGTCTCCTTTACCAGGCTGTCATGTCCTTAATTGTAGGGAAAAATATGTAGTCATCTTAGTATCTTGAGGCCCTAGCAAAACTTGTCTTGATAAGAATTCAGTAAGTGTTTGTTTAAAGAACAAAACACACACACACATACACACACACACACACACACACACACACACACACTAAAAAAAAAAAAGAGTGAATAGAAAGTCAGGGGCAGGGAAGTCTTCAGGGTTGAAAGCATTGATAATAAAATAATTAACTGCCTTTATTTTACACTCAATAAATGCTAAGGATTAGGTGTCCTTGTTAACTGACAGCTGAGAGGAAAGACACTGATTGTCCCCAACAGGCCTTTCATCCATGAAGTCATAAAGGTCATGAAGTGATTCATTTGCTTAGGTCTGGTTTTTTTTTTTTTTTTTTTTTTTTTTTTTTTTTGTGTGTGTGTGTGTGTGTGTGTTTAAATACAGCCATGACAGCATGATGGGGACAAAACTATATGTACATCTTTCACAAGAAAATAAAAATTATAACTGCCTTTTAAGCTCATGGAATTAGAAAATTAAAAAAAAAAAAAAGGATAGAAGAGGCAATAAAAAAAGTGAATGAAAGGACAACAAAAGTCTCAGAGAATCAATACACAGGATTCTCCTAGGACTCAGATGACTTATGTACAGATGAGGCGTCTTGGGGCATTCAGAAATATTGTGCTGATGCTATTCTTGCTACTAAAAGCTGTAATAATAGAAATATCTGGAAGCATGGTTTATTAATAGAAGAGGTTTTCTTTCTTTTTCTGTGTGATATTTTTTTTTTCAAGATTGTTAGTGAGAGAGCAAGGAAGACAGAGAGAAAATTGGAAAGTCAATGAGAGAGTGAAACATTGATCAGCTGCCTCCTGAATGCATTGAACATCTGCCTCCTGCATGCTTCCCTACTGGAGACAGAGCCTGCAACCAGAGCATTTGACCTGACAGAGAATCGAACTGGCAACCTTTCAGTGCACAGAACAATGCTTAACAGATTGAGCCTCAGTGCCAGGGTGAATATTCACCCGCTTGAAACTTTATTTATTTTTTTTCTGTAAAAATTGCTGCTTAGAGCAAATAACTTAATGCAATAAAAATACATCTGAAGGTATAAACATCACTTGCAAATAGCAAAAATAGAATTTTTAAAATTACAAATTCACTAAAATACCCAAAATATTCTAATGAGGGCCTCAGAAGTTAAGAACCACACAAAGTAATGTTTATTTTATTACATTTGTGAATAATTAGAAAAAATGTACCAATTTTCACAAAATATATGAAACTACAGGATATAGACTACTTGTGCTATAAGTAGTGAGAAGGTGAAAAATAAGAGGAAAAGAGATAGAAACAGAAAAAGAGTCAGTTGATTTACATGAAGAAATTGGATGGGAGTGCTTCCTCTGGGCCCTAGGTAAAATTGACTGTAGAAAAGAGAATATGTTAGGCACTATTCAGACTTGTCAATATGTATCATGTGATCCAGGGAAAATTATGACTCATACATGACCCAGAATATTCTCTAATTCTAAGAGAAAAGGTCAACAGATTATCTGTACTAATAAAAGCCTAGGTGGTCCTTGTGTCTTCGTGCGACACCCTCATGTCATCACAAGATGGTGGCCACAGGATGCCAGCAGGGGAGTGCAGTTGTGTGAGACCAGGCTGGCTTGGGAGAGCATTTGGGGTCGATCAGGCTGGCTAGGGAGCCCTTAGGCTTCAATCAGGCTGGCAGGGGAGCAGTTAGGGGGCGATCAGGTTGGCAGGCAGAAGTGGTTAGGGACAATCAGGCAGGCAGGCAGGTGAGCAGGTAGGAGCCAGCAGTCCCAGATTGTGAGAGGGGTCCCTCCTTGGAGAGGGTGCAGGCTGGGCTGTAGGACACCCCTTCCTCTCCCCTCCCCCCCTTGCACAGGACCTTCAGTCTATATAATAAAAGCCTAGTGACCATTATGGTGGAATGAGCAGAATGACAGGTCACATGATGCATACTGACCACCAGGGGGTAGACACTCAACTCAGGAGTGGCCCCTTGGTGGTCAGTATACTCCCATAGCTGGAGTGTCACTTAGTCAGAAGCTGGCCAGTACAGCGGCAGTGGTAGGAGCCTCTCCCATCTCCATGGCAGCACTAAGGAACAGCAAGCCAAATAGTAAGGAGCAAGCAGGCAGGTGGTTAGGAATGAGGGGTTCTGGATTGCAAGAGGGATGTATGACATCCCCCAAGGGGTCCCAGATTGCAAGAGGGTGCAGGCCCGGGTGATGGACCCCTCCCCCCCCCCCGCGTCCCCACACACACACAAATTTTGTGCATCAGGCCTCCAATATATGATAAAACCTCTTATTGTTTCTCTAATGACCAACAATCTCTGTGCACACAATACTTTCCATGAGTCACTCTTTTTTAAGCATTATCATATCAAAACATATATAAACTATTGTTTTCATATCTGTGCAAGTGTATGGAATTAATTTCAACTGTTTTATTTATAGCTTTTAGGGAAAATAATGAATGTGTTCTAGCTTCAGTTTTTGGCTGCATTATGACATGATTTTAATTTGTAATGTATTTACCTATTGGGAAGCAAAGAAGCTGTGTAGTTTATACTTTCAAAGCTCCAGGAATATGTACAGATTTTTAAAGTGCTGTTAAGAAATAAATATCAAATGACTATCATTACCTCTCTCAATCAGTTTGAGTAGCAAAACTCAAGACTCTTGTTTTAGCAGCAATTTTAGAAGAGATACACAATCTTGCTCTATGATGTAAAGGTGTAATATTTGCAGAATCATTTCCTGGTGCACTGGTTGTCCATTGATAAAGTGCATACTTTCACATGTCATAATAATGCTAATCTGGAATCAGGATGGAAAGAAAACCTGAAAAGTACACTTACACCCAAGGAGCAGTTCACTGCTGTGTATTAATTAGTTCAGTAACTCAAGCTGTAATTTCTACTTTAATTAGGAAAAAGTTTTTATGATTGTTCTGTGAAGTTTACCATATTATAGGAAACAAATTATGTTGTCAGATAACGAACATTACTAATCACTACATTTTTGCTAAAAACATGATTTGCTAAAGAGTATTCTAGGTCCTTAAACAACAAACCACTTCTGAGTTCAGATACTGCTAAATTAAAGATGGAGCTGAGCATATCCTCCTTAAGGTATTTTGAAATAGCATAAGGTGGTTCAAAATTCTGTGCAGCACTAGGATATTGATGTTGTGACTTTGATTAATATTTATATTTAATTTTTGGTCAAATGCAACAGTGCAATTGATTTTAACCCTCTATTTCAAATTTCTCTAACTGAGGGATTCTCATTCTAGGCGGTGCTTTAATTATGCAGAATGTTCCTCTCTTAGGCATAAAAATAAAAGACAATCAATAAAATATCAACCAACATAATTCATTCACTCTAACTTTAGCTTTAGACAATATAAGAGCCCTAATAATTAAGAGAAATAACCCCTCTACCAGCTATAATAATCACCATTTTAGTTTTTCATATGGTTTCACACATGAGAAATTATCAAATATTTGAAAGCACATGGAAGCCCCATGGAAAACTCTTTCCCCAGTTTACTAGGGATAACTCAAAAAGATGTAAAGGAGTATTAAGATTAATAAGATTGTCTGTTACTTTACAACTTAAGCTATATAGTATCAGAGCAAACAATGCTTTTGATATATTTCATATGTTTATATTTTAGAGACACTGAGTAACCTTCAAAAAGATGCTCTTGAAATTTTAAAAAGTGACTAGTGCATTCTCTGAGAAAGTTAGTAACCCCCCAAACTGTGTAAGAGTTAATAGTTATTTACAGGTCTCCATAGAAAATGTATTAAGAATCAGAATGTGTAAAAATGGTCCTTACTTGAAGAGTACAATTTAAAGAGACTACAGACAAAAATATGTAGAGTTCTAATAAATAGACAGCAAGTTTCCAGAAGCAAGTGCAAGCCTAAAGGAGGCTCTCCAGTGGATTACAAAACTAAAAGGCTGGGCTGGTTATATGGCACTTAACACATTTTAATCAAGACCACAAAATCAGACATTAAGCTCTACAAAAGGAATCATGATGCACCTACTATGTACAACAAAGAAACCAAATTCTAAAGGAGTCTTCCATAAATACACTTACTAATAATAAATAAATCAATAAATCTGAAAGGACACTGAAGAAAAGCTATTTGCCTTAAATGGGAAAAGTACCCTCAAGTCTCACTTTTTTCTGTTTGCTTCTATATGGTGACCCCAGGGCATTCTGGGAGTTTCTCTGTATTTCCTGACAGACATAAAAAAAAAAAAATCTATGTAATTTTGAAATTTCAAGACCTATTTTCACCATATTTAATTGCGTAGAAGGTAGCAAATTCTAGAGATGATATTTATGCAAGCAATTTATTTGTGGAGGCACTATATAATAAACCGATAGAAGACTTTAAATACAAATTTTAGTTGATATAGCAATCTCTCTTTGCACCCCAAGCCCCCAACTCCCAGCCCAAGATTTCTTTATCAAAGCTCCCACACATTTCTAATAAGGAAAAAAAAAAATCCATGATTTACCTGCCATATTTTCTAGAAGGAAGTCAAACGTTCCACAACTAGGCAGTTTCCAAAGCAATCTCCCTTCATGGTAGGTGTGCTTGTGAGAAGTGGGCTCCTTCCCAGACCGCCAGAAGGCAGCCAACCAGACTAGAGGTTTGATGACTTCACACTCACCTCTCCTTTTATCGGCTAAGGGTGAGGGCTAAGGGTGAGAGACTAGTGGCCACACTTAATACTTCTGTAACTTCCCCTTAACAAATGTTTAGAAAGCTCCTCTTGACAGAAACTGATTACAAGGATAAAAATCACACCCCCTTGTCCCCACACAACAAAGGGCTCAACAATGAGTAGATTAAAAGACAGTCTTTGAAGTGGCCTAAGGTCCCAGTGGTCTTTAAAGTCAAAATAGGGACAAAGTTTTCCCCCTCATTAACTTTTAGCATTTTCTGGTTTGAATGGCCTGGAATCTTCTGAGATCAGATAGTGCCTACAAGGGATTGTCTGAGAAAGTTTTGTCTGAAAAATAGTCTATAGAAAATAAATTGGAACTGCCAATTCACTAGGTAATGATTGGGGAAGTTGCGAGTGTTAATGAAATAAATACTAAGCTTGTGCCATTATCAGTTACAGCTTAACCTACATGTTCTTACTCAGGGGTTAAGCATTTTTTTTTTTTTTTTACTTTTTGTGAGAACAGATCCTATAAACAAAACTTTAACACACTTACCCTCAGAGTGACCACAGGAGTTGTAAGCGAGTAAGGATTTATTGTTGCTTAAATATGTACTTTGTAAATACAGAATTTGAGGCCTAGGTTGTTTTTCACTAAACATGCATAAAAAACAACAACACAAAAAAAACACAAAAACAAAACTAAACTAAAGAACAATGTGCAATAAAACTAGGAAGAGCAGTTGTATACTTAACCACATAAGAAAAAGTGTGAGGGGAAAGATTACTTAGCTTCTCAATTTGTATTATATTTTCCTGATGTCTTTGTATTTATATGTTTGGATATTTCCACTACATGACCATAACATTTTCCCAGAAACTCTCACTATCCTTGGCTCCCAACTGTGTACTACCTTGTTTTCTTTATTTTTCAAGGCTTTGTCATTGGACCTCTTCACGCAATGATTTCTTATTTTCCTTCTCCCACTGTAAGTGTACCTTAGCAACCTGCCATCTGCACCAGTGAAACTAGATGGCCCCTAAACAAGCTTGGTTCTTTGTATTCGAGTCTTTATTCATGGCATTCCCACTAGTTGGAAGAGTTTCCTAACACAATGTTTCTTCAAACTCGGTTACATTTTAGACTCACTAAGAAAAGAAAGAAAGCATACCATAACATACTTAAACAGTTCAGATCTGGTTGATTCTGATATTCAACAAAGGTTGAAAACCACAGAAACCTATCATGACTTCAAACTCTTTTATTAATCCTTTTGACCACATGGTCCATTTCATCTTTTGAAGTTCCTCTTCTTGAAAATTTCCATTGATCCTTACCAAATTTCTTCTTTGTATGCAGACTTCTACAAGCCCTCTTACTCAATGATAAGCTTAAAAGAACAGGTGTCAGCTCCACTAACTGCTCCATCTGTAAATCCTTTGTTTCCTAGAGTTACTGCTGATTTGCTTAACCTAAACCATTTGTACGAAGCAAGGAGTATTTTAATACCTTCAATGTCTTTCCTCACCAATCTGGGTCGACTCAACAAAGTTTTTCTCCCAGATGGCAGCTGCAGGGAGCTGTATAGCCAGGAATTTTTTCTTCACAGTACTCTGGTCTCTAGTCTGCTCTGGACAAAGGCTAGATTTTGGTTTCTGCTCAGCTCTTATTGGAGACTCTAATTTCACTCCAGGACCTTATTTCAATTGCTGGGATGTGGACAACCCTACACTGATCTTGGTATTCCATTTGATGCCAGCACTGTCCTTTATACGGTTAGCTACATTCTAGCCATCTATTAGGAACTCCAGACATTCTCTTGGAAAATCTTTGCAGAATACTCCCTGAATTCCCTTGACATGTAGGCACAGTATCTTGATGCACTCACTAAGCTGATGTTCAGCTGGACCAGCCTCCTGGCGGTTCTAATTGTAGAGATTATGCAAGGTCCCCAATATATCCTAATCTATCTAATGTGTTTTTGGCTCCAACACACAAGATGGCTGCCCCCATATGGTCAAAGATGGCTGTCCCCATGTGGACACAAGATGACCACCACAATATGGCCAGCAGGGGAGGGCAGTTGGAAGGGATCAGGCCTCCAAGGGAGGGCAGTTAGGGGTGACCAGGCCAGCAGAGGAGGGAAGTTGGGGGTGACTGAGCCTGCAAGAAAGGGTAGTTGGGAGGACCAGGCCTGCAGGGGAGGGCAGTTAGGGGTGACCAGGCCTGCAGGGGAGGCCAATTAGGCATCAATCAGGCTGGCAGGGGAGTGGTTAGGGGTTGATCATGCCGGCAGGCAGAAGCAGTTAGGGGCAATCAGGAAGGCAGGCAGGCGAGCAGTTGAGAGCCAGCAGTCCTGGACTAGTGGGATCGGGTCTAAGTGGGCAGTTGGACATCCTCAAGGGGTCCCAGATTGGAGAGGGTGCAGGCTGGGCTGAGGGACACACAACCATATGCACAAATTTCGTGCACTGGGCCTCTAGTGTTTAGTAATAAAAATACATTAATAAAAATTATAAAAGCACATGCATACATTTGCACTGGACTGCATGGTCCATTTGTCTTATTTTATTTCTTTTTTAACTGAGAGGGAGCACAGTCAAAAATGTTTGAGGCCACTGATCCAATCTATATGACCTCACATGGAAAGGAGTGAATAAAAGCACTCATCAACTTTTGTGTGGACAACAGAAGTGAAGAACTGTCCAGAATGGATCAGGCACAAGACAGAAATACCAGAGACATACACTGAAACAGAAATGCATGAAACGATGCCTCATGAAATGGATGCTTGGAAATAAAAAGCAAGACAGGCATGGGTCATGCAGCAGATAAGAACGGGATCGCTCCTTCTGAACATTCTGAACAGCCTGTGGCAACAGAGATCACATTCCACTCCGGTTAGTTTTTACTGCCCTCCACTCCTGTGTGAGCTCTGGGGGCAGTGGACCATGTCTAATTCAGCTCTGTAAATCCTCTGCACTTGGCAAAAGCCCTGGTACATAGTAGACGATCTCAAGTATTTGCTGACTGAATACCTGATTTATGGATAAAGATGTGTGTTCACCTGAAAAGGAGAACAGGGCAAAAAGCACGAGAAGAAAGGAGACATTAACATTTATCAAGTGGCCATAATGTGTCAGAAGGAGAGCCAGGTATTTTATTACCCTAAATTATTCTTAAAGCTCTCCTATGAGGAACATATTCCCACTTACATGGAAGGAGCTCAGAAGTTTATTTGTTTGCCCAAAACGAACACATCTGGTAGATAGCTGGCCCAGAGTTTGCAATGGGAGCTGACTTGGCAGTCCACACTCAGGTCTCCCTGCTCCCTCCTGCTGACAGTAAGGGGTAGGATCTCCATCTAGAGTAGCTGCAGTCACAAACCACAGCCTTTCTATGCAAAACACTAATGCCAGCCACAGGATTGTCTGAAGTCCAGATTATCAGCAATATTATGGCTAACTATAACTTCCCAATCAAGGAAGAAATATCGGTCATTAGCAACTAACCCTCCCCACCCACCTACCCCCCTTTTTATTTATCCCTCTCTATAGCTCAATTTCAATAGATACATTTTAGGTTGTTTGAAATATGTTTTAAAATGTAGAGAGCAATTTCAATTTTAATTTGTTAATTGATTCTGTCTCCAAAATGTAAAATATAAGATGTAGGAAATTCAAATGTTCTTGTAAAAAATAAAAAGTTTCCTAAGTTCAAGGTCCCTGGTCTCTAATCAAAACATAACATATTAGATAAAAACAAACACTCATGCAGCCTGTTTAAATTTTGTGAAAAAGTAATTCATGTATATTTTCACAGTTCTCCTTGTGGGTATATTGGTAATGTAGATTTAATATGTAGTACACACTAGACCTCAGTTAAATGTCTGGTTTAAAGAGCAAAATATGGGCTATAATCATTATTTTTAATGAAAGCTAGTTATGCTAACCCTCATCTTAGCATAATAATGTCACCCGATAATTAGGAGTCTGCAGAGATAATATAGTGGGTCTCTGTTGGTGAAAGGAAGGGTGAATGTGCTAGCACTGCTCTGTCCCTTAGGCAGAGAGGAGCTAATTCTGAAACAAATGGACCTTAAGTTTCAAGGTCCTTGAATTACATGAGCTTTTTCCAAGGTCCTGGATAGGCTATATCAATGTGCTCACATGGTCACATGCTTTTATAAAATTCACAAAATTAAGATATGTTTGCCACAGTTTATTACAATTTACCAACCATCACACTTTCCCTTGATCAGGTAATACCAGCATCTTTTTTGTATCCTGAGAAGAGGAGTTGTATTGGGGATTCATTTAGCTTAGGTTTAGTGTATGTGTGCACATATAGTTTAAGGAAAGGCTGGATTACCTTTTCACTCTTTAGGAAGTGATATTACAAAATAATTTTCAAAGACATAAGTAAGATACGAAGAAGGTGTGTTGAACATTTTATAAGTAACAGTTCTGCTATATTTCTGAATTCATGATGCTCCTGGGTACTTGTCATCTTTCAATTTTTTATTTTAATTTTTATGAATTCTTTTTCATTCTAAAATAGTGGATTTCTTATTTATAGTTTTTTATTTTTTCTCCTAATCATCACTCCTGAAATGCATAAAATCTAGGGCCCTCAAAACCTGGACTCTCCTAACCCTGGAGAGTAACCTGAAACATTTGTAGAGCTTCAACTCTCGCTCTGTAGCACAGTTATACACATTCCTTCGAATAGATGAGAAAATCAATACCCTTTCTCCCAGCTGGGAATTATTTAAGAGATATTTATTCAAAGGAGGAAATAAATGGGAATAACAAGTTTAATCTCATATCTATTTGATAATTCCTCCTCTTATTTCAACATTACCCCTGGTCAGAAAACAGAAATACAATTGTACCATTTAGTAGGTACTATTCAGTACAAGGAAACTTGAAGTAAACAATAAAACAGAGTATACAGCCACCTTTAAGACAAAGAAGGTATTATTCTTTTTTGGCCTCCCCCAATCTCTTCTCTTTAATATGCCTGAAAAATATTTTCTCCATCCACAATATCAAAGAAAAGAGACCTAAAACCCTCATTAAATAATTGAAGAGTGGGTTTTGAATGTGCTCAGAGCACTAGGTAGATCCTATAGTCATCTATCCTAATGTGCAAAACCTTTGCAACTTCTAAGCATGCCTATGTTCATATCACCTCCAAATATGTAAATTCATGGAAAAGGAACATCTATATTAACTGGTGGAATTTAATTCTGAAAAAGTGAATTAAACTTTTAAAGTTAATTACATTTATTGCCATAAATTTTGAGGCACTATAGACAAAAGGCCACCACACACAGACAGAAGCACAAATGATAGCATTCACAGATGAGAGATAAAGATCAACAGTGTACTCAGCGCTTATATTTCTTCCTGGAGAGCAAAATCAACAATTGAGGTCAATCCACTTGATAGCCATACCTAATGAGGGAGATCTACTGCTTAAATTTCCCCCTTAGGGAAAGAGAAAAAAAGAAGAATTCTATAACATATAAGAAAATATAAATAATGAGAGCAATTTCATTGTTCTCTTGTAATACTACATTATTGCTAATGATAACAACAGGGGCTAATATTTATTAAGTGTTTTTTAGTGTCAGGCACTTATATAAGAGCACTACATGCATTAACTCAATCTACACAACATTGTAGGCAGTTACTATTATCATCACCACTTTTCAGATGATGAAATTAAGGCACAAAAACAAATAAAACAAAACAAAACAAAACCACACACACACACAAAAACTCCAAGATTTTATTCAAAAGCACAAGCCACAGTGCTGGCAGAGCAGGATTTCAAATCCAGACAGAGTGGATGTACTATACTCCAGGCTCTTTGCTTTTAGGCCATGAGCTGACTTCCAGGCCTTTTCTAAGAGGAATTCTCGCTTCAAGTATTCTACCCCGAATCCTTAATACAATTCTGTGCCTCATCTTCAGCTTCAGAAAACAGAATTGCCACAAACCCAAAATAATCATCTCCTTTAGCAGATGCTTCTGCTAATCCATAAAAGACAAATGAAATGATCCAGGAAATTTGTGTGAAAATAAATCTGTTCCTTTCCTTCAAGTTGGTGTAAAAAAATATGCTCCCTTTTCCTGTTCATCAAGTGGGTGTCAAATTGGTGAGCTGAAAGCTTCTCAGCTTTAAGTTGTTTTTGTTAATGCTTTCCCCCCAGAACAGGACTGTACTAATTTAGAGTTAGGTGATCACAGCAGACACCGCTCAGATGCAGCTGGAAGCATCATCTCCTAACAATGCCTGGGAGTTAGAGCTAATTCACGTAGGTGACCAGAGTCCCATGCAAAGAATAATAGAAACTGCACGGTAGTGTGATCTATTTGTAATGACAGAAACTGAGGATTGGCTATATCAGCAATTATTGCCTAGCTCCTGATTTTCTAGAGACTGAGAAAGCAGGGCCCTTTGCTGGTATGGGACAGGGCTCTGGGCAATCAGAAGTACGCAGAAAGCACAAGGAGTGAATGCCTGGCAGTGAAAAGGAGAAAAATTTGTCCATTGGCTCCTTTTTGTTCCCCTTCCCTGTTTTGAAGTTACAGTAGCTCATTTGCGTTCACAGGGAAAGCCTAGGAGAATTTCTGAACAGCAAGGATCACTAAAATACCTCTAATAACCACCCATCTCTGGGCTCCTGGTTAGGTCAGAAATAAACCCCCATTACTTTCAGCAATGTGGTCATGTTCTGTTATTTGTTGACAAGTACAATACTAATGGACTGACCTTGAGGGAAAGGAGAGGTCAGTATGGACCAATGGAATTGGTAAAGTATCATCCATCCGCAGTAGGTAGTAGCAGGTACTAAAACAAGAGCATTTATTATAATAAATGCTCTTGTGTTTAGAAGATGGATTCTGGCAAAATGTGGAAGATGAGTAAAAGTAAGAGGTTGTGATCTCTTTTGGAGTGACCTAGTTATGGTTGATACTTAAGAAAAATAACTTAATTTTAGAATAGATTTAGTTGACAGAAAAATTGCAAAGATAGTAGAGAGTTTCCATGTAATTATAATTAATATCTTAGATCAGAAATCATTAGGTACATTTGTTATCAATGAACCAGTACTGATGCATCATTATTAACTAATGTCCATACTTCATTCAAATTTCCTTAGTTCTTACCTTACCCTTTTGTTTTCTGGGGTCCTGTTCAGAACACCACATTGTATTCAGTCATCTAGTTGGCTTTGGCTTCTTGTGGACATGACTGTTTCTCAGACTTTCCTTGTTTTAATGACCCTGACCTTTTTGAGATGTATTGGTCTGATGCTTTTTCTAATGTCCCTCAATTGAGATTTGTCTGATGTTTGTCTTGTGCTTAGCCTGGAATTATGGACATTGGAAAGAAAGACCACAGAGGTGGAGTGTCC
Source organism: Pipistrellus kuhlii (assembly GCF_014108245.1). Classification (NCBI taxonomy): domain Eukaryota; kingdom Metazoa; phylum Chordata; class Mammalia; order Chiroptera; family Vespertilionidae; genus Pipistrellus; species Pipistrellus kuhlii. The sequence goes on from NW_023425404.1 coordinate 147,453,125, forward strand.
TTCTCAGATCATATCTCATTAGCTTTCTTAAAAGTAAATGGAAGCTTTTCCTCCTTGGCTACTTGAAGATTTGCTGTCATTACAAATGATACAGGAACTATCTGGCCCAAAACATTCATGACCAACAGACTACTTCAGCGGAAATAAATGGTTATAAATATCTTTTACTCAGGAAAGGCAACAGTATCCCGGACATAAATTCATGAAAAACTCGCCAAAACATATAAGACCATACCAGATGTCACTTTTGTATTTGCATTTAGAACCCTTTTTTGGTGGAGGGGAGACAACTGGCTTTGGTACAATTTATGATTAGGCAAAAAAAAAAATAATAATTAATTTAAAAAAAATGAACCCAAATGTAGATTGCAAGACATGGTCTGTATGAGAAGACCTGGAGCAAATAGTGAAAGGAACACAGAACAGAATGAAGAAAGTCAGGGAGATTGCCAAAGCCAATGCTGGTGCTGGCAAAAATGATGTGGAGACTGGATAACAGAAGGAATAAAGAATCGTCAGTAAATGATTATGCAGATTTTTCAAGAGAGGAGTAATAAATAATTTTTATGTGTCTGCTTGTTTAAAATATAGAAAAGGTAAACGTAAGTGCTATTCCAGTTTTGCACATATGATAGCACAAAGGTTGTGGGCAACCCTTCCCCCATAACTTCCTCCCTTTCCTCCCTGCTTAAGAGCTATCTCAGTTTCATAACGTCCCCCATTGGTCACTAAGTTCTTACTGTACCTTACTGTACTATAGTCAATGGGAGTAATGTAGATGCCTTATAGTTAAGGCTTTCCAGTTACAAAACTAGCAGGCACAAAACAGAAAACCAACTCCATCCTACCCACCTGAATTGTAATCCCCACTTCTATGTTCATATCAGGCTGCACACTTCCAAGTCAAATGGGACTTTTGGGAAGGTTTATCTTTTGCTGCTCTATATCATATCAGTGTTACATGTAAACTCTTAAGGAAATTAATATAGAACATTTACATTGCCTAAATTACTGTTGCCTCCTAATAATAGCACTGGGAATTGACATTGAGAGTTGAATATAAAAATAGGATTCTAAAATAGAATGGGAGCTGAAACTTCCAGGCACTGTTATGTTTCCATTTCATTCCATTCCTTAAAAAAGCAATGAGTGATTTATTGAGCAAGCATTATGACCTGTACTATTTTGAGGAAAAGAGGATGCTCCAGCAAAAATTAAAGAAAATCATATGTTTCTCCATTACTTCATCTCAGGTCATCTAGTTATTACCATTGGTCTCGTGTTCTTTTAATGTTGACATGGAGTATAAATTTAGTAGAATCCATGACAATAATTCAAATTACATGTAAATATGTTAAATCTGAAGCACACAGCATTTTAATAAAATAACAAATTATAAGAAAATAAAGCTCTTCAATCGACATTAATTTTTTTTGTGCCAGGTACTTTTCAAAAACATAAATTATTTCGTTTTATCCTCTCACTTAGTCCTCCTGAATGGATTTTAAGTGCTTTAAAATCCATTCAAACAAATAAAGGTGAAGTGATTTGTCCACTGATGAAACTTTCAGAAAAGTACTGATTTAAAGACTTTTTTTTCCCAACTAAACATCATATAGCATACAGAAGCACTCATGTGCAGTAGACATTGGGATTCCAGCAGGAAACAGCACATGCAGATTAGGGTAATCCATCCAGGGTTTAATAGAAGACTATCCCCAAAGATATGCACAGGCAGAGAGTGAACCACAGTGGCACTACTTCAGGATACAGCCAGGCACAGGTGACCCACTCTACCCTCCACCCACACTGAGGGAGTCAGGGAAATTGACACACCACCACTGTTCTCCTCCCTCCACCCATGACTTGGTTAGGTTTTCCACAGGCCAAATCCAACCACAAGGCAAGGGGAAGGGAGGCATAGAAGGTTGCCCTCACAGCTCTGCCCTCTAGAGCACAGAGCAGTATGGGAGTGGACACTGAGTGCATCAGGAGAGGTGAACAGAATGCTGATATTTCTCTAACTGTTGGTCTGAGCACATAAATAATATGGAATTCACATTCATTTAGTATGTTAACTGCTTATCATCCTGGAAAGAGACTTGAAAACCAGCAGCAAGAGACCTTCGCACTGAATCTTTCGAAAGGTATAAGAATCAAAGGTGAGTTCGCTCAAGTGGAAAAAACAAACACACAAACAGAAAAAATGCCAAAGGCTCTAGTAGAGCCCTGATGGTGGACAAGTGAAGCCAGAGCAAGGCCCTGTAGGATGCAAGATGTTGTTGGGAAGTTGGGCGTCTCCGGGCATAACTTGTTCAGTGAAGCATTTCTGAGCAGTTCCAGGTTTCTGAACTGTGGCTGTGCTCTGTCACTGAGTGGTTAGATGAGTTGAGACAAGTGATTGAAAAGCTTTGTGCCTTTGTTACTTTTTTTTCTTTATCTCTACCACAATGCTGGATACTTAATGTTGCATATGTACTTATTTATCAAGTTAACATTGCATCTGTTTAATATAGAGGGAACAGGTAAGTAAATAGGTCCAGAACAGCAATAACTGTTAGTGTGAGAACCACAGAGATGGTGAATGACAAAAGATATCATTATGCTAAGAAAACATGAAGCACACTGCAGAATAGATGTTTCCAACAAATATACCCATTTAAACTGATTTTCCTTCTGGTTTTCTTTTCATTGTCTTATTTTCCAATATAAATTGTCTAAAATCTTTATAACTATACAAGGAATCAGTTCAATATAAATACAACTAATAAAGTGTTAAGCTAACTTTTAAAATTCAATAATCTTTGAATGTACAGGCATGTACCATATACTGACATTTCAGTCAGTGATGGGTTGCATATTTGATAGTGGTCCTATCCTATATAATAAAAGTCTAATATGCAAATTGATCAAACAGTGGACCTACCGAATGGCAGAATGACCAACAGAAAGATCAATTGCCATGACATGCAATGACCACCAGGGGGCAGACGCTCAATGAAAGTGCTGCCCCCAGCCCTCAGGCCCTGACCCACAGCAGCAGTGGGGAGTAGAGCAGGCGAGCGGGTGGCACCAGGCCAGCCTAGGCAGATGCCAGCAGAGGCCCCCCAATTGCCCCACAGAGGGATACAACCAGCAGTGGCAATGGGGTTGGGGTCGGCGACTGGGGATTGCCAGGCCAGCCAAGACAGCTGCCAGTCACCGCACAGATCGGCCCTGATTGCCGGCCAGGCCTAGGGACCCTACCTGTGCACGAGTTTTGTGCACCAGGCCTCTAGTAAGATTATAAAGGAGATAAAAAACTCCTAACACTTAGTGATGCTGAAGCTGTCCTAATGTGATAGGGAAATGAATTATTCATGTGTCTGTGGTGTTGCTGGTGTAAATAAGCCATCAAAGTATAGCACATGCACTTAGAGCAGTAATGCATCCCATTTAGGTGTATGGAAGTACACTCTCTGATTCACAGAATAATGAACTAGCCTTAAGGCAGCACTTCTCAGAACATATTCCCATTGTTAAGCAGCATGTGACTGTATTACAGATGCTTTCTACAAAAGAATCCAATTTGAATTCCTTTTTAATATAAAAGTTCTTATTTGAAATGAATCATTCCTCCTATTTGCATACATGTTTATTTCAACAGTCCAGGCTTAACTTCTAAAGCAAATTAGACAATTCTGAAAAACATAAATAAAATGCAACATGTTTCCTGATCACAGTTTTGTGATTTATTAAAAGTAAGGAAGTGATTTTACCTCAACTGCTAACTCATGGAATATTAGGATTTAATTTGGCCACAATAATTATTAACTCAGAAAATAAAAATTTAACTTAAAAAACTTGCTATTCATAAAATGAAGTAGAATAACATTGCAAAGAGATAAAGAAGCATTCTTCTGAAACTCAACCCAACAAGAAAGCCAAAAGAAAAAAAAAATGTTCTCCAAGAGCAACCAGCCAACTCCATCCACTCATTTCCCCATCTGTGCCACAGGAAGTCTGCAAGTGCTTCTTAATGAGTGTTGGATGGGATCTGGTCCATTTGCTCATAGAGCTGAGACTACACATGAAGCAGGGAAATGGATGATGCATATGGAACTTACTCATTTCAAATGTATGCATATTCTCAAGACATTATTATAAATGATTTATTTTGAAGACATTTTAGTGAAAAACTTTAGTCAGAACTCCTCCATTCCTCTAACACGTAAAAAGAAAAAGCAAACAAAGAAGAAAATTGAAAACTCCCCCTCCCTAACTGGTCTGCATTTCTGTATATGTCTTACTGACCTTATCAATAGCAAACGAGTCAGGCTCTTTGTGACACCTATGAAGGACTCTTACTTCCTTTTTGTCTTCTCATTAATATGCCCGACCCCCACTCCAAACTTATATTCTGTGTCTGTTTATAAAAACCATCTGAATTTCTTCCTTTTCAAAAAATTGCTCATTCACCATAAGTTTGGCCTCAAAGTTTTTGCATAAATGTCTTTGCCGAGCCAGAGGAAAATAATTATCTTTTTCTTAAAATATACTGAATTCAAGACAAATCTGTACCAAATTTTACATCACTAATTCAGTCCTCTTACATGACTATACTGTTTTCTTTGGCAGGGCTACAGTAAAAGTCTTATTCAAAGTTCCTTTACGCTGTTCAGATTTTTATTCACGGAGTAATAAGCTGATACCTAACAAGTAAACACTCAACCCAAATCCATACACTTACTTTGACAATTCAGGTATCCTATGTTCTTAACATTGACAAGAAAAAAGTATTGAAGTTTAAGTATATGTAGGGTTCTTTACTAGACATTGGGGAAGTAACATGTTATAAGACAAAATCTACTAAATGGTAAGCTCTAAGGAGAGGATAATAATCTGTGCCCCAGAGGCAATGCTCAGTCAATGAACTAATCCTCTCTTGGGCATCCCTTATGCCAGGCACAGTGCTAAGTGCTGGAAATACAAAGATAAACAAATAGACCTAGTCCTTGACTTCATTGAGCATACATTCCACATTGGTGACAGATGATTTTTTTATATATATATTTTATTGATTTTTTACAGAGAGGAAGGGAGAAGAATAGAGAGCTAGAAACTTTGATGAGAGAGAATCATCGACCAGCTGCCTCCTGCACACCCCCCCACCGGGAACGTTTCTGCAACCAAGGTACATGCCCTTGACCGGAATTGAACCTGGGACCTTTCAGTACACAGACAGACGCTCTATCCACTGAGCCAAACCGGTTTCGGCCAGATGATTTTTTTTTAAAGACCACAATATCAAGTAAATAAATAAATAACCAAATAAGTAGGGATTGTGGTAAGTGCTATAAAGGAATTATATACGGCTTTGTGATAGAAAATAATAGGGTGGTGGCCTGGATTTAGTGTGATTAATAAAGGCCTCTCAGAAACTGAGACCTGAAAGAGAAGCTGGCCAGCCAAGATCAATGGGCCTGTGAGGAGGCATGTGGCTCCAAGTGTAAAGTTTAAATCCTAAATAAATAAATAAATAAATAATAATAATAATAAACCCTAGTGGTGTATCTAGGAATTACCAGAAGGCCAATTTATCTGGAACATACGTGCCATGGGGATAGTGGCCAAAAATGAGGTTAGAGATGGATCTTTTTATGCTGAGCCTACAGGTCATGAAAAGGAATGTGGACAGTTCCAGGCAGGGGAGGGAAGGATCTGATGTTTGCTTCTTTTAATGGCTGTTTTGTGGAGAATGTGTTTGAGTGGGAGAGAGACATGCTAGAAGGCTATGGCAGCACTCTAAGTAATGGTGGTTTCTGCCATAGTGATAGCAGCAACCATTAAAAAGGTTGAAAGATGTGAAATGTATTTTGAGAGTAGAAATGATAGGAGTTATGAATGAATTGAAAGTGAGAAATGAGGAAAAATGGGACTCAATCAATTATCAGATGGATGGTGTTGCCACTTACCAAACTAGGAGAAGACAGAAAATGAACTGGTGGTGGCAAAGAGTGCATATAGAGCTGCATTTTGAACAACTTATGTTTGTGATGCCTACTAAACAGGAGTGGGCTCCCTGAGTCTGCATATTAAGGGAGAGGGCTGGGGTAGGAATTGAGAAGAAGAGATTCATTCTAATGGAAGAGCAGCTGAAACTACATAGTCAAGGAAGAGTAGGACTTAGAGAACTAAAGAAGAAGGAAGTCACCCAGGGTACTTAGAATTATGAGTTGATCTAATTGCGAAGCAATAAATGATAAGCATAGCTGCCATAGAATTTTCACATAAAGATATATTGAAAACAAAATGTTGAAGTGATAGTAGGGGCCAGATTGAGAGAACTTTTAAATTCAACCTTATGATTTCTTTCGTTTAATTTTAACTGAGTGGAGATGTAAAATGGGAAGGGTATGTAAAAGAAACATATATTAAAATAACTATGACTATTCAGGTATAATTTTTGGAGATAGGGAAAACCCATCATTTCAGTGACCTTGATGTTAATGAATGAGTGTTTGAGCTGAGATGGTGGACACAGAGGCAGAAAGAAAAGAACAATAACGTGCATAAAAACAAAACATCAAAAAGAATTGGTTCCTGCCCTGGCCAGTGTGGCTCAATTGGTTGACCATCATCCCATGCACCAAGAGATTGCTGGTTCCGTTCGCAGTCAGGGCACATGCCCTTGTTGTGGGTTCACTCCTAGTGGGGGGCATGCAGGAGGCAGCAGATCGATGTTTTTCTCTCTCCCTTTTTCCCTCCTCTCATTCTAAAATCAATACAAATATCTTTAAAAAATATTTGGTTCCTGAGATATCACGGTGGAGGTGGAAATAAGATGAAATAATCTGGTAACTAACCATTCATACTCTTTTTCTTCCTTAAGAATCCAGTGTATGTTGGCAATGAGCCCAAGTGGTACACACAAAATGCTTTGCTTTATGCTCTGTTTACTCTGGAATGGCAGGCACTACTTTACAAAGCAGGAATGATAGACATCAAGACAAACTGGTCATTACTGGGTTACAGACATTGCAGCATAGAAACAAGGAATGTTGTAGGATCAAATTCATATCTGCAAGATCTGTACATTGATGAAGGAAACATGTAAAACTTTTGTTATACACACCTCACAGCATAGTATTTAATATTTCCTTTCTCCTTCATATTAGGTGTGTTCTTATTTGGGAAGGGGATGATCACTAAAATGTGAATATTCAAAAGTATACAAAATAAACAAGTAATGGGAAAAGCATTGTCACAATCAGGAGCTAGCTGAACAGCAAGGCAGGTTAATAGTCATTTTTATGTTTGGCATTCGTATTTTTATGTTCTTGGCCTTAGGCAATTTTTTCCTTTGTGTGTGTGTGTGTGTGTGTGTGTGTGCGCGCGCTCACGCGCATGTAGGCAGAATAATATATATTTTTATAAGAAATGAAAAAAAATAGAGACGGATAACATAGATAAAAATACTAACATAAATCCTCTTAGCAAAACAATATTAAAGATAACACATTCCTTTAAAAGCATTTTATTCAAAATATCAGTAAAGGAAAATTTAATAATATTAATAAACAGCCTGCTCACAAAATATGAGTAGAAAGAGTGACTCTCATGATTCATTTTAACAACTAATGAAAAGATAAGATGGATGCTAGCAATTGCCTGCCTTCATTCTACTGGTGATTGACAAATTATTTTGTATTGCACCTAGGGTACAATATTAAATCCATGCGTAGTCATTTATCACTTTATGGCTGTCCTGTTCTCAGAAACTTCAGTTATGTTTAATGCCTACCTTCCTTTAGTAATTGGCGTTTCACTCAAAATGAAGTCATCTAGTCTAAGCTAGCCTTGGGTTTTGAAGACACTCATGCTTCTAGCCCCTCTAGACTATTATGCTGGTGATTGTACCATAATGGATCCTACAATAAATGGTTGAAGTGTTTCCCCTGGCTAAGAGGGCTGACAGGTTTAATATTAAGCCATAATGAAGAGATGTCACAAAAAATATCATGTGTACTTAGTATTTGGTCTTTGTAGAGACCATCTCTGTAAATCTCAGTTCCTTCTTGGCATCTTCCGTGTTTTCTCTGGATCATGTGTTAATGTGCCCTCACGGGGTTCCATATTTCAACAAGGCACCCTGCTTCCCCACCTGTCTACACACTTGCTTTTTATATTCTCCATAAATAGCACCTTGTCATGTAATTCATCATCCATGCCTCATTCATTCTAAATCTAAGCTTTTTGGCTCTGTTTCTGCCATATTAAAATACTTCCCATGGCAAGCTCATGTTTAAAACGAAAATCCATTTTTCTGATTCATTTGACATGAGCTTCTGTGTGTTTTTAGAATTTATTGTTCACTCACAAGTCAATACCTCTATGATACCGTCATTAAATATTAAAGGCTGCTTAGGGCACACTCCTTATCAGAAAGCTTTGCCCTTATAATATCAAGGAGAATGATTCTCTCTTGGGAGGAAGTTTGAATTCTTTTTTAAACTGTAAGCTCTAAAACTTGGTTTGCCACTTTGATGTGGTAAGGAAGAACAAAGAGTACTGGAGACTGAAAGATAACTAGGGAAATTCAAAAGGAAGGTTGTCCTTGCTTGCTCTCTTTCTGCCTGCTGCAAAAATTGCTTCATTACTAACCTCAGGCCCTTAAATGAAACAGAAAGTTTGGAATACTATCATTTCCCATTTCTGGTTAATTCCTTCTTAGAATCACCTTAAGAGGCAAAGCCAACTTGAAGAGCCATAACATGTGATGTTTTATTTCAATGTTTGCACGAATCACTTTGTTTTAATTTATTGAACTCTCTCAGCGTGAACACCGTTTAGTTGCACAAAGCATTTATTCATTTTCAAGTAAATGCTACTATTGTGAAGGGTGAAAAGGAGCAAATACACCACATTAGCCCCAGGTACCATTTGCTGGTAACCTGTTACTGAAAAAGCGAGGAATTGCAAAATAAATAGCAGAAAATATTTTGTGTAATAACGTGGATTAAATGAATTGTGAAGGCATTATCAGTCAAGTAAAACACTCTGTGGATACATTGGTCACTGAATATGAGGTGAAGGGTCTAAAAACCAACTAAGGTATCCCTGTTGCCTTGCTCTTATTTCACAAATGTTAGAGTTGTCTCCCTCCTCCCCAAAGCTTGGAGCAGTGCTTTGTATAATTGGGTATTTAATAATAGTTCTTGACTGTGACATAAGTGAATGACTGAAGAATGGCATGTGTCTATGTGTCTGCTCTGTGTATCCTATATTTTGTGGTAGATACTGAAAAACAGGTTAAAAGTAATATCTATTCTACTTAAAGTGCTTATTTGCAAGCAAAAGAGATTTTTAAAAGTGGCCAAGCCCTAGCTGGTTTGGCTCAGTAGACAGTCAGCCTGTGGACTGAAGGGTCCCACATTTGATTCTGGTCAAGGGCACATGCCCAAGTTGCAGGCTTGATTCCCCTGTAGGGGGCATGCAGGAGGCAGTGATCCATGATTCTCTCTCATCACTGATGTTCCTCTCCATCTCCCTTTCTTTGAAATTAATAAAAATGTTTAAAAAATAAAAAAAAATAGAAAAACGGGCCAAGCAAAAGAAGGCTTATTAGAATATGTTATGGGCTCAGAATCAATGGGAGGGTGAGGATCAAGCTTTAGAGCTTCAGAGGGTCAGAAAAGTAGTTAAATAGAAATAAAAAGCAAGAATTGAGAGGCATAGTAACAGGTCTACCACAGTAACTAAGCTGTTTCTATTGCTTCCTCTGCTAACTGCTGTTCAAGTGTCTAGCTTCCAACCATTTCTCCCTGTCCTCTGTATCTTAAAATGAAGAGCGAGCACCATATTGGTCAAAATAAATCCATGTGCCTATTCTCTGTCTCTGTAGTGTTGGAGGATTTTTCTTCTTGAAGAAAAGATGCAAACCAAGAATTTTCCTACCACTAAAAATACAAAAATTATTTCTAAATAGGAAATGAAAGTATTATGAGGAGAGTAAGTGGAATCTAGAAAACCAAAATATATATTCATTTGTTCTTAACAATTAATTTGACTTTATAACCCATGCTTTCTTATTCTTGAATAAACTAACTGTGAGAAACTGAATATATGCAATGCATTCCCATGTTTTCAGAGAGTACACTATTTGAATATCAGTACTTTATACATTTACTTTTGTATTCATTATAAGATTTTTGATGAAGTTTTCAAAATGAAATTAAATAGTTATGGATCACCTTTGACCTGTTTTCCTCACAATCTTAACATATCAAGGAATTTGTTCTTGTTAACAGTTTTGCTCGTTACCCCATACTAGTAAATTCCCAAAGAGCAGAAACTTTGCTTTGTTCACACTGTATCCTTAAAGTCTAGAACAGAGCCCATCACAAATGCTCAGAAAATACTTGTTGAATATTAATTTCTTAAGAGCATACATTCCAGGATACTTCCTGTGTCATTGTTGTGATACCATACCGACAAAAATGGGAACGAGCTATGTATCCAGCAAAGGAGAAATAATCAACACATTTTTGTACATCTGAATCTATGAGATGTGTGTGAAACATTACATTTTTAGAATGTGAGTTACCAAAAATACTTATATGGTTTTGTTGAATATTATGTGTATACATAAAAGTGGTAATAGAAAAAGATATGAAAATGTTTAGAGCTTATCACTAAGGATGAGTTTAGAAGGGAAAAATAAGATACTTTCACTTCTTGTTTTATATATTTTAAAAAAAAACACCTTTATTATTATAAAAGTGTAGCATGTGTATTATAAAAAAAAAAGAATAAGAAAGTACTAACAAGCAAAACTAAAAAAAATTAAAATATCAGATTTTCACTATTTCCTTAGTAATAATGTCCTTTTGTAGCATTTGTCCTTCTAGATCTTTATCTTCATGTATCTACTAGAGGCCTGGTGCAGGAAATTCATGCACGAGGGGAGGGGGTAATCCCTCAGCCCGGCCTGCGCCCTCTCCAATCTGGGACCCTTCTCACAATCCAGGACTGCTGGCTCCCAATTGCTCACCTGCCTGCCTTCCTGATTGCCCCTAACCACTTCTGCCTGCCAGCCTGATCACACCCTAACCACTCCCAAGCCAGCCTGATTGATGTCTTACTGCTCCCCTGCCAGCCTATTTGCTCCAAACTTTCCTCCTCTGCTAGCCTGGTCACCCATAACTGCTCTCTCCTACATGGTTGACCATATCCAACTGCCCTCCCTTGCAGACCTGGTCTCTCCCAATTACCCTCCCCTGCTGGCCATCTTGTGGTGGCCATCTTGTGACCACATGGAAGCAGGATCTTTGACCACATGGGGGCAGCCATCTTGTGTGTTGAAGTGATGGTCAATTTGCATATTACTCTTTTATTAGATAGGCTAGAAGCCTGGTGCACTGGTTGGGGCCAGTTAGTTTGCCCTGAAGGGTATCCTGGATCAGGATGGGGGTTCCCTTGGGGTATGGGGCAGCCTGCGTGAGGGGCCTGTCATGGTTTGCATGCCAGCCATGCCCCCTGGAGACCTAGCAGAGGCCCTGGTATCTGGAATTTATTTACCTTCTATAACTGAAACTGTGTAGCCTGGAGAGGAGCCAAGCCTTCTGGTTGCTCTGTGGCTGCCGCCATTTTTGTTTGGATTTGTTTACCTTCTATAATTGAAACTTTGTAGCCTTGAGTGGAGGCTTAGCCAGCTAGGGCAGGCAGAAGGCTTGGCTTCTTCCATTGCCTGGGAAACCCAAGCCTCCCTCCTGCTCTCTGTGGCCATAGCCATCTTAGTTGGGGTTAATTTGCATACTCACTCTGATTGACTGGTGGGTGTGGTTGGTGGATATAGCAGAGGTATGGTTAATTTGCATATTACTCTTTTATTATATAAGATACACAAAGTTATATATACTTTTTACCAATATGAGCTCATTCTGTATATGTGAATTTTCTAGTAAATAATACCAATAGTTTCATTTCAGTAAATCTTCATTATCTAATATGTAAATATATTTGCAAATTAGAACTCATTGAACTTAAATTTTTGTTCTTAGAAACAGTTAATTAAACAAAAAGACAAGCTCCAGATTGAGAGAAAATATTCATAATACATATATCTATGGCAGAAGAGTTCTACCCATAATATATAAAAAACACATTAGTAAGAAGATATGTCCTTTAAAATAAATGGAAAAAATATTTGAACAGTTGACAAAAAAGACATATGGTTGGCCAGAAACTACCTAAACAGATATTCAATGTCATTATTTATCAGAGAAATGCAAATTAAAACCACAATTAAATACCACTAAGCTCCTATTAATAACCTTAAATTTTAAAAAGACTGACATTAGCAAGTGATGGCAAAGATGTGAATCAACTGGAACTCTCATATACTAGTGAGAACATAAAATGGTACAAATCATTTGGATAACACGTGGCCAGTTTCTCATAAAGTTAAAAATATACTTAACAAATCACTCAGCCATTCCATTCCTAGGTTTCCCTCAAGAGAAATCTAAATATAAGTTCATGAAAAGAATTGTTCATGAATCTTCAAAGCAGCTTTATTTATAAAAGCTCAATACTCAATCAATGCTACTAAAAATTGGTTTCATATCTGGGCAGTAAATTAGTTCCATAGGTCAAGTCCAAAGCTGGCCTCTGGCCCACTCAGATTCTTCACATAGTAAACAATTAGACTCCCTGAAATTAAGCCTTGATACGCTGACCCTACTACATTTGCTTATTTGATCAAAAGTAGGATCAGGCTTAATTTCACAATCTTTTCCCTATGTACCCAGTCTTGTTTGATTCCAACATGTCGGATTAAGATTTTATGTGGTTTAGGGATGAAAAGAGTGGATTTAGAGTCTGACAATTTTAGTTTGTTTTTTGGCTCAAGGTCTCTCTATTTCTTACGTACACTTATGTACACATAAATAATGTCCATCTATATTAGGCTAGTAATGTAATAGCAGGCAACTCACAGGGTTGCTATGACTATTAAAGGAGATAATGCATAGAAAATTGTTCAAATGGAAAGAGCTTCACCAATATTAGGTATTAGCTGCCATCTTCAGGACTGATGGCGGGATGCTTCACTGTAGGAACAGGAAGCAGTTGATACCTCTTTACTTGACACAACTTCTATGAGAACAAAAACAAGTTACCACAAATCTAGTATCTTGAAAAGCACATTAGTTTTGTAAATAGTCCTTTGTTCTGTAGGACAATTTCAGACATTTAGAATTAGCAAGTGATGCTATTGTTTTTTCTCTCAGAAATGCTGCCTACTAGGTGCTGGAACAAATGACAGGCATGGTTGACCATCCAATTCTTATATTGTGAAGGCATTCCTGAAAATTCCACCTGAGGTGGCAGTACTCCAGGGTGAGGTGCAAATACCATGTCTAAGCTCGCTCACTGGCTGGGCAGGAATGCCAGTTCCACATTGGAACTGTCCTGGTGTAAGAAGATACAGCCACTGCTGGGACTGGTTTGGATACAGCCACTGCCGGGACTGGTTTGGCTCAATGGATAGAGTGTCAGCTTGGGGACTGAAGGGTCCCGGGTTCGATTCCAGTCAAGGGCATGTACCTTGGTTGCGGGCATATCCCCAGTAGGGGGTGTGCAAGAGGCAGCTGATCGATGACTCTCTCTCATAGATGTTTCTAACTCTCTATCTCTCTCCCTTCCTCTCTGTATAAAATCAATAAAATATATTTTAGAAAAACTTTCTAAAAAAGAAGATACAGCCACTAACTATGAGGCTTCAGGGCTGTCTAGGTTAAAGGAAATGGGAGAAATAAAAGTAACAAGAAAGAGATGCACTTATGGAATTTTGAAACTTCCCAGAAGGAGCTGTAGAGATTTAGAGACAATATTTCATAACACCTTTAGTTTACAAATGAGGTGGGAAAGGAAGTGAAATGGAGAGATGGGGAAAAAGAAGGAGTGATTTTCACCAAACAAGGTTGACCAATTTGTTACTCTTAGAACTCTGCTGCTTATCTTTTTATTTTTTTATTTTTTTATTAATAGTGTCTAACAATATACCAGTACCAATATCCAAATAGCTCCTTGAGCTTAAATGTTGTCTGAAAGTCTTCAGTCCCTAAGAAATCAATTTTCTAATTTTTCAGTTCTGCAAATGCAAAATGCTATTTGTCAAATATATTTAAAATGCTATTAAACAAAAAAATTAAAAATGATATTATATATTTCATATGAGGTTTCAATTCATATGGATAAGATTTTCTGTGGCAGTTCTCATTTCATAAAACTGTCTTCCTTTTAATATACATAATTTAAAAATAGGTATGAAAATACAAAATTTGTCTAATTAATATCTCCTATGAACAAAATTACAAATGGGAAACATTTCATCTATCAGCTGGTGTGTTTCTATCTTGGCTACTGAAGTGGACACAGCAGATTTGCAATGCTGTGGAGACAGTGTAGTGAACTGAGAGAGAAAGTATAGAGTACAGATTAGACTGCCAGCTCTGCTATTTATTAACTGTGTAATCATGTGTAATCACACTTCACTCACTTATTGTCTCCATCTAAGAATAAACACAATTCTCCTGCAGTATTGGGAAACATTGAACTACTAAACCTGTGTGACTTGAGAGATGTGTCTTTTTCAGCCTTACCCACCACATACCTCCACCTCCTGGCCTCTAAGCTCTAATGCTGTTAATAACAGATAATCACACATTAAACCAGAGAGCACTATAAGTGTGCTCTCATCTCTGATCTCACCCACCCTCCTTGCAGTTCCTCCAACAGACCAGGTACCTCCCACATCTGAACCTATCCATTGTGGTTCTCTCTGCTTGGGCAGCTCATCACACAGCAGGTTCCTCTAGGCTTCTGCTTACAGAAGGGTGTGTCTTGACTAGCCTATCTAATAAAAGAGTAATATGCAAATTGACCGTCACTCCAAAACACAAGATGGCCACCCCCATATGCTGAAAGATGCCTGACCCCATGTGGACACAAGATGGCTGCCACAAGATGGCCAGCAGGGGAGGGCAGTTGGGAGGAACCAGGCCTACAGGGGAGGGCAATTGAGAAGGAATCATGCCTGCAGGGGAGGGTAGTTGGGGATGACCAGGCTGGCAGGGTAGAACAGTTAGGGGCAACCATGCTGGCAGGCAGAAGTGGTTAGGGGCAATCAGGCAGGGAGGCAGTCAAGCAGTTGGGAGCCAATGGTCCTGATGGGATTGGGTCTAAACAGGCAGTTGGACATCCTTCAAGGGGTCCCAGATTGGAGAGGGTTCAGGTTGGGCTGAGGGATCCTCCCCCCATGCACAAATTTCATGCACCAGGCCTCTAATCCTATATAAAAGAGTAACCTGCTCCACCCATGCCATGCATTTCCCTTACTCTGCTATATATTCCTTTACAGTCTTTACTTGCCTGACATACTCTACATTTATTTTATTAAGCATTATGTATATCTACAATGCATTATAATTATATATCTTGAGTCTAGAATATAATGTTATTGAGGGTAAGAGATTTGCCCATTTGTTTTTAAAATATATTTTATTAATTTTTTTACAGAGACAAAGGGAGAAAGACGGAGAGTTAGAAACTCCATTGAGAGAGAAACATCGATTAGCTGCCTCCCGCACACTCCCTACTGGGTTTGTGCCCGCAACCAAGGTACATGCCCCTGACCAGCATCGAACCCGGAACCCCTGAGAGAGACCACAAGCCAATGCTCTATCCATTGAGCCAAACTAGTTAGGGTGGATTTGCCAGTTTAATTCATTGCCATATTCCCAGTATACTAAGAATAATACTTAACACATAATGTGAATTATATGTCATAACAAATATTTATCAAATGAATAAATAACAAATCAAACAAATTTTCTAGGGGTTAAAACCATTCAGGTGATAATTCAAAATTTCTTATTATAAATTAAATTACATGTCATCAAGTGAATGGTTAAAATCTAGATATTGAAGCATTATGTTGTTATAAAATGTATTGATTAGAATTTTTTTCCATGTGCTTCACAAAGTTTTAGTAGAAATGTGATATCCAGAAATTCTCCATGTAATTCATTGGGGTATGTATACTCTAAAGTCTCCCTTTTGTTTCTAGAACCAGTTGCATCTAAGATCTACCTGAAAAAAAATGGGTAAACTTAGTTTACTTTGGTTGAATTATGTTCTACCCTCTGCAAGTGTTGACCTATAAGCTGGTGGTAAAAATATTGTAAATCTTTCTCTGACATTTTATTCTGGAACATAAATAACAAAATAGTTCTAAAGGTGGCCCCATGACTGAAAGGCAACATACTATTTAACTATATTTCAAAAATCGAACTTTGAACATCAGTCTCTTATTGCTCTTCCTAGTTAAAAGTCTACAAATCAAATTTTTCCAATAACCAAGGCATGGTGATAAAAAGAGTACTGGAATCCTGACAAATTATCTTTATCCAAGATAACAGGTAGAGTGAAGTTGGTTAAGCACCACATCATAATGTCTGAGAATGACCCCATTACCATTAAGTGAGAATTAATTGATCATTTTATAGTTATTCCAATAGGGAACGTAAAGGTGTAGACTCCAGAAAGGCACTTATCTAATCCTAATGATCGATAATAGGTGATTTATGTTGTACAGACTGATTCATTTTACAGCTGCAGCAATTGGTAAAATATTAAATTAGTATTTCTCAACAAAAAGCATCATTAATCAAAAACCCTGACTGATGATGGTCAAATGCTGAGTTTCCCAGGCTCTGACTTCAGTGGGAATAGAGCAGGGGTGAAGACAAGGTCTTGTGGGAAGGCAACTTTTATTTTTAATTGTTCTTCCTCCAACATCAATAACAACCTCATAAAATTAAAATAATAGATAAAAAGATCATATTTTTTACTTTAAAAAGTATAATCATCAATCTGTACATCTCCTTAGTAGCTGAATAAGTGTCCTAATGACTGAAAATTTTTCTATTTAGAAAAAAGTAAATCCTCGTGTAACCCTCTCAATACCCATCAATAGAAACTGTTACCCCTTCACTTAATTATTCTTAACTTCATGAACATAGTTGGGAACTTCCAATCTGCAATTTAGCATTTATTATTTATGTAAAACAATTTTGTTGATACTTCTCCCTGAATGAGGTGGATGCTGATAAACACTGTTATGTCTTCAGTGTGTGCCCACAAAACTTGTATGAAAGGGAGAAGGAATATTAAAAGCAGAGAAAAATCCTAGGGAGCAAATGCAAATATTGTATTTAATTTCTACAATATTTATATAGATGTACAGTAATGTATTAAATGGATGTATACAGTAATGCTTCTACAGTTTGAGAGCAAGATAGATGATGAGAATGGGGCTTTGCCACTTCCTGTTAATCTCTATTGGTCTAAGTTTTTAATCTTTAGAATGAAGATAATAGCAACAACCTCCAAAATAGTTATGTATAAAATTAATTAAGTAAAAACATAACACAAGTTGATATTCAAATGTGTGTGATGAATAGAGTTCTGGTGTGCATAATAAAATTTTTACAGAGGTTACATAAATTAAAACAATTCAAATTATATTTAGAATCATAATTATGATTTAAAATTGTCAGATGTGATAAAGAGAAAGTTAGAATAATAGTGTTTCCTTTATTGCTCAGACACTATTCAATAAATTTGGCAAGTACTATATATATATTGTCACTTGCTGCAAGGTTGAAGTTGAAGTGATAAATCCTATAAAGTATAAAACAATTCAGGTGGAACTAATACCAAAGTAGCATTTTCCAACCGCTTTGTCAATGATACATCTGTCAAATTGTTGCCGTGTAAAAGGACATTTGAAGGGATAAATTGGCATTGGTTCCATTAGCCTCACTGCAATCTCCAATAACCGTCTCCACATACATACATCTGCAATGCCCCGGCCTCCTGGAAGACTCACAAAGGCTACTATTATCTCCATAGATTCAACTGGAGTAAAAATTTAAAAAGTGGAATTATGAGGTACACCAACAATATTATTATACTGATAATAATATCCTAGACCTTGACCACTAAGTAAATTAATCTAAAATGCAAAGTACAACTGTTATTACAATTTATGTAAGACATATTCAAGCCATTATTTTTTAAAAAGGTGTAAAATATCCCTTTATCTTCTCTTTTAGATAAATACAATGCTTAGCCATGTTTTAGTTACTAAAAATCTGTGTTTGTGATGTGTATGTGTGTGTGTGTGTGTGTGTGTGTGTGTGTGTGTGTGTGAATTGCTACTAACACTTGCTAACACTGTGGACTGGAAGGAATATTAGACATTTGAAAATTTAAGTCTCCAATCGCAAAAAATATCACCACAAAGCAGCCTAAATTAACACTCTGTAAGTTTTGTACATTCACTCAATGAATATTTATTAATGGCTATTGTATGTTGGTACAAAGCTGTGTGCTAACTTTGCACCAGTGAATAGAGCTAGGATCCTAGCCCTCAACTAGCAGACTCTATTGGAGAATCTTTATCTCTTTAGAATTTTGTGCCAGTCTTTACCCATTAAGTTTTCTTCCATTTGAATTCCTAAATATATTTTATAACATTTCCCTGCTGTAATGTTATGTATAAAAGGTTGTTAACAATACTAATACAGCTAATAATAACAATGTTGATAAAGATGACATAGGTCATTGTACATTTTGCATCAAAGCCAACATCTATAATATACTGTGAAAGGAACCAATCCTACCTAATGAAAGAGTAATATGCAAATTAAACATCGCTCTGCTACACCCACCAGCCATGCCCACCAGCAATGCCCACCAGCCAATCAGAGAGGCATGCAAATAAACCAAACCAACATGGCTACCAGGAGGGATGCTTGGGTTTCCCTGGCAATGGAGGAAGCCAAGCATCCCACACGCCCTGGCAGTCCCAGGCCTCCATTCAAGGCTACAAAGTTTCAATTACAGAAGGTAAACAAATCCAAATAAAAATGGCAGCAGCCCCAGAGAAAGCAGGAGGCTTGGCTCCTCTCCAGGCTACAAAGATTCAATTGTAGAAGGTAAATAAATTCCAGATACCAGGGACCCTGGTTGGGTCACCAGGAGGCATGGCTGGCCTGCAAACCACAATAGACCCCTTGTTCAGGCACCCCATGCCCCAAGGGAACCCCACCCTGATCCAGGACACCCTTCAGGGCAAACCAACTGGCCCCCATTCCTGCACCAGGCCTCTATCCCATCTAATAAAAGAGTAATATGCAGATTGACCATCACTCCAACACATAAGATGGCTGTCCCCATGTGGACACAAGATGGCCACCACAATATGGCCAGCAGGGGAGGGCAGTTGGGAGGGACCAGGCCTGTAAGGGAGGGCAGTTGGAGGTGATCAACCCTGCAAGGGAGGGCAGTTAAGGGTGACCAGGCCGGCAGAGGAGGGAGTTAGGGGCAAACAGGCTGGCAGGGGAGCAGTTAGACATAAATCTGGCTGGCATGAGGGTGATTAGGATGATCAGGTTGGCAGGCAGACTGGTTAGGGCAATCAAAAAGGCAGGCAGGTGAGCAGTTGGGAGCCAGCAGTCCTGGATTGTGAGAGGGATGTCTGACTGCTGGTTTAGGCCTGATCCCACTGCTTTGAGGTGATATTTTGCGATTGGAGACAATTCACACACACACACACACACACACACACACACACACATCCTTATCGGGATCGGGCCTAAACAGGCAGTAGGACATCCCTTGAGGGGTCCCAGATTGGAGAGGGTGGAAGCTGGGCTGAGGAACACCCCCCTACCCCTGTGCACAAATTTCATGCACCGGGCCTCTAGTTATATATATTGTAGTTAATGGTTTTTAAATGTTGTATTGTATAGTTAATGGTTTAAATTTTCAACAAATTTCTAAAAATTTTTTGTGAATAAATGGATTTCTCAAATATTTCACAGCACCCTTTTTTTGGATAAAATTATATTTTTGTCATGATAAAACATAATTTTATTGAAGTTGATTTTCCTGACTCACTGTAATCTTTTCAACTTCATACAACAATGTGCATTCTCAGACATTTCTTGGATATGGAGTTGTGTTCATTGACCTCAAGTATAAGTGAAAGTGATTTGAAAACTAAATCCATAATAGAGCAATATACCTCTAATACAAATTAATTCCCCATCTTTGTAGTACACCTTAATGTGCTAAGATCAATATATATGTAATATAATAAAATAAAATGTTTTGCTCTCTTTCTAAAGACAAATATCAGTACACACACACTCCTCTTCCACCCTACTCACTAACAAAACACACACACACACACACACACACACACACACAAGACATACACATATTTCCACACATACACATAGACATCTTATTTCCACTATTGGAACATGAAACAATGTAGAAATTTTTACTCTTGAAAACAATTGAATTTTACTTTAATTACTGTTGCATATCTTTGTAATGTAATAACACTGTGATGTCTTCCAGGACATATTCAATGTCACATAATTAATTCTACAGAACAAAGCATATTAAAGAAAAATTTCTTCCAGTGTTAGTGAAAATCACATGAAAAATGTTGATTCACAAGAAAGATTTAGCTTTATGAACAAACCTTCCATAACATATTAATCCATATATATATTTTTTTTTGTGAGAAAATATTTTAAACTATTATTATTTCTAAAGAATCTTTATTTCTTTTCTTATTTTTATTATACACCAATCTCAAAATTCAGATTTATTCTGTCAGCTTGAATTAGTAATCAAGCAGTTAGTATTCTTTGATTTAAACTTTATTATCTAATTAGCTTAGGGAATAAACCTTACTGTATTTAGAGAATAAAAAAAAATACACCACAGAATCTGCCTTCTGATCTACAATGGATGAAGCAAAAAACTTAATATCCAAAATTATGATTCTATTATCATTTTCTTTCTTATCATAAGTCCTCGTTGCCTTTTTTGTTATTTGCAACTTATTTTGGAAATTAGCTTGCCCACTTACCTAGCTGCTTAACCCTTCCTCACTTGTAAATCAAAGATAAAAATAGAATCTAGAACTGGGATGCAAGTTTCCTGACAAATGATCCAGTTTTTATTTTAATTCTGTTTATGTTTATATTATGAAATAAAGAGAATACAAAAGAAATATCTGACTAACATTGTTAAGTCAGTATTAATCTAAATAGCAAACCTTACTGTATGATCAATCTAATCTTTTTAAATATTAAAGACAGTCATCAAAATTCTAATGGTATCTTGAATATTTAACAAGATAATGACACACATGTATTACTTTTCAAGGGTTCTTTTTTTATGGACACTTAGGAGAAAAAAAGTCTTTGCATTTTAAATTTTTTCATGCATTTACAATTTCTTAGGTACATAATGTTCCTCTCTCCCACAGTTTCCTCTTCCTAATTATCTTAGTAATAAGGGTGATATATGAGAAGTTATAAAGAGAGAGAACAAAAATGCAAGTAAAAGACACAAGAAGCATTTGAGTAAATTATTGATGGCTAAAAAAACAAACAAACAAGAAGCACCCTAAGAGTTAGAGGCCATTTATAAACAGCATTTGCTGACTATACAATTTTTAAAGACAATGTGAAATGTGGTATTTCTTAATGTGATTTTTTATTTTTACTACTCTTCCCCACTGGTCAATGATGAGTATATTTAGCATCATTAAAAGCAGCCAATGGCGTGGCCTGATTGAATTTGCAGTCCAAATCCCACTCAGTACCCGCAGGTTCTTGCCTGGGTTAGTTGACCTCCCTCCTCTTTCTCTCCCACGTGTATATCAGGGGTTCTCATACCATCCCCCCAGCAAGGGGGAGAACTAAATGAGACGAGTTGCACAATGCAGTTGGCACAGGGAGGTGCTCAATGAGCAAGAACTGCCTTCCTCTTCCCCTGATGCCAGCTGCTGGCAGACCACAGTCAACAGAAAAGGAAGCTGTGTTCTTTTTCCAGACAGCTGGTAATCCAGCCCCACAAGCTTCTACAAACAATGCTGACTTATTTTTGCCACAGCTGATGTGTATATAACGCTCCTTGCCAGTTTTCCTCATGGGCTGACCTCATGACCACAGAAAAACTGACTCGTTTTCCTTTATCTCTCCTCATTTTATGGGACCAGATTGAGGTAAAGTGGCAGTTCTATAATGTTTTACACATTGCATAGACCTGGAAGACTTGTTTTATTGTCTTGTAATAACAATAATAAAAGTGTTTTACATTTTTCAGTCCTCACCACAATCCCATGATGTACGTTATTAGTACTCCCAATCTGTGGATGAGGCCACTCTGAAACACAGGTTAAGTAGCATTCCTGCCATCACCAAGGTAGCAGAGACAAAGTCAGCATGTATCTGATCTGTCCTGACTCCAGAGCCTGAGCTCTGATATAGAAATGAAAGGAGCCTGGTTGGCATGGCTCAGTGATTGAGCACTGACCTATGAACCAGGAGGTCACAATTCGGTTCCTGGTCCATGCACATTTCCCAGTGGTGGGCTCCACCTCCAGTGTGGGGTGTGTGGGAAGCAGCCAATCAATGGTTCTCTCTCATCATTAATTTTTCTCTCTTCTTCTCCCTTCCTCTATGAAGTCAATAATAAAAATCATTTAAAAAAGAAGAAGAAGAAGGAGGAGGAGGAGGAGGAGGAGGAGGAGGAGGAGGAGGAGGAGGAGGAGAAGAAGAAGAAGAAGAAGAAGAAGAAGAAGAAGAAGAAGAAGAAGAAGAAGAAGAAGAAGAAGAAGGAGAAGAAATAATGAAGGAAGAGCTGCATTCACACACAGGGTGAACAAGGGTCTTAAATTCTCCTCTGCTTACTACTGCACTCAACAGAGGGGTCAGGATAGGGTGTAGAACCCACCTCCCAGCACCTGGATGATATGGATTATGCTTTTATTTCTTCAAGAGGACATGTACATCTCCTTTATCCCCTCAAGTTCAGTACCTATAGCATATATGTCTAACAGGCAATACGATGATGACATCTAAAATACCTTAGTTTCAGAGGCACATTCCTGCTCCTTTTGTCTCTTTCCTATGGGGAAAGGGACTCAGATGCAGACATGTGTAAATGCCTGGAGTAGTGTCTGGTACTTAGAGCTAAATTATGCATTGTTTTTGTTAGTATTTTTATATTATTATTTATAATACAGAAACTGTACATCATAGTGTTTAAGAGCCCAGATTTGGGAGTCAGACTGTCTGGGTTCAAGTTCTAAGTCTACTCTTTACCAGCTGAGACTTTGGATAAGTCTCTTAACCTCTTCAGTTTCTTCAACTATGAAATGAGAAAACTAGAACATATTTCACTGGACAATAATAAGAATTAATTAGAAGAGTTTCTGACTTATATAAAGCCCATTTGTTATGTTATGTGGCTTGATACTATTCAGCTCAGTGAATCCTCCCATCCCATGATATATGTATATATATAAAAATTGGCAAAGGAACCACCCTCTCTTTCTGTGCTGCATTAATAAGGATTCAACCTAAACCCTTCTAAAAATAAGGAATTTTGAGTTGAAAGAGACCTCAATGCACTTCGTTTCCAAATTACTAGAAATATTGATTGTGGAAGAAAGTTCCTCTTTTATCTGGTGCTTAGCCACAGATTATTCGCTTAAAAAGGTTAAGATATACAGACATTCAAATGATCTGATAGATCCTTCCATACTTACTCCTATTCTCACTTCTATAATCTAAATTTCAATGAGGGTATTTTTCATCATGTGATACTGTAAATTTTTAATACATGCACTATAATGGACATACAGAAATAGTCCCTATTAAGTGAAAATATCCTACTGAACAATTATTCTAGATCTCATTTAAAAACTAATAATAAGTAGGTCTAAAATGAAACTGAGGTAATAAAAATAACTTCTTTTGTGGTTTTTCTATTAGATATTACAGTAGCTAATGTCTCCATTTATTCATATACTCGGGGGGAGTAGGGGTTCCTCAGCCCAGCCTGCACCCACTCACTGTCTGGGAGCCCTAGGGGAATGTCCAACTGATGGTTCAGGCCCTCTTCCTGGGCCTAAGCCAGCAGTTAGACATCCTTAGTGCTGCTTTGGAGGCAGGAGATGCTCCCACCACTGCTGCAGTGCTTACCAGCCATGAGCCTGGTTCTGCTTGAGCAGTGCTCCCCCTGTGAGAGCTTACTGACCACCAGGGGGACAGCTCCTGCATTGAGCATTTGCCCCCTGGTGATCAGTGCATGTCATAGTGACCAGTTGTTCCACCATCAGGCTGAAACTGGCTCTCCAACATCCCCTGAGGGGTCCCAGATTGTGAGAGGGTACAGGCCAGGCCAAGGGACCCCACCAGTGCATGGTCAGGGTGGGGAGGTTGGTTGGGTAGGGAGGTTGGCTAGCTGGAGAGGGACTGCAGGAGGGCTCCAGGGCATGTCCTACCTGTCTTTCTCAGTCCTGTTTGACAGGATCCCAGCAGCAAGCTAACCTACAACTCGGAGCATCTGCCCTCTGGTGGTCAGTGCACATCATAGCAACTGGTTGACTGGTCAACTATCTGCCCCCGGTGGTCCGTGCATGTCACAGTGAGTGGTTGAGTGGCCTTAGTATATCATTAGCATATTATGCTTTGATTGGTTGATTGAATGGCCGACCAGATTACTGGACACTTAGCATATTAGATTTTCATTATATGGGATTTTGTTTTTGGGGGGCCTCATTTATTCTAAAGTTTTATCTTTCCATTAGTCTTCTTGTAATATAGGATCTACAACCACAACTTATGGCTGAATTAAAATCTTAGGGAAGCACAAAGACTATGGAACAAAAAGACAAATAAAAGAAGCAAGAGTTCACATGTTTTTCATCATTTAGAAAGCAATGCTATAAACTCAAATGCCTTTTCCCCAATACTGGGGTTTCTTTTTCCTCTATGGATCTCATTTCAGGATTAAGTTGTATGACTCAGCAGCTAGGTCAACTCAAATTGTAGACCAGATTGGCAGAAGAGAAGTAACCTAAACAAAGTAAGTGTAGGAAAAGGAACGTGAGCTCTCTCTGCATATAATGATCTTCTGAGTTCACTTCCAAGGAATAATTGACAGTAATGGAGATGAATGATAACTGAACCTGAACTCCTAAAACTATCCCCAGAGATCAATATTCTCTTTATAAGTAAGAGTGCCATAGCTGTGTTGTTACATGGCCCATATTTACTACATGCACATATTAATGAGATTAATGGGCCTAACTCTCATAAACACTGTGCTTTTTTTGTACTTTACATTTGAGGATAGAGGTTTTATTCTATGAGCTACAACAACACCTCTCAAAGTTCAGTGTAAAAACAGAGCACTTTGAGATATAGGTAAAGATGAAATTCAGCAAGTCTAGAATGAGGTTTGAGATTTTGCATTCCTCATTCCTAACCAGCACAAAGGTGACATTGATGTTGCTGGCCCATTGACCCCATTTTGAATAGCATGGAGATAATAAATCAGCCAGTCCTATACTCTGAATTTTCCTAGGTTCTCTCCTCATTGTCACCTTTCTTGAACCAAGGATATGGGTTGAATTATGTCTCCACCAATATATATTTAAAAGCCCTAACCCTAAAACTTTAATTTGGAAATAGGGAGAGTCTACAGAGATAAATTAAAATGGTAAGTTCTAATCTAAGTACTGGTATCCTTATAAATTCTGTTGTTCTTATAAAAGGGGGAAAATTGAGACACTTATACACAGAAAGAAGATGGTGCAAAAGACATGGGGAGAAGACAGCTATCTACAAGCCTAAGGTTACTAGAAACTGAGAGAGGCCTGGAACAGATCTTTTCCCAGCACCTTCCCTGTTGACTTGCTAGCATCTTATTTTTAGACTTCTGGTCTCTAGAGCTGAAATGGAATTAAGCAGCAGAACATTTCTGTTGTTTTAGCCACCCAGTTTGTGGAACTCTAATATGTCAGCCTTGTGAAAAGTGGCGTAGCTACTGTATTAATAAATTCCCTATGACACCTCTCCTTCCTTCTCTCTGACACACAGGGAGCATTTCAGTGCATCCCAAAATTTAGGACCATGTGAGGAATATGAGGCCAACATCCTACACACAGATAAGGTGACACAGAGGGGTAGGTCATGTTTTTCAGGGTTGCCTAAGATGAAAGCCTGGGTTGGTCCTATAGGTGTTGATCACTAAATAAGTTAAGTGTTCTGTTCATGGTATCTATTGTTAATGCCCCTTAGAAGTCAAGAAAGTTGACTCCGAATAATCTCAAGGGATCTATCAATATCTTGACATTGTTGTGAATCTCTAAATTCTAAAATACTTCTATAGAATATATATATATATATATATATATATATATATATATATATATATATATATATATATATTTATTTATTTTATTTTTTTTTTTCCTTCGGGAAAAAACGGAAGGCTAAAAACTTGGGGTGGCTTCTTAATAATTTTGAAAATACAGGCCTATAGTAAGTTATAAAGGCATTGAAACAATTTAAGAAATCACTGTGTTGTTGTCTCACCACACATTTGATGGATTTACTTTGACAGAGATGACCAATACTGCCAAGTTTGCATTCCATGATTTATTCAACACTGTGATTGTGAATTCCCATTGAATTTACCTCGGCTCATCCTTTGTGCATCATTAGCTGCCGTACTGACTGCTTTTCTTTTCAGAGGCATTTTTCTATAAAATCCTTCACATTATGAGAGTTATTAAGCTTGCAATGAACATAAGCATTAAAAAAACAGCTTACACTGATTTATATGTGAGGGTGTAGGCAAGAATGAAATAAGCTAAACTCACTCACTAGTATCCCTATAAATCACCCTCACACCAAACATGATCCAAACACATTCTTTAGTAAAAGGACAAATTAGTTACAAGGTATTATAGATCTTTGTTCCACTTTAGAAGAGTAGAAAGTCATGCTTACAAGTTCCATGAAAGTCAAGTTCTTGATTGTTAGTTCTTGATTGTGACCCCTAGCCATTAGATTTCTTTTGAATATAGTTCATCTTATTTTTTATACTCTCTATGGTTCCCAACTGGGGGGGTGGTTCCACTCTCTGGAGAGGTGTTTGAAAAAGTGTAGAAATGATAGGAGTGTTTGAGTTTCCACAATAAATGGAGGGAGTTATTGGTACTTAATGATAGGAAACTAAATAAAGCAAAGCGAGAGCTAATAAATGTTTGCCCCTCACCAAATGCCAAAGGCCCTCATCCCATTAGGATATTATGTATGTATGTATGTATGTATTTATTTATTTATTTATTTATTTATTTATTTTAAGATTGATGTTCTTTCCAGTTTAAGTTCTGAGTTCACCTTTTAACTTTTACCAGAAACCATGCTGACTTGATACAGCTCTATCTCTTAGAGTTGATTGGTGTGTCATTTCTTTCTGTGTCCAAAGAACACTGGTTCTCACTCTACCCCATCTATGGACTGAGCTAAAGAACATACTGTATTGCCCTAGCTAGTTTGGCTCAGTGGATAGAGCATTGGCCCGTGGACTAAATAGGTCCAAGGTTCGATTCTTGCAAGGGCACACACTGGGGTTGTGGGTTCCATTCCCAGTGTAGGGCACACAGGAGGCAGTCATTCAATGACTCTCTCTCATCATTGATGTTTCTATCTTTATACATACTATAAAACCAAAATATCTGTTCTTCTTAGTTAGTTGTCTTGTTTTTGTCTTTTGTTTTCTGTTTTGACTATAACAGATAAATCTGACCAACACAGTGTATCTCAGTTAGAACATCTTAGAGGTATTTTTAAGTATTTTTATGTACCTTTCCAGTTCCCTCCATCATTACTGTTATTATTTAATTCTTTCCTTTATCCATTCATTCTTCGAGCATAATTAAGCACCTATTATGAGTGAGATATTATGTTAGGCCTCATGGACGAAAGTTATATATAATGATAATCAGATTTTCCTTCTGTGACAGTCAGATTTACTCTGTTTTATCTCTTATTATTTTTCCTTGTTTTGTCTGATAATTTCCTCCAACTTTATCCTTTTGCCTGATGTAGAAAAAAAACTCATGCACTCATCCACAAAATCATGGCAATCCCATTTGCTAAAATAGCTCTATTCACAACCTATATTGATTAGCTTATATAGGTAAGCCTATATACATATCTTATCATTTTTCACCTCCAAATGTGTGATTTATGATACTATTATTGATATAAAAACTCTGGCTTAAAAAGTTAAATAACTTCCATAGTCAAACAACTTGTTTGTGGATTTAAAAAACTTGTTAGACTGGTCCTAGTGCCTGTATCCTTAATGAATATAAAATAGTCCTGATAATTAAAATCACCTTCCTGTGACTGCCAGTGAACTTTAAATGCCCTACTTTCCCATTTCAGCATAGACACATTTGGCATGCATTCTCAGTGCCCTGACCAAATTCATCACGACTGTTTTAGAAACGGCTTATACCTTCCAAGTTTCTATTAAAAATAAACCAAAAAAAAAACAAAAAAAAAAAAAACGCTTAAAAACTTTTCTGGATTTTTTAGCTAATACAAATCCATAAAGCAGAAGTTCCAAATATAACTGCATAGTCCTCTGTGATTTTTCAATGCCTGCAGGCTTTGAAGTGCTGTGGACTTGCCTTAATCTGTTGCTAGGAACATTGCACATCGCTCCAAACAACCTGCCAGTCTGAGAATCCTAGCGTAAGTGACATAAGTGCTTCTTTTATTCGGGTCAAAGGACAGTGTGAGGCGGTATGAGAGGTCACGGGAGGGGAGGCATTCCAAGATAAAGAATTTAAGTAGCGCAATAGGAAGTGAAAAAGAAGAGAGAATCCACAGGCCCTAAAGAAAAAACTTTCTAGCTGAATCCCTTCCGTTCCTCACCACCCACACGCCCCTCGAGAGCTTTTGGAATCGGTCCAATCTCCTATGATAACGCTTCAGAATGGCCAGCGCACAGCTGACAGTGTCTCAGCCCCTTGTCTCACCGACGCAAATCACAGACCAGACCCTGCAGATGCCAGAGAGGGATGCCACTCTGAGGCCTCAGTCAAGTGTCAGATTCAGGAATCCGGGAACATAAGAGCGAGAAATCAATCTATAATTTCCCCTTCACGCTAGTCTGGCCACAGAATAAAAACAAAGCATTGGCTTTACATTAAATAAAGAAATTAGGGGTGGGCATTCATACCTTCTTGCCTTTATCTCAGGAGCTTAGCCGCCCAGAACATAGATGATGATGGGGCTGATGGTACAGAGAAAGAACCACTGCTTTGTTGTAGTTTATTTTTAATTTTTGTTTTTCAATTAAGGTTTACTGTCAGTGATATTTTGCATGTGTTTCAGGTGGACTGCACAGGGGTTAGACAATCATATACTTTATAAAGGGCTCTGCCTGATGTTTCCAGAGCCCACCTGCAGCATTGACTATTCCCTATGCTGTACTTTACATACCCGTGACTACTCGTTGACTACCAATTGGTACCTTCATCTCAAGAAAGGACCAGTTTGGACATCTTCCTTCTGCTACAACCACTGCCATAACTGCCACCAGCCCACGCCCCTCTAAGGCAAGGGGATGCCATTTTCATACCTACTCCTGCTGCCTTGTGACATGGTGAGGGCAGACAGCATCAACTCCGTGCGAGTTAGCACACCAAAGCCCTCTTCACGCACACATGCAATTTCATGTTTTACATCTAAATCCTCATTCAACTCCTTTAGAATTTAATCCAGTGTAAGGGATCAGCTCCCCCCGCCCCCCCCCAAATGGATATCTAGTTGTATCAATACCTATTAGCTACTCAAACATCCTTCCCCCATTGTTTCAAAGTTAGTTCCATGCTTATCACAGATCCTATGGGAAACTTGAATAACTGAAGTGAAGAAACTAAATAGGGAGAGTTAAAGAACCCATGCCCTTTGAAACACTATATGCTTTCTCCTTTCCTAAATGTTTAAAAGTGAAAAGGAGAAAGGGGAAAACGCCATATTTCTGAGGCTTCTTCTGCCTTGAATAAGGGGTTATTTTCAACACATGCTCATATATTCTAATTTCATAAGTCAATTATTCTATTTGGCTATAAAGGTTTTTTGACCCCTCTGTACATTGCTACTGACTCCAGGAATAGGGACATTATGAATGACAGTTTTGCCAGTTAGGCTGAAACTGAACTGCTACCTAATTTGTGAATGTTTCTTGCCACATTTTATGTTTGCTTGTATGGGCATGGTTGTTTATGGCTGTTTTTCAATAATAGATCAGCTTTTGTTTAAGCAAAATAACCAATGTATTTTACTCTTCTGAACTTCTTTAATAGGAACATCAGACTGGAAACAGGACAAAAAACTCTTAAGGGATGTGAAGAAAATTCTGCCAATGAGTACGGTTGATTTCATAATTTATTTGTTCATTTAACAATTATTTATTAACTAATGCCTGATGATTCAAACCAAAGGTTAACAGTGAATGCCCAAAGAGAAAATTCCTTTAATAATTCTAGTCCAATGAGGGTTTTACATGAGCACAAATGTGCAAGCATTTATTGCCAGTGTCTCAATCAAATGGCACACAGGTGTGTGGGACAAGTAACATGTACTTTGTTATTCAGCAGAGGATTTATTTGATGATGGTCAATCCTGTTGTTGTTAAAGTACTGAATTTAAAAACCGGAAACAAAGGAAACAAAAACCTTCCTGTAGTTTAGTAGGAGGGGTACCTGGATCACTGGGAGCCTTTGGTGACCAGAGACTGTGGTCCATAGTGGACTAACCAGGTGAACACCACACTTGACAAGATGATGCTAAGTAGTCTGTTCCTATTTGGGTGTGTTCATTTAGGTTACTCAGGCCTTTTTATTTTCCGCATTTATGATGCTTTGACATCTCCAGTCTTGCTGACCCTGGCAAGGCTGGCCCTCCCAGGGCTAGCCAATTCCTAAAGATAGCAAAGACTCGCCTAGGAGCATGCCTTTTATGTACAAATAAACAGATAGCCTCATACCCTAACTATTCTTCATCTGGCTCTCACACGCCACTTGCCATCTGCTCTGCACACCTAGAGGCCAGGTATCCAGGAAACAAGAGAAGGCCCATAATGTCCTACCTAGAGCCTGCTCAAACTGGCCACTCGTAAACCTGCCCACCCTTCCCTGCCTGTTCCTTCTTGAGGGAACTACAATAAAAGCTCTGACCTACATTTGCCCCTTCCCTCTGACCAAACATCGCACTCCCACGTGACCCCTTTGTGGCAGGACATGCCCCTCCTCCTGGAAACTGTGAGTAACAACCTTTTTCATTGGGAATCATCTCTTGATCTGTTGGTCTCACGCTACCTGAAGAATAATAAAACCTATCATTTAAAAACATAGTTCTTCCATAAGCATAAAGAAAAGGAGACACTGTCAAAGGTGCAAAATAACTTCTATTAACACTTCAATGTGCTTTTATAAGAGTCCTTCGTCAAGTGAAACTCATTCTATAAAATAATAGATGTTGGAGAAGGGACAGCCTCCAGTTAGTTTTATAATTTATTAACAAAATAGTCAAAGCACGCTGATCGTTAAAATATTCCATCAGAAGAGAACATATAAAAGTCTCTTCTTAAGGATTTTGATAAGTTGAAGTAGAATTCTTAAATATTCCATAAAATCTAGTATGCTATAGAAAACTTCAAAATAACTTCCTGCTGATAGTTTCTTAGCCATTATAAATATTTGGAAATTGCAATGAGGTTGTCTTAAAGTGACTATTTGAATTGCATACTTATGAGAATCATTTGGCCATTAAAATGTAAAGAATTTAATTCAATATTAGTATTTTAAAAAATTATTTGCTGTGTGTGATAGGAGATAGCTATTAGAGGAAACCTGGGTAGACAATGGAATCAAATTTGAAGTTTACCCAATATATTGATAAATGATTTAAAGTTTTTAAAAAATAGGAATTGTATTGGTTGTAAAAATAAGTGAGATAAATTATTTTGGTTAGCACTTCCTGTGGTGGCCTAAGACAACAGATGGTCATGATCTGGTTCCATCTTGCAACACTATTCCATTTTCTTAGAAGACACACTGGATTCTGGGCAAATGAAGCAGACTGCTTGAGTAGCCTTACAGAAATGCCTTTTAGTCTCTGTCTCCAATGGAAAATCACCTGCTGCCTTCTGCTCCCACTCCTGCTGCCAAGGTCTTACAGCCCATTGGTCCATTAAATAACCCAATGACTGGCCTCAGAGGGATATCCTACAGAAGAACTGTCATATCACACAACTTGTCTTTCATGTTCCCTGCCCCAAAAAACTCAGGCCTGCTTTAAGGAATCTGGAATCCGGAAGTAATAGATAAAACTGTGTGAGTGCCCATTACTTCATCTAAATCTACACTACTTTCGGAGGAGTTAGTAGGAAAAAACACATACACACAAAACAACAACAACAACAACAACAACAACAACAACAAAAATACAACCTTATTAATCTTATTGCTAAGGTAAAGAAACAGAAAAGATTGCTTTAAGCCAATCCCACACACTATAAGCATATTTAACCTCAATTTATCAAATGTCTTTGTGAAAGCGTAACTATGTCAGCATATGTAAACAATTGTTGCTAATGATTTCCAAGCCTAGTTAGAAACTAGATAGTAAGAAGCATGAACAGAAATGCTAGGTGAAATAGACAAGACCATCCCCTGCCTGGGAGCCATTTACCCATTTTTTCCCCACTAACAAACCCACTTATCTGCTCACAGAAGGGGCAGTGATCTCTTGATTTTAAGGGATGTGGGTCTTTTCCCAGTCCCAAGTGACAAATCACAACTGCTTTCTTGCCCAGGCTGAAGAGATTGAGTGTAGGTCTAAAGAAAGCAGGTTCAGTAAATTAGGGATTTAGTAAATTGAAATTCTAGAATAAGAAGAAAGAAAGGGAGAGAGAACACATTGTGTGAAGAAGTTTACACTTTTAAAAAAGAGATACTTATCAACTACATAAATAAAAGCTAATCTTTTCCTTTAACTAGGAAGTTTAATTGCATAGAATTAAATGTGTTTGAACAGACTGGCATGTGCTTTGAGGTCAGTACCTATAATCTTTAAACCTTTTTAAACCTCTTTGCATGTCGCAGTAAGCTAGTTATCTAAAGAATAAACACAGACACAATTCAAGGCTTTTCTTGGCTGTTTTCATGGACATGGTTCATCAAATAGATGGTTAAGTTTCTAGTCTTTCTACACAGAAGGTAATCATGGGTGCAGAGGGACACCACCTTGGATCACAATCATCACTGAGAGGTGGATATTCTTGTGTTTATAAAACAGGGCTCAGAGGCCCTCCATTACGTCATTCCAGTCATGGTGACCAAGTCATGACACACCCTCAGAAAGACATGGCCAATGTTAGGTCATGGCAGCAGCAAACCAAGGCAGTACAGGTTCCAATAGAAACAGGCCAACCACCCATCCTTTGTACGCCTCTCAAGTTACACATCTTTTCCAAAAACTATTACTGTTCTTAACTTGCAAAGAAAATGTGACAGGGTTGGAGGTGGGTATTTCCTGCTCACCATTCCCCAGTGTTTAACAGAGTCTGAAAACAAGGAACCATGAGGAGGGTATCCAAGGAATTAGCAGTCTGAGGGTATGTAGCAAAGGGTGACATTCTAGTTTCGAACATTAGACTCTTCTTTCTAAACTGACATCCTTCCAAAGCATGACAAACAACTTAGACATTGTATGTTAGTTGGTAAATGTTTTGAACAATTTCAATGTTCACTGCATTTGAATATAACTTATTTTACCTGATTAGTTTTCAAAAGCTGCCCAAATGAAGACCAACTTATAAATGGACATTTTAAAAAAAATTCTAACTTTATCAATCTTGGAAACAATTCAACTTAATTGAGACAGATAAGTACTTTCTGCAGGTTGACAATGTGTTTTATTAAGACTTTTTGTCTTGGCTTCATTTCTGCTGACTCTGAATTTTCTTAAATATGCTATTGTTCTTTCTTTAGTTCTAAAATTTGAACAGCTGAAGGACTGTTCGGTATTCCATCATAATTATTCCTCATATTAGCATATTATATTTTCCTTCCATCTAAAATTTGATAGCTTTTTGAACTTTTTTCTGACCCATTTATACCAAATACGTTTCTCTTTTCTAAGCATGTGCTTTATGAATACAAATCTCCTATATATTTACTTAGACACAACAATACAATGTATTGCTTATATTTTGTGCAGGTTCAGTTCAGTAGGTAATATACAAAACAGTGGCAGGAGTAAGGCCAGCCGGGTTACCCTGGGCACATTCTGAAATCCTGCTGTGCTGATCATGAGTACACACCTATGTTCCCACGTGCCTGGTGCACGCTGCAGCTGTACTGTCCTTGTGCACACAACATGTGGAGTTCCAAATTCAAATATGCTAATAACAGAGTAATTATAAGTATATCAAAAGATAGCAAAATATTATTTTGTCTTCTTTTGGTTTCAAAAAGTTGTGTGTTTTCTTTTTAAACATACACACACACACACACACACATACACACACACAATGGCCTAACAGAAGTTTCTGTTTTGATAAGCAAAAACACAGAACCTAAAGCATTCCCCTCTCTCCAAAGTTTCAAACACTAATATGTGGGTGAACAAACAACATACCACAGCAAATACTCCAAAAATCTAGCAATTCAGATTTACATCTAAAGCAGTTGCCATATGCTTTCAAGTCAGCACTAGTATCCTGCATATGAACAGCTACATCATTTGGCAGCAGCAATTAATGAAAGAATCCAAGAAAACGGCACCAAACTGATCACATTTCAGCTTAAGAGGAGCAGATATCCAATCCACTGCCATGATTTGACACAATGGAAAGAGGAATGGATCACGTCAGCAAACAAGGGCATAAATAACAGCACACACAGTCTGGGACCTGAATTTGTGGTGATAAACATATCCCCAAACCATCAAACACAATCAACAGCAATACCTGGCAGTTTGTCTCCAAATTAACGAGAAAGCACCCAGCTCTCACCTTGCACAAACACACACTCCAGTGGTCAGTGACAAATGCAGGCTGCACTTGCAGGCTGGGAGACAGAGCAGCTGCTCTGTCCTGAGCTGCTTAAAGCACATTTGAGCCCAGCAGGCTCGGGTCCTACCCTCTGCTGGTTCGCTGCAGTTTCTCCCATGACTCCATCACCCAGGAATGGAAACCACGGCCCTCACCCCAGCTACTGAGCTCAGGTAAAAATGCTGAGCCCTGCAAGGTCACCACAAGGTGAACACAGGCAAAAGGGGTGTATGAGGAAGAGGAAGAGGAGGGATCAGCAAGGGAAGACCCTAAACTCCACACACCTTGCCTTTCAAGACATTCCAAACTCCATAAATCACAGCTGTGACAATTATCAGAGAAGCAGTAAATTTTGTGGCACTGAGCCAATCTCTTTCTCCCCGCCCCCCCCCCCACATACTCCTACAAGCCATTCTAATTGCCCAGACATCCTTCTTAAGCTAAAACATTTGCAAGCCTTTTCTAGGAAACAAGGCATAAAGAAAGGTCTTAGAAAATTGAGTATTTGCCAAAATCGAAATAAAATAATTCTTTTAAGAGCAAAATTGTTTCTGCTCTATAAACTAATTCATATTATTGAAGTCTTGCTTTTTGTGTACATACTAGAATTATGCAAACACCACCCCATATTAAAAAGATAGCATTTATTGTATTTATTTCATAGATGACTGTCAGAATCAATTACAATTTCTCATAAAAATTCCTCGCATTTTTTCAAGATCAGTCTTGACTTCTACACATTTAATTTGGAGAGGTTTCAAGAAGGCATTTCTTGTCGAAAATATAATCATTCAGCATGTACATGTTACAGACAGATATAAACATGTGTATAAATGTTTCCCTGTAGAGTCTCTCTAGGGTCTTACTTTCCATATTTTGGTTTTCCCATCAAAAGCAGGGAAGTAACAATTTTTAAGTTTGCAAGTATATTGCAAAACATTATTTCTGTTAGCTATATATGTTTTTTTCTTACAGGTATTTAATTATCTACCTATATTTAGATCCACAGCTTTAACAGGAAATTATTCTAACTTTCAGTTCCTTTCCTCTCTCTTCCTCCAACCACCACTGTTCACTAGACCTGTGATTTGAGCAATTAATCTACTTCCATGTGTATTAATTTTATAATCTACAAAATGGGGATTCATTACTAGTGTCTGCTCTGTCTACATCATGGGTTGGTGTGAGGGTGAATAGAATAATGTATAGGAGATAGTACTTCGAAAATTGGAGTGCCAGGGGAAAAAAGGACTTACTATACTTTCCTGCCTTCCATTGTCCTAGTTAATACTGGGACTACTGAGTTATTTTCTGTGTTTTCAAGAGGACTCGGCTTCATAACAGTGTTTGCTTCAAATGGGCTATAAATAAGAGTGCGAGATTTTACTGCACTGCTGTCCTCCTTGTGGTGGATCTGGATGGCAGCAAGCACATGGCCAGTCAGTCAGTGAGCAATGTGCGTTCCACCTGCTCTCTGAGGCAGAGACAGACCAGCTGAAACTCTGGTAGAAACAGCTCAGGGTTCTGGCTGTTTCACAGTTAGGCCGGTGTCCCCAGCACTCCTGGGTTTGAGGAGCTTCCCCACAGGGATTAACAAAGGGGAAAGTTTGGGGATAGAATGCCAAATTCACTGCTAAATTAATTCAGTAACAAATGCTTCTGGGCATGCAGGCTAATGTTCCTGCAATTATGGATGCATTATTCAGATATTAGGTTGTTTCTGGTGGGGGTGGGAGCAGGAAAGAGAAGGGAGACCAGTGGGGAACAGGAAAGGGACTCACAATGTGAGAACCTGTCTCCTAAAACAGACAGGGCTGGAGCGTCCTGGATGTTACCTCAGCTAATCCTCACGGTAACCACACCAGGTCGCTGAAATTATTGCCATTTCATAGTGAGAAAAATCAGCTTGCACACTGTTACCACAAAAACGGTAGAGCTCGAATTACAATCAAGTATGGCCTAGAGTCCTATATTCAGAGCAAATGTGTTGAAGTATAACTTTCTCAGACAGAAAATGAATAAGGTTTGATTTTTAAATAGTTGGGGGGAGGAAAGGCAAGAATGCAAGTAGCAAGAAATCCTTTGAGATTATTTACTGCATGTTAACCTTTATAGAATGCAGAAATTTTTAGAAAAGAAAAAAAGACATACTTTGTTCTTTCAAAAAACAATAAAGTTGTTTTAAGATAAAACTAGCAAACAAAAAAAAATCCACACCAATTTTGTTAATATGTGCCAATAGTTCT
This sequence comes from Pipistrellus kuhlii, assembly GCF_014108245.1. Taxonomy (NCBI): domain Eukaryota; kingdom Metazoa; phylum Chordata; class Mammalia; order Chiroptera; family Vespertilionidae; genus Pipistrellus; species Pipistrellus kuhlii. The sequence continues at coordinate 147,490,444 of NW_023425404.1, forward strand.
TTAACATCAAATAGAAGTGAATTCAGAGGTCTTTCTCTATGGCAGAATACCTGTTTTCCAACATACACTCAATGCATTATTTTATTTCAATTTGTTCAAATAACTAGATGCTTAGGAATGTCCATAGGAAGCGAGGCAATCTCCTGCCCTTAAATGTAGCAGAGAAGGCATTTTTTTTTTTATAAAACCATATTTGGAGTACAGTAGAGGAGTCACAATTTTCAGACCTCTAGGTCTGAGGATGTCAATAAAATGCCAGGTTCTTTCTTGCAACGTTATTGGAAAGCTGGAGGCAGAGTCTGACTGCTCCCTACATGGTACACGTGTCTGCTTTCCCCTTTCCCGGCGGCATTCCCAGTTATAAGAGTAACTTTGGAATGGTATCTGCAAGCCAGCAGTCTGATTCATAGCCAATTCTCTATTTCTTCATTCAATCTCCTTTTTCCATAGTTTGGCAGTCTTTTCAGAGAGTACCATTCTTTGATCATAACTTGCTTCTGCTTTTAACATTCCCACCTGCAAAGTGCACCATCCAAAATTCCTTCATGAGATCTCCCTCCTCATCCTCCCCAAACCTAGCCTTAGAAAGAAATTCACAAATTTGGAACTCTTGCAGAGAAAAATGGTTTGTTTCAGAAATGTTTATTAAAAAAGAGGTTTGTACTGGTATTTGGACCATTGACTAAGTTAGTGATACATCAAAATATATAGTGGATAAAAAGAATAAATATGCATACTTTAATCTCAAGTTTCCATGTCAAATTGTGAATGAAACCCCCCCCCCCCGAACACTAGCAGTATAATCAATAACTAGTCAACCCTCATAAAAGGAGGTGAAGGGCCTTCAGCTATTGGTGTTCAATTCATTGCTCCTTTGGCTTAGAATATGCATTTTGACCCTCACTACAACCCACCTGTTCTAGTGGCATCACATTTAACAATAACAAGTAAAATAAAAAAGAGTCCATCTGCAATGACATACATAACATACAGCAAAGTGGAAAAGCTGCTTCTCTCATTCCCAAATTCATGTTATTCCTGAATGCAGAAAGGATGGAAAAACAACCACAGTCTTTGTTTTTGTTTGTTTGTTTATTTGCTTGGTTTGTGTGTGTGTGTGTGTGTGTGTGTGTGTGTGTGTGTTTTATTTTTATTAGACATTATTGCACTATGCTTTCAATCATCTCTCAAGTCAGAAATGATAAAAATTAAAGTATAGTTTGGGGCACTTTCTTCAAATTATTATTCTGGCCCATTAAGGTGCTGTGTTTTTCAAACATGGCAGCTCGTGTCTCCTGAGTACAATTTCACCACAGAAAACGAGAGCACAGGCCTCCTCCCTTTCTGAAGGATTTTAAGAGCCTCATTTCAGGAACATGTATTAAAACAACAGCAACAACACACCAAGAACACTTACACTGAAGTTTAAACGTAGTAAGAAGAAAGCATGTGAAAGCAGGGGTTACCATTAGTGATCTGGTGGAGATCAATGTCTTGATTTCCTATTTGGTTCTTGCTATCTTGTCCACTGATAATATCTTCTAGATTGTCTTAATGACCGTGTTTACCACAGATATTCAAGGCACTCCTGCCTGAAATCCTTTGAATCTTTCCACTTAGGGTGGAACTGGGTTCCCGGATGAGTAGGAAAGAACTGTTTCTGGTTTGTAATCTAATGAGAAAAGGTGTTTTTCTAACACATTTTCCCTTGCCGCTCCCTTTTCTTAGGCCTTAGAAACAACTCCCATGGTAATATCTATAAGCCATGGAAAGCAAATACTGTTCAAACATTGAAGGTCTTTAGGGAAAAATTTAGAGTAATCTGAAATGTGCAAGCTTTTAGCATTCCAGCCACATTGTATGGATGCTTAAAGATATGTGACTTCTAATCTTTATATAGTTAAGATCATGGAACTGAACATTTCCTGTGCAGTCATAATTTACTGTATCTTAAAAGATAACTGCTTTTTTACTGGATGGTGATTATATTTTTTGTTTGCAAGAAGATCTATTAATGCCTTTCTTACTCTAAGATGTGAAGAACCACTCTCCTGGTTTCCCTGAAAGTTTTCCTAAATACCTTTGAGTGGTTTAGAAAAAGAAGTACTTAGGAGTATAAATAAGGTGGAGAGGGAAAGCTGAAGATTATCCCTTCTGAATCAGAGAAAGGGATTTCTGGGCATTTAAAATGATATAAAAATGTACAGTCAGGCCCTCATTGGTTTTGCTCAGTGGATAGAGCATTGATCTGTGGACCAAAAGGTCCTGGGTTTGATTCCAGTCAAGGGCGTGTACCTCTGTTTTAGGCTCCTTCCCAGCCCTTTCCCTGGTCAGAACTATTGAGGGGCAACCAAGGGATGTTTTTCTCTCACTTTCTCTCTGGCTTTCCCTTTCTCTTCTACTGTTTCTAAAAACCAATGGAAAAATACCAAGTGAGATTTAAAAACAAAAACATGTACAGTCAGGATCACTGAGATCTTTTAAAGTTTTGTAAAAATATAACCTTACAGTGTAATTGCCACCCTTCACAGCACCACAGAACATCATGAGCAGGTAGTCTGCACAAAGGGCTCTCAGCCACCTGGCCCCTGAGACTGGTGATCACAGCCTCACTATGTTCACCCAGAGTCCTTCAGTAAGAGCTCCTTTGGGAAGCTGGGAACACATAGCAACAAGGGTGCTCCTCTTTTCCATCAAGTGAATCCTGATCACTCTCTAACCACTCCCCTGCCAGCCCGATGGATACTTAACTGCTCTCCTGCTGGCATGATTGCCCCTAACTGCCCTTCCCTGCAAGCCTTGTCATTCCCAACTGCCTTCCCCTGCAGGCCTGGTTGCCCCTAACTGCCCTTACCTACAGGCCTGATCATCTCCAACTGCTCTCCCTGCTGGCCTGATCACCCACAACTGCCCTCCACTGTTGGCCATCTTGTGTCCACATTGGGGTGGCCATCTTTGACCACATGGGGGTAGTCATATTGTGTGTTGGAGTGATGGTCAATTTGCATATTACTTATTTATTATATAGGATAGATATGTATTCCAAGACTTATCCATGTGTAGAGTTTTATGATTGTAGTCATAGTTCCTACACATATATATTTATGATATCATTTGATTCGTTTATAAGCATTTGCCTTGTATTATTAAAATAATATTTTGGAAAAAAAACTTTGTAAACTGAAAGATATATAAATAAAATCATTACTATATTTGTTATTTGTAAATGCCTGCATATTTATTTTGAGTTATATGATATAGGTTATTTATTCATTCTTCTATAGTTGGGCTCAAATTTTGTTACCAGTTTTTCTAGTAAAATGACACTATTATATACAAAATATGTTTTTCTGTAGATTTCTTTTTTCGAAGTCTTCTCTTAGAATAAATTTCTAGAAAAAGAATCACTAGGACAAAAAAGTATATTCTAATTAAGAGCTTTGTTTTTTAGGTGCCAAAAATTTAGCATACATTATTTTACAGCATCTCTTTATGGGATGGAGAATGGGTGAGTAAGTACATTTATAATTATTTGTTATAGATTGTGTTGGATATTTTAATCCACATACCAATTTTCTGTGTTCTGTTGGTCTAAGTTGTTTGTACAAATTTTTTAACCATGTTTCTCCTTATCCCTAGAACAAGGACAAACAACAAATATTTTATCTCAATAACACACTAAATATAGGTGATGCCGATCTTATGTTTCATTTATATATGATAAGTTCTGATAAGTTCTAAATAACTACTGGTAAGCTCTAAATAACTACTTATACAGTTTGTTTACCAAAACATATATTTTACTCAAAGAACCCAATGTAATTTTTACTTGATAAATTACATGTGTGGATTCTTTGAAGCTTGCTTTAAGCTTGCTTTCCTAAACTGAACTTACTTCTACTATTTCAACAAAGAACTTTTAAGGAATTAAATTCAAACACAAAGTGGTATTTCCATTCAATAAGTCTACAACAAAATAGGTCACAAGGGCATAAAATCTGCATATGCACAGGAACTTCCTTAACACTAGAATCACATTGCACTAATATATTTTTATTTACTTTGCTTTTCTCTACTATTGCCAGTTTGCAAGGGGAATTAGAGAAATAAGGAGAATCTAAAGTACCTCCAAGGATCAGCAGCAAATGGAGAGATATCCTTTTTTGGTGGAAAGAGACCTGGCATGGGGTCAGGTGGACTCTACCACTTAACAACTGAGCAACCCTTGGGGAATCACTTCTCCCTCTTTCTCATTTGCCCTACCCATCAAATGATTCTTAAATCAGATTGGATGTTGAAATGCCATATAAACTGAGAATCTAATGAGTTATTTTTATGATAATCTATACTAAATTTTATGAATTTGGTGTTACATTCATTTGGAAATGAACTCCATGATTTTTGTGGCTAGTCAAGTATAAATAATAACACAATATAAAGATATTAGAGTGCATTTGTGCACTGGTGGGGGGTGGTGTCCCTCAGCCCAGCCTGTGCCCTTTCGCAGTCTGGAAGCTCTCAAGGGATGTTCAAATGATGGCGGAGTGGGAACGGGCCTAAGTCGCAGTTGGACATCCTTAGCACTGACTGCAGAGGTGGGTCATTGTGCTTGATAGCAGTCAGCCCAGATTGTGGCAGAGCAGCGCCTGCTTGAGCACATGACCACCAGGGGGAAGCTCCTACATTGAGCGTCTGCTCCCTAGTAGTCAGTGCACATCATAGTGACCAGTTGTTCAGATGTTCGATCAATTTGCATATATAGGATTACCATCATGTCAAACCAACATTTTATTCATAAAGCAAAAAATAAAGGAATGATGTATAAAAAACTGAATTTATAACCATTTCCATGCAGCTTTGAGTTGCACAACTTTCAAACTGGTTAAATAGTGGTTTTCAAAATATTTCTTCTGGTGACTACTTTCCTCCTCAGGCCCCATGACATTTCCCATTAAAACAACAACAAAAAAGAAACTATATAATGGCAGGCAATATCTTGTGAAGAGGGCTACTGTGACATCTTGAGAGAGAGAGGGGAAGGCTAGGAATGAACAAGTGAGCAGAGGCTCTACTGGAGGCAATAAACATCTCTACCCACCACAGGGGATCAATAAATGTTGTTAACTGGCTGCAGAGAAGAAAACAAACAGAAGAAAGATTTCACTGAGGTGGAAAAGGGCCTGCTGTTCTTGAGCCCTATTTCTCTCTAATGAAAAGATATATTACCTAAAACTAGTTTTCACTTTCTCACCAAAGTTCTAAATGTTATGGTCAGCAATATTAGAAACAGAAGGAAGCGTTTCAAGGGATCTGCTGGCACCCAATTGAGGTCATTTTCATGATAAAACCAATCATTCCCTGCTACTTAAATGTCTTCCTTTCTGATTTACATGGTCCCAAATTAGGCTAAAATGGACAAGAGAATGAAAAAAACCCATGTGACATCAGAAGTTTCTTCCTGACCTTTCTGGGGGGGGGGGGGGGGGGGACACACACAAAAAACAAAACACAAATTATGGAGAGGTGACTTACTGAGTATAATTATTTTAATTTTACAGATAAGAAAAATGAAGGTTAGGAAATTCAGTATCTCTCTATCAATACATTAATATCATTCAGTAAGTGTTCAATAAAGCAACATTTTCTTAGATCTAGTCCTAAGAGAGATAGGGACTTGGATTTAAATATCGAACATTATGATAATAGCTTATCAGATCATGCTAAATAAGAATTTTATCAAAACAAAGCAGTTAGTCAACTGGGACAGATTTTAAGTGATCTGGGGGTACAGAACTATGATTTTGTATTACTTATCTCATTAAAAGTCTTTACGTTGAAAGGATAATCTCCACTTGGGTTTATACTTGGGTTTAACAATATGATCAGATGTAAAACTCTTAATTCTAATAAAATAAATTATATGGGAAAATTTCCACTTTTATCAATTCAGTAAGTTTCCCACAACTACTTTTAATGAGTTCTCTTCTAATTTCAATTCAGCATTTACTCCCCATTTAAGATATAATGAATATCTGTCAAGTAAGACTTGTTTAACTTTTAGGAAATTTTCACTTTAAAGAAATAGACTTTAACTCATAGATATGAAAAAGATTTTAGGGATTCGAGGACATTAACACCATTAAGTAAGTAAATATATAAATATATCTCACACAATATTTTCCATTTAATTGTTATTTCTACTTTACTACAAAGTTCTGTCTCATGATTCCTACTCATAGTTAGGATGTTTTTTTCACATTGTTATAGATCAGTTGCTCCAGTCAGTCAAAGCAAGGCAGTTTACTGGTATAGAGGAATAAAAAAAACACATGACTCCTATTGCTCCTATTCTTACCTCCTATGTGAACTTTGACCCACTGAGGTGAACTGAGGTGGTTACTATTCTGTCCTGGTCTTTGGTCTTGGTCTTTCCAATGAAGAGCTTTACTATTTTTTTTTTTTTATCATCCTGGAATGAGGTAGTTAGTCCTCTCTTTCTTTATTTAAAATGTTTTTATTTATTTCAGAGAGAGGAAGGGAGAGGGATAGAGAGATAGAAACTACAATGATGAGAATCATTGATCGGCTGCCTCCTGCATGCCCCCTATTGGAGACTGAGCCTGCAACCTGGACATGCCCTGACATGGAATGGAGCCACGATCTCAAGGTTCATCTGCTGATGCTCAACCACTGTGCCACACCAGCCGGGCTGAGGTAGTTTTTTCAAAAATAAAATAAAATAAAGCCAGAGAGAGGCTCTCAGAGTAGAGGAAGAAATTATTTTCTTGTTATCGGGCTTAGTTAGGTTGAGGAGCATGAATGTCTAGAAAGACTCCTAAGTGATAGGCTCCAAGATGGTACCAGCTACATCAAAACAGAGGAGAGGCCATGGTGCAATCAGGGCTGGTCACCCTGGAGAACAGGTGGTATTTCATGGCCTATTGTTTTCCTTTGCTCCCATGAGTCCTTTGTAAGAACCCAGTCTTATATGACGCGTTCCATTGGTTATAATAGGGAAGGCTGTATTGAAAACTATGAAAGCACGAGGTCTAAAGTAGTCCTCGATGACTGCAAAGAACTAATGCAAAACACATCTCCTGAAGGGAAGGAAACACTCAAAGCTCTAAGGAAATAGAGCTGAAGCTGTGTGGCCACATGTGAGATAGTCTTTTTATTGACAACATGAAGAATCTGGTTTTATTGTGAAGGTTGGGAGTAGTTTCCATAGGCAAGGGAAGTATTTTCTGTTGTTGTTTGGGGAAAAATTCAGTATATATATATTCCTATTATGTGTTAGATTTAGCTAGATTTTTAAGGAAGCCTGAATTACTTTTTCTGAAACCTAGTTGATGTTATAACAATAATCCTAACTTTAAGATATTTATTTCATAGTTATTAATGCCCTCACCATAAACCTAAATTTGTCAGAAACAAACAGCCAGGTTTATTTTAATTAGCTATTATTATTCAATAATCATGGCATAGAAATATATAAAAATTATTTTTTGGAAATGCTCACTTACTTGGAGCTCTGATTCATTTTGTTGAAAAAAAAACAAAACACCACATTTATTATAAAGGAAAATACTAATTATGTCACCAGCTTTTATTTCTTTCTCTCTCTTGCACTAAAAAGTGATATGAGCATAATTTAAAAAGATGCTAAAATTAATTTTTTACATAATACATGTATTAACTTTTCTCTAGATGCTCCTGATAATTTGATATTATTTACATGATAATAACACATGTGAAGATCTCCTCAAGTCTGTAAATACCAGTAGCTACTCTTAATTGGGGCTGCATCTTCACTATTAATTTTTAATTTTACTTTTTACCACACTATAAGTGGAATAAAATGATAAACGTTTAAGAGATGGCAAAAGGAAAACAAAATTTCATAGTAGAACCAGCCTAGAAATTTTGTCATAAAGATCAAGTAGCATGAATATAAGAGGCAATAGATTTGGCTGATAATAGGGTGACTTCCTTGCATACTGAGTCTCTTTGGGCTGAGCATTTCATTGCCCTGACCTAGGATTCTGTTTCTATCCATGTACGCCAGCTGCTGGATCTCAAGTTCCAGAGTTAACTCACCTCTAGGAAGAGCAATAATGAGGAAACGTCCACTAAAATGTACATAACTTTAAAATTACTAAAAATATTTTATAGCATTTACAATTTAGCAACTTGAGACATTATTTTTTACCTGTTTACTAGCTATATCACTAGAGGTCATTTCAAATGCTGACATTTTTAATAGCCAATAAAATTCTCAAGGAACACATAAATATCTTAGGTTATCAGCATTAGAAAAGATGTCAGTGGCCATGTAATTTAAATTCCTATCTCATTATTAAGCTAGGAACATGATTGAACAATATGTTTCCTGTTCACTATAGTAGACCCTTAATATTGGGAGAGAGAATTGTTCACACCAAACCTTTGATGAATACAAAATGTTCAAACAGGTATTATATGTCATGAACCTTCAGGATCACTTATAAAAAGTAAACCCACCAAGTAAACTTTGAGAATGTGTTGATTAACGGATGTGTTATCTTCACTGCTCTTCTCTGTATTAACAATTTTAATAACATTTAACTTTTGTGAGAATAACTCAAATTTCTCATGAACATTTGTTATAATCATTTTATTGGTCTCTAACTTAAAGGGAAATGGCACATTAGAAATGTTTTTGTTTGATTGGGGCGAGAAATGATATGTTGGTAGTTAGCCAGCTTGCGTTAAAACTTTAATATCTTTATGAAAACTATTACATTTGCTAAGTATAGCAACACCAGAATAGATGATGGAGTAGACATTTAAAGATTTTCTCAATAAATCATTAGAAAATTACATTGTGCTAAGAAAGTCCAGAAAACAAAGGAACCGAGGCACAAAAGAGCTCAGTGACTTGGCCAGGATCACTCAGCCATGTGATGTAGAGAAATCCATGAGTAGTAACAGTTCACCTGGCCCTGGAGTCCACACTGCTGCTGTGCTTTGCTACTTTAGGAAACACTGATGCATATGCTTATACTTGGCTATAATTATGATCAAGATCAAAATGGATAGCATGCTATTAGCACCATGTCCTTCAGAGCTTTGGCATTACTCAAGGTATTATCTCTGTTATTTCACATGGGAAGAAATTGAATCATATAAAAGGTTAAGGGCATTTTTCAAAGTCACAGCTATTTTGTGCTGAATATTAAAGATCAAGAAGATATTGTCTAACAAAGTTGGTAATTCACTTATATCAAAGGCAAGGCTAAAAGTTTAATAAAGGAAATTTCAGTAGTCATGTCCATCACTTATGGGGCGATAGTTAGGTGCCAAGGACTTCACATACATTCTTATTATCCTCTCATCAGCCCTGAAAGGTAGATTCTCATTTTCTCTCATATTATAATCATGTTACGAATGAGAAAAATCGAGTCTCAAAATTTTAAGTGGCTTTCCCAAAATTATGTATGTAGCAGGTATCAATCAGAATTTAACTCCAAAGACTATGAACTTTCAGATGTACGTTTAGGGGAACCCAAATGATATTCTAATGCAGGAATTGAATAAAGGTAAAGATTAATTGCTTACTAGGCACACCTGTTTGTTGCAATCTCTTTTTGCCATCAATCCTCCCCCACCCACTACTCCATGCTACTGATTCCTTTCTACCACTTATCTCTCTCTCTCTGGTCTGTAAAACTCTATCCTTGTCATTACATTAAAACCTTCCTTGATCTTTTAAGGTTGCCTCGAACTTTATACAACAATAAGAATGTTAGAACTAAGCACTGGAGGGTCCTAAAGTAGATTCAATCACTGAAAAAAAAGAGAGGGGGAGGGTGCTAAAGAATGCTAAATAAACTTTTAAATGTATGACTGTATTCAGTTATATTGTAACATTTTGTAAGTGACTAAGCCTTGAGTGGGATAAGGTAATTCTATCTTACCTGGAATACTTGTTTAATGAATTGAGTGACTAATTCATTTACAGGCTCTGTCACTGACACCTTGACTTATCAGTCTCTATAGAACTAACTAGATATTATTGTCTCCTTATGAATTTCATATGACAATATCTTTATTCTCACCCAATTCAAATATCCAATAGAAAGGCTAACTTGTTTTTGAATTTTAATTCCTTTCATTACCTAATACAAAACCCCACAAAAACGTTGATCTTGTTGATAATGGTGGCTACATACATGTCTATAAATGCTTATAGTGATGACTAAAGATCTGTATTTAACCCTGTTTGAAACTATATAAATAGAAGGTCCTTCTGTCCTAAGCCAGCTACCTTTGGGGCTATCATCTCCCCAAACTGTAATAGGGTGTCATTATGATTTTCTGCCCAAGGCTTATGACAGTAGCTCACCTTAAGTCTGATGAAATGTGGGAGGGGTTGTATAAAGGATTTTTTAATGATCCTTCCTATGACCTCCAGGAAGGTGAAGTTTCCAGTTCATATAGAACAGAGTTAGTTTTCTGTCTACAGATTCATTTTTCAAATCACTATCTCCTTTCTTTCATCAAAGAAAGCCATTTTTTTTTTTACATTACTTAATTGCTATTCCTTTGGGGTCCTTTTCTTTCATAATTAAAGCAGCAATTACTACCATATGGACATGGAGACTGCAGAACAGAAATAAAAAACATGTCATTCAAAATATTGAAACAAGACTGGGAAAGAGCTGCCTCACCAGAGCCAACTTTCTGTAACTCTAGACCCATAGTTCACACTCTCAAGATGATTTCTCTTGATCTTACTTCTTTCTGAAAACACTTAAGAATAAAATATTATGAACAGAGGCAGAGAGAAGATGGAGTGAAAGTATTTCTTACCTTAAAATGAAAAGCTAGTAACCAACAGTAAACTAGTAATTCATTTTACCTAAAAACAAACAAACAAACAAAATACTTCTGTCTGAGGCAACTGAATGAACATGGGATAGAAGAGGATGAAAGGAGTAAGGGATTCATAGTAAATGAAGAAAGGTTAATGTGGTAGAGTGGTTAAAGCCGCTGAAAGGAAGTGAATATAGAGCCCAGTGCTGCTCAGAGAAGAGTCAGCACCTGCCTGGATAATGAACTATCAATAGAATGGCAAGGTCTGAAAGTGTCCAATTATCACCCCTAGGACTTAATGCTGAGAATCTTGCTTTTTATTGATGCCTGCTACATAATATTTTTTTTAAAAAAAAGGATCACACTGAAATAAAAACAAAACAAGACACATTTTTAGAATTAACGGGAACACACAAGAATGCTGACCATCTTTCATTACAGGAAGAAATAAACAACTATGTAAAACTGTCAACAAGTCAATAAAAAATATGTATAAGGGTTAGTTAGGAAGGAAAAACTCTTCTGCTCCCAAGAAAAGACAGATCAACATTGTGTTTATAAAGGCCCAGAGAGAGGAAAAATGTTTGGGGTTGTCACCGAGGGAGGAGACAAGAGATAAAGAGAAGTATTTGGAGGGACACACACCAAAGTTGCTGACATCAGGGAGGATAAAGTTACTTAAAATGCTCCAGGGAGAAAAGACCAGAGGAGAATGATGACATGATATAGCTTTGGGGCCAGCCCTAAGACCCCTGGGCTCCAAGGCTGGACAGAGCCTGAACAAACATCTGTGCGAATTTAGAACAGAAGCAGCAGAGACATCTGTCATCAGAATATTACACTGACCATTTCAACCTGCTTGGGCTAAAGATCTGTGAGTCCTCGCTATGAAATTTTAACATAGCCCCAGTTTGCAAGGTAGGAAAGATGGCATGAGGTTAGTTCTTAAATATCCCAATCACTTGGATTTCAGAGGTTGAGCTAAAATAATTAGAAAAACAATGGAACTTTTTGGCACAGAATCAGCAGTGGGGTAAAAATTACAGTCACTGATAGTTATGTTACCAGCAGTGTTGGAGGCAAAATTGGACCTTGGTTCTTGAGTTTGGCAAAGACAGACTGTAGAGGCAAAAACTCAAATTATAAGAGAAAGTGTATTTAGAAAGTTACAGAGGTAGAAGAAGTAAGCCAGCTGGGCTGCACAGGATCAGGAAACAAGTTGCAAAAACAAAGAAGGGCCCTTGGAACACAGGAGAGGGAAAGCAAAGGCCTTGTGGGGGCAGGGGTTAGGGAGAAGGGGGAGGGAAGGCATGGGTCCTGGGTCGGTCCTCTTGGGGGTTTTAAAAACTGAGAGTTTGTTGTATGTCTTTGAGGAGGATCTCAATAGAATGTTCATCAGCTTTATGAGCTTTGTTCCCCTGACTTCACTTCTCCTTTGGTGTGGTTGGCACAAATGGCACTAATTGGAGTTCTGTGATCTATCTCCCTGAATGGGGTGAGTTAAGCTATTTACCTTCTAGTTGGGGAAAAGAAGTGAAAACCATTTTCTCTTAAGTGTCCTTGGTTAGGGAAAATAGAATTTTGCAATTTACCAGATGGCTGTAAATTACTTGGTCATTTAATTATTTGCCTCAGTTTCCCTATTCTACCTGTCCTGGCTTAGTAGCCTGTCTCAGTTTTACAATCCTTCAAGTGAATTTATAAAAATAATAATTTAGCCCAGCTGGCATGGCTCGTTGGTTGAGCTTGGACCTATGAATCAGTAAGCCATGGTTTGATTCCTGGTTAGGGCACATGCTCGGATTTCAGGCTCAATCCCAGTGAGGGACATGAAGGAGGCAGCTGATCAATGATTCTCATCATTGATCTCTCTCTCTCTCTCTCTCTCTCTCTCTCTCTCTCTCTTTCTCCCTCTCACTTCCTCTCTGAAACCGACAAAAATATATTTTTAAAAGAAAATAATTTAATGAGGTGGTGGAAAGTTTTTCTTTTCTTTTAAAATATCTTTTTATTGATATCTTTAGAGACAGAGGGAAGGAGAGAAAGAGAGAGATAGAAACATAAATGAGTGAGAAACATCAACATGAACACACCCTGCTGGGGAGCAAGCCCACAGTTGAGTCATGTACCCTGACTGAAAATGGACCAGCAACCTCTTGGTACATGGTTCAATGCTCAACCACTGAGCCATACCACCAGGCTCTTTCTTAAAAGTTTTTTTATTTCTTAACTCCTATTTTTGTGCTTGCATTATCAAATATCAAGGGATCAAATAGTAATCTTATCTTGAATTACTAATCCATCCCTCAGTTAAAAAAAAAAAATCACTTCCACAGGGAATGATTATAACACAATTGAGTATGTCATTTGCCTTGGGCATGTTAGAACTGTTTCTTAAAGCCTTCTCTTAAATGCACTGAGAAGTAGAATATCTGACTTTAGACTATGTAATTAAAGTCATGATTGTCAAACAATATTACCAAATACAAAACATTTTCAATAATGACCCTGCTATGCACACTAAGGGGCAAAGAAATTCCACTTTATTAGCAGAAAGCATGACTTACTTGCTAAGGTGTAGGTGACAGAGTACCTTACTTGCATCTTCTCTTAAAATCTACTTCAAATTCCCCTCTTCCTTCACCTTAAATAGATTAGTGGAAGAGCAGGGTCCAGAATGAGTCACCCCAAGATGTGCCTCTGTGATATGCAGATTGTTTTGAGCTAAAGGTCACTTTAGCCACATGCTCAAGAGATACTTCTGATCCTCCCTTAATCTAGAACTTGAATTAGGAGCCTTGCCCATAAGAGATGATCAGAGATAACTTCTTTTGATCTATCTAAAGGACAGAGCAAACATTTTTTTTTAAACTAAATGTCTGTTCTTATCATCTTGCAATAACCCTTTTTTAGCCCCTAAGGTAAATCATTACCTCATCTCTAGCTCAAGATATCTTATGTACTTCAATTCCTCTTTCCTTCCTCTGAACCTCTCCTGCAGGTAGGTCTCTCCCCTACATATGTATGTATTAAATTTGGTTCATTTTCACTTGCTAATCTGTCTCACATCTACTGATTTCTAGAGCAGCCAGAAGAACCTTGAGGGCAGAGGAAAGTTTCTTCTTTCCCAACTAGTGGAAGCCAAGAATGATGACTTGCAACTAATTTATCACTCCTCCCAGTCAGGAATGAAACTTACTCAATTGGGAACCATCAGACTGACCCCAAATTGGAACAAGTTTACCTTCTAAATTCAAAGTTCATGTTTGCTGAGGAACCCTAAAAATCTGGTCAAATGAAGCTGTTCAATGAAGTAGGCTGTTGGAATGTCACGGATACAATTCTGCATGTGCAAGAGACAATTAAGACTGCATGTGAGAAAGAGATATTTAATGGAGGATTCACAGATTTAGCATAAATAGTCTTCAGAGAGTCCCTTCTGAAGAAATTGTATTCACAATTCTGTGGTTATGTACACAAGTGAGTTTTTATAGGGAGATATTTGGGAATGTATGTTAAATTTTCAAATACATTTGTTAGGAACCACATGGTTTGGGCATGGCTGGATCTGGGTGACCTCTTCTTGAAGCTCAAAGTTCATTGACATGACTCTGTGGAGCTTTGGAAAGTAATGAGTGCTAATGGGGCATTAACAAAAAGCCAAAGGGGGTGGGGGGGAGGAAATGTGAAGCTCAGGAAATTTACATTTTAATTCTGGAACACCTGAACAAAGTATTTCAAACCATAAAGCCTTTGCTACTAACCTTACACAGCAGAAGAATCTCTGGGGATCAAGATGAATTTTAATATAGCCTCTAATCAACACAGCTGAGGAGAGAATTTTACATCTTCCTATTCCAGATGGTGCCATTTTATCAGAGTTCCACTCCTTGGTGTGCTTAGTTAATTAAAGTCCTTACTGTTTGTTAATGACAGATTTGTGCAGCAAAAAATTACTCTGGAACAGATGTCGGCAAATTTATCAAAGTGGCTGGGTAATCATCCTAACTTCTCTGAAGGACTATTCCAACTCACCCATACTGAACTTGCCCAGGACCTAAATATCACCTGTGCCTTCACTGCTTTTCAAAGGGAGGCCAGGGGAAGAAGAGACAATGGGAAGGGGAAGACCAATAGCAAGCTCTTTGGCCAAAGTTACCTACTTTGAAAGGAATAATCAATAATGAAAGCATTGCAGCAGTTTCCAAGGCAACAGTATCAAGATGATAGAGTGTCCCAAAAAATGTATATACATTGATAGCTCAATTTGAAAATGGAAAGCATTTTAATAAATACCACCTTTATAATTACTCATAGTGTGTGTATACATTTTGAGGGAGTTACTTAATATAGACTGCATATTTATTGATATATATTTGTAGATCTTGTTATTTTTTTTAATTAAATTTAATGGGGTGACAAAGGCTAACATGGTTGTATAGGTTTCAAGGGCACTTCATCTGTATAGTGCATCGTGTGCCCACCACCCAAAGTCAAATCTTTCATCAACATGTATTTGTGTATTTTACCCAGTAACCCCCTTTTCTCTGCTAACCACAACACTGTTGTCTGTGTCTATGCGTTTTTATTTGTTTCTTGCTTATTTGTTACTTTCATTTTTATATTCCACACATGAGTGATATCATATGGCTCTTAACTTTTCCTGCCTGACATTTCACTTAGTATTATAATCTCAAGATCCATCCACATTGTCACAAATGGCAGTATTTTGTCTTTTTTATGGCTGAATAGTATTTCTTTAAAACAAATTTTTTAATTGATTTCAGTGAGGAAGGGAGTGAGAGATAGAAACATCAGTGATGAGAGACACTTACTGATCAGCTGCCTCCGGCATGCCCCATATTGCAACCCACGCACGTGCTCTGATTGGGAATTGAACTATGTCCTCATAGGTGGAGGCTCAACCATTGACGTATGCCAGCTGGGCTGGCTGAGTAGTATTTCAAAAGAACTCATACAAAGAATACCAAACTAACAATCCATTTATACAGTGGGCAGAGGACCTGAACAGATGCTTTTTCCAAAGAGACACACATATATCTGGCCAGCAGATATATGAAAAGATGCTCAACTTCACTAGGTATTAGGAAAATGCAAATCAAAACTACAATTGAGATACCACCTCACACATGTTAGTATGGCTACTATCAATAAAATAAGAGATAACAAGTGTTGGAGAGATTGTGGGGTAAAAGGAACCCTCATTCATTGCTGGTGGGAATGTAAACTGGCACAGCCACTATGGAAAACAGTATGGAGGCTCCTCAAAAATTTAAGAATATGACCCAGCAATCCCTCTTCTGGGTATCTACCTGAAAAATTTGAAAACATTTATTCACAAAGATATATACACCTCTATGTTCACTGCAGCGTTATTCACGGTGGCCCAGATGTGAAACAATGGAAGTGACATTGGCTAAATGATTGGATAAAAAAGATGACATATTTTTATGAGACTCTCCCAATAATTCCCACCACAGGCTTCCTAATCAACTTGCATTCCTATTTGCTGTAAACTAGCAGCTCAAATAAACTTTTATCTCATATCTTTGTTCCTCTTTTGTCAGTATATACCTGCAACTAAAATGGCAGCTTAAAATAACCAGATCAAAGTGGGGGAGGGGAAAGGATGAGACACCGTTAATTAACACAATAAAACAACAACCAAAGTTACAACAAGTACCTTGTCTCACCTCAAAAGCTCTATGGATCTCTGAACTCAAAATTGCAGAGGTGGTGATGGGATGTGTGTGTGCGAGCATTTGAATACTGCCTGTTCTTTGGCAATTTCAAAACACTGTATATAGCTAATGCCTTCCAAAGAAAAACCCAGGAAAGGGTTAGAGTAGGTAGTTTTCATTAGGATAAGATAGAATCAAGTGATTTGAAAAATATAAATCCTGTACAGATGTCAGATCTTCTTTGTTTTAATCACCTAGCTCTCTTAAAGGGAAGACAAAGTGTTTTTTAGTGATTCATATAAATCTTGATTCACATAGAATGTTATATTTAAAATTTGCAAAGAACATATTATATTTCAGTATATATTTATTGCAGTTATTGGCATAAGAACAGGACCTTATACAAGA
This sequence comes from Pipistrellus kuhlii, assembly GCF_014108245.1. NCBI lineage: Eukaryota > Metazoa > Chordata > Mammalia > Chiroptera > Vespertilionidae > Pipistrellus > Pipistrellus kuhlii. Next base: position 147,507,408 of record NW_023425404.1, read on the forward strand.
GCAGTTGTAAAGGTAAGGAAGAGCTGTTGTACAGAGACACTGAATTACCATATTCACCAAAGTTACTGGGGCTGAACAACAACTAGATCTTGAGTTGCTTCCATACCAAGCTATTTATGATAAATCTCATAATAAACTCTACAAAGCCTTAGTAAAGATTTCCTCAACTCTGACAGTATGTATAATCCCACTCCATAAAATCATATTTAAAGAATTTGTCTCTTTATGAAAACAGCTTCACCTGGGACTAGAAAGAAAGTGCTTACATTTATTATAAATAAAAACGTTTCAAAGCCATTGGGAGCCTTTTACTCTAATATAAATATGCAAAGAGCCAGAGCACTCTACTTTCAAAGTCACGTTATATGATGCCCCCTGGTCGGGTGCACAGTAAATCACGCAGAAAATAGGTGTGAACTGCCTTTTAAATTGCCAACCTGGGCAAATGGCAGAAGGGATATTGAGGCTATAAATTTTAGGAAAAGAGAATCTCTTAACATTTAAAAGGTTTGGGGACAAATTAAGCTTCAAGCTCATGAAACATAAGGAAATAAGTGCGAACACAAAGAGTAAAAAAAAAAGCAAAATGAGTATCATAAAAATATATTAAAATTGTTCACTGTGTAGGTATGAAAGTATTATCCTAGTTCCCTGGTGGTCTAGTGAAAGTTTTCCTGCCTCTCTTCCTCTTCACCCCCACAATGGGGGCAGAGCCCTGGGAGGGATCCACGATAGAGCAAACACACTGAGCTCTATTTTAGTTCAGGGAAACGTTACAAGCAGGTTAGCACACCTTTCCATAGCGCTGGTATTTTCTAATATTTAGAAAACTCTAGTCATGAAAAGTTGAACTAGTAGAAGAGGTGACTGTAACTCTCCATGTACTCATAGTCTCAGACCAGCACAGAAGCCAGATCCACTTGTGTCCTCTTGGTCTTCCAAAGTTCGCATGAACATATCCACAAATGCACCACTAGCAACCACATGTTGAACTCCTATTGGGTGTCAATTTACACACCTTCATCTATCACTTGTTTTGCCCTTACTCCATGCTTTTTAAATAATAATTTATGTTTTGCAAATTTGGAAACAGAAAGTCACGAGTGTTAAGTGATCTCTAGAAGCTTTGCTAAGGAGCTGAGTCAGGAATTCCAAAGCCAGTCAGTTTCACTCAGAACCCCCTCGTCTTTTACACTCCAGTGTGTGGCCTATTGAAATGGTCCAGATTTGCGATACAAATTATTTTTCAAACTAGATATTAACTACTTTAAATTTAATTGTCTTGATTCCTTCCATTTAAAACCGAAGTACTGTTATTTGTTAGCCACCATTTATGAGTAAGTCAATAATCATAAAACATGATTATTTTTCTGAACATGTGCCTATTCGGTTCTTAAGTTAAAGTCTGCATGGGTTTACCTGAGCAATTATTCTCTTGCACAAAAGCAAAGAGCTAAACCAGTATTATAGGGTTTATTCTAAGTTTCCTGTTGCTTTCAGAATAGCACATTTAACTGGAGATGACCTGAAAAACCATTTGTTAGCTCAGCTCTGCATCACTATAATTTTGTCATTTCAAAACTTTTATATAAAATGAAATCATGCAGAAGGCAGCCTGTTGAAATTGACTTTCCACCTCAGCATAATGCCTTTAAGATCATCCACATTTTTTTCTGTATATTAGCAGTTTATTTCTTTGGATTGCTGAATTGTTTCTGATGACATACATGGAACACTACTGCTGAGAGGATGTTAAGTGAATATGGCTTCTCATCTTGGATAAAAACTTTACATTTATAACTTTTTCATTTAGTTTGAACAGAAATCCTGGCTTTAAAACTTAATGCTGACACTTGGGTTTTTTTCTTAGCTAAAGTCAAGGGAGGCAACTAAATGAGATGGCCTTTAATTTCATCCAAGCTCTCAAACTTTGTATAAAAATGATCTTAGAAAATGAAGAAGCTCCAAAGAATGTAAGGCATATTTCTTAAGGTATACAATACATTCTTCACCTTTAGTACATCTGCTATCAAAGTTGTTTTGGCCTACCCAGCACTACCAACCTTAATACACTAATAACACTCTGATTAGGGCACAGGTAGAGAAGTATAATGCAGATGAAGGAGGAAAAATCACATCCCTCCAGCCACACTGGTTTTGGGGTGGCATGTGGCACAAATCAAGCTAATCAGAGTCAACAGTACTCAATAATGGAATTTTGCTACAATTGCTAAGAAGAGAAACCCTTTGGTTGCTAAATCACAATTTGGAAGCAGCCTGACTATAATGAAACTACTCCGGAGGGAAGCGATACTGAGAAATGGAGGGGAAAATAATTCTGTTGACACCATTTCAATCTTTGGAGTTTGCCACATTTGCTTTAAATTCATCCTTTTTGCCTGCTCTGTGAAAATATATATGGTCCCTTTAATACCTTTTCCTTTGCCAGCTGGTACCATGCTAAATTCTGTCAGTAGGGGGCGAGAGGGAGACATTGCCAAAACAATAGTGTTTCTGCTTCCTAATTCCTGGGTGTTGGCTCTGCAGGCTCCTGTAGAAATGCAGCTGCCAGCGCCAGCTCCTCCAGTGCACACCTGGCTTCCTCAATGCCCAGCAACTTCAGCACCCACAGCCTCTTTAGCATCAGGCATCTGCCACTGCACACTGGCCCAAACATTCAGTGGCCAGCTGCTTCCCCCTGGACCTCAACAGGCGGTTTTGCAGTGAATTGCCTCCAGGGAGACACCTCTCCATGAAATCTGTCACCAGAGAGTGCATTCAGGCAAGTCCCAGAGAGAAAACTTGCAGAAAGTTCTGCTTGTGCCTAAGAGCCAAGTGACTGCTCAGGGATGCAGGGAGGAAAGACCATTCTTTCTCCATCAAGGTCTGCATCTCAGCCTGGGAGGTGGGCTATTCTTTGGGCGCTCAATCTCACCCTGGAGTTGTGGCTACTCCTTATATCTGCTATGCCTAAATTCTCGAGAGTTCTTTTTACTCCCTACTAGCCAATCAATGGATATGCTAACTTCTTGTTATAGTTAATAAATATTAAGCTTTCCCTGTTCAAGTTACTCTGAGGTTTCTGTCTCCTGACTGGATCCAGATTGATATGCCAGGCCTGCAGGCTGAGCCACCCTTAGACTTCTCAGTTTTATAATCTGATAAATTCCATTTTTGCTGGTGTTGGCTATAGAAAAGTTTTATAACTGGAACTTGAAAAATTTTGATACAAATAAGATCTACAAAATTAATAAGGTTAATACAGAGAAAATGATCTTAGAAAGTTTTATAAATATACTAGAGGCCTGGTGCATGAAATTCGTGCACAGGGAAGGGGGTGTGTCCCGCAACCCAGCCTGCACCCTCTCCAATCTGGGACCCCTTGAGGGATGTCTGACTAAATAGGCATCCCTCTCACAATCCAGGACTGCTGGCTCTCAACTGCTCACCTGCCTACCTGATTGCCCCTAATTGCTTCTGCCTGCCAGCTGATCACCCCTAACCACTCCCTGCCAGCCTGATTGATGCCTAATTGCTCCCCTGCCAGCCTGATTGCCCCTAACTGCCCTTCCCTGCTGGCCTGGTTGCACCCAACTGCCCTCCCATGCAGGCCTGATCAACCCGAACAGCCCTCCCCTGTTGGCCTGGTCACCCTCAACTGCCCTCCCCTGCAGTCCTGGTCCCCACAACTGCCCTCCCTGCAGGCCTGATCACCCCCAACTGCCCTCCCTTGCAGGCCTGGTCTCTCCCAACTGTCCTCCCCTGCTGTCCTAATTGCCTACAACTTCCCACCCCTGCTGACAATCTTGTGTCCACATGGGGGTAGCCATCTTGTGTGTTGGAGTGATGGTCAATTTGCATATCACCTCTTTATTATATAAGATTTTATAAAAGTAAATTGAAATTCAAATTTAATTGGTACAGATTCCAATTCTAGCAAACTTTTTCTCAGCTACACAGGGATGATATTATATTGATAACTTGGAATATGCTTTAATTGTGTGTGTGTGTTTAAGCTAAATTTCATAACTTTGAAACAGGGCTTTAGTATAAGGGACCAGTTTCATTCAATACACCTCACCACATGCAGTGAAGAACTAGTCTCTCAGAAAACTGATAGAATTTCTCTCTGGTGGTGAATCAATGTATTCAAGTAAACATTAAGGAGTTAATACACTTATATTGATCCAGAGACTATCCAACAATAACATCGAGTGAGTGAAGTAATTTAATATAAGATATAGATACTAAGCAAAGATATACGACAGATTATTTTTAATTTTGGTTTGTGCTTTTATTATTATTTTATGTGTGCACAGAAGTTTGTTTTTAGCTGATTTTTCCCACTATGCCATATTAATAAAAACATCTGTCCTATTTTTAGAATAGACATAAATGGTGCAGCCAAATTAAACATGCAAAGATAACAAGTTCTAAAAGATAGTCTCTTAGTTAAAAAATAGCATTCGAATGAACAGATTTTTTCAGATTCTGAGAGCCAAAAAAAAAAAAAAAAGGAAAGAACACAGTGATTTTTATATAAATATATAATCATTATTGTATATCTTCAAATTTCCAATTACTAAGATGACAACAAGCAAAAGTGTTCAAGATAGAAGTAGCCATTGAAATCAGGTCAACAAATATTTCAAAACTTAAAGAAATATTGACTAAAACCCAGACAGGTAAAGTGCCAAACTCCCATTCACAAGCCTTTAGTGTCTGCTGTCAACAAAGAGTGGGTGGGAGGAGTCACCAGAATTTTAAGTCTTAACCCAAAGCCCATGTTTCTATGACTGATATAAAGGACACAGAGACCATTATGTGATCAGGAATTAACAACACTAGACTTCCATCTCCTTCAAAAATAGATAAAGGTCCAAGAGGTTCAAAATTATTTGCATTAGAGGTCTTACCTCTCATGTTTGGGGTAGGATATAGGTTGGAATACCACTGAGGTTTGATGTTTTCCTGGCTAATAAGAAGTTCTGTTTTTAAGAAGTAACTTGATTGGGTTCTGCCATTAATATCTCTGACTTTTATAGATATTTAGGAAAAAAATAATTAGTTTTCCTTTTCCAATCTGTTAAAAATATATTAATTTAGTCTCTATCACTATAGACAGAAAGTTTGTGTTTCTGTTATCATATTATCTTTTTTTTTTTTTCAATTTCAGCCTCCTTAACCTAGCATTAAAAGGAAAGTTACACATTACACAAGGGGATATGGAAAAATAAAACAAGGAGTTCCAGCAGGAGAATTGGGCCTGGTGCTCTGAGAACACTGGAAAAGGAGCCCAATTATCGGGTCTAGTAATAATTAATGTCGTTTTTAAACATTCGTTTAAAATCTTGCTTGGCGTTGACTTGTATTGACATAACCTTCAAGCACGTGGTATCTACAGAACGTGTGAAGTGCAATTAACAAGTTTTGCTTGAAAAAGTTTGTGTTTGGTTTGGTTTTTGTTGCAAAACTAGGGCTAAGAAGATGGTGGATGAAGAGCATATTCGGCACTGCATGCTTTACGAGTTCCAATTAGGAAGAAAAGCAAGTGAGGCTGCAAAAAACATCTGTAGTGCTCTTGGTCAAGATGCAGTTAGCCCCAGAAAATGCCAGCGTTGGTTTGAGAAATTTCACGAGGGAAATTTTTCGTTAGATGACAAGAGTGGTCGAGGCCGTGTGTCCAATTTTGATCAAGAAGCTCTTCAAGCTCTTTTGGTGCAAAATCCTCAAATTACCCAACAAGAGCTTGCGACAACTTTAAATTGTTCACAAAAAACAATTTCCAATCAATTGCGTGCACTTGACAAAGTCCAAAAGTTTGGAAAATGGGTTCCTCATGAGTTGACTGACAACAACCATAATCAAAGAGTTACAATTTGCAGTTCGCTCCTCTCTCGTCAAAACCGTTTGCCGTTTTTAGAGCAAATTGTTACGGGAGATGAAAAGCGGGTGCTGTATGTTAATTTGAAAAGGCGGCCTCAATGGTTGGACAAAAATGAGGCTCCGCAGCCCACGCCAAAACCTGACTTGCATGCGAAAAAAGTGATGTTGTGTGTTTGGTGGAATTTTAAAGGAATTCTTCATTATGAACTTTTACCATCTAACCAAACCATTACAACTGCAGTGTATAGTGCCCAATTGGAAAGGTTAGCCCAAGCTTTAAGAGAAAAAAAAAAACCCGCACTGATTAATCGGAAGGGCGTAATTCTTCACCACGATAACGCACGACCGCATACTGCAAGAATCACTGCTGAAAAACTGCGCCAGTTGGAATGGGAAGTTCTCCCTCAACCTGCATATTCTCCTGATATTGCCCCTTCCGATTACCATTTGTTTCGTTCTTTGCAAAACTTTCTTCTTGGAAAAAAATTTAATAATGAAGAATGCCTCAAAAATGCATTGACCGAATTTTTTGCATCAAAATCACAAGAATTTTACAACAGAGGGATTAAAATGCTTCCTGAGCATTGGGCACAAGTAGTAGAAAACAACAGCAACAATATTGTTGATTAAATTTTTGTTGTATTGTTTAAATAAATTCGATTTAAAAAAGTATTAGAAAACGACATTAATTATTACTAGACCTAATACCTTTACTACACTTACGCTTCCCACTAAAAACTTGACATGTGTTATTTCAGGAGGCTCCACAATGGCCTTGTAACAATGGCATTATTACTCTTCATGGAGAAAAAAACTGAGGGCCAAAATAGTCAGGACTCTTGTTCAAACCCTAGCTTGTCAAAATCCACAACCCAACGTCTCTCTAATAAACCATGTTCTTTCAGTGGGAGAAAGAGGAAGAGGTTAGAAAACAGAGCCAAGATAGAGAATGATGAAGAAAAGGTCAGTAGGTATGAACCTTGTATTTCTGTCAATGTACATATCAATTCTCAGACAGATACCAGTGTTACTAAGGTTAAAGTGTGACAACCAGTAACACGGAATAAAGAAAATATGATAGTGAGAAGTGGCATCCTTCTGTTTACCTGGTGGAGTTCCCTTGCAACTGGATTTGATCTACTACTTATGGAAAGAATTTTTGGCTAATTAAACAACGTTCCTTTGGCCCAGATGGTTCTTATACCTCTTGGGTTGCTCTTTTTTTTTTACATATATTTTTTAATTTTATTGTTTAAGATATTACAAATAGTAGTACATATCTCTCTCTTTTTTCCCCGACTGACTTTCCCCCATCACTCCTACCACTCCCCTCAGTACTTGCCCTCATCTCTCCTCCCTCCCTCCAGCCCATCCCCAGCTTCTTGAGTCTGTTGGTTGTGCTTATATGCATGCATACAAGTCCTTCAGTTGAGGGGGATAACCTGAGAGGTGTTGGAGGGCAGACCTTTATTTTGTTGGCTGGAGAACATTACATACACTAAGTCACTGATGAGATGAAACAGAGGGTCAAACCTGGTTAAAGGCTGTGTGACTCACTGAAAAGATCACAATGGGAATTCTTTAAGATAGTAAAAAAAAAACTATTCTGCAATAAATAGCATATTTTAAAAACATATACTGACATTTTATTTGCGTATTATTTACCCTTTTTTCTTTATTGATTATGCCACTGCCTTCACAACTAATATTACAAAAGGACACTAGAACACCAGCAAAATAATCTTTGGTGGCAGATCTCTTTTACATTCTACCATGCAATTATTTCAATGGAACTCAGATATCCTGTAGAATCTGTAAACTGCATTACAAAAGACTCATTCAACTACCTTCAGTGGACTCAAACTTTAAAAGAGGAGATTATTTCCCCCCCAAAGTTCCAGATTGCATGGTTTTATCCCCTCTCTATGATATGCATTTAGATTGCTTCATTACGCTGCTGGACATGCCTTTTCCTCTCAGCATGAGGAATACTGTTGCCTAAAGAAAGTGGCAAGAGATAGATGGTCCTCTTAGTCATTACCTCATACTGTTAAATAAATTACATTTCTTCTCAGGTGAAGCCTAAGTACATTTCTTTCAAAATCCCCTTATTTATACCCTTATCATTTTGCTCTTCCTCTCTTGTGTTATACAAGCCTACAGTGAATCATAAATTCTTTAAAAAAGGACACTGTTTTGTGTGTGTTTTGAGCAACACATAGTAAACCGTGGATGGTGGATTAATATTGAAGAAAATATACTTAGGAACTTACTTGTTTCTTCTTTTCAATGTATGCACAGGAACATTTTATTTTTGTGACAGGAAACAGCCAAACCTCATCCCATCCCATCCCATATTTTATTTGAGATAAAAAGGACTCTATATAAACTGAGGGCCATAATTTTAAAGCTTGGAAGGTTTGTTTAAAAATAGAATGTGATGGAAAAGAGTTTGCCAGGTACCATAAACAGTACTAAAAGAGGAAGAAATCTCCTATATTTTTAATATTCTGTGGGAAATAAAGCTTAAAATCTTTAGCAAACCCAATTTGAATGTGTCTAGACTATGTTTTTTCAAGTTTGGTATAAACCCAAACCCCAATATTTTGAAACTATGGCCCCAAATCAAAGCATACATCTCTAAGAAGCAATAAATACTTTTATGATCTGAGGACAAAAGACAAGCTCAACTTTGTTTCCTTCAGGATTCCTCGTTATAAATGTTATTGTAAATGAGCAGTTAGAATTGTTGCTGGCAGTTTTTGCAATATACATTTTAGAGGTATTTCATAGTCAAATAAGTATACCAAACTTGTTATGTAGAGCACATATATTCTGCCCTACTTCATGCTCATACAAGTAGAGGAGAGTGAATGGTGTGTGCTGCAACATTTATGACCTTCTGCTAAGACAAAATTTCATTCTTTAAAAATTTATTGGTGCTTTCTAACAGGGAGCTAATTTTGCTTCTTTTATAGCTGTCAACTCCCTATTTATCTTACTGACTCTAATTTATGGGGCTAGGAAAAATATTCTTCCATTTCAATAAAAATGTCTTTCACACAGAAAAACAGCGCTATCTCTGCATACTATGACACTGTTGAGACTAATTACTAGTAAATGTACAGAGAGCCTAAAAAAAAAAAAGTCCAAATATTAGCTCATAGGTATAATTTGTTGATGTACTTCCATGGTGTATGACAATGAGGTTGACGGAGATTTGAACTGTACTATAAAAAATCAACTTTATGATCTTAGATTCCTGAAACAGGAAATATAGAAGCTCTTGGAGATCAGATATTTCCTAAGAAACAAAAGCCAAATAGGGAAGATGTTGGGAGGAAACACATAGAAAAAGTGTTTCCTGAATGAATAGCATTTTGGAACATTATTCATAAACAGTCATAATATCCCTCAAAATACCAACAAGGTGTGTGCCAGAGTGTATATGATTTATCTTTTAGCTAATTATGCCTACTTTTAAGGGGGAAACCACAACATTAATTTTAAAGTGTCTGTCTATGCAGATGTAACCAATGGGGTACTCCCACAGGTAAACTAAGGCTGATATCCTAAAAGCTCATCCCTCTTAAATGTGTCAAATATAGGAGGGGATATATTGTATTTATTATCCCCTTTTGATAGCTACAGAGCATTTTGTCTTTGATTCTTTATCTTTTTCACTCCAAAGAATACTGAGAGTCTGTCTCCTCCATTCTTGGCTTTGGTTTAACAAACTTTGGATAATGGGTAGAGAGAGCTGAGAGAATCAAGGAAAATAAAGTGCTTAAAGAAGAAAGAGGGATTTTTAAGAGAAAGAAAAGAAAAAGGATAAAGGTGAGAAACTGGATTTCAGGGAAAACAATTTTGAGAGTTAGGCTTTGAGACCATTGCAAAAATGAATTTTAAGAGATTTTACAGAATTGAAACACTCTAATACAGTTTATTGAACTTAAAAATAAATGTATACTGAGTGATTTTTTTAAAGCAGTCTATGCTATGCTGAGACCATGTGTACCTGGATTTTTGTACAGATGTGGATGTATCATGCTCCATTTTTCCTATATCCTTGATTTTAGAATGTTCCTTCAGGAACAACATATCCTAAACTCTCTTAATCCTGAGAAACATGTTTTATCTGAAATATAGTTTTAAAAATTATTAGAACTTTAGCCCAGCCAGGGTGACTCAGTGGTTGAGCATTGACCTATGGAACAGGGGGTCAAGGTTCAATTTCCCATTTAAGGCACATGGCTGGGTTTCGGGCTTGATTCTTAGAAGGGGGTGTGCAGGAGGAAGCCGATCAATAATTCTCTCACATCTTTCATGTTTCTATCTCTCTCTCCCTCTTCATTCCTCTCTGAAATTAATAAAAATATATTTCTTTAAACTTATTAAAATTTTAGATTTTTATTGGGGGTATTGCATTAAATTTCCTCATCTATAAAACTGCTTCAAGCTTATTTGAAAAAAAATGAATTGTTAAAAGGCAAAGTACAGTCTCCATTGCATTCACCGCCATTCTCACTTTTCTAATGTCATCATTATTGACTGTTTTGTTGTATATTCCTGCTGTTTACATATCCCATACTGAAAAAAATAATCAATACTATTGTACTTTCTTGCATTTTAAACTCAACTTGAACCTACAATTGAACTAACAAGCACAATTCTATTAAACTGATTCTAGAGTTCCTTTAAAAGATCAACATGGCACAATCATACATATATTGATAATCTTCAGCTTTACTTAGGAAAGCCCCATTTTCTATCAAAACATTTGAAGTGTGTTTGTTTTTTTGTTTGTTTTGTCACCATGTTTATGTTTTTACTAGTTAGGATTGGCTAAGTGATGTTGCACTAACAAACAATTCCATAACAGTATTTATCCCTGACTTAATTATTGTCTGTTGTGGGTCAGTCAAGGCCTTCGCTCATCAGAGTCATTCAGCACCCAATACTATGTGCTTCCACAATCCCAGAGTAGTAGGAAGGGCACATGATGATCTGAACAGTAGTATCTAAACTCCTACCTGGAAGTGAGACACATCACTTTTGCTCCTTTTTCATTGGCCAAAGCAAGGTACAAGGCAGTGACTAATTTCAAAAGAGGGGGAAAGTTTAATTCTGATGTGTGACACAAGAGCAGAGTGCTAAAAACTTTGGTGGGCATAATATATGACTCAGTATTACTTTTTTGGTTCAACTCTCAAATTTTAACTACTTTTGGTAAGGACAAATATTTTACATTATTGCTTCCTATTTTCACCCTCAAATATGTATTTTGCTCTATGTGAATATGTTATAGAAGGATAATTCATAACATTAAACATAAGGTCATTATCAAAAAATGTTTTTATTGACTTAAATTCCAAAACTTAAATTTCCCAAGTCTCACAGATTCCCCAAATATGGACATTTAATTCCAATTCTATCTGCAATTTTGGACAATTTGTTTTATATATTATCTCATGGAGTTCCTTACTTTCTGTAGTTCTTTATTTCTTTGTTGGGTTAAAAAAGGTAAACAACACAATGATTTTAACCAGCAGTGGACTCTCAAAGCATGGAGTAAGCTTCCTATTTGATTCATATAGATCTTAGTAATACTAAATGTTTACTGATTAGTGGTTAAATGCCTGATGTATTTATTTTTAGACCAGGTTTTCATTTTTTCCAATCTAGTTCATGGAGAACAAAATCATATGTGAAACAGTCACACTGAACTTGGCCAACAACAAAAGGCTGTGACTATAGTGCCTGAAAGAATGCTTATTCGTTATTCCCTAGACCAGCATATTTCTCAGCAGAGACAAGAGCATATACTGCAGACATGGAAAATCTGGGGAACTGGAGCTCTTGAAAATACCATTTATGCTACATCAAACTTGAGCCTACTCAGGCAATGTAAATCTTTCCCATATGTGATGACTGCTTGCTGCCCAGCTTCCAATTCTAAAGGACTCATAAACATCCCAAATACTTCTTTTTAATTTCTACCAGGACTCTGCAGCTATCTTATGCTTATAGTTGAAAAAAAAAAAACCACACAGTTCTCTAATAAGATAGAAAGAGAGATATTTCACCCTGAGAAGAGGCAAAAATACAACCTTATAATTCAGGTATAAATTTAAGACATTTTTATATTCCAGGATAGATTTAAATTTTAATAAAAGTAAATTGCCCTTTAAATTATAGATACAATAATATTAAAGACAGCAAAAGCTCTATCTATCTTGAATTCTGAATTGTATCCTAAGACTCTCAGTGTTTTGGCTCAGGATATAGGTATGGGGATTTTCACAGGCCAGAATCAAGATGTATGGCGTGAGAAAGAATGATTTGTGCTGCCACATGGGGAGTAAGGGGGAGTCTGAGAGATATAAAATGGCCAACGAATTGGTAAAATTTTTAAGGCATTTAGATGATTTAAAACAGTGCCTCTTTAAGTGTGGTCCATGGACCACCTGTCTCATAATCACCCGGAGTTTCTGTTAAACTGCATGTTCCAGAGCCCTATACCAGGTTAACTGGATCAGAAACTGGACAAGGACCCAAAATCTGCATTTTTAAGTTCTTCAGGTGATTTTTGCACCTGAAAAAAAAAAAAAATCTAAATCCACAGATTTATGGAAAGAAGACAGAAGAAAAGAATATTTTAAATTAAAGACTTACAAAGACAGGCCAGAAACTCAGGCAATGAAGCTGTCTTACTTAGATCTTAAAGCAAGAGGAAGTAAGAATCTCATAGTCTTGGAATAGCAAATGCTATACTGTTGGTTGAATAAGACATCTCGAGGGAATTTTAAAGTATCCTTAACGTCACATCTCAGGCCCAGCAACAGTTCCCATAGGGGATGCATTGAAATCCTGTCACTGACTTCCCCATCCCCCCTAAGGTCATCCAGTAGTGGACCATGGCTATCAGAAGTTCAGAAAAGACATACTCCTGTAGACTACCTATTTTTCTCTGATAACCAATACCTTTAATTTGCTTCCTTCTGCTACCACACTGCTAGCTCAGCCGTACCCCACACTCTAGGATCAGATTTTGGGTTCCCGACTATAACCCAATTTTTTCCTTTTTTTTTTTTTTTTTTTTTTTTTTTTTTTTTTTGTGTGTGTGTGTGTGTGTGTGTGTGTGTGTGTGTGTGTATTTCTATCTAGGATCTAATTCCCAGTTGTTTAATGAAACTACACCTTGCTTTCCATTTCAATCTTGAGTCCTCTTCTGAACTCCAGCCAACCTGCTGACTGGTTTCCCTGAAAATGAAAGCAAAGCCTGCTGCACCTGTTCAATATACCTGATCTTTGCCTATCATCTTGCTCACTCTGGCTGGTTGGATCTCATTTGCCACATCATGGTACCCCTGATGTTCACTGCTTCCCCAAACTAGACCACAATGTTGTTAAACCTGCAGGCTGCTGTTCATAGCTTTTCAGAAAAGACTTTCACTTAGAGCCTTCAGTTGCATAGAGTGACAATTTCCCACCCCACCCATGTGCACAAGTCTACTTCTGCATACCACCCCTCCTCTGTCTACACCCTGGGTAGCCGGAAACTGGGCCACACTCAGTCCGTTGCCAAGTTTTAGCCAAGAAATTCCACAGATGTCCCAGAGGATTGGTGAAAACCTAAATAGGCCACGAGTTTGGGAAAAATCTCACAACAGTAAGATGAGTAAAGAACTTCTCAGGACTTAGATCTTCAGAGAGACGTGCTGGCAAGTCCAAATTTAGCCTTTATTCTGTGAATAAACTGTAACCCTCTCAGAAAGCCAAAGTGATTTATTTTTTTTTCTTTCTGTTTTTGTTCTCTTTGGAGTTCATAGACCCTGAGCAGATGTTGCTTTTGGGGCAGTTTAACTGTGCTTTAAGAACATGAGTAAGGATCACTCATTACCAATAAGGACTCATTTTATAAGGAACTTTTAACCAGGCAACAATCCTTTTGAGCAATTTACCAAAAGTTCAGCATTTGCTCTGTGTCACTTAAGATGACTTCAGTAAGGATTAGAAAGGTAGCATGTTTCTGGTCTGTAGAAATCAGAATATGGATGAAACAGAAACTAAAGTATGAAGCTCCATTAAGATGTTGAGAGTAGAGATTTTCCTATAAGATTACTCTTTTCATTCCCTAATCCTTTCACCTCTATGCTCCAGACCTAAACAAGTCAAATCCTACACTTTGTCTTTCTAACCTTGATATTCCTCCCTTCAAAGAAACAGAAGTATAATTCAGACCCTCAGAGGATGTTTGACTGACAGCTTAACCCACTACCCCCAGGAAGCGGTCCTAAGCTGGCAGTCGGACATCCTTAGCGCTGTCATGGAGGTAGGAGAGGCTCCCACCATTGCCACTACACTCACAAGCCCTTAGCAGAGTGCACTGACCACTGGGTGGGGCGGGGGGTGGTGGGGTGGGGTGGAGAAACTCCTGCATTGAGCGCCTACAACCTGGTGGTCATTGCATGTCATAGCAACTGCTGTTCAGTCGATTTGCATATTATATAAGGTATCTTACATAACAGGAAGGAAGGAATATTGGTCTGAAAAATCCAGTATATATAATGTAACTTTCTTATTTTTCTTAATACTGTTTGATGGCAAAAATAGCAAAAACTTCATTTTGGTTAAACCAGTGTCTCCATTTTCCTGGGACCATATAATATCAGGGATCTCCAAGGTTCCATGTCTTAGATGGGGGAAAGTGAAAATTCGTTCCATAGTTATCATCTTCCACACGTGGGCATCTCTGAGATGCTGTTTCCCCTTCCCTTCTGTTCTTGGACACTAGTCTACAGACCCAGAGACTACGTCTTCCTTGCCGTGACTCCAACCTCCTCCAGCTTTGGCTCTCACCGTCCCTACTCTTCCCCTCTTGGCTGCACGCAGGGCTTGGGGATACGTGGGGAGGCCCTTTTGGACATGTCTGCCTGGATACCCATTTCTAAGGACCTGGCATCAAGCAGAGCAGCACTAAAAAATGATTCTGAGTTTTTAAGCCTCCATACACTTCACACAGGAAGTGATTCACAGATTCCTATGCTCTTAGATCTCCCCAGTCTGATCCAATTCTTCAGTTCTGTCTCCCACATGCAGCTCAAGGAGTAGTGCCAAGGGTGGCAGTACATGGGGCCTTTACTCAGAATCCTGTCATCCTGCAAGTGCTCAAAGTCACCTTGTTCCCTCTGATTCTCTCCTCTGGCCCCACTACCATGAAAATCATTATCTGCTCTTAGCAATGGGATAAAGGGATGTGTTTTATTTGGTTGTTGTCATCATTGTAATTTAAACTTTAGATTCTGAGGCTTAATGGAGTTTAGCCTTTTGAATCTCAAAACTCTTTTAAACAAAAAAAAATCTAAAGTACTTTTTTTTTATGACTCATTACTTTCTGAGGCAGTATTTTTTGTAAAATAAATGAGATTTGAGCAAATGTAAGGAACAGACTCAGTGCTGACATTCAAGAAATATTTTGAGATGTTTACTCGTGGTTTAAGTTTCTGTCATGTGGAAGGGCTGCTGAAACCCTGACAAATGTGAGCAAGCTAAGAGAAGCAAAGTTTAATAAAACACTAGAATGCTCATCATCTTTATTTATAATACTAAAAGGTTAATATGCTAATTAGAACAGATGTTCCTTCCAGCCATCATTCTGGACATCCTTCTGGATGAAGCCAGGGCTGGAGGGAAGCAGCCCAGGTCCCAGCCACTTGCCAGTGGCCAGAGAAGGGAAGCCCGGGTTCCAGGTTCTGGAAGAAAGCTGGTGCTGGAAGCCAGGGAAAGAAAGGCCTACTCTTGTACACATTTTTATGCATCGGGCTTCTAGTTATGACATAAAATATATGTAGAGCAGCAACCTGAAGTATTTTACTAAGTGGGAATAAAAGTAAGTTTGTGTTTTTTGCCTCTGTCCTTTTACGTCCCAATGGCTGACCATTGGGTGTCTAGTCTGAAAATGTGACCAATCCTTTAACATATCCTTGAGTGAGAAGACTTCACAAAGGATTCATACCCTTTTGTAAGAATAAGACTAGAGAAATACTGAGTTCTCTAATTGGCCATTCAGGTGTCAGGCACTGTGTTATGCACTGGTCATTCAAAAATGGAAGACAAAGTCCCTGTTCTTACCATGTAGCTGAGCTAGGAGAATGGGCCATTGAAGTAAGAAGTGAACATGCAAAGGGATGGGACCATAGGAGATACTATGGGAACAAGGGACAGAGATGGAACCAGGAATAGCATCCCAGAAGAGGTGATGATTTCTCAAGGACAAGACCCAGCAAGCAGTCTAGGCTGAAAAATCCTCTGCATGTGGCAAAGAACACCAAGGGGAGGCTGCAGAGAAATGCCCAGCCTCATGTTTATATGAGAAAGTGGCAGAGGAGATTACAAACCCGAGGGGAGAAAGGGAAGTGTTCATGTTTATCAACTTATTATCCCAAGATGTTTTCTCCCAATATCTGTGTGTGTGTGTGTGTGTGTATGTGTGTGTGTGTGTTCATAAGAAAAATATGGTATTTCATATTATAGAACTGCCATGATATAATGTTAATATTTTTGAAATGTGTAAGTATATCTTTGATGCAGAGATTTACTTTACTTCAAAGAACACTGTGGAGCATTTGGAGTTGCACTTTTGGATGATTCTAAACATTTCATTATTTCATTTGTGATGTATGTCACACACTTCCATTTTAGGAGCTGAAGAAATTTGGTCAAGCAAACAGCGTTTGAAAGGCTGTCTCCACCAAAAGCAGCTCCTGTGAGTGACAAAGAGGATGAATTTCTAATAATCACCATGAATTCCAATTACAGAGAGAGAAGTAAAGAGAAGACTAGGGTTTATTTCTATTATAATCATGAGACTATCAAACGCAATGAACATTCCAACAAGTTGCTGGGATCATTGTCAGGCACATGTTCGTAGAGAGGAAGCATGTTGTAGCCTTGCTCTATGATCATTGGTAAGTCACTAAGCCTACTTTGGACTGTTTGAATCATCCTATCTAATAAAGAGGGAATATGCTAATTGACTGCCATGCCCTCAAAGATAGCGGTGCACACAGCCACAAGATGGCAACACCCAGTCCCTTCAGCCCCACTGGGACATCAGGCTCAGCACAGCTGGGCCCACCCCCATTTAGGTTCAGCTACTCTGCATGCCTGTCTCCAAAGTCCCCCAGTCTTCTCAGCCCACCAGCCACCCAGGACTGGCCTGAGGCACAGGTAACCAGGTCTGGCTGAGGCTTGAGCTGCTGGCAGTAGTAGCAGCAGATGTGTGATGGGCATTACCTTCCCCTGATCCCTGATTGCTTGGTCACCTCCAGTCCCAGAAGGCTCCTGGACTGTGAGAGGGAGCAGGCCGGGCTGAGGGACCCCCCCATCCAGTGCATGAATTTCATGCACCGGTCCTCTAGTTAAGAATAAAAGGAGGCTTAATTGCAATATCTTTGAAATCCCATCCAACTCCTTTATTGTCGAGATTTATGCAACTTCCATTTATAAGTAATTAATGAGTTGATTAAAGAAATGAAATAAGCCACAGACGCCTTTGATGCTAAGAAAGAACGCAAGTTCTCTAACACAAATAACTTGGCAGTTTCTGGGAGGAAAGCATTAGAGCAGACACTAATAATAGCTTTAAAAAAACCATATTGGATACTAGGGCAGTATCCATTCAAAGGGACAGACACATGTTGATTTGGAAAAGCTAAATGAACATATTATTCTAGGATCAAATTATAGTGAAATAATATTCCTGGCATACATCTGAAAACCTGCACTCATTACTTTGGAGTATTCCCACTTAAAATGTGACTGTGTTGCTGCATGGGTTCTTAAATTTAAAGAAAAGCAGCATGCAAATGAAGCAGAGAGCCTGTTCAAAAATCCTGGGATCGATTCCTAGCCATTCCACTTATTTGCTTCATGACTACAAGGCTGAGTCAGAAAGAAAAAAAAAAAATGGAGAAAACCCATAGAAATATTGGATAAAGAAGTGTGGTGTTTTTGGTTTTTTTTTTGCATAATCTATTTATAGTTATTTAAAATATATATATATTATTGATTTTTTTTTTACAGAGAGGAAGGGAGAAGAGAGAGATAGAGAGATAGAAACATCAATGAGAGAGAGACATCGACCAGCTGCCTCCTGCACACCCCACATCAGGAATATGCCCGCAACCAAGGTACATGCCCTTGACCGGAATCGAACCTGGGACCTTTCTGTCCACAGGCCAATGCTCTATCTACTGAGCCAAACCAGTTTCGGCTATTTGTAGTTATTTTAAAAATGCTTTGTTTTACTTTTATTGCTCCCTTTTCTTAAAAAAAGGGGGGGGCGGGAGAGGGGAGGAGAAGCCTTTGTCGCAAAACAAAATAAAACACTCACTTGCCCTTGTTTGACTACACTTGCAATTGGACCAAGGTCTTTGGTATTTCCTGAGTTTAACTTTAGCATAGACTTCTTCAAAAAGCACATCGAACTCACAAAAAATAAACCAGTCTGTTTAATATTAATTGGATTCTATTTTTTTAGAATGTTAAAATGTGCTTTTTGAGTATTGAATGAAGGGATGCAGAAGTACATAGAGAATTGGGGGCTGGCAGATATAAGGGTTTGATGCATGTTAGCCATTACTGGTACCCTGATTTTATGTAAAAAAAAAAAAAGTGGAGGTTTAGAATTATTAAGTAACTTGCACAGAATGATACATGTTCAATGTACCCAATCTAAAATTCAATTCCATAGCCCTTAACCATCACTACAGACTCATTGGAATTTTGAGCAAGGTGGTAGACATTGAATGGAGAAAAAGAATGCCAGAAATATATATTTTTAAACTCTGTAATACATGTCACCTGGTGTGCAGAAAGTGAGGAAAAAGATAAAGATGAAGGGCTGGTTTGAGTGCATCAATGATGTTGAGTTCGAAGCACAAGAATACTCGAGACAACATAGTACGGGGGCTCTGGCTGGCATGGCAACTATATAAGGTGGTGCCATAAAGTGTGCATTGAGATGCAGCCTAGTTTCTTTGCCAAGCCCAAGGTCCTGGTGCATACACTGTGCATCCAGCGGGAGGGGACCTTCATGACAACCCACACAGAGTGTGCATTAGCAGAGGATTTGCTAACCGCAACTCCAGATTGCACTTTCAGTAGGAACCATGGGTCTGGGTGCAATCTTCTGAGGGAGAAAGTGTCACAGGGAAAAGTGAAACAAACACAGACACTCAGAACCAGTACCAGGAGGTGGAGGAAGACAGGAGCCCTCTAAAGAGAGTGAGGGAAGTAGAGACAGAGCCAGAGGCTATTCTTAGATCCTTAATGTCAAAAGACAAGAAGAACATGACAGCAAACAGTATAAAAGACAGAAGGAGCCAAGATGAGCACAGGGATAAAGAGCTGTTGGATTTCACAGCTCCTTCAGCTATCATTAGCAACCCCTGAGAGATATTTTCAGTTTTACGGTAGAAATAAATGCCAAACGGCAAAGGGTTATAGAGTCAGGGAGAGGCGAGGAAACAGAGACAGAAAAATACACACATTTTTCTTGGAATCAGGAAGAGAAAGGTTGGATAAGAAAGTTGAGTGTTTGTTTGTAGAGCTGCAGAGGCTTGTACGTTGGGTGTGCACTGAGGAAAAGCAAAAGATGCAAGTCAGAGAACATAATTCCTGAAGCAAGGCCTAGTTTCATCTTCATAAATATTTTGTTAAAAAATTCCATGAACAACAGTGGCCCAGGAAATGCTTTAGCAAGTACTCATTAATGAAATGACAGCTGTTTTAAATGTTCCCATAGCTGCTGTATGTTTATCACCCCTTGTGTAATAAAGACTCTGGCATGGAATCTTGAGTTCTTCCTTTAGTATGAGAACCCTTCCGTTCCCTGAGGAATTTTCAGAGAATAGGGTACATGGCTGACCTCTTACTCAGACAGAAGGAAACTGTGCTTTCACCTCTTGCCCCTGAATACATTTCTCACCCAGTCATTACTTCTGGATGGATTTAGACATTAGACCGAATGCTGGAATTCTAGGGTCTAGACGAGTAATATTTCTGGACTTATTTTCCTTACTTTGTGAAAAGAAGGGTTTGGACTTGTGAATTTCGAAGTCATTACAGCTCTAAAATAATCAAGTGAGCAAGAATCATATGAAAATAAATGGTTCTCCTCATTTTACTATTAACAGAACACACTGAAACAATGTAGATCCTTAACATGTGTCACTATGTACTGGATAGCCATAGAATAGACTATTATGCAGTCATACATTTTTTTTTCCAAAGTGTTCTGAATGATATAGAAAAAGTTCCCAATAAAGTGTTAAATGAGAGAAGGTAGCCAAAACTGGTTTGGCTCAGTGGATAGAGTGTCGGCCTGTGGACTGAAAGGTCCCGGGTTCGATTCCGGTCAAGGGCATGTACATTGGTTGCAGGCACATCCCTAGTGGGGGGTGTGCAGGAGGCAACTGGTCAATGTTTCTCTCTCATCAATGTTTCTGACTCTCTATCCCTCTCTCTTCCTCTCTGTGAAAAATAAATAAAATATATCTTTAAAAAATAAAATAAAATATATTTTTTAAAAATGAGAGAAGGTAGAGTCCAAGTATGCAATATTAAGATAATTTTATAAAAATAAGATAAAAGAAAAATTGACACCATATTATAGACACAGTCACAGAAAGAAATTGGACAATGGGAATGAATCCACTACAGTGTGGAATAGGTGAAAATAACTTATTTTCCTCTTATATTGTCACTCTTCATAATCATGGTTGTTATGTCCCTTATGGATAATGCCGGGCATTTTTACACCTGAGGGTTTGCAGAAAGGTTGTCTTCAATTCCATTGTATTCAGTTTTATTCATAATATTTTCCAGTGTGGGGATGGACATACAAGTCTATCGCTTGTGCTGCAGAGAAGCACCCCAGATGACTCCCTTGGTATTAAACATAGTCAAAGAACATGGGTTAGAAAGAGAAGCTAAAGCAAAAGGAAATTGCTCCTTAAGATTATTTTTATTTTTTGTTAGTTTGGAAAGATATCAGTGTTTACCTAGAACTCTATTAACTTATACAATATTTAAAAATTACTCTGTAAAATTTTAAGATGACCAACATCATATTTGTCTTAACCCAGCCTGAGCATCAACCTATGAACCAGGAAGTCATAGTTCAATTTCTGGACAGGGCACATGTCTGGGTTGTGGGCTCCATTCCCTATGGAAGGCATGCAGGAAGCACCAAATCAATAATTCTCTCTCATCATTGATGTTCCTATATCCCTCTTCCTTCCTCTCTGAAATAAATAAAAATCTATTTTTAAAAAATTGTCTTAGAATCAGTCATAGTTTATTCTTCTAATTTACCCCTATTTTTTTTTACCAATAAAATAATACCAAAAAAATAATACCCTATATAATAAAAGCATAGTATGCAAATTGTCCCCTTGGCTGGGAGTTGTCCGAGGAATTCAACCAGGGGGCTGGTTGAACTCCCCGTCTCCCTGGGGAAGGGAGAGAGGCCCTGGCTGGAGGCTGGCAGCTGCGAGAGACCCTATCAGTGCATGAAATTTTGGGCACTGGGCCTCTAGTTAGTAAATAAAATAACAGCAATATCTGCTTGTAGCAAGTATATTATAAATTCCTTAACACTTTCAGCAAAATATACTAAATAAAAGAATACAGCAAAAAAGGCTGACACTTTCATGTCCTCCAACTCTACTTTTTAAATTATTATTGACTGTAGGTACTAGATGTTTTTTTATAGCAATTTACAGTTACAGATTGTGTTTGCTAATAGCAATTTCATAATTTATTAAGTAGCATTGCTTAATGAAGTCTTCATGTTTTATCATGACCCAGCAGTGAACTAACACTTCAGTAATAACAAACACTTCAGTAATAAAATATGAAGTATAAAACACATAATTTTAATATATTTTATTTGTTAATGACCTTTTAAAAATATATATATGTATTTTATTGATTTTTTTTGCAGAGAAGAATGGAGACGAATAGAGAGTTAGAAACATCGATGAGAGAGAAACATCAATCAGCTGCTCTTGCATATCCCATACTAGGGATGTGCCCACAACCAAGGTACAAGTCCTTAACTGGAATTGATCCTGAGACCCTTCAGTCTGCAGGCCGACGCTCTATCCATTGAGCCAAAGTGGTTAGGGCTGTTAATGCCCTTTTAATTTAAGGATTTCATGCAACAAAAATGTATTGCATGACTTAGATGCACAAAAAGAACTTTGGTCTTTAAATATCACCTTTGAAATTATTCAAAATAACAATTCATTCCTTCAAACAAAGGCATTTCATATAGGACAGACCTGAGTCATTTTAACATATTTTCTGAGTGGTTATAACTGAAAATGTGCTAAATGTGGATTTTTATGAGAACAACACAATTATCTTTCCCTGTTCAACACCTTCAGAAACATCCATAGCTCCTCTCACCTGTCCACAACCTCCAGCATTCAACTTGACAGACCCTGGGAAACTATAAATCTTGCTCACTGAATTCTGGTTCATAAGTGGGTAGGTTCTGAAGCTTTGGGTGAATTCTTATGAGGTTTTGTTAAGAAGGTCTTTATTTTAGTGGTTTCTTCCTTTTATAGTTTTAAAAAGCATTTTGTGAATAGCAATGTGTATTCATAATGGCACTGAGTTTTCAGGAGGTTTATATTTAGGCCTGTGGTAGTATAGTTCTGATTATAAAATGCATGCTCCTTCATATGTCAAATTCTAATTAGGTGTGGATGTGAAAATTAAGTTTTGATTAAACTGAAAGACTAAGTCAAGTAAAGAAAAACTTCATTGCATTATCTCAAAATATATATTTTTTAATTCTAAAGAGCTGTATTTTAATTGGAATAAGATTTTATTTTAAAATAACTCTATTGTCTCAATCCATTTGACAGGAAGAACAGGGAGTAAAAATAAGTGAAATCTCTAGCTTTTAGATAGATAATACTTCCAAACATATGTAGACTCTAAATTTATTGTTGCATACAAAACAAAGTCCCTAATTCATTATTTGATACAGAAAGAGTTGCCATATGCACCCCAAGAGGCTTTAACAGCCAGAAACAATTTCTACAATGACTATGTGAAATGTGTATTTTAAAAATTACTTAAGCCAAGCCCTAGCCAGCTTGGATCAGTGGATAGATCATCATCCTGCAGACAGAAGGGTCCTGGATTTGATTCTAGTCAAGGATACATATCTCAGTTGCAGGTTTGATCCTGGGCCCTGTCAACCAATTGATGTGTCTCTCTCCCATGGATGTTTCTCTCTCTCCCTCTGTTGCTCCCCCTCCCTTCCATTCTCTATAAAAATCAATGGTAAAATATCCTTGTGTGAGGATTAACAGCAACAACATATATATCCTATATAATAAAGGCTAATATACAAATAGACTGAACGGCAGAACAAGTGGAACAACCGAACAACCAGTCGCTATGATGACTTGCGCTGAACACCAAGGAGTGTGCTTAGAACATGGGGGGAATCGGCCATGGTGGAATGGTGAAGCAGGTGAGCAGGGGCACCAGACCAACCAAGGTGGGGTGCCAGTCACTGTCTTCAGAGCGAGCCTCTGGTGGTTACTGAAAATTCTTTGCTCCCGTGTACCTCAGTCTCTCCCTGCTTTTGCACCTGCTGCTGACACTGGCCCCGCTTGCACCCACTGCTGGTGACTGGAGCCAGCCCTGATCACTCGGTGCCATCAGTGGGCGTGAGCGCCACTCAAGGCTTCTCCACCTTCCCCTGCTCCTGCGGGGAGATCAGAGTCAGCAGCTGCCTCTCACACTTGCTACCAGCAATGGCCCTGCTCGCACCCACTGCCAGTGCCTGACACCACTCTCGATCAATCTGCACCATCAATGGGTAAAAGTGGTGGTGCCGGCCCTGATTACACCTGCGGGTTTCTCCACCTCCTCCTGCTCCTGAGGGGCGATCAGGGCAGCAGCTGCTGCTTGTTCCCACTACTGGCGCTGGTTCCAATGGCTTCGCATCGTCAGCAGGTGTGAGCGGGGCCAGTGCTGTCGATGCATGGGAGCAGTGGCAGCAGGAGCAGGGCTGCTGGCAGACAGGTGATGGGGCCACAGCAGGAGGGCCAGGCAGGGGCTCTGCGGATGGGCCAAGACCAGCCCCTGTGCCTGCCACAGCCTCATGGCCCACCGTTCCTTTCAAGATGCATGAATTCATGCACTGGGCTCCTTACTATGTAAAATAAAAAATAACAAGCCCAAAGGGCCTCTAACATAAAGGCCTCACAACATATTTCTGAAGCTGTATGATCCAGTAATTAGCAACGGACTCTAATTAAATTAAAGTTGGGACTTAGAATTATATTGGAATCCCTTTATGGTTTCATGCATTTGTCTAATATAGGCAGTATTTTCTTGTGTAGAGTGGGATTAATAAATTTGACTTCCAGCATTATCAAGATCATTGAGAAGCTAGTGATTCATTTTTTTTTCTGAAAAGCACAACATAAAATATATTGAATATAAAGAAACTTATATAGTACTACTAAGTTCAGTGTACACAATTTATAAAATTGCTTTATAGTATTCTCAGTTTAAAAGAAATTACTTACAAGTAAAGGCACCAATTAAGAAATCAAAATATCATTGAGAAAATTAACCTTGCATTATTTTTGTCCCTAAGGCATAATCTCCATACAGGGGCATTATACAGACAATAGGATAAATATTTTTTCTTTTCTCTCTTCCCTACAAAGCATTATTATGTGATTTCCCAGCCATGTATGCATGCGAATAGCACATTCCTGAAATGAATGGGATTAAAATAAAACACTTAGTACTTGATTAATATTAAGTCTGCCCCCTGGGGCTTGATAAGTCACTGCTTCCTTAACATATACCTCCAATAACTTTATAGAAAGGAGAAGGACCAGGGTTTTCTGTGTTAGATGTAGCAATGCCTTACTTCTCCCAAAGCCACATCCATGGCAACTCCTACTACAGAACACAAGTAAGAACTTGGACCCGAACCAAAAGTCTCCTGAGCACCTAAAATAGATGTCGCTGTGTCTACACACTTTGGTACATGCATTTTTCTCATAAAAGAATCTCATGGGCCCTTAGAGAATGTTATTGTCTCTCATTCTACGTATACTATTTTATAAACTTTTTTTTTCTGGTTTCCTTGTGCACAGCACAAAATAAATAATAATTATACAGGAGTAGTTGAGATTTAAAGGAGTTGTTTGAGGAAGACAAACTGTCCACACTGGTAAAAACAAACAAACAAAAAAACAACAGAGTCACACGTCCATATGAATGGTGCACACAAGAGAAAAAGAAATGTCCTTTAAACATAATATAAGAATTTTGAAAAGCATTGTGATTGTGTGATCTTTTGACATAAGAAGTAATAGCACCACGGAATAGGCCCCCAAAGTACATTACATTATAGAATAGATCCACAGTGTGTATACACAAGGAGAATGCTGAGTAATTCAGAAAACATTGAATTAAATTTAGTTCCCTCTAGAGAGAAAGCAAACTATAAAGTGGATCTCAGAAAATTAACTCTCCCAAAGTAACCAAGTTCTTTCTAAAGCTTTTGGATTTTTAGCGGTAAACTTTCACTTTTCTTGCAAAGGCCACATATGTAGAACTCCTTAATTGTCTCTTATTATTTGTCTTTTGATCAGCAGCAAGTGGTATAAGTCAGCTATCTGGTTCTCTGGGAAAAGAGTGGCACCTTGGTGACAGGGGCGGAGTCCCTCCTGTCCCCTGCACTGCCACTATGGGCTATCCCCCTTTTGCTCCCAGAGCCCCTCCAGAGTTCAGTGATTTGAAGACTTATTGCAAATGTCACTCTTCTTAGGAATGTACTTCCTTTTAAGTGGATGAGCTTCAATAAGACAGATTTCATTTAAAAAAAGAAAAAGCAGGCTTACCATTTAAAAAAAAAATAAATGGGAATAAAAGGAAGGGTTAACATTAACAATTAAATATAAAAGCAAACTAGAGGTTAAAACCAATTCAAAAATGTATGTTTTCCAGGTCAGATCCCTGAAGTTCAGAAGGGGTCCTTTAGCCTCCACCGAGTCAGTCAAAGTGCCTGGAACGTCCCTGCCCGAGTCCTCTTATCTGATTGGCTCTATATTGGCTCTATACTTCAAGTTAAAGATGCATTAATCTATCCCTCCCCTTTAGTCGAGAACATTCTGTACATTCTGTAATGTTACAGCATCTCCCTCTTTACCCCACACAAAACAATAAGCACAAAAACCTCCCATGACAAGAAGCAGCAGCCGAACAAAGCTCAACTCTGCTTTAAAATAAAACAGCAACCAAGAACGTTTGGCTCCTGAAAACAAAGCATAACAAGATGAAGTAAAATCCTAGTAGCTTCAATTATCAACAGCCACAACACACTGTCATCAGAAAAAGCTAAGATATCTTAAAGAGTGTACCTTCTCTCAGAATAGAGGTAAGGTGGAGGAAAAAGTTCAAATGACCACGAAATACGTGCACCCAGAAACAAATGACCCTTGAAGGAGATTTCAGGGAGTAAAAAACAGTACCTTATAAGTAACTGGTCTTGTCTACTCACAGCTGTTCGCAGTGCCGGCTCTTGTTTAACTGTCTACTGCCTTCAGTTTTAAAGTTTGTTCTGTTGGCAAAAAAGTACAGAACTTGTCTGGAAAACGCTGTTTGGACATAAATCATTCCTTTTAAAGCGGTGGTAGCTGTAGTCAGGCTTTCTTGTAGAGGGGCTTAGAAACTTCCTGTAGCTAATTTTCTTCCTCCTCCTTTCCTTCAGACTTTCTCAATATCCTCCTATCCCATATATTGAAGAAAGAGACAGAGAGAGGAGAGAGGAGGGAGAGAAAAAAAAAAAAAAAAAAACCCACTAGGAAGTATACCTTAAATAATGTAGTAATTGAGCACTAAGAAAATAAAAAAATAAAAGTCAATGAGAAACATAGAAAGTACATCGGAGTCTTAAATATAATTTAGTCCTAATGACCTCATTTTATAGATAAGGAAACTGATGTCCAGAGAAAATATAATTTGAACAAGGTCACTCACCTAGCTAATTAGTGACACAGCTAACAACACAGACAGGGTTTTACAACTCTCAGTTCAATGCTCTTCCCTCCACATTAGTTAACTGAGGGGAAATGGTTTACCTTTTCCCTTTGTATCCTTGTATAATACCCAAATGAGCTAGCAGGGAGCAGTAACACAATTAATAATATAAGAGCCATCTGTTCCAAGAGAAAATATCTCTGTTTTAAAATTAATACTGAATGTTTCCCTATAATGTTCAATTTCTTTGTATACTTAGGGTATAATCTTTTTCTTTGCTGATTTTCCAGAATATTTGTTGTTGTTGATGATTATTTATTTATTTTTATTTTTCAAGTACAGTTTACATTCAATATTATTTTGTATTGGTTTCAGGTGTATGGCACAGTGGTTAGACAATCATGTACTTTCCCAGGATATTTTTATGTCTTGGGAGTTGTCACTTTTTTCAGGGGATGTTAATAATATCCCACAGTCCTTAACAAGGACTACTTCTATAAGACTTGTTGCTTTGATGGGTGTTACAGTAAGCCTTTAACATTTCTACCCAATACCAGTGATATTGTTACATGGATCTTGAACTAGAAATATATTACTATTTCCACAAATGCCCACTTCCAATTTTCAAAAAATGTTAATCACACATTAAATTAATTCTGTTACTGATTATATATTCTTTTAAATAAATAGAAGCAGCATAATAATTTTTATTTGCTGTCTTTCAAATTAAATGTCCTACTTATATATAAAAAATTATTTCCTCTAACTGAAGGGTGATTGCCCTTAAATCATTTTTTAAAGTTTCCCTTTCTGAAATGTATTCATTAACTTATTTCATGAATTGAACATTTATAAACTCCTTCCATTGTGGAATATAATAACTGACAAGCAATAACTTTTTAAGAGAAGTGCATAATTTTCAAAGAAAATCAAAGGGTTTAGATAGGAAATAAGGCCAATTTTCTATAATTGCCTTCTTATCCATTCTCATACTTTAAGCATGTGCTCAAATTTATTTATATTCTATCCACTGAGTTGCCCACTGACATCAACATATATCCCCAGATGAGATAAACCTCAATATGAAGTGGCCCAGATTGAAATTGCTCTGGTCACTACTAACCTTTCTCCCTGATTTAGTTCATTAAAATATTAAAGCCGGAAATCCAAGAGACATTACCATCTACATTTATACATAACACTAATATGTCAAATATGACAGGAGTTTGGCATACTGATAGACATTGCTTTACTAAAAGTATTCTGTATTTTTTCTTTTATTTCTTAAACTTTACTTTTGACTTGAACCTTTGCCTTTTGTCCGTAAAGAGGAGCAGGAAGGAAATATGAGTAAAACCTTGAAAGAGATGTAGACTGTGAAAAGGCACGCAGAGATTTAGATGAATGAGTCAGGATGATTCAGGGTTGGAGTGGACACAGGAAGGAAGGTGTAAGGAGGAGTCATATCCCAGCAGGTTTTTTAGAACAGAAGTGGGCTGAACCACGGACAATAGATTATAGGTATTGAATTCAAGAACCAGATTCTCCCAAAATAGGTTAAGCAAAGAGGGAACTAGCAATTTTGGTGACCAGTGCAAGCAATAGGAAATTGGCCCTCAAACGTACTTTGTAATTCATGACATGGTTCATTTCTACCCATTGGAAGGGAGGCATGTGCTGACAAAATATGTGAATTCAACACAATCCAAAATAGCACAATAATATACAACCATTTTTAAAAAACTGCCCCTCTATATTTAGGTCCCTTGGACATACTCCAGGGTGACCCACAGACTCCAGGCATGCTCTGGGTTTCAGAGTCCTAGGGTAGTTTGGAGGGGAATAGTTACTGGGTTATGAAGGCTGGCCCTGCGGAGTTGAATTTCACTGATGGGAGAAGTACTTAGAGAAGAGGTGAACTCCAGGGCAGACTATATTAACACAGGCGAGGCAGTCAGAATTCTCTAACGCTTGATCTCCTCCTCTCAGTTTTCACGTTTACAGTAACACTAGAAGAAGGCTTTTACTAAGGAATCCCAGAGAGCAATCTTGTGATAGCAGTGAAGGGAAGTGATTGCACAAAAAGCTACTGGGTTATAATATTCTATGCTTGGGTGGAGATTCCTCACAGGGAAGTTTTTAACCATCTCAGGAAACAAATGCACATAAAAACCGCAAGCATCAACTCTTAAACCAATTCAAGCTCATGCCTACTTTGTTGCTCATCTCCTCTCACAATCCATTCTCCAGTAGCCAGAGTGATTGTTCCCTTCTTCATACCCTCTGATGATTTCCCATCATTACTCTGTTTTATATCTTCCAATGATTTCCCATTATTTTGTTTCATACCCTCTAATAGTTTTCCATCATTCACTTCTCTCATATTTCCCAATGACTTCCCATTATTTCCCTGTTTCATCCCTACAATAATTTCCCATTGTCCTTAGTAAAAATCCAAAAAGTTAATTATGGCCTCCTAGGCCCTACACAATTTTGCCTGTTTATCTTTCCTGCTGATTTCTTAACAAGATAGACTATCATTCTAGAATTTTTCTCCCTCATATCTTCAAAGGACTACTTCCTTCTCAGCACTCAAGACTCTCATCTCCAGCCCAGCCAGCATGGCTCAGTGGTTGAGCAGCAACCTGTAAACCTAGAGATCAGGGTTTGATTCCGGTCAGGGTACATGCTAGGATTGTGGGTTCAGTGTAGGGCATATAGGAGGCAACAATGATTCTGTTTCATCATTGAAGTTTCTATCTCTCTCTTCTTCTCTCTTCCTCTCTGAAATCAATAAGAAAATGTTTTTTTAAAAAGAGTCATCTCCAGTGCTACCTCCCCAGAATAAAGACTTCTTGACCACTCTAGCTAACCATCTTCTCTCCCACATATACTCACTCTCAACCCCATTTCTCTATTTTAACTTTTCTCCATAACATTTACCACTATCAAAAATTATCTTTGGTTCTTTTTTACTTATTCACTAATTCAAGTAGTTGGCTAGTTAGTTTAAATATGTTTACTAGATCTCCTCTAGAATAAGTTTTATAAGATCAGAACTATATCAGAAGTTACAAATAAGATTAAAAGCAAAAGATTTAGGGTTTTTTAAAACCACATTATTCCCAGTGTTTAGAATAGTGTCTACTATAAAATAGGCATTTGACAAATATTTCTGGAATGAATTAATTATATTTCCTCTCTGGGTTACTACTCTTCAGTCAACAAACAACTAACATAAGTCCATAAGTGTGAAGGCAAAGATGAATCTATTTCTGTAATTGGCTTTGCAAACCTCCCTATGGCTCAGAGCTAGGTATCATAGGAAGTAAGAGCCCCCAGTGGGCTCTAGGCATTTATATCTATACAAGGTACCTCTAAGCCCTTGGATTTTGCCAACACAAAGGCTGGAATATACCTTTGACTTGCCAGAATATCCCTTTTAGTTATATGCACCTAACTAGATAAGTGATTATATTTGCTAGAAGGTCCTAAGAGCTTCCGGACATGTCCTTAGTTTCCTGAATATAGAGCAGCTGCCATTATTGAAACAGCAGATATCCTAACATTAATTCTATCATTTCCAGGTGTTTTCAAGAAGTTGCTCTTTGCTGCCAGCTCTTTAGGAGCAGAAGTAAATCCTTGCATTCACAGCATATGTTTCTAAATGAGAAGGACAGAGACAAAATTATTTCAGAGAGGTGAGCTCACGGATAATAGAATCTCCCACCTCAGTTCTTCTCCACAGTGATTCAGAGCTCTCCGGTGAGCTGTAAATTAGATTTCCTCTCCTGTCTCATGTCCCACAGCTTCCTAATTACCTGCACTAGTGAGTCAGTCTTTCTGGACCCCACAGCTCAGGAACACTGTGGGATAATGTGACTGGCTCAACATACCCGGGGTCCAGCCACATCAGAAAGGTGGCTGTGCGATAGCAGCAAAAAGAAAGTGATTCTTTATTTGGAAGACAATGATTTTCCCTAAGCCTCAAAGCAGCTGTGTTTCCTAGGATTCCCAGGAAGAGGAAATTTCTCCACTAAACACTACTGCTGCTCAGTGGTACGTAAAATAATTAAAATCAATCTTGCAAAAGGTGCTCTTTTTATGGTACTAAGTGCGTATTAATTTCAGTATATAAGTGGCATTTATTTAGTCAATGAAATAAAGCTACAAATAGTTATTTATTTTAAATATTTTTTTAAATTTATTTCAGAGAGGAAGAGAGAGGGAGAGAGAAAGATAGAAACATTATTGATGAGAGAATCATTGATCAGTTGCTTCCTGCATACTCCCAACTGGGGATGGAGTTTGCTATGCAGGCATATGCCCTTGACCAGAAACACATTCTCAACCCTTCAGTCTGCAGACCCATGCTCTATCCTAGGGGTGTCGAACTCAATCAGAGAAGGGGCCAAAATCTAAAATCCAGCCTAAATCTCCGGCCGAATGGTTTACTGAACAGTCATAAACTGTCATTGTGATGGAAACGCAGCGGAGTGCAGTGATGACAGTGCGGTGTGGGCCACATTGCAAAGCCTGGCGGGACGGATTTGGCCCGCGGGCCTTGTGTTTGACACATGTGCTCTATCCACTCAGCAAAACCAGCTAGGGCTACAAATATTTATTGATTGTCTTCTATAGATTAGGCCTTGTGAAAGGCAATGATGTTTGTATAAGTATTCTTTGTTATCTCATTGGGATATTTTTTCTTTATCAGAAACAAGGGGCGGAAAATAAGAAAGGGAAGGGAAGGGAAGGGACGTTCTCCTGTAAGGGAAGGGAAGGGAGGGAATTTGAAGGGAAGGCAGGGCTTAAGGGAATGGAGGGATAGGAAGGGAAGTTGAAGTCCTTCCCTGGAAGGTCCGGTTGTCCTTGTCCTTTGCAGGTAAGGCCGGCACGTGAAGTCAAGTACCTGAACCTTCCCGTCCCTTCCCTCCATTTTCCACGTGCCATTTCCCTTCCCTCTGTTCCTTTCCTCCTCCCTCTCTCTCCTCTCTCTCTCTCTCTCTCTCTCTCTCTCTTCTCTCTCTCTCTCTCTCTCCTTCCTTCCTTCTCCTTCCTTCCTTCCTTCCTTCTTTCCTTCCTTTCCTTCCTTCCTTCCTTCCTTCCTTCCTTCCTTCTTTCCTTTTTTCCTTCTTTCCTTCCTTCTATTTCTTGAAACCCATGTATATGAGTCCATATATTGTCCAATGCTTGGGTATAAAGAAAGAGACAATATCCTTTGTCAGGAAGATTACTCTTGGATGTGGGAGTTTATAGACTGCTGAAGAGACCAGCATGGGGTTATAAAGAAACCTGGACTTAAGCTGGGAAGGAAGGCTTCCTTGAGCAGGTGAAATCAGAGCACATTTTAAACACAGGAGGGGGAGAGGATTAGCATGCCAGGCTGGAGAGGGGACACACTTGGGTCACTTCAAGTAGTTCTTATAAAGCTGGAAGGTAGAATAAAAGTTATAGACAAACAGATAAAATATGCAGAAGGAATATATACAAAACTCAGGCTCAGGAATTTGGTTTTTATCCTAAGGAAATAGGTAGCTACTGAAAAATTTTAAACAGGAAATATTTCTTGTGTAGAAATGAAGAAAGAATTTAGAGACAGGTGGTCTAAAGGTCTGCTTAAGAGCTTGTTTCTTTACCCAAGTAAGACATTGTGGTGGTCTGAAATTAGGCATTAGAGACGAGATGGCCTGAAAAGATATTTAAAATTTTCCATAAGTAAGAAAGGCAAACTTACTTCCAAAATCTCTAGAAGATCATTACAGAAAAATGTATCCGGTTATCAGAATTGCATGGAAATGTAGTAAGTCTTCATCACAAAAAAAGATATTTTTCAAAAACACTCTCCATTTACAGATGTAGAAGCTGAGACACAAACTTGAGTGACAGCAGCACTTGACTCCTGTCCATCTGACTACAAAGCCCATGTTCTGTACACATTTTCCCTTGAGGCCATACATTTTGAAAACCTTTGAAAACATGGATGTCTAGATTTGAAGAGATTGGAATATAACTTGGTAGGATCGTAAGATATTCCTTAGGCAGA
Organism: Pipistrellus kuhlii; assembly: GCF_014108245.1. Taxonomy (NCBI): domain Eukaryota; kingdom Metazoa; phylum Chordata; class Mammalia; order Chiroptera; family Vespertilionidae; genus Pipistrellus; species Pipistrellus kuhlii. The sequence goes on from NW_023425404.1 coordinate 147,540,436, forward strand.
ACCACTTACGTTTTCTAAGCATAATCATGTTCATATCGGAGATCTAATATTCACACAATTTGTATTTACACTCTTTCTATGGAACTATATGTTTAACTACCATGCAAGACACAAATCCTTCATCAAATTCCTATAGAAAATCTAATTATTTTTTAAGCTTGGAATGTTTATTCACATTCTATTAGGACAGCCAGTAGAAACCAAAATAAAAGTGAGCTTGACAGATCAATCAAGTCAAATGTTGAGTTTTGAGTAGAATAAAGTTTGGAGGACAACTCAGTTTCAATGAACCTAAGGAGGGCGAGAGGTAACACTCTTAAGACATTGAAAATAGAAAGGAACAAACATAGCCCAAACAGGAAATGATGCTGAGATTTGTCTCAAAGGATGGAGTAGGAAAATCCCTTCTCTAGAATATTTTACATCTACTCTGGGTAGGGCTACCACACACTTTACTGCCCAAGTCTTGACTCTTTGAGAGTAAAAGGAGGTGCTATTATTAATTAAAATGGGAAAAACAGGACTCATATAGGCAAACCTGGATATACACCAACCTACCTAGAGGTTGGCACTAAAGATGACCTTCAGATGATGACAGTATCAAGAATGGAGTCATGCTCTAACCGGTTTGGCTCAGTGGATAGAGCATCAGTCTGCTGACTGAAGAGTCCCAGGTTCAATTCTGTCAAGGGCATGTACCTCGGTTGTGGGCACATCCCCAGTGTGGGGTGTGCAGGAGGCAGCTGATTGATGTTTCTAACTCTCTATCCCTCTCTCTTCCTCTCTGTAAAAAAAAAAATCAATAAAGCATATAAAAAAAAAAAAAAGAATGAAGTCTTAGGTCATAGAGTAACTGGCTTCTAACACGAGGCAAGACAAGCAAGTCAGAATTCTTATACAACTTGGACAAGGTATTCAATTCAAAGGCCAGATCAATTGTACCATTGGGATATATTAATTATTTCAGTTCTGCAACTTAATTAAAAACCATACAAAACAATGAAAAAGGCAGTCACAGATAATATATATATATATATACATATACATATATATATATATATATATATATATATATGTATATATATAGTATCTCATCTAAATAAACTAATGTATTCATATAAACATTTTGGCTACAAGCGATATTGATATACGTGGGTGCCCCTAACTATTTTGATCATTTAAAAATAAGCACAAGTTTTATTTTTCAATGTACTAACAACCATCAGTGAATAAATATTAGTAAACACAAAACTGTCCCAGCCAGAGTGCCTCACTGGTTGAGCATGGACCTATGAACCATGAAGTCAGGGTTCAATTCCCAGTTAGGGCACATGCCCCTGTTGAGGACTTGATCCTCAGCATGAGATGTGCAAGAGGCAGCCAATCAATGATTTTCTCTTGTCGTCTTTGATGTTTCTATCTCTTTCTTCCTCTTCCTTTCTCTTTGAAATAAATAAAAATATATTTAAAAAACACACAAATAGAATAAAATCTTAATCCACTCTTCCGCCTCACACCTGAATTTTTTCCTGAAAGGAGCACATCCTTCCTTACATGGCAAGGTTCCTTACTAGACTGGAAAAGGGAAGGATGAGCATAGGCCAAATAGCCAACGTGCCCAGGGACAGACAGCACACAACAGCCAGAATTAATTAGGTTTCCAATTCCAGTTCTATCAGCAACTAGCTGTTTGACCTTGGACAAAACATTCCACTGAGACTTCTTTTTCTCTTATATAAAATGAGAAGATATCATAAGATTACCTCAGAGGTTCGATCAGATGTGAAACTTAGCTATTATTTGAAATAATTGCCTCCCACATGTTTTTCATTTGCTTAAGGTTTATTTATCCATGAGGATTGGGATGGTGTCTGTTGCATCCTGAAGACATTTAAACAGCCAGTTATTGACAAAACAACTGTAATAGTAACAATAATAATGATTTTTTAAAAGACTCCCAGGAATATAACCATAGGCAATGGGGAGGCATTTCATTTTTTTTTTCAAGCGTATAATAGAAAGACTATTAGGATTTTCTTAGGGGGAAAGTCATCAGATGTAAAATGCCAAACCACATGTGCTTTGTAGTTTTGAAATAGTAAGCTTCTTCTTTGGGCTCCCAAAACACACCGAGGATCAAGCTTTGTGAGTTTATACAGAACAAGAAGGCTTCCCTCAGAAGTGTCAAGTTGCTTCCCTATGCTGTCATTTTTCACAAGTAAAGAAGAAATCCACATGTAGAGGACAGAATGTTGGGAATGATTAGAGGAAGCACCTTCCTGGGTTTAATCTTTGACAGGTCCCCAGGCACTCAAAGAGGGTTCAAAAAATAATGAAAACAAATTGCCTTTTGATCCTGTGCTATGGGGCTTCAGATGTCAATATAACCAAATATAAGGAAGCTGGACTTTTTCCTCATATTATTTTGAGTCTTTTTCAAACAGAAGTAACATATTTCCTTATTAAAATATAAGCAACATGAAATGATATAATGTATAATTTTAGCTTTATTACTCTCTCAACTCTCACCAATATTATTCCTAAGAATTAATCATTCTCAACAGTTTGCTGTGCCTTCACGCAGGTTTACTATCTATCTATCTATCTATCTATCTATCTATCTATCTATCTATCATCTGTCACCTTTCATTTATCTATATCCATCCACAAAGGTGTATATTTGTACACATACATTCATGTGTACATCCACAAATCTGTGTTTGAAAAAGAAAACATTATCTTCTTTTACTCTAATCTTGACACAGTTATTAAATTTATTGACTTTTACAGCCAAGTCAGCAAGCATAGTAATAAATATGTCCCGTTTCCCTTCATGAAATCTCTTCTCCATCTTTAAACCCCTGGACCTATCTGTACAACTATCAGGTGGCAAAGAAATAAAATTGCAATGTTATTTTTACTAGCAATCATGATGCTAAGCAAAATGAGTATCTAATGAATGAATGGTGAATCACATCAAGGGTCCTAATCTCATCCATGTGGGATAAGCTGCCAGGGAACAACTATATGTGACTTGACATCCATAGTATCCATTTTTCTTTTTATCAAGAGTTTAAAATTGCTTTTTTGAATGTCTCTTAATCATTGCTTTGTGTGAGGATGCCTGTTTTAAACCTGAATACTGTATTTTTCATTCTTACTATATGACCTCTAAACAATGAAAAGTGTGACTTGAATAGATTCCCTTCCTTTATTATAAATTGGTCTCTGTACTGTCTCCATCATTTTAATCAACACTCGGTCGGGTTTATCAATCCCAGTATCTTTGGTAAATTTACAGTGTCTTATAAAAGATGCCAATGCATGTTTCCCACAGCCTTTTCTAGAAAAATAAAGCGCTACTATAAGCCAACCTTTAGCCAACAGTCATTGAACTGGTAAGCTTATCACTGGCAGTTTTAGCCCATCCAGAAAATAATTTTATTTTCCTTAGAAATTTTAGTCAGTATATTCTTTACATTTTCACTCTTGAAACTACATTTGATAGCTTCTGGGTCATGCAATGAACTTCAACTCTTAGGACTTTTTCTTCACAATATTCAATGGGTCTATCATCAATTATGTTATTAATATCTTCCTATGAGAGAATATATATTTCAGTCATGGGGAGAGTTGTCATTATAATTTGTTATGGAATGCTACAGTGTTTATATTCTCCAAACTCAATTTGTTATTAATAAGTAGATGCTATTTAAAGATATAAGACAGATGAGATTGCCAAAAAGAAATTGTAGCTAGAAAAGACAAACAAGGACTAAGAACCATAGCACTCCAATGAAATCTTAGATGTGTTAATAGAGTGTATGCAGTTTATAAACATATGAATTAGAAATAGTTGAAGTGGGATATGTTGTTCATTGAAACTCTGTAGATGCCTGCTTTCACTCCGTTGAATGTGATAACAAAAATAATTGTGCAAGGGTAGAAGGGCTATAGTAGAAGTATGAGTCATTGTTAGGTTTTGTAACATTTTATTTTGGAATAGTTTAAATTCACAGAAATATTGTAAGAATACTACAAACAAAACCCATATACTACCTTATTTAGTAGTAGTTTAAATTCACAGAAATATTGTAAGAATACTACAAACAAAACCCATATACTACCTTTTTATCTATCAAAATATGTATATGCATATATTTTTCTCTGATTCACATTAGTGAGTTAGAGACAATATATACCTTTATCAGTACACAATGTGTACTTCCCAAGAGCAAGCATATTTTTGTTCATAGCTTCAGTATAATTCTCAAAATCGTAAAATTTAACATTAACATAATATTATTACTATTCTACAGTCCATAATCAAATTTCTAAATTGCCTCACTAATCTCACTTATGTCCTTTATAGCCACTATTTTTTCCATTTCAATATCCAATCTATAGTCACACATTGTGGTTGGTGTCATTTTTCTATATTCTTTAACCTGAGTGCTCACTTCGGCAGCACATATACTAAAATTCTATATTCTTTAACCTGGAACAGTTGTTGATTTTACCTTTACCTTGACATTTTTAAAGGGTACAAGATGTTATTTTATAGTCTCTCAGTTTGAATTTGCCTAATATTTTCTCATGATTAGATTCAGGTTACACATTTTTAGCAAAAACACCAGAAGTGATACTGTGTCCTTCTCAATGCATCATATTCGATATTAAGAGGCACATGCTACCAGATTGCCCCGATATTGATAAAGTTAACTTTGACCCATTTTCTTATCTCACTGAGTGGTTTTAGCATCCACTGATAGATTAGTTAATTCTTTCTATTCCATATATATATATATATATATATATATATATATATATATATATATATATATTAGTTGGCACTCTATTATTAGAAAGGACTTTCTCATTATACCAGGTTTTTATTCATTTAGGTTAATATAAACTCATGCATTTTTTAAAATAAATCTTTATTGTTCAGATTATTACAAATGTGATCCTCTTCCCCCCCTCAATTGCTCCCCTTCACCAGGTTCCCACCCCACCCTCTGTCCTTTCCCCATCCCCCATTGTCCTCATCCATAGGTGCACAGTTTTTGTTCAGTCTCTTCCCGCACCCCCCACTCCCCTTTTCCCTGAGAATCGTCAGTCCACTCCCCTTCCATACCTCTGATTCTATTATATTCACCAGTTAATATTGTTCATCAGATTTTTAAATTCCCTTGGTTTTTAGATTCACTTGTTGATAGCTACGTATTTGTTGATCATAATTTTTATCTTTATCTTCTTCCTCTTCCTAAATAACCTCCTTCAGCAATTCATATAATTCTGGTTTGGTGGTGATGAACTCTTTTAGCTTTTTTTTATTTGTGAAGCTCTTGATCTGGCCTTCGATTCTGAGTGATAGCTTTGCTGGGTAGATTATTTTTGGCTGTAGGTTCTTGTTATTCATCACCTTGAATATTTCTTGCCATTCCTGTCTGGCCTGCATGGTTTCTGTTGAGAAATCAGCTGACAATCTTATAGGTGCTCCTTTATAGGTCACTACCTGCTTTTCTCTTGCTGCTTTTAATATTCTCTCTTTGTCTTTTGCTCTTGGAATTTTAATTATGATATGTCTTGGTGTGGTCCTCCTTGGATTCCTTTTGTTTGGGGTTCTGCGGGCTTCCTGGACTTGTAAGTCTATTTCTTTCCCCAGGTGGGGGAAGTTTTCTGTCACTATTTCTTCTAGTACTCTTTCGCTATCTTGCTCTCTCTCTTCTGGAATCCCCATAATTCTGATGTTGGTTCGCTTGAAATTGTCCCAGAGATTTCTTACACTATTTTCAACTTTCTGGATTCTCTTATCTTCTCCCTTCTGCAGAGGAGTGTCCTCTGGCTCTTTGTGTTCTAAATCTTTGTCTTGATTCTTGTGATCTTCCAGTCTGTTTTTAGGACTTTGTATAATATTTTTTATTTCAGACAATGTTTTCTTCATTTCTTGTTGATCCCTTATTATTTCTAGTTGCTCCCTTTTCATATCCTCATAGGTCTCATTTATTTTATCAGCCTTTTTTAGGATATTGTTGAATAACCTTATAACTGTAGTTTTGAACTCAATGTCCAATCTTTTCTTTTCCTCCATCTCCTTCCTTTGTGTCCTTCTTCTTGTCTGCATTTTAGTTGTTTCCCTGATTTTATGGAATAGCTTTGTGTGCTAGGTGTTCTGGTAGAGCCCAGTAGCACAGCCTTCCCAGTTACCTGCGGTGGACAGCCTTGGTGTAGCCCTTTGTGGGCTGTGTGTGCAGTCTTGTTGTTAAGCCTTGCTTATTGTTGGTATCACTGGGAAGCGTTGATCTCCAAGCCAATTGGCTGTGAGGATCAGCAGTGTCTCAGCTAGGAGGGTTTCCGTACTCTGCTTGAATAGGGCGGGGTCTCGGGGTGGCACAGACAATCTTTGGTTCCCTGTCAGTCTCGCCTTAGAAAAGTCCTGTTCGTGGAGAGTTTTGGAAGATTGGTTGCAGGCGCGCGAGCACCTCTTTGGTAAAGGCGCAGACAAGCTTTGGATTCCTGCAAGTCCCTCCTTAGAGAAAGCCAGCCTCTGGGAGAGCTTCTGTGCTCAGCCACAAGTAGGGCGGAGTCTCGGGTTGGTGCAGACAAACTTTGTTTTCCCTTCGGCTCCTCCCCAAGTCCTGCAGTAATGGCCTCTGGCTTCACACACCTCCAAGAGATCTCTGCCCACTGCCTGACAGTCTGGCCTATCCCTGTCTGGGGCCGTTTATCAGAGCAATAGGGTGATTCTGTTTTCCTCTCAGACAAGAAAGCCAGCCGCGTTAGCTGTTCGCCCTCTCCGCGCCAGGAGTAAGCCAGTAGCGAACTCAGCCCTGCCCGCCCTCTCTGCGCGCAGGGAGTAAGCCAGCAGCAATCTCGGTCCGGCCCTTCCTCTCCACACGGGGATTAAGCCAACGTCTTTTCGCACACACAGTTCTCCGTACCTTCACAGTTCCTGAGGTTCAGCGTGCCTTCTCTCTCCTTCCCAGATGGCAGAGCCTCCTCTCAGCCAGCCGTCTGGTGCTTCAGGGCAATGCCTCCCCTGTTTTTCAGTTCTAAATTCAAATTTGTTGTGGTAGGCTGCATTCAGGTGTCTACCCTATGCCGCCATCTTGGTTTCTTCTCTAAACTCATGCATTTTTATTGTATTCAATTGGCAAGACCAATTATTTTATTAGGTGCTTTATTAATTTTTTTTGAAAAAATAAAAAGAACTTATTACCTACAAGTCCTGGAAATTATATGGTACACCTAGAAGGAGTACACTACAAGGTCCTAAGTAGAAAGAGAGAGAGAGAGCAGGCCTTGCTTCAGCTTTTACTGAGGTCAGGGGTGGAGCCTGGGAATTTAAAGTGCCACAAAAGAAAAAAACAAGCAGCTCCAATGGTCAGTTATAAAATCAAACAAGATCTCTAAGACAAAGGAGAGGTGGGGGCTGGTTTCTTATTAGGTACTCTAGTACTTAAATTAATTTAGACTTAGCCAATAGGAGCCCCTTCAAGGTCGTTTCTGTGTGCTTTTGCGATGTCACTATCATTTTTTGAGTGCTTCCTTAATTGTAGGCTTAGTTATACTTTCCCTGTTCAAGACTTCAGTCAGTCTTCTCGCCGTGATTTATTTTAATGCAGAATGGCATTTAGAAACCAAGTGCTAAACATTCATGGCATTGCCCCTGAACCCCCTCCTCAGATAGTTACTAAACATTTATATATATACACTCATATACACATTTTATATTTCAGGGTTTTTTTTTTTGTTGTTTTTTTGTTATTGTTTTTTTTTACTTTTAATATTTTTTTATTGATTTAAGAGAGGAAGGGAGAGGGAGAAGAAATAGAAATATCAATGATGAAAATCATTGATTGGGTGTCTCCTGCACACCTTCTACTGGGGATCAAGCCCTCAACCTGGGCATGTTCCTTTGACCAGAATCCAACCTGGAATCCTTCAGTCTGCAGGCCAATGCTCTGTCCACTGAGCCAAACTGACTAGGGCTTATATTTCAGGTTTTTAATCATGTTTTGAGTTGTGACAATCTGATTGCATTTTCAGGTTTAAAATATGGGACATTATCATTTATACTTCCTCCCACCTCCTCCTACACTTTTATTATATATAAATATTGACAAAATAATGTTATATCTGCTTTCTGTTCTATAACCCTATTTTGCCAGTTGTTTAATCTTAGTCCCATAGTTATATTAATTCAATGTCACTGTGAGAATTTTATCATATATTCCCACCCCCCAGTTTCTTATTAGATTCATTTTAAGTTTCATGAATTTCACATTGGAATAATTTTTTCAAGGAGGCCGGGATATTGATTGTACAATTGCAGCAGCCACTGCACCTGGCCTTGATGCATTTTCATTGGTATCACTTTATTATTCTCAGAACTTTCGGTGTCTTCTGGCAGTCAGCATTGCTGTGAAGAAGTCTACGTAGGTATGCTTTTTACCCTTTGTCTGCAACTTGATTTTATCATCTGAATGCCAGCAGAATTTTTTCTTTTCCCTTATTCTAGATAACAAGGCTATGTCCAGATACTTATTTTTATGTCAATTTGATGTGTCCATTTAATCTGCAGATTAAGGTACTCCTTTTACTCCTCCCCTTTTTTTCTCTTTCATTATGTCTTTAAATATTTTCCTTAGTTCATTTATTGGCTTTTGCACATTAGGGATACCAATTATTTCCTTCTTGTCTACTTTTTTTTTTTTTTCTTCTAATCTCTGTGTCTCCCCTCTGCTTTCACCACAATTATTTCAAATATTTCTTTCCTTCCTGCCAGTGATCTCATCTGCAGTTCTGTCTTTCTACCTTCCTTCATTCTAATTTATTTTTTAGATTTATAAAGGCCTTTTTAAGTTCTTAATTTATCCCTTCAACTCAGAAGCTTTTTTTTTTTTTCTGTTGCTTTATATCTGTCTTTGAGCTCACATCTATGGAGTACGTGGTTTCTTTAGGAAATTCATTTTCTTTTAGAATGCATAGTATTGAGTACTGGTGGAGTAATTTCAATCTCTATTTCATTTTTATCCTCTACTGGATATTTTTTAATCTGTATTTGGCATGCTATTCTTATGTTCTTATCTTTGTTTCCTTTTAATTATTTTCTTTTTTATTTTTGTGACTTTGCTGTAATACTGCTGCAGGCAGTCATGCCACTTCATTTCATTTTGCTCGTGGTTAACACAACAGTCACCTCTAGACATTCTTTTCCCGGAGTCTGTGAGGGTGAATCTCTTTGGCACCCTCCCAACTTAGTGAGAACACTGTTTATCTTCCCTTCAGAGCAATGCTGATTCTTCAGCAGTGGGTACATTTCTTTGGCTGTATCCTCAGAATGTCTTAAGCTTTTCAACTTTACAACAGTTCCTTTTGTCAACAGCCACTTCCAAGGATAAACAAACATGAATAAGGTAGTAAGCATTGCAGCATTAAATATACAAACATGTGCTGTCTTCGCCAGTCATTTCGGTCACTCATTTGCCAGACAAAACAAGGATAACAGAGTTGAACTCTTACCAAGAATGTCACGGTTTGGGAAGAGCCTCTCTTTTCTCTACATCATATTGGACACTTGGTAACATCAGCTACAAATACTCTACCACTGCCCTGACTAAAATATAGTAGTGAAATCTGAAAGTATCGTCTCTCTCTTCTTCAGTAATTTGCCCATCTATAGAAATCTATATGCCCAAAAGCAAATGTGATTTCCCTTCCCCACTCCCAGTTGGTTTTGTTGTTGCTGGGATGCTCTGCTCAAGTCTGCAGGGCTGTAGATGTATCTGGACATGCCTTCCCCCTCTCCCACAGGAATGCCATAGTCTGTGCTGTGGGCTCAGGGCATGTATTAAAGATGGTGAGGCATTTGCCTATGAGTGTGTGTCATGCTCACAGAACACATACATAACAAACACATAGACCTTCTAAAAAACACATACCTATATGGAAATGGGCAGAAGCAGAGCAACCTGGATAAACAGTTCAATTTATTCAAATACAAAACATTAAAATTTTAGAAGATGAGCTTGTAGGACCAACATACCATTTAAAACTATTTGTTAAGCAAATTGTGAGAAAGTTTTGAGTTGGAGAAGCAGAAAAAGGCCAGTGGACTCAGTGTAGTTTACTTTTTCGAGTTAGAGCTAATAAATGACCTTAGAGCTTTCTTGTCTCATGGGACGCTCTTGGCACAAGTGGGGAATTGTGCATTTTCTCTTAATTATGTTTTGTCCTGGGAGATTTTTCTTCTACTTTTCACATGCTATGTTTCCTTGTTTGTGGTCCTAAGTCATGCGGAAACAAGCACATGGTCTGCCAGAGGACACAGGGCATACAAGGCTGTACTTAACAAGTATACGACCACCTAAAATATACGCTCTATCTAACATACAGATTCTTATTTTGGCTGAAGGATGGGCTCGAGACCTGAGTATTTGATTTTCTAACAATACTGCTCATCAGAAGGGTAGACTTTAAGGGACAAAGGATATGCATGCTACTGATTTAAAAATATATATATAAATGGTTCCATTTTAAGGGTCTAGAGTCACTGCAATGGCCAAAGAAGAAGGAGTTCTTTCAGGGTGTTAACTTGCATCTTGGACCTTTATGTAAGTACAATAGATTCCAAAAATCTTCTTCTAATGTTTCATTATTCTCTCCTTCCTAATCTTTTCCCTTTCTTTTCTGTTTTTTTCCCTTTCTTTCCTTTCTTTTCTTTTCTTTTCTTTTCTTTCCTTTTCTTTTCTTTTCTTTTCTTTTCTTTTCTTTTCTTTTCTTTTCTTTTCTTTTCTTCCTTCCTTCCTTTCTTCTTTTCTTTCTTTCTTTCTCCACTTACTTCTTTTATCCCAACCCCCACTCTCTTCTCCACTTCTTTCCTCTATATATAGAAGAATAACTGAGTCGCAATATTTCAAATTAGGAAATAGAACCATTATTTTTATGACTTTTTCCTCCAGAGCTTTAAGTATTTTGATTTTGCACTATCATTGCAGATGCTATTTTAGGCTAAAACAGATGATTGTAAAGTACAAGAACTCTCATCCAACAGTAAAGTACAACAAATCAACAACTTTAATGTTTGCGCAAATTGTAATCTGTAATTCATAAGTGTGTGTGGAAAGGATGAGGGGTGGGGGGCGCAAATACATGCTGGAAAAAACAACCCCAACACAAAAAAAGTGATTCCACATTATTGTGAGTAAATTTATTTATTTCTGCTCTGTTCTCAACTTTCCATTACCAAAGGATTATGCTGTACATGAGATTTCATGTTTCAAGCATATGGCCACTGCTTTTATTTATTTAGTTTGCTAATCCTCACCGAAGGATATTTTTTCCATTGATTTTTTAAAGAGTGGAAAGAAGGGATGGAGGGGGAGAGAGAGAAGAGGGAGGGAGAAAAGAGAGGGAGAGAGGGAGAGAGAGAGAGAGAGAGAGGGAGAGAGAGAGAGAGAGAGAGAGAGAGAGAGAGACTTTGATTTGAAAGATGATACATAGATTGGTTAACTCACACATGCACACCAACTGGGGTCTGGGATCAAACCTGCAACGTAGGTACCTGCCCTTGTCAAATATGCAACCCTTTGGTGCTCCAGCCAACATCCTAACCACTGAGCACACCTGCTAGGGCATGGTCACTGATTTTTTAAAAAGTATTTTCCATCTGGAAAAGTTAGCCTCTGTCTTTGAAACCTAGAACTAGATAGGCTTTCAAGGTAAACTTTCATAAAAAACAAGCACGTCTATTTTCATGACCTATCCCCACTGTCTTCCATAGTTATTTTTCTAATTTTTGTTCTTTTGAAACTGCAAATACATAGTAATTTATTTTACTTAATATATCAGAAGCTTGCTAATAAAAAATAGGTGTTCACAGTTTTTTTGAAGCTGCTATTGTGCTTTGAGACAGACCTAAGCAAACATGAAAATACTTTCACCCTGAAGAATTTTTCTATCCCTCTCCCAAGAATATTTTCACATATGTGCCTTAGCAAAACTTTTGACCCATTTTTTATGGTGCTCATTTTCTAAAGATTATTATTCTGAATCCATAGATAGCATTTATGTGCTCTGTATTAAACTCATGAATCAATAAAAACAAAACTTCAATATTCTACTAACAAGTATGTTCTTTTATTCCACTCACTACATAGTATAATTCACTCGCTATTAACATAATTTTATTAACTCAGTCTCACCAAATTAAGTAGAGGAGCTCAGTTTTAAGTAATAGCTACCTTTGTTAAACTCTTTCTAGACTTTGTAATGTATTTAAGAGTTGGCTTTCATTTAAATATTAGCTTAGTAATGAAAGCTTATGGGTTTATTTCCATGTTATCATTCATTAAAAAGCTAAACAAATTTTATTTTACTATTGTATGGAAGCAGAATCTTACCATACTTTTCAAAGATAATCAGCCATTTGGGCCAACAGGCAAAAATCTGTAGGTATTTCCTATGGTAACATATGCCTTCCATAAGGCAACAAATAAGTGTCCCTGGTTTATTCAAATACAAACACATGTAGAAGTAGTATAAGTTTTCTGAATTGGAAGGTACTAATGAAGGGCTGTATAATGAGAAACCTTTGAGAGTAACAACAACAGAAAAAGTGTACTTATGCCACACCAAAACTGTTAATATAAAACATCTCCATCCTTGTGAGCATTCAGAATTTGTCCTTGGTTTCTCCTCTCTGTAGGTGACGGTTAAAAAAACAACAAAAATAACACACACACACACACACACACACACACACACACACATGCCAATTACTTTGGGGAATGGAGAAAAGGAAAAGAATGTAACTCTAGTTTCTGTCAACAGCTCGATACTAGAACAATTTCAGTGTCAGATATTGCTTATCAATCAATACCAAGTTCTGTGGTTAAAAGAACTGCATCACACCAGTGTTTCATCTGGTTAATGATATCAGTAAGGGTTATCTCTACACAGAGTGAAAAGGTCACTGATCAAATAGCAGTGAGTCCTTCATTGTTATTGCTCATTGATTGTTTAATGACCCTTGCCTATATAGAATCTTCTCTTTTAAGGCACGGAGTATGGCAGGGGAGAATAATAACCAAATGTTGCCTCTTAAGATCTCTCACACTAGACAGAAAAATAAATCTCATCAGCCTATCTCTTTATAATAATGTACCTAAAATAAAGTATGAGAAGGTATATATTAAAAGAAGCTGAAGAAAAGAAACTCTGGCTTAAAAATTTCTTGGTAGTAAAAAAACAAACTAGATAGATAGATAGATACTTCAAGAAACCCTTAGTGTTGTTAATAAATTCCATGGCATTCAGCTAATATATGATGCTGAGTTCTACACTTAAGCAAATCGCAAATCTATTTCCTCACAGACCTCAAGATTCATTAGGAGAGACAAAAACAAAAACAAACAAAAAAAACACACACAAACATTTAAAAAATAAATTGATATGGAAATGATAGAATTCTGATTTCTGGATTTTACATACAACGTAATGGAAATAGCAATCCTGTTTATTGCTGCTTTTGCATCTTGTAAAGGCCTTTAGTTTTGTCATGCCTGGCAAGGAAGTACAAGAGTGTTAGTGCGTAGAAGGTACTTTATTAGCTTTATCACAGACTTCTGAAAATTAACAGTAAATTACACCCCACCAGTAATATTTCAGAAGGGTAAAAGATAAGTATTTAAAACACTGTGTCCTTTACACTAAATAAGTGAACAAATGAAGAATAAATGACTAAGTAGTCCTGATTCCTCCCTCTGCCGCTTGAAGGCCCTGGGCTCCTGGCCTTTCCTCCCTGGTGGTGGTTGAACACAGAACCTTTCATCCTTGCAGGCCTCTTCCCTCCTCAGGGCCTTGCCCCTTGTTGGTAGGTGCACCCTGCCTCAGGGGACTCGGTTATTTCAGTGGCACTGGGATGGACCTAATGATTTTTTCTATAAGTTGACAAACTACTAGATTTTATCACCTGATAAATAGAAGCAACAACTGTTTATGTAAGTGCCCTAGGGACCATAATTAATCATTCTTGCAAGTAATATTACATGGGATATAATTCGGATTTACTGCATTCCATGTTTTCCCCAGTATAAGAAAAGAATGGCCTGGCCAGCAGAGCAAAGCGCCAGTGATTTTTTTTTTTTTTGTAAATATATTTTATTGATTTTTAACAGAGAGAAAGGGAGAGATATAAAAAGCTAGAAACATCGATGAGAGAGAAACATCGACCAGTTGCCTCCTGCACCACCCCCACCGGGGATGCGCCTGCAACCAAGGTACATGGCCTTGACCGGAATCACCTGGGACCTTTCAGTCTGCAGACCGAAGCTCTACCACTGAGCCAAACTGGCCTTGGCAACGCCAGTGATTTTTCACAAATGCATGCTATACCGTGTGCTTTTTAGAACTAAGTAACTGTGTCAAATCATTCCACTGGAATATTGACTTCCTGCAACTATAAAAATACCAGAATCTGGCAGTCGGTATACGTTCAAAATACTGATATCATGTTTGCAAGACTCAAAAGTGATACTTTTTTTAAATACTTTATTTTAGATAGTAATAGGAAAATTAGGCATAAAAAGATTTAAGCTATTATGTCATTAAATTTTAAATAGATACTTAAAAAACAAACAAAAACAGATACTCTAAATTTTATACCATGTCCTCTTGCTTTTCCTTTCTTTAAAAAACAGTATCTCCAACCTTGTTGATCTTCACAATTCTGCTAACTTAACCAATGGTATTGAGTGAATCTATTTTAGGCACACAGGAATTCTTTGCATAAGTGTCATAGGAAATTGCTTTCGTCTCTTTGGTGGGCCTGCTGTTGGAGGAACTTCTGGCAAGAAAGGAAGGCTGCAGAGCCTAATGTGGAAGCTGGAGCTTCAGAGTCAGACTGACCTGGACCAATCCCAGCTCATTGCTCCAGGGGTGCATGACATGGGCTTTTGTGTCTTTTAACCATTTCATTTCCCTTACTTGGCTCATTTGTAAAATGAAGAGAATCTATCTCACAGATTTGTTTGAAGGAATAATTCAGATTAAAAAAATATTCAAAGTACTTAGCACTGTCATCTTTATGGAAACCATTATTTTAACAATAATACCGTTTGTTAATTTATGTTGATTAGCTTTGCTACAAGGAAAGGTGGAGAGAAGTGGCAGACAGGCAGCAGGGCATCATATATTTTCCCTCGGATCCTTCTTTAACCACCTGCTCACCTTCCCTAGTCATTCTCATAGAAAAGAATAGCATGTGATTTTCTGGACATGAGAAACATGCTCAAACAGGGTCAAATTTAATGTATCGATATACATATAATTGCATAATACAGTTTCTCTATAAATATAGATTTAAATTTCTTAATGAATTGTTCTGTACTGTATCTTAGTATTGGGATAACTATTTTGGGCAAATCACCTTTCCTTAAATACTGTGCTATATTCACCCACTGCCATATGACATTTCAAATGGAAAACTGAGCTTAAGCAGAATACTGCAAGATGTGTTTGCTGATGGGATGCCTTCATGAGCACTAGCAATGCAATTACATCATGGCCACTGGCCAACTGGCCTGGGTCTTGAAGAGACAATAGAAAGGCCCTGAGACATAAACAGGAACTTTGGGGAAGAAACAACATAGCACTGTTGATCATAATACAGCCGTTACTATGGGCTCAGTCTTTCCTCTCTCTACACAAACCGTACATGCATTTGTTGGTTCCCTGGGACTTATGCTCTGTCCAAAGAGAGAAGAGCCAGCATTCAGAAGGTTAAACCTTCTGGTATGACATAGTGAAGAGGGGTCACTTCTGCTGCCTGCTCCTTGGGGTGTTCTCTGCTGCTGAAACTCACCATCATTACTGTGCATTGAGAGAATCTATATAGGTGTTTCAGGCATGTTTTTTTTTTGCCTACTCTGAAACTCTACCCCTTTCTCTTACTTATTTCTTTTTCATTTGCCCCATGCATCAGGACCACATTATTTTCTCTTCCTTTAATAATATCCTTTCTCAGTCAACTCAGGTTTCCCAAGAGAACTTCCATTGGTTTGTTTCCCTTTAATTCCTTTTTCTCAGTTTTATCTCCCTCTCCCTCTTTTTGATTGTAAATTCCAGCTTGGATGAACAAAGAGGAGAATTCACTTGTATAAACAAAAGGCCAATAAAGATTGGCATGCTCCCAGTGGGGCTCATTTAGGGTGGGAATCAGGTGATGGTGAGAGATGAGATTGGAAGAGGAGAGCATTCTCACTACTGGGAGGTGTCAGCACATGGGGAGACTAGGGAGATATCATCACAAAAAAATGGCTGTAGAGCTATCTTGGTTGCAGTGATAAGACTTGGGTGCATGTTTCTTTCCATGCACTTTGATAAAACATGAGACAGAATCAGATTAGGAAGAACTCCAGCTATCTCCAAGCTGTGGTCCTAGTTGGGAAAGTAATTCAGCTTCAATACCACCATGAAAAAATGAGAACCTATCCTCCCAAAGTAATCAAAATAATGTTTTCCTTCATTTTTCCTGTTGACATTGCAATGCCTAGGGAGATCTCATTACTGCTGTTTCCCATATTTGAATTTTAAATCATTGATACTCTGTAATAATACTGATCCATGACTAAAAACAGGCAGAGGCGGGAAGCTAAAAAATATTTTTCATAGAGCAGTTGGAACACTGCAGATATGCATCTGTCAAAATTGGAAGGCTGAAAATGTACATAAGACACAGTGGGCTGTTCAATTTGTGAACTACTTGAAGCAAGTCAGATCTCTTCTGAGTATAATTTATAAGAATCACTAATGTGAGGGGACTTGAACTCTTCCAAGCTCTGTCCTTGGCTTAGAGCCTTCTGCTCGTCCTGCATCTCATCACCATAGAGATTACAGTCCAAAAAAAAATCATATGGCAATAATTTAATTGGCTTCAAATCTTGCTCTCAAAGGTGCCGCAGGTGTTTTGGTCCTATTCTCCACTCTTCCCATTTAGAAGCAGATTATTCAAATTCAAATAGCAGAAAGAAAATGTCATTTCTGTTGCCATATGGGAAACTCAGTGCTCTAGTTCAAGAAAAACTCAAATAGAAAAGTCTAAGTTTCTTAGACCTGAAAGTAATAGTCCATTGCAATATAAATGGCATATCATATGATTGAAACATTTATTAATAAGAAGTATAAAAGCATGTTTTAAAAGTTTCAAGGTGACAACCAACTCCCTTCCTTTTTAATATCTGTCTAGTTTATCCACACCTTCCAATGCCTCTGCCACTGAACCATTGCCCACAGGCTCATTTCCTCAGACCTACTTCTTAAGCAGGCCTCAAGTGCAATTCTGTTCATATAGCTTTATGCCGATACCTGCCAAAGAGACCACAGAATAAGAGTTGAATTTCTTAACACTCTACATTAAGCCTTTGACAAGCTGTGCTCAACCACTATGCCAATATTACAGCCATTAGTCTGTCTTCACCAACCAAACAAGTATCAATAATCATTCTGTTCCTTCTTGCTAAATGCTATTTCCACTATTTTGATTATAAAAACCTGGGTGGAGCGGGGGTGTTTGGGCTCCTCCCTGCTGGAGGGGAATACCTCCTCACTTGGCATCCCTTGTTTCCCCATCACCCAGCCCAGTCATTGTCCTTCATTTCTCACTGCTGGACTTCTGGCGTCCTCCCTCCAGATCCCTGAGCTGTGGCTGAATTCCTGGCACGAACACAGAGAATGGCCCCTTTGGGATCCACACTCCCAAAGGTACACAGCTTACACAGCTGTCTCTAGGAAGTGCGGCTGATGCACACCTTAGAGTTGACAGACTTTCTTTATAATGTCTTTTATTCACATTTGTGTGTGTGTGTGTGTGTGTGTGTGTGTGTGTGTGTGTGTGTGAAGAGAGAGAGAGAGAGAGAGAGAGAGAGAGAGAGAGAGAGAGAGAGAACTCACTCTCATGAATAGATTATTGGCATCACTGCATTTTATAATGGAAGTGGCAGTGAGTAAACTTTTAAAAAACTTTTGGGCCTTTAAAAACTTTTAGAGCCCACAATACAGTTTAGCACTTTCCTAAAGTCTTGGTTTCATTGACCCCTTGCTGCCCTCTAGTGAGTGTCTGGTATATCCCCTTCGGCTTCCAATTGGGATGCAAGTAGACCTGTGGAAAGAGAGGAAGCCTGACTCAAATGTGTTAAATGGATTCATTTTAGGCTCAGAAAGGTCATCCAGCTTCTGGAGAAGAGCTGGATTCCAGGAACCTTCAGACACTGTGCTACTTTGGTCAGAGGACAAACAAGAAAACATGCAAAAATAACTTTGGAGCATAGTTAACATTACTCAGGGCCCAGTAATACCCTGAAATGCATTTGCCCCTGCATCATTGCTGCAGAATTAGAGCCAATTCAGCCACTGAGAGATTCCTTCCATCCTAGTCTGAATTCAAATCCCCTTGATCAACAAGGGACTTTGGAATTATGCTGCTGTTCAGCAAACACCTCTTGAGTCCTGGGGGCCAACAAAATACAGCCAACTGTAGGAAAGAGAATGCCTTGTGAGAGCAAGTAAACAATAACGAAGTGTAGCAAAGGGGCTGGCACTGACTAAGGTGTGACTGCAGAGAATTTTCTTCTCTACACGGTATGAAAATTTACTTGACTGAAAGTTATTAAAGTCTTTGAAGAGTTTCAAGACACAGAAAACAGAAAAGATACTAAGAGAAGAGTTTTGCTCAGTATCTAGAAATATTTGTTCAAGATCCCCTTCCTTTATTTTTTACTGACTCAAGTGAGAAACTAGGTTCTGTAAGTTCTTCTCCAATAAATACAAGTGAGATTTAGTTACTAATACCCAGAAATTATATTAGAATAAAAAGCTTTGAGATCAAAATATCAACATTTTAAAGTCAGGTATAGAATCTTAAAGCTCTAATTTTTAGAAGGTAATTCAGGTGTGAATCATAATGTCCAATTCCTAAAAATATATCTTATTTGGTTAAATGTGTAGAATGGTTTAAATACTTGCAATTATTTTGTATGTGTATGGGACTTTTAGTTTAATCAGTTCATTTATTGACTATTAAGGAAGAATTTAATGGATAGGGATATACTGTATCATTTGTTGGCTATTGTAATCTCAAATATGATTGCATTTCTTAGTACCTAATCTTTTACTAGAAGGGGCCCTGAACAAAAGCCTAGTGTTCCCAATTATAACTGATATAAAACACTGGAAGCCTCCCATAGTTCAGTAGCCAAAACAGTGTTAACACATAAAGGCATAAGTTTACTTACCCCTCCCCCCCTGAAATTAAGAAAGAAAACATGCTATTCAATTGTTGAAGAATTCAGCATTGTGAAACCAATGTGTTGGTGTTTTTATTTCATGTGTTGTAACACTCAAACCATACAAGCTTTGACATGTCTACATTCTGATGTCTAACATCAAATACACTTAGAAATGCACTGCACTGAGATATAAAAATAAACTTCTTCATAATAAATGTTTACATACTATGTTTAAAGGATCTTCTCAGGTAAGCATGTAGTTTACATAAAGGAAGAATTGTGCCCATAAGTATCCAGAGATGGTAAATGGGGGGCGGGGGGCGGCAGAGTTAGATTTTATGATTCTAAGAAAAAATGTGAACTAGCCCACCTCCCAGAAAATTACAGTGGAAGATTCACCTCCCTTTATTCATTTGTTCAGGACTTAATATAGTGTTCATAAATCAAAGACACAGTCTTTATCCCAAAAAACTTATACAACTTAAAATAGAGGCCATCCATATGAAGGCCTTATATTTGGATAGCACTTTATAGCTACAAAGCTCTTTCACATGCATCATCTGAACCTTCTTGCAACAAACAAGAGAGTGAAAACAGGACAGAAATAACATTCCCAATTTTACAACTTGTGAACCAAAAATTAAGTGGCTTGCTCAATATCACATGATTCACAAATGTTTCAGCCAGAACTAAACTGAGTTCGTCTGACCTAAGTTCAGCGCCCTCTTCAGAATTTCTGGCTGCTTTCAGTAGTTGGCAGACTCTAAAGCTTCTTACCATCTTTACAAATGCTCAGGAGTCAAACCTAGAAATTATTTGCTCATAAGAACTTAAAATTCAATGTCTACCCAACTATGAAGTATTAAGTTCTTCATGGAGTCACAGGATTTTAAGCAAGACTATTAAAAATGTGTTGTCTAACATATCTCTTTCTCTCCTCAGAGGACTATTTCTATGTGAAGCTTCTAGGGAATACTATGAGCACCTAAATACTACTGAAATTATTCTAATAAGAATAATATAGGAGAAAATTCTACTGTGCACTGTCAACTTAAGTCATAATTTGAAAGTTAAAATTAAGTGAAAGTTATTGCTTAATAAGACATCCTATATAATAAAGAGGTAATATGCAAATTGACCATCACTCCCAACACATAAAATGGCCAAGCCCATGCGGACACAAGATGGCCACCACAAGATGGCCAGCAGGGGAGGGCAGTTGTGGACGATCAAATCAACAGAGGAGGACAGTTAGGGGGACCCAGCCTGCAGGAGAGGGCAGTTGGGGGTGACCAGGCCTGCAGGGGAGGTCAGTTGGGAGTGACCAGGCTTGCAGGGGAGGACAGTTAGTATGACCAGGTTATCAGGGAAGGGCAGTTAGGCATTAATAAGATTCGCAGGGGAGTGATTAGGGGGTGATCAAACTGGCAGGCAGAAGCAGTTAGGAGTAATCAGGCAGGCAGACGAGTGGCTTGGAGCCAGTAGTCCTGGATTGTGAGAGGGATGTCCGACTGCCCACCAGGATTGGGCCAAAATGGGCAGTTGGACATCCCTGGGGGCTTCCAGATTGGAGAGGGTGCAGACTGGGCTGAGGGACACCCCCCCCCCATGCATGAATTTCATGCACTGGGACTCTAGTTACTAAATAAGCACATTTCTAGGAAAATGGTTGCTTGTTCAGAAGAATGATTGATTATCTAAAAATAAGCCAGAGAAAACATTCCTTTTTTTCAAAATTTAACAGACAACTGTTTGTAGAAGCCATCAGCTAGTGCATAAAGGCTTATTTTGGGGCCCACAAATTGCTCTATTGGTACCTTGGCTTCTAAACACTATTTTGAAACACATCCTGATACCATAGATTAGGAGATGGGGTTCTTAGTTCTTGAAGCAAAGGCAGGTCTTATTAAACTTTAATGTGTGCATGAGACTTTGAAATGAATGCCACTCTAAATGACTACCTTACTACCTGAGAACTTTATATATTTGAGTCCTCCCTCCTTCCTAGGTTGAAGTCCTAGGAAAAGTAGTTAACATTTCTAATGATACCAAGTCCACTATGTCAATAAGCCAGAATAAGAAAAAAAGAAAAGGGAAAAAAAAAAAAACAACCTTCAATTATCAGAACATGTTCCTATAATAGTAATATCTCTATACAACTCAAATCTGTATTGTTATTATGAAGGGTGCTTTCTAGTCAATAATGGTAACTTCTAAAAAAGGTGCATTCCTTCTTTTGTAAAATGTTATTCTGTATTTTTTATTTTATTTTATGTTTCCATCACCATTTATCTCCTCTTTGCCCTCTTCACCTCTACCCACTCCCTTCCTCCACAACCACCACATTGTCATCCATATCCATGAGTTCTCTCTTAAAAGAGGCATCCTTTCTCTTCTGTATCAGTGACAAAGAAATGTCATAAGATATCTTTTCTGTTCATTCTCCCATCTTCTTTTCTTTTTTTTAATATTCATATATTATTTATTTCTGGGAGGAAAGGAGAGAGAAAGAAAGAGAGAGAGAGGCTTGTTAATGCTGAGAGAGAATCATTGTTCGGCTGCCTCCTGCACACCCCACATTGGGAATTGAGCCTGCAACCTGGGCATATGCCCTGACTGGGGATCAAACTGTGACATCCAAGTTCATAGGTCAATGCTCAACCACTGAGCCAAACCAGCTAGGCCTCTCATCTTCTTATACCAATTTAAAACTTTTCCCCGCCAAGACCTGTTTGGCTCAATGGATAGAGCGTCGGCTTGGGGACTGAAAGGTCCAGGGTTCGATTCCGGTCAAGGGCATGTACCTTGGTTGCGGGCATATCCCCAGTAGGGGGTGTGCAAGAGTCAGCTGGTCAATGACTCTCTCTCTCATCGATGTTTCTAGCTCTCTATCTCTCTCCCTTCCTCTCTGTACAAAATCAATAAAGTATATTAAAAAAAAACAAAAAACTTTTCCCAAGTTAAACATCAACCAGGTAACTGAAAAAAAATTTGGTTGCTAATACTGAAAAGAATATTTTAATCATTGCTATCTAAATTTACATTGCCTTAACCCTGGCAATCCAAATCTGAATTCTGGGAGTGCTCAAAAGCAAGGATCTCTAGGGACAGATCACTCTAAGGAATCATACTTAACATTTCTATAGGGCTTCTTTGTGCCATGCAATCAGTCACCCACATTACATCTCTCACGTAACATGGGATAATACAACCCAGCCATTTTAATGAAGGTTATTAATTCTGTTTGATAGAAAATGAATCTGATGAGATTCTGTTTGATAGAAAATGAATCTGATTTTGCTCACAGAATCAAGTGCCAGTGTGAGGATTTAAACTCAGGCATGTCTCTTTCCGACTACTGGGGTACCTCTTCCATGGGTCCAAACATGTAAGCACAATGTCTCTCATCTCATCTGTAAAAGAATGATGGGCCTTCATAGTTAATACCAATGATTAGTATTGAATGACAGCCAACTCCCAATATGAAACAGTACTCACATTTCTTGAGTTAACAAGGAGATTAACCACAAAGGCAGTTGAGTATAACAAAGGGCACTGAAGTAGGAATAAGGGCTTCATGGAGTTGACTGTTGCTCTGTGGGAACTTGCTCTGAGAGAAGATGGCTTCCTGGTGTGTTTTGCAAGTGGTGGATAGTAATGTTGGGAAAGTTGTGCTTATCCACTAAGTTCCCCACTAACTATACACTGATTGGGCCTCAATGGAACTTATCCAGACCCATTGAGAGCACTGCTCTTGCTATAAATCCATAGGGGGAGGTGGGCACCTATCAGATGACAGCGGTAGCTCAGTGCCTATCTCGGAGACATAAATGGTTCCTGGATGTACGATGAGGCTTGTATGGTCACGTGGCCCAGAAGGGCTCTATTCCTTGCCCTATCTCTGTAGTTTGGAGATTTATTTATTTATTTATTTATTATTATTATTTTTAATATATTTTATTGATTTTTCTTACAGAGAGGAAAGGAGAGAGATAGAGAGCTAGAAACGTCGATGAGAGAGAAACATCAACCAGCCGCCTCCTGCACACCCCCCACTGGGGATGTGCCCGCAACCAACGTACATGCCCCTGACCGGAATCGAACCCGGGACCCTTCAGTCCACAGACCGATGCTCTACCCCTGAGCCAAACCGGCTTCGGCTGTAGTTTGGAGATTTAGAACACAGAAGTGAAGAAGTGAGGGAAGGGGGAAGATTTCACTTATTATGTAAAAATTTAGGATCAAATACTATGTTAGTCAGTACTATAGAAATTGTCTCATTTATTTTTATGGTAGATATTATCTGTATTCATTAGTTGAACCAAGCTAGAAATGTGAATGATTTACCCAATGCCATTTTAGAGCCAGCCTAGAATATATCAGAGGTCTGTATTTTCTTCTTTCCCTACCTAATTTCTACAGTGGTAAAGGGCTCTGGCTTTGGCACCACAGGGAATGGGAAGACAGTCTCCTGGGAACATTCCTGAATGAAAATGTCAGTCTAATTAATAGAAAACCATGATTTTGTTAGTGATAATAATCCATATAGTTTTCTCACTTTATCCAGCATAGCTTAGCATCCAAGATATTTCCTCTCTGTTTCAACAGCTATTAGAAATTGAAAAGAAACAATGATGGACTGAGAGTATTGGGGAACATTTTTGACAACATTTGTTAGTTTAAACTTATAAAATTCCCAATATTTGATCAGTTTTGACACATAGACTCTGGAATTTTTTTCTATATAAATTCAGTACGCACACACCAACACTTAAGCCAGCTAGTATGCCAAGATGTATTTTTGAGAGATTACAGTTTTGTTTGCAATAGCAAACACTATAAACAACCTAAATTTATATTAAGAGCAGGATAAAAATGTTAATTATCTGTATATGTACAATGAAATACTATGTAGCTATTAAAAATAATAAAGTAAATCTATATGTATGGATATATAATATATCTGAAATAAATTAGTAAGTGATAAAACAAGATACAGAACAAGAACAATACATCCAAGAAACTTACAACTGAATGTGTATCTATGAATCGTACGTATTTACAAATACATAAGTAAGTTTGTGATTTGAATACACACATTCATATATATACATCTAGGCAGGAAGATTGATTATTTGAAATATTTGTTTTTATGCATATTCTTTTGTAGCATTTAAATTTTTACTATCTGTGTAGTACTTTTATTGTAAATGATTATAAAAAGCTGGGAAAACATTGTTTGAAAACCACAACAAAAGCGATTATGTTTCCAAGAAAGGAGGGGAGGGGAGATTTCTAAGAATTCTGCCCTGAATGGGAGCAGCAAAGGGGGAAATCTTTGAGTCAAAAAAACAAAGATGGAAATAGAAAGGGAAGGGAGGACGGGGAGAGATTAACCAAAAATCATATGTGCATATACACATAGCCCTGGACCTAGACAATAGTGTGTTGAAAGCCTGTGTGGGGAAGGGGTTGGGTGGAGGGGACCAAAGAGGGGGATAGGAAATATCGGTAATATGCTCAACAATGAAAAACCCATCCCTATATTTGCAGGACCACAGTTTTCAAACAACAATAAAAAGGAATACAATGTATTCAATACATAGTTTGACAATCTGACAAGATTATGTAAAAGTAGAACTGTCCTGAAAAAGATCTGGTGTGTGATTCCCATGACCTCTATAGAAATTAATAATAAAATGTCAGATGCATGGTGTGTTAATCAGTTTTTCACTGGCAACACTTTTCCTTTAGGAGAGGGATGGAGTGAGATTTTCCTAAATCCATACAATGTGGTATAACAGAGTTAACACAGGTTACCGTATGTTTTCTGAATTCCAAATGTCAATTCATAGGCAATCATTTATTTATTTGTTTGTTTGTTTGTTTACTTGTTTATTTTTCAGGAAAACATTTAAATGTAAAAGGAAGACTGCTTATAGAGCAAAAATTAAAGGAATCCCTAAATTCTACATTTAGAAAATGACATGAGGACAACACGGTATGCCTGTATTCCTCCTGCACATTTCTCTCCTGATGGCTACAGCTGGTTAACCTCAACTGAGCATCTCATCCATGTTGCAAAGTGAATTTTGTAAAGGAGCTTGGAAAAGGACATTCGGTGACTAAAGGTGTACAGCTTCCTTAGAGCTGGGGGTAGCCATACTCCTCTACATAGAAGAAGAGACAGTCAACCTGATAGAAAGACGGGGATGGTGCAGATCTACCAGAATGTATAAGGACAAGAGCACATACTGGTACAATTACTGCCTGGAAGACTTTCAAGTTAAGTGCTTTTGTTTATCCTGAAACTTAGTGGCACTTTTTCCTTGAGCTCTGGAAAATAGCCCCTGAATTGCTATAATAGTCAAACTAATACTGATAGCTAACATCCTAGTGAAGGTAACAGTTGAGCCCTCAGTCTCCACAGAACCTACGTATACTCTTAAGAATTTATATAAATTAAAAAAACTTATACAAATACTTAACCCTGAACATAGTAATATGATAACAGCGAATACTTTTCTACTACTTAGAGTTAACATTTAATTTTACAACTGAGGCTCAGAGACTTTGAGTAATTAACCAAAGCTCACGTGATATGTAACAGCAGTGAGATTTGAACTTACTCTCATTGCACCAGAAAATCCTCCCTTTCTGCATCATATTTGGGAGGTAAAACATATTTCTTTTTCTATATATTTTTTTTATATTTCTGTGGGTCTTTTTGCAAAATTTTCATATATTACATTCTATGATTATTAGTTTCTTACTGTTTCTCGCATGCATCTATAATTAGAAATGTTTGCATATCTCATTTAAACACCCAAATATTTGGCCTGGAAGCTAGTTTGAATCAGATATTTTGTCTCCTTTTTAGTTTTAATTAACAGGGAATACCGATTTTACTCTCCTAATGCTTCCTCGACTGCAAATAAGAAAATGTGGCTATGAAGGAGCATCACTGTTTTCAATCTTAAGCACTTTCTTCAGACTTTATTTGTTCCACCGCCTTTCTAGCATAGCAGACTACTTTAAGTTCCTTGTGATGCGTGCATGAGGAAAGGAGGTACTTATTGCTCACTGGTCACGGAATGAAAATCTTTTAAAAATGTTTCATATCATATAGTCATAGAAACAATCAGGATCATGTACCTCTTCTAGATTATTTGATTTTATAACTGGGTATCACGCCCACCTATCAAGGTAGGGATATGGCCCAGGTTGCTTACTGCTCTGACAGACATCAGAAGCAGGCACACTGGAAGTCTTCCATGGAAGTTAGGGTTCATTAAAAACTCACTAGCCATTTACACACTTGAATACAAGTGACTGTTTTACAGAGGAACTGTAGAGGGCAGTATTGCTGTGCATTTTGTATATATTGATTAAGAAACTTTCCACACAGCCCAACAACCCAGGCATGAACAAAAATAGGCCTGCTGGGTTGAGTTTAATCAGTTATTTATTTATTTATTTATTTATTTATTTATTTATTTATTACAATCCTTATATATGATTCTATTTTAAAGTCACTCACAAAACTTTAAAACATTCGATGTCTGCCCACTCACCCATCCCCCAAATCCTCTTCATTTATTCACATCACCCTGTGTATTGACTGCTGTTTCAATTAGAAATTATTCTGTTTCAGATTCTCAGATAAATGATAGATGTTCATTGTTTGGCTATTTTAATGTCATGTTGTGGTTGGTTTTGTTTTTGTGCTCTTGTTTCAACCTTGGTGCTCCTTTTTGCTTAATAGCAGTATAAATAATACCCTCTAAGTTACCTCTCAAACAGGGTGTGTTGTTTTTTTCTGCAAAAAGTAGCATTATATCTGTTATTCTATGGAAATGTTTTAATATTGCCACATTTCATAATATAACTGAAACCCAAACTGATGCTAAGGAATAAGAAGAGCAAAAAATAAAAGTGCTAATATTAAAAAAGAGATGTGTTTGTGTTGCTCTAGGCATTTCCTTAAAAGTGGAAAATGTTCTTTCTAATGCTATTTATAATGATTCTAAATGAAATAAAGAAGCAGCTCTTCTCAATATGCATTGATACTGACTGGCAATGGGGTTCAAGCCATGGTTTGGTCACACACAGATAAGGATTCTGAGGTTTTATTATCAAGCCAACCAACCATCCTTAGAGCCTCTCCTATCCAGGTATGTTGCTAAAGGATACACAGAGACAATCCATACCCTTGCCCCAAGGAACTCGGTATCTATCTGAGAGGTGAGGGTATGGGATAAATGAACAAAAGGCAAAGAAAATTATATAAGAGAAAAAGAAAAATCAGCCATAACCAGTTTGGCTCAATGGATAAACTGTTGGCCTATGGACTGAGGGGTCCCAGGTTCGAGTCCGGCCAAGGGCACATGCCCAGATTGCAGGCTCAATTCCCAGTGAGAGGCATGCAGGAGGCAGCTGATCAATGAT
This sequence comes from Pipistrellus kuhlii, assembly GCF_014108245.1. Classification (NCBI taxonomy): domain Eukaryota; kingdom Metazoa; phylum Chordata; class Mammalia; order Chiroptera; family Vespertilionidae; genus Pipistrellus; species Pipistrellus kuhlii. The sequence continues at coordinate 147,568,173 of NW_023425404.1, forward strand.
TCTCTCTCATCATTAATGTTCTATCTCTCCCTCTCCTTCCTCTTTGAAATCAATAAAGATATATGTTTTTTTTTTTTTAAAAATCAAATACAACAATGTCACAAGAAAATAATCTAGCCCAGTGGTTCAAGGATTGATTATTGTGAGATTTACTGGAGAAGGACTTGGGCCAAAAAAATGGGTAAATTTATTTAAAAAAAAACCCATACAATAAAATGAAAAATGGGACATTTCATGAAGAAGCAGCCTTGTACTCAAAGGGGAAGATGACAATATGTCACGATTTTAATATATGAGTCCCAAAATCACAGTTCTTCAAGAAATAGCAAATTTCCAGCCCAGCCTCCTCATTCCTGGTTATCAGACCATTATGTCCCCAGTGAAGAAATTAGCTCACAATTCCTTCATTTACCTTCTTTTTCCCCATCTGAGAAAAACAGTGAAAAAATTGGGCACCTTCATTATTTCTTTTTTTACTACCTTCTCCTTCACCACACAAAGGAAATCTCTATCACTGCAGGAGAGTAAAACAAAATAAACAAGCAAAAAACTATAACCAATGGACACGGACACCAGGGGGTTAGGGCATGAAGCGGGGGAGGGATGGGAGGATGAGGACATATATGTAATACCTTAATCAATAAAGAAAACAACAACAACGAAACCACCCTTGATTCTAAGTAAGTTAAACCAAAAGTGCCTTTGACATGCATTGTGTTCATTTGCTGACATGCCTGCTTTCTTAGTCTCCTGGACTGTTAGTCTCCCAGGGAAGGGAGTGGGGTGTGAAATCATAGTACTCAGCATCGCTCTAGGGGGCCAGGTGAGGCACTACAATAACCTGTAGAACTCGAAATCATACAGATTCAGACTCCAGTCCAGACCGAGACCAGGGATGGAACTTTCCCTTCAAGTTACTCCTTCAGTATTTTATTTACACTGAGAGCATTCTTCTATCTTCTATACTTACTTTGGTACATTGTAGCCAATATATGTATATTTGTGACTGTCCAACAGGTAGCTATTACAAGCACTGATCACCAGGGGGCAGACGCTTAATGTAGGTATGTTGCTAAAAGATACACAGGAGCTGCCAAGCTGTGGTGACTTGGCAGCTGCGGTTCTCGGGTGATGCGCCCAGAACCAGAGAGGAGGGAGCCCGATTTCAGGGTATGTCACCCAAGAATTGCCCTCTTGCAACCTGGGACCCCTTGGATATCGGAGAGCTGGTTTTGGCCCCATCCCTACAGGCCAGGTCAAAAGACACCACTGGTGCATGAATCTGTGCACTGGGCCTCTAGTTAGATTGTAAATGTCTTGAGTTTATGTTATTACATGTTTTATCCATTTTTTTCCATCTTCCACACTGTGTACTATGCAAGCAGGTACATGACAAATATTTGCTGAATGTATAAGATTCTCCTCTTTATAAGATTCACCTTTCCTAGGCACTGATTTACCCATATCTGACACTGACAGCCACTTTGAAGATAAAAGCACCTTGCTTTAACCTTACAGCCATACTTGAATATTGTTTCGAATTAATAATGGAGAATACTGAGAACAGATTAAGGACTGGGAGGCTTCTGAAATGGAGGGCATATTTAGACTTGTCTGGCTGTGTAATGGAGTCTTGCATATGATATTCTGTACCACCTGGCTAATTCCCTCTAATGACTAAAATACCTATTAAGAATTCTCTGAAATAAAGGCTTAACAAAGGACATTTATAGGGAAATATATTTTTTAAAAGACCCAAGAACTATTTTTAAAAAGCAAGCACTGCACAATGGAAAATATCCCTGAACTGCCGAGACCAGTTTGGCTCAATGGATAGACTCTATCCGATAGAGTGTCAGCTTGGGGACTGAAGGGTCCCAGGTTCGATTCCAGTCAAGGGCATGTACCTTGGTTGCGGGCATATCCCCAGTAGGGGGTATGCAAGAGGCAGCTGATCGATGACTCTCTCTCATCGATGTTTCTAACTCTCTATCTCTCTCCCTTCCTCTCTGTACAAAATCAATAAAATATATTTTTTTTAAAAAAAGAAAAGAAAATATCCCTGAACCAATGTGAAAGATGATTCATGTTCCTTTTGTTACAAGTTATTCCGTGGTCCTGTCAGTCAGGACTGTCAGAGCTACAAGCTACTGTGTTGTTTCCCCCTAACTACTTGTGGAAGGTTTACTGAAAACCTTGGTTAATCACTTCTCAGCTTCAGAGAACCCCTCCCCCATCTCCCACCCCATCTCTCTCTCCAACAGTGAATTATCATTTAATAGCCAATATGCTAAAGGCATATTCTCATTAAATTTTCACACAGAGTACTAAATTTCATTTGGGAAATTCTATTGAGCCATTCTGTGTTTTGGGCCTATATCTTTCTCTCACACATAAAGGATAAAGATATGCCTGAGTTTACCAACAGAATTCTAAAAATGTATAGATTCAGGGACCATGGGATTTGAAGTCATGTGATTAATGACTCCATGGAACACAAGTCAGGCTCCTGCCTTTCCAGGATTAACGTTTAACGCTGAACATGGTTGAATTGTGGTATTACCTATAAAGTACTCTGGGGTCTTACATAACGAAAAGCATTTTTTAAGTGGAAATGGCTCCCATGTTTTTCAATATGTATTTGGAAAAAGCTGAATTCATATATGATAATCAAAACAAACACAACAGAACCACTGAGGAAAAATGCCTTTATAAGTGGATGGGTTTCTTTGAAAGAGATTCTTTAAAAAAATATATGGAAGGTGAAAATCATCCACTGAATAACAATTCAATAATTCTTAGGAGCAACCATCAGTAAATTTGAGGATTCAAGAACTGGAAGAGTCTACAAGTTAAATAATTAAGCCGTTTTCAGCTTTCATGTGTTTGTTGTATCATGAACTACTTTGCAACCCAGTAGGAGCTAAAGATCAAGGAGTGGCATTTATAAGTGATTTGTTTATTTATAATTAAAATTGATTTCAGGTAACTTTCCCTCAAGTTCTACAGTGCTTCCTTGAATGCAAGAGCAAGGGGTGGAATTACGTAGAGTCAGCCTTTCGTATTAGCTGATTGAACCAACCCTGGATCAATATAAAGTGTCCCCAAAACAAGTATGTACACTTTAGCAGCTGATAACTCAATTTTCTCTCCTTTTCAGGCTTAACTGATTTGAAGTAATGGGTAAAGCCAGACTAAGCTTTAAACAAAGAAAATTTATCCATTACACTCTTTTATGGGGAAACACAAAAGATAAAATTTATGGTACAAAACTGTTGACAAACTGAAGGTGCACAAACACTGAATGAGATGATTCTTGATGTGTATGAGTCCATTGCTTCATGTCATCAGTAGTGCCTCAACCAGAATGTCATAAGTTTGAAAATAGGTGTTGACAAAAAAAAAATAGTCATTTCTGTAGGTTCTTTTAAATTTTGAAAATGAACTGTATTTAATAAACACCGACTTTACAATAATTCAAAGTGTGTCTACATTTTGAGGGACACCCTATATTTGATTTTTAAAAAAGTTATATTGCTGCTGATTGTATTATGTAGTTAGGCCTATGATTGTTAGCTATCATGATGCCTGTACTGAACAAGTACAGACAGTTTTCCTCATCATTAACCCCTAGAAAATAAAGCATGACAATTATGTATTGTATATAGTGTTTACAGTGTAATAAGTATTATAAGTAATCAAGAGATGATTTAAAGCAGCGGTTGCCAACCTTCCAGACCTCACGGACCACCAGAGGTCTGCAGACCACTGGTTGGCGACCACTGATTTAAAGTGTGTGGGAGGATGTTCATAGGTAATGGACAAATACTACACCATCTATATATTGATATATAAAACCCTAAGCAACCAGTCAACAGGTCAATCATTTGACAGGTTGCTATGATGTGCACTGCCCACCAGGGGGCAGACACTCAACAAGGAGATGGCCCCTGGTGGTCAGTGTGTTCCCACAGAGGGAGTGCCACTGGGCCAGTTTACCAAGCATTGGTGGCAAGCACAGTGGGGCCGGGATGAACAGGAGCAGCGCAGCACCTGTCCTGGGCTCAGGCTCCTCCCTGGCCACCTGTGGCTTCATGCACTACTACATCTCCGGAGGGGTCCTGTATTTCGAGAGGGCCCAGGCCAAGTGGAGGGACCCCACTGGTAAAGGAATCCATGCACTGGGCCTGTATTTTTATATAAGGAACTTGGACATCTGAGGATTTTGGTATCCACTGCAGGGTCCTGGAACCAAGTCCCCACTGATACCACCAGACATTGCACAGTCACTGCCCTCGGCTGACCTGTGTGTCCCTCTGGAAATAGCAGAAAAGATTGACAACTGCTACTCTAGTGCAGCAGTACTGTGTCTAGTCCCCTGGTACTTCGTTTCTTTGATTCTTTCTTACATCTAACTTGATGTCCCTTAGTCTTCATCTTAATATCACCTTCTAAGTCCCAGACTTCTTTTACTTTCCTATCTTTTAAATTAATGATAGGAGATAGCTTTCATTTAAATTTATGATTTACTTTTTTCAGCCAGATAACCATGCACAGTAATTTAGCAACATAGTCTTCCATGTGTTTTCAAGATCTTTGCAGCAAATCTGAATTTCAAAAACATCCATCTTTGCTCAGAGATTCAAATTCTCTCACTTTCACTGAGACCCAGGGACCCTGATGTTGCAATGGAACTTTATCCTATCTAATAAGGATGAAATAAACAAATTGACAGTAACTCTGCGACAAAGATGGTGGTGCCCACAGCCAATAAGGAGGGAATATGCAAACTGACATGACAGGTGAGAGGCGGAAAGGTGGCTCCTGGCCAGAGCGAAGATGGTGTCAGCAGCCCGGGGGAAGGAAGGCCAATCCTTGCATGAATCTTCATGCATTGGGCCTCTAGTATAAGCCATAATTATTCCAGACTTTAGTCTCTGGGTCTCATGTAAACCATGAGGTCCATAACATTTAAAACAATCACAAAAACTGTTGTCTATAAACTATGTGTAAATGGCACTAAGATATAACAAAAATTAAGATGTTTTCCCCTTAAGAAATGTATAAGCTAGCTAGTGATCTATAATAATAAAAGCGAAATATGCTAATTAGAACAGACAACCTTCCAGACAAAGCTGGGGTTGCGAGGAAAGCCCGGGTCCCAGATGCCAGAGGGAAGCCAGTGCTGGCAGCTGGGGGAAGGAAGGCCTACTCTTTTTTTCTTTTCTTTTTTATTAAATTATTATCTGTGTACATATTTTAACATTGCCTCCCCCACATACCCTCCCTCCCCAGAGTTTTGTGTCCATTAGTTGTACTTATATGCATGTATACAAGTCCTTCAGTTGATCTCTTATCTCCCCCAGATCTCCTTACTCTCTCCGGTGTAATTTTACAGTCTGCTTGTTGCTTTACTGTCTTTATATCTATCTTTTGGTTTGTCAGTTTATAATGTTTTTTAATGTCCATAAATGAGTGAGGCCATGTAGTATTTCTCTTTTATTGACTGGCTTATTTCACTCAGCATAATGTTCTCTAGTTTTATCCAGGTTGCTGCAAATTATGAGAATTCCTTCTTTTTTATGGCAGCATAGTATTCCATTGTGTAGATGTACCATAGTTTTTTGATCCAATCATCTGCTGACAGGCACCTAGGCTGTTTCCAGATTCTAGCTATTGTAGATTGTGCTGCTATGAACATAGGGGTGCATATATCCTTTCTGATTGGTGTTTTTAGTTTCTTGGGATATATTCCTAGGAGTGGGATTACTGGGTCAAATGGGAGTTCCATTTTCAGTTTTTTGAGGAAACTCCACACTGTTCTCCACAGTGGTTGCACCAGTCTGCATTCCCACCAACAGTGCACGAGGGTTCCTTTTACTCCACAACCTCGCCAACACTTGTCGTTTGTTGATTTGTTGATGTTGGCCATTCTGACAGGTGTGAGATGGTACCGCATTGTTGTTTTGATTTGCATCTCTCAGATAATTAGTGACCTTGAGCATCTTTTCATGTGCCTTTTGGCTTTCCTTCTGTCTTCTTTTGAAAATATTCTATTTAGATCCATTGCCCATTTTTTAATTGGATCATTCATCTTCCTTTTATTTAGTTGTATAAGCTGTTTGTAGATGTTGGAGATTAAACCTTTATCAGTGGTAACATTTGCAAATATGTTCTCCCACACAGTGGGCTTTCTTGTTGTTTTTTTGATGGTTTCTTTTGCTGTAAAAAAGCTTTTTATTTTGATGTAGTCCCATTTGTTTATTTTCTCTTTAGCTTCCATTGCCCTAGGGCACATGTGTCAAATACAAGGCCCGAGGGCCAAATCCGTCCCACCAGGCCTTGCAATGTGGCCCGCACCGCGCTGTCATCACTGCACTCTGCTGCGTTTCCATCACAATGACAGTTTATGACTGTTCAGTAAACCATTCGGCCCGTGATTTAGGCTGGATTTTAGATTTTGGCCCCTTCTCTGATTGAGTTCGACACCCCTACCTAGGGCAGTATCAGTGAAGAAGTTCTTTTGGCATACGTCTGAGATTTTGTTGCCTGTGGATGCTTCTAGTATTTTTATGGTTTCCCGTCTGATGTTTAAGTCCTATATCCATTTTGAGTTTATTTTTGTGCATGGTGTAAGTTGGTGATCTAGTCTCATTCTTTTGCATGTATCTGACCAATTTTCCCAACACCATTTATTGAAGAGACTGTCTTGATTCCATTGTATATTCGTGCCTCCTTTGTCAAATATTAATTGAGCATAGTGATTTGGATTGATATCTGGGTTCTCGATTCGATTCCATTGATCTATATGTCTCTTTTGTGCCAGTACCAGGCTGTTTTGAGAACAGTGGCTTTGTAATACAGTTTGAAGTCTGATATTGAGATCCCTCCTACTTTACTCTTCTTTCTCAGGATTGCTGTGGCTATTTGGGGTCTTTTATTGTTCCAAATGAACTTTTGGAGAGTTCTTTCTAGGTCAGTGAAATATGCCGTTGGTATTTTAATAGGGAGTGCATTTAACCTATAGATTGCTTTAGGAAGTATGGACATTTTGATGATGTTGATTCTACCAATCCATGAACATGGTATGTTCTTCCATCTGTTTACATCTTCCTCTATCTCTTTTTTCAGTGTCGTGTAGTTTTCCGCGTATAGGTCCTTTACTTCCTTAGTTAAGTTTATTCCTAGGTATCTTAATTTTTTTGGTGCGATGGTAAATGGAATTGCTTTTTTAGTCTCTGTTTCTATAAATTCGCTGTTGGTGTATAGAAATGCCATAGATTTCTTGGCGTTAATTTTGTATCCTGCTACATTGCCAAATTCATTTATTAAGTCAATTAGTTTTTTAATGGAGTCTTTTGGGTTTTTTATATACAATATCATGTCGTCTGCAAATAAGGATAACTTTACTTCTTCTTTTCCAATTTGGATGCCTTTTATTTCCTCCTCTTGTCTGATTGCAATGGCTAGTACTTCCAGTACTATGTCAAAGAGGAGTGGCGATAGTGGACATCTCTGTCTTGTTCCTGTTCTTAGAGGGAATGGTTTTAGTTTTTGCCCATTGAGTATGATGTTGGCTGTGGGTGTATCATATATAGCTTTTATTATGTTGAGGTATGATTCTTGTACTCCCACCTTGTTGAGAGTTTTTATCAGGAAAGGGTGCTGGATTTTATCAAATGCTTTTTCTGCATCAATTGATATGACTATATGATTTTTATCTTTCAATTTGTTTATGTGATGTATCACGTTTATTGATTTGCGGATATTGTACCAACCTTGCATTCCTGGAATAAATCCTACTTGGTCATGGTGTATGATCTTTGTGATGCTCTGCTGGAGCCATTTGCTAGAATTTTGTTGAGGATTTTGGCATCTATGTTCATGAGGGATATTGGCCTGTAATTCTCTTTCATTGAGTTGTCCTTATCAGGTTTTGGTATTAGAGTGATGCTGGCTTCATAGAAGGAGTTTGGAAGTGTTCCTTCCTCTTGAATTTTTTGGAATAGTCTGAGGAGGATAGGTTTAATTCTTCCTTGAATGTTTGGTAAAACTCTCCTGTGAAGCCATCTGGCCCTGGGCTTTTGTTTGCTGGAAGCTTTTTGATGACTGTTTCAATTTCTTCCCAAGTCACTGCTCTATTGAGATTTTTAGATTCTTCCTGATTGGAAGGCCTACTCTTACATGAATTTCCTGCATCAGGCCTCTAGGATAATAATAACTTGACAACAATGAATAACAGAAATAATATAAACACCAAATAACCACACACGTTTGAAGTTTTATAAACCAGAGACTGAACGTTGTCACAAAACTTAATTTCCACATCTTTAAATTGGACCTAATCAAAGAACCTACCCTAATAGCATCCCTTTGAAGTTTACCTAATATGTCTTTGTCTGGTGTAGATTAATTCAATACATATTTATATCTATATCTAGCTATATCTACATATTATGTATGTGTACACACATTTTTCATTATCTTCTTTCTCTTACACCTACAGTAATTTGGTAATTCTGTTATTTATTCAATTCAGAAATGCAAGTTGCCTATGCCATTAGTGAGCAAAATCAATCTCAGTCTTAGCTGAATAGCCAGGCGGAGTTAGTATTTCTTTTCATTATTTGCCTCCTTCCCCTGTCTTGGGCCCTCCCTAATTTTCTTCCAGTTCCGATGTTGCAGGATATGAAAGAGACATCATCACTATCTCAGCTCAATGACTGCCTATCTCTTCTAGGAGAAACAGACTTTTGGGTCAGCTGCCAGCTTCTGCCTCCAAAGTCAAGGACAATTGCCCATTCTGTGCCCTGGCGACCAAACCTTGCCAAATGGTGGCAGATGGCGTCTTCCCTGCAGACCCTCTCAGAGTCACATGGCAATTGGCCCGGGTGACTTTTCCAGCTCCTCTATCGCCAGTCCACTCCACTCCACCCGACTTTTCCATTCCCTCCCCCATGCTGGCAAGCAGAACAGAGACTTTTAAACACTGTCATTTTTTTTTCCTCCCATAATCCCCTTTTAAAAGAGATCTTTTTATTTGTTTTTGGTCTTTGAACTACATAATCAGACCATGTGGTGTGGTGACTGCCTCCTGTAACTTTTGACAGCCACATAAAATGTGAATGAAAAGGCACCAGGGGCCGAAACCGGTTTGGTTCAGTGGATAGAGCATTGATTTGTGGACTGAAAGGCCCCAGGTTCAATTCTGGTCAAGGGCATGTACCTTGGTTGCACGCACATCTCCTGTGGGGGATGTGCAGGAGGCAGCTGATTGATGATTCTCTCACTCATGGGAATGGAGCTGTGATTTTGTAAAATCAGGCACCCAAATGTCACTGGACACTGAAACAAATCCAGTTTCCCTCTCAACTTTCAGTTGGTTTCACTATCATTGACTTCTTCCAATTCCAAGGGAAGAAAATAGCCCACATCCAGCTAACTGAGGCGATTCTTTGCCACAGTGCTTGTAGCCATCTACCAGCTATTTGGCATTTTGGTCTCTCTCCAAGCCATGCACATGCCCAGTTGAACCAAACTGAACATAGACAAATAAATTAGTCATAAGCAGAGAGCAAGCAGTTCCGTACATATAATGACACCAACTCTCAAACTATTTGTATAAAGAGATAATTCTGAAACAACAAAACAATAAAAAAACAACACCATCCAAACCTGCTTATATTTTTTAAAGTCTGAATTTTCACTTGAATTATTTACTAAGCTGTCACCATAGAAGCTATACCCATAGATGCTCTCTAACATGTTCTCATCTTTTTCGAACAACAAAAGCCATTTGAGCACCATCTTCAGTATGAACTTGATATCCTGTTCCACAGTCTCTTATCTCCTGTGCCAAAAGGGGCACAAACATCCACCTGTCTGGTACGGAAAGGAGAAAATGCCTCTGTGAGTGTCTTTTATCCTCAGCTCCTTCTGAAAGAAGAGCAAAATGATTATGTGAAAGGTACCTTGGTCCTGCCGTTTTGCTAGCTGATAAACAACTGATTTTTCCTTGAAGCTTCCAGTTCTATGTAAAATGAAGACAGTAATAGAATCTACCTTATAGTATTGTTAACCTAAATAAGAATTCCAGCGTAACAAAATAAAAGCTCAAAAAATGTTTGCCTGTTGATATTTTTCTTTTAAGCATAGAGAATTTGTGTTTCTAGGATAATGTGGGACTGGTTCAGGGCACCTATAAGATAGGATTATATTAGGAAATATCTCTGAACCAAGGATAATGGTGGATGAAGTAGGTACTTGTTTCATGATAAACTAATCCATGAGCTAAACAGTATTGAAAAAAATGACATATTCTTCCACTCACATGAAGGAAAAAAGGGTAAGAGGAAGGAAAGAAAGATGATAAGAAAGTACTTTTAAATATTTGACAGCCACATAAAACGTGAATGCCAATTATGAGCTGAGCCCACAGAATATAATGGTGAATAAAATAGGTTAAAAAGTTAAACAAATGATTAAATCCAGAATATAAAACCCTATGACAGATATGAGCAAGAAGACCAATAATGAACATCAGATCAGAGATAGCTACTTTCAATAAGAAGTTTCCTTTGAGAAGACATTTAAATTGAGATTCAAATAAAAAAAAATTAGCAGGAAAATACAATTACCCCAAATCTCCAAAAATGGGGGAAGGGCATAAAGACATAGTCCAACAGGCACAAAAAGTCTTACATCTGAAAAAATCTGGGGAGTTTCATAAACTATAGGGCAAGCCAGTGTGGCTGGGGAGTGGTGGGGAAATGGCAGTGGTGGAGGGGACCCGGCAGGGCTGTGAAGATGTGCATGGAGTTTAGACAATATGCTAAGTTTGATGGGAAGCTGTTGAAGGCTTCCTTCAGTGCAGGCTTGGTTTAACTTGTTTGAAAATGATCTTTCTGGAATCCTGGAGGAAAATAGAGTCCAGAAATCCAGGAAAGAGATGATATGGCCTAGACAAGCATGAGAAATGGGTAGAGAGTAAAGGACAGCATGGAGAGTTTGGGAAGTATACTCTGCATGACATGCCGATGGACTGGCTATTGAAGGGAAGGAAGAGAAATATTCCAAGGGTCATGCCCTGAGTTACAGCAAGTGTTAAGATTTTTTTCTTTCTTTTAAAAAAAATATATTTTATTGATTTTTTTTTTTACAGAGAGGAAGGGAGAGGGATAGAGAGCTAGAAACATCGATGAGAGAGAAACATCGATCAGCTGCCTCCTGCACACCCCCCACAGGGTATGTGCCCGCAACCAAGTACATGCCCTTGACCAGAATCAAATCTGGGACCTTTCAGTCTGCAGGCCGACACTCTATCCACTGAGCCAAACTGGTTTCGGCAAGATTTTTTTCTTTTATTGTTCATTTAATTAAATGCATATTGTCAATACACTAGAAGAGGCCTGGGAAAACTCAAGTTATCAAGGCACTGGGGAGGCAGGAGGGAAACAGGCAGGCAAGAATACAGTCAGGGGGAGCACAGGCCATTCTCCAGGCCGGAAGCTAGAAAAGGGGCAGTGGCCGCATGAAGAAAAGCAGTCAACAGAGCAAGCCAGGTGAGGCACAGTCTCTAAATGCTCCTTTTATTTTCAAGGCTTTAAGAACATCAAAAGTCAATCTATGGTGATCCCAGGCTACAGCTCAGGCACTCTCCCTGGGGCTAAAGTAGACAATAGGCAGCAGACAAGAGAATTATTGAAAATTAAAGAATGAAGCTTTTTAAGAAACATGCTTGGTCTTGTGTTATCTGCAGATGACTCCACCAGAGGAAGAAACATAAAAATAGTGCCAAGACAATCTATGGGGGGGAAAATACTCTTTTCAACACATGATGGCTAGAACAACTAGATATTCACATGTAAAAAATTTTGGACCTCTTCCTTGTCCCACACACAAAAAGCTAACTCAAAATGAATCATAGACCTAAATGTAAAAGCTGACCTATACTCCTATTAGAAGAAAGCATAAGAATAAAACTTGAAGACCTTGATTTAGGCAAAGTCTTCTTAGATATGACAAAAAGTGACCCCCCAAAATAGATACATTGGACTTCATCAAAACTTTTGTGCTTCAAAAACACCATCAAGAAAGTAAGAAGGCCCATGGCTCAGTAGTTAAGAGTCAATCTATGAACCAGGAGGTCATGGGTTCAATTCCTGGTCATGGAATATGCCCAGGTAGTGGGCTCAATCCCCAGTAGGAGGTATGCACCAGGCAGCTGATCAATGATTCTCTCTCATCATTGATGTTTTTCTCTCTATCTCCCTCTCCCTTCCTCTCTGAAATAAATAAAAATACATTTTTAAAAAGAAAGTAAAAGGACAACCCATGGAATAGGAGAAAATATTTGCAAATCCCATATCTGTTAAAGAAAATCATGTCTAGACCACATACTAGTAAAAAACACAAGTCAACAATAAAAAAGGCAAAAACTTTGAACAGATATTTCTGAAAAGAACATATATATAAATGGCCAAAAGCACATTAAAAATACTTGATATCATTAGCCATTAGAAAAATAAAAATCAACAATGACATCACTTTTTACCAAGAGGATAGCTAATAACAAAAAAGATAGATAAAAATAAGCATTGTTGAGGATATGGAGAAGTTAAAACCATTAAATATTGCTGATGTGTATGTAAAGTTATGCATGTACTTTGAAAATCAGTTTTGCATTTTTACAAAATGTTAAACATTAGAATTATAATATGACTTAGCAATTCCATTTCTAGGGATATACCCAAAAGAAATGAAAATATATATCCCCACAAAAACTTGTAAATAATAATGTGTGTTCATACCAGCATTATTCATAATAGCCAAATAAAAATAACTAAACAAAAAAAACCTTCCAACAACAGATGAAGAAATAAAAATATATGTCCATAAAATTAAATACTATTCATGGATAAAAATTAATGAATACAAAAAAAAAAATGCTACAACATGGGTAACCTTAAAAACTTAAGTAAATAAGACAAACATAAAGACTATATATCATATAAACCCAACTTTATTATATGAAATGTCCAGAATAGGCAAATCTATACAGATAGAAAGTAGATTGATGGTTATATAACTCAGTGAATACACTAAAATTATTGAATTATATATTTCAAATGGGCAAATAATATAATAAAATTGCTATAAACTAAAATCAAACTTTTTCTGATAGAACACTTAGGAAATTAGGAGTTAATAATACGTTTGCCCACACTGAAGTTAATATAAAATAATACACTGCTTTTTAAACATGCCCTCAAATTTGTTACCTTACACTAATTAGCTCACCATTTAAGAAATATAGTTAGTCCTCACTTAACATCATTGATAGGTCCTGTTACTTTAAACAAAATGACATATATCAAATCCGATTTTACCATAGGCTCATTAACATAAACAAGAACTATGTGTCCAAGGCTCACAGCAATGTTATAATGAAACTAGAGGCCTGGTGCATAAATTCATGCATGGGTGGGGTCCAGCTAGCTCACCCTGATTGGGGGCTGATTGGGCTGGGCTGTCTGGGGGGAAGGAGACATGGGGGTTGACTGGCCAGCCCCATCCTGTACAACCTGCCTCCATGCTGACACTGAACAGTACTACAACAATATCTATACATAGGATCAGTTAAGGCAGGGAAAGCTACCTATCTTTCTGCCTGCCTCAGAGACACAGATACAACCACCGCAGTATTGGCCACTCAGTAGGTGTGCAGGTTGAGGCCCATAGCCTCTACAGCCAATGGGTTGGAGATAAGAGCAACAGACAAATGAACTCAAACACTCTTGTTTAGAGTAAGCATCTCTTCAAAACCTAACACCAATATCAAACATTAATTTAGCAAGAAATAATTCTGGTGTCTAATATGGAAACAATTCCCTATCAACACATATATAAAAATAACAGAAAATATTTATTAAAATGTTATTATAGTTAGGTAATAACACTATGTTTCAGAGAGCTAATAAGATCTCACAAATATAGAGTAGGTAACCAAATGCTAATTTCTCTGATCATTTTCTAATGCTTATCCTAAATAAACTAACATTGGGGGGGAAGGGGAGGAGGGAAACACCTTGGATCTGAACTCTGTGTCACTCACTAGTTTCGTGAACTTGGAAAGTTCCATACATTTACTATCCTAACTTTATCATGTGAAAAAAACCCCACAATATTTAACTCATAAGAGTGGCAAAAAAAATAATAATAATTCATATAAAGGACAGTACTATACTTAGCACATAGAGCACGTCAAATTGTAGCTATTAGTATGATTATTAAATTGTCATTGCTATACTACGAAAATCAAGTGAACTAGGGTGGCAGTAGTCTTGCCACTTAAACTTGCGAAATCACAGAAAGTTAATATTAATATAGACAAAGAATCTGGAAGAGTAGAAAGACTACTCAACTGGGAATATGGTAATTTATACAATGTCGGGCACAATAACCTCTTTGAGACTTATATTCTTCATCTGTAAAAAACAAAACAAAACAACAAAAAAAAACAACAACAAAATAATCTGTGATGTTACTTACACCTTCCATTAAATAAGGGGAAGGGACTTACTGATTTTCCTTTTCCTTACAATATTCTGTCTTTTTTATCTTAATTTCAGGCTCAAACTGGTTTATTTGAAAGCCAAGTCATGTTTCCAGTAAAGTAATGGACACAATAATAATAACTAACACAAACTAGTGAAAATATATTTTAATGAATTTTTAAAAAGCCGTTATTACTCATCTGTTTGTTATAAAAACACCTTGAAACAGTCAGGAATCTTCATGAATGAACCAAAGTTGTAAAGTCTTAAAATGCAAAATATCTTATGTGACCCAAACTGCAGATCTTTCAAAAATAGCACACTATTCCTCCTACTGCACTTTTAGCCACATCTAAAAATACAGGCAATCATCTCTCACTAAGCACTTCAGTCATTATAATGTTTGCTATGTGAGATAGTTTTATATAATATATGTGACAGGTAAGAAGAAATATCAAGAAGCTACTTTTTATTATTTTTATAAAACAGAAAATAGTAACTGTAATTTGGAACACAATTTGAGTTCAAAAAGCCCTTTCAAAAGTATGGAATATTACTCATATTGTCAGAGAGATTTATTTTAAATCATGTTGAGCTTTTAGGAACAAACTTATATTCCCCTATTTTATTTGCTTTTGTTGTTAAAGATAAAAATCTGATTTTACTAGGCAAATCCTAAGGTCCTATTTAAAAGTAATTTTCAATATTTATTTGGTCAAGGAATTCTAAATATTCAAATTTTGCTGGAAGGGTATTAATTTCATTAATTGCATCAAAGACACATTGTGCTTGCTAGAGATCTATCAATAGCTCAACTTGGCAGATAGCATATTCATACAGGGATCAGTATCTTAGCAGTAGAAGCCAAAATATTTTTTTTAGGAGCCAAATTATTAAGTGGGAGCCATCATCTTTCTTTTCATTGTGGACCTCTTATTCTAATCCTTTTAGTACATTTTTTTTTTCTTACATCGATGGGGTTGTCAAGATTCTATGCTCTGTCACATTTTCAAATAAGTAATCTGAAGGTGTGAATTTGTAAATGCCTTGGAAGTGAGAGCACAGAAAAGCTCCAAATTCATTATCTGAAAAAGAGACCTCCTAGCTATTTTGAGGAGCAATAAGAAGGTCTCATTGCATTTTGACAGGAATGGTGTTTTCGGCCACTATGAACATACTGAGCCATTGTGCCTGGCTGTTTCTATGTAATTGAGTCGATGATCAGTAGACTGAGCATACAAGCAGACTGCTGCCTGCAGTTTCCCATGCAGGATTGGCCCCATCACTAGCAGTTCCATCAGGAGTTATCATTTATGCCCTGAGGCTTTATGTGCCAGACCACAGGGAAAAGGCACTGCTGGCTGCTGGAAAGTGCAGAAGGAGACATTCCTCTCAAAGAAAGCAGCAGTTAAATCGACTGGGGTTCATAGGTTAGCAGCAATGAGCTGAGCAGAATTAGTGGATTTAACATTTGGGTGCCTGTTCTCGTTGACTGAGGAGAGGTGTTATTGATGACTCGGGTCTGGACTTTTAGAAGAAAGAGGATACAATTGCATAAAAGAAATTCAAGTTGTACATTGGCACACAGATCATTCCTTTTTTTATCTACTGAGTCCTTTCACACCATTTGATTTTCACACATCACATTAACTGGAAAAGAAAATGATAGAGAATGATGTTACTAAGACAAACTAATGGATTCTAATACATAGAAATAATGAGGTGCTCCTTAAAGAGAGGTAAATTGAAGAGAAGTTAGACCCACAAATGATGATGGTAGACTAGCGGGAGTACTTTATATTATACAAGTCACTGTGCTCATTTGGGTGACAGTAGTTTTCAAGAATCACACACACTGTTTCCTCTAAAAGTTCCATGTTGTAATGATGAGGAAATATCGATAGATGCCATAGGGATTAGAGGACTTGCCTAAAGATATAGCAGGAGGAGGAATCCCATCTCCCCCACCTGCTGGTTCTGTGAATACTGAACTGCTCCATAAATGGACTTCATCGGCATTACCCAGTGTGTTCACTGGAACTCTGCCCCCAAGGATGTTCCCTGGGATGAAAAACCACAGCTTCTCCAGAATAAAACTTGACACATAATATCTGGCTCATGGCTGATTCTTACTAAATGTGTGGTGAACTAACCCAAACCTTGAACTTGAATTGAGTCATAGAATCAGTGCAACCCTAAAGGCTTCAAACTATTTCTAAATTTCCCTGACTTCTGATATCTCCCAATTTTTCACTCTTCCTCTTTCCATTCCTCCCATCCTTCCTTCTTTCTTTTTAAAAAATCGTTTTATTGATTTCAGAGAGGAAAGGAGAGGAGAGGAAGATAGAAACATCAATGATGAGAAAGAATTATTGATTGGCTGCCTCCTGCACAACCCCCACTAGGGACTGAGCCTACAACTTGGGTATATGCCCTGAGAATGAGAACTGAACTGTGACCACCTGGTTCGTAGGTCAACACTCAACCACTGAGCCATGCCAGCCAGGTCCATCTTTCTTTCCTTCCTTCAACAAATAGTTATTAAAAGCCTATGAAATGTCAGGCAGTTTCCTATGTGCTAGAAATAAGATAATGAGCAAAAGCAGAATTCTTGTTATTATGCAACTCACATTCTGGTGAGGGAGATAAACATCATTTATATAAGAAAATGCTAAGAAATGGGACTTCATAGTGTGTTAAGACAGACTGGTAGGTTTCTCTAAAGTAGTAACTGAGGTAGTATCTGAGGTTTGAGTGCGGGTTACCTTATGAATCTTGGACTGAGTGGAAGAAACCATTTAAAAAGGAAAGAATAGCATATGTAAAGATTTGATGGCTAGAGGAAAGCATGGCATATTTGAAAATCTGAAAGGCTGCTAGTGTGATGTGAGTTCAGAGAGCAAGAAGAAAGAATGAAACATACTGGGATAGTTTAGGAGTCTGTAGGCTGTGATAAGATTTTTTTTTTAAATAGAAGGTGACTTAATCAGACTGGAAAATAAAAAGTTTCACTGGGCATACAGGAACTCTCTGCACAATTTTTCTAGAAACCTAAAACTAGTAAAAAAAAAAAAAAAGTTTATTAAAATATCACTCTGGCTACAGTAATGGGACAGAAAAGAGTGAGAGACAGGGTTGAGTCTGAGGACAAGCCAAGAGAATACTGCATTTCTCCAGTGTGGGAACCCTTAACATGACCCGCCTGATTAGGGCCCACTCAGGGTGCGGTTTCTGGAGGAGGCCACACACTAAAATGAAGAGAGAGACTAGAAAAGAGTTAATTTGGGACAAATGGAGGGCCAGGGGGGAGTCAACCTTTAGTGGGAAGACTCTCTAGGCTCTGGCCTTGCTATCCCTTTTATTGAGGCTGCTATGGAATACACCCATTACCCTTAAGCAGCTTTGGGAAACACCCATAGCCCTTAGGCAGGTAATAAGCAGGATTATTATATCAGTAAGGATTTGCACGATTACAAGATGGGGAAGTTGCCTCAGTTACTATTGTCTCAATTAGATAGGGTGTGGTTGGCTCTGACCTTTCAGAGCTTCAGAGCCTCTTTCTATTATTGAGACAATGATTGGTTTCCGGCACTCCGGGACAAAGAGGAGCAGGATCTGAGCCCCTGGCCCTCCTGCATGAAGAGGTAAAGGAGAAGAAGAGGGACAAGTACTGGTGACTAAGAAGACATGGGTGGTGAGGAAGGAAGAAAACCAGAAAAGTGTGGTGTCCTTGAAGCCAAGGTAGAATGTCATCAAGAAAGTTGATCAAATGCATCAAATGGCTTGATTGAACAATTATAATATTATAAGGGCTGAAACTCAGTCATTAGATTCAGGCAAAGAGGCCATCAACGACATGAATAAGGAAAAGCCTGGTGGAGTGGGGTGAGCACAAAAATAGATTAAGGCAAAACAGGAAATGGAGAGAGTATATTATATAGAGCCATTCTGTTGCAAAAAGAAGCAAAATATAGTAGGAGAAGTGTGGTCAGGAGATTATTATTATTTTTTAATCAGAGGACACTCATATGTATAAAACTTTAGTATGCATACGATTAATTTACCTTTTAAAAATAAAAATTCAAGTTCTCAGGCTACTCCTATAAGTCCTGGGAATAATATAGAGTATAAAGCTACATAATAGTACTGAAACAGTATAATCAATAGATTATAGCTCCTAAAAAAGTAGGAGAGGATAGAATTCAAAAACAGATGAAGGACTGGACTTAGAAAGGAAAAGAGAACATCACTCTGTTTTAATAGAAGGAAAAAGGATAAAGGTCACATGTAAGTAATTTTGTATGTTTGGTATCAGGAAATCAGGATAATTTCCATAAAATTAAGTTGGCAGTGAAGTTAACTGTGGGAGAGAGAGGTTGATCACAAATAAAATACAAAATAGCTCAATGATTCAAATGATAATTGATTTGTATCAGTTACATCCACATCAAAATGAGTTATTTGTCTTTCAATCAAAGAGCCCATTGTGACAAATCACAGCCCTTAGATTAGTGCCAAAGAGCCCCCCAGCACAGTTCTGTCATTATCTTCCCTGTGATTCCTGTAAGCAAGTGACACATCAGAAATAATGAGTCATGCCAAGGACAATGTAATTGGTGCTGGAGAAATGAACCCTACATTATGTCATGCCCCTGCACTAATCGTTTCTTAAAGCCTTAATTGCCTGTTTTGATACTCTTAGCTCTTCTATGACAAGTTGGTAATTCACTACAGAAGGCTTGGGCAACTGAGTAAGATGTACCAAGGGCTCTCTTTGGCTTTCTTGCCCTGACTAAACACATCACAGTAGTATTGAATGCCTGAGTGTACCACTTTTAGAAAGTAGTTTGCTCCCAAATAATAATTAGCCTGGACTTAAAACAAAAAATCTAAAGATAACAACACAAGGCCAGATGTCTAGTCTATTTTCTTTAGGCAAAGTGTTAGAAGTAGAACAACAACAATAACAAGAACCTAAAAACAAAAATTAAGGATATTTTTTTTAAATCCAAGGGAAGGATTTAAATGTGCTGGAAAGACTAGCTATATAAAACATTTGTTCTTGCCTGGCGGGCATGGCTCAGTGGTTGAGTGTTGATCTATGAATCAGAAGATCAGAGTTAGATTTCTGGAGAGGAAACATGACTGGATTGTGGACTTGGTCCTTGGTGGGGGGCATGCAAGAGGCAGCCTATCAATGATTCGCTCTCATAATTGATGTTTTTATATATCACTTTCTCTCCCTTCCTCTCTGAAATCAATACAAATATATTTAATAATAGATAAACAAAATATTTGTTCTTTCTCTGGGCAGCCTCCATTTCTATTTTACATATCCTCAGTTAATACTTTGCTTCCTAAATCATTCAGGTTTTCCAACATGTATAAAAAGATTGAGGGTAAATCTTGACTGTGACTTAATGTATAAACAGAAAAACCTGAATGACTGCTTCTTTCTTTGACGAGAAGCATGGAGTTCAAGTAATCAGAAGTAAACATGAGGAAGAATCCGCTTCATACATATAAAAGCAAAGCCTTTGAGGAAACAATGATACCTCATCTCCTTTTATACTCCGTTATGGGCTGAGTTGTGTTTCCCAAAAGTATACATGTTGAAGTCCTAACTCCTTGAACCTCAGATTCTGACCCCATTTAGAAATAGGGTCTTTAGAGACCCCATTTAATTTCAATTAAGTGAAATGAGGTCCTGAGGGTGAGTCCTAACCCCATCTGACTAGTGTCTTCATAGATAATAGAAATTAGAACACAGATGGGCACAGAGGCAAGACCACGAGGTGACACCTGGAGAAAGTGGTCATATATTGTACAAGGAAGGAAAAGAGGCCCCAGAAAAACCGATCTTGCTGATATGCTGATTTTGGACTTCTGGCCTCCAGATGGTCAGAAAATACATTTCTGTTTTTAAGCCACGCAGTCTGTGGTTCTGTGTTGCAGCAGCCTTAGCAAACAAATAAATATTCTTTCTACCAATCCCTCTTTCTTGTCACAGATACATAAAATGTTATTTTTTAAATAGTGTTGGTTAGCAGGAGTTCATGGGAAAACCTTCTGTATGGGACCAGAGTATCCTTAAACCAGTGCCACTTCATGGCAATACTCTAGTGCTGTGGTCAGCAAGCTGCGGCTCTCGAGTCACATGCAGCTCTTTGGCCCCGTGAGTGTGGCTCTTCCACAAAATACCATTCCCTGGGCGAGTCTATTTTGAAGAAGTGGTGTTAGAAGAAGTTTAAGTTGAAAAAAATTGGCTCTCAAAAGAAATTTCAATCGTTGTACTGTTGATATTTGGCTCTGTTGATGGATGAGTTTGCTGACCACTGCTCTAGTGTCCTCTTACGTTGGTGAGACTTATTAGACCCATAGCTGATTTAATGAAACTGAACATAATATAGAAGTTTGAATTTAGATTTATTACTCTGATGTTTGAAATAGAAACATTGATTAGCATTTAGCTGTGTATTTTCACAAAATTAACTAATGCCAATGTGGGGGCAGCCTCATGTCTAAACACTGCCAAATCCCATAGGACTCAGCGCTCCCCCGAGGTGTCCCAGTCAAAGAAATAACCAAATGGTCAACTCTCCTGGACGTCCTGGGTCAGCAGGTACACACGTGAGTCACACTACATGTCCTTGGCACATCCCTGTCTTACTCCATCAGTACCCCTGTCTAATCTCAGAACTTCCTTCCTGCCTCCTCCAATATTTGTTCAGCCTGTGATTTGTAACACCACTGTTAGTAAATCAAAATCCTGTGGGTTCTTTAAATTCCAGTGGATGTTCCAGACTCACTGACTCTGGGAAGACTTCCTTGATTATCCTAGTCCCTGACACTGACCTTTTGCTCCCTAAATTTCACTGCATTTATAATCCCACCTAAGACAGTTCAGTATCCAGCACTTATTTATACACAGCGCTATTTAAACCATTGTTCCAAAATGTTACTACTCATCACTAAGATTTACTTCAGGCCAGGCAGAGTCCAAAGTGATCCCCATACTCTTGTTTCTTTATACCTTCAATACAACCTGAAGAGGGAGGTGTTCTTACTTGCTGCTAAGAGGAAACTTGCTTGGAGAGCCTAGCAACTTGGTCCAGCAGCGCAGCTGGGATCTGACCTAGTCCTGTCTAACAGAGAAGTCTCAGACCTCTTTCCTCTTCTTTAATTGGCCTCCAGGGAGGCCCTCTCTGTGTTCATTTCTCACCATCAACTCTCAGCCTTCCTCCTATAGGCATCTCTCTTTGTAAATCACTGAGAAAAAGGGCCTTTTCTGCCCTACTCTCAGATACCTCAACAAAATAGTTTTGCATTTTAGTATTTAGCAAAGCACCTGGGATAATTGGGGTTTTATAAGTCCTAGGTGGCTTTGCCTTATGTTGCTAGCTTTCTTATTTAAGGAGTAGAGATTGGACCTTACATTTATTTCTATAAGATCCAGGACCCTTTAGGCCTTCCTTGGCTTGGTAAAATGGAGTGTGAAGATGGAACATTTTTAAGAAAAGCAGCATTTGAAAAATGGACAGGGCATATGAACCCACAGACTAACAGACAAAGACAATTTTTTTTATATTATATTCTACCCTCTAACTTTTTTATTGCAGAAAAGGTAATAAAAATGATACAATGGTTTCTCTCCTAACTTTGTTAGAACATCATATTAATATGACCCACAACTCATCTTACCTTTGTTACTAGATTGACATTTTTTATTAAAGTATAGTTGATGTACAATATTGTATAAGTTTCACATGTACAACATAGTGATTCGACATTTTATATCTTACGATGTGCTTGCCATAGTAAAACTAGTAACCATCTGTCACCGTGCAAAGTTATCACACTAATACTGACTATATTCCCTTCATCTTTCTTACCCGTCTGTCCCTCCTCCCGCACCCCCTGTAGCAATCATAAGTTTGTTTCTTGTTTCTATGAATCTGTTTTTGTTATGTTTATTCATTTGCTTTTATTTTACTTAATCCAGGAAGTCCAAAAGCCCCAAGGACACATTTTTGGGTTGCAGATGGTCCTTCAGGTCTTGCTTTTTGAAACATTTAGGAACACTTCAGCTCAGTTTTGTATTACAAAAGAAAATAAAAATAAAAAAGGACTTCCCTGGTTCCCTGAGGGTTGGCATAGGACTTAGTGTTATGCCAGTTTCCCCTTGCAACCAGCTTCCCCTCCTCTGCCCAAATGATCAGTGTGTTCTCTGCTCACTCACCTTTCTCCTTCTGACATGTTCTTTTTCCTATGAAGTATACTTTCGCTTCCTCATTAGGGAAGTCTACTGGTTTTTGTCTTCCTTTCCAGTCTACTGGTTTTTCTGTCCACTGGCCATTGACTCATTCAAACACACTCTCCCCCTAGCTAAGATACAGCTCAAAAAACCCTATCACAGAAAAAGAACCGCCCGGAGAAATTCTCTTTTCATAAAACAGTGGCTGACATTTGCCTAGCACTTTACTGTCTATTTTCTTAGCTTGATGGGATTGCAAAACCCTTCCCAATCATTGGTAATAAAAGACAGGTGAACACAAATAGCTTCTGAATGCATAATGAAACCATGCCACAAAACACAGTGAGGAGGAGGATCACATCTACAGGAAATAATTTGCAAATAAACACCTTCTGTTACTAAAATACTGACACTATTGGTTCTAGCATTAACGAAGAATGAGGAAATGCAGACTCCTTTTTAAAGAATGTGATCTGTGAATTAATGAAAGTCTTTAGTTTCTTGTCTTCTAAGGCATTGAGAGAAAAAGCTGCAATCAAGTTAAATGATTCAGAGTGCAAGGTTATATTGGTTTTGGCAAAGCCAATACAATTATTTCACAGACTAGAGGCCTGGTGCACAAAATTGGTGCACTCATGGGGGGAGATGGCAGGAAGAGTCCCCTCAGCTCAGCCTGCTCCCTCTCACAGTCCGGGAGCCCTCGGGGGGATGTCCACCACTCTGTGGGGATTAGCAGACCTAAGCCGGCAGTCAGACATCCTTAGTGCTGCTATGGAGGCGGGAGAGGCTCCCACCACTGCTGATGCGTTCAACAGCCTTGAGTCTGGCTCAAGGATTCTGGCTGAGCAGCACTTCCCATGTGGGAGCACACTGACCACCAGGGGGAAGCTCCTGCATTGAACATCTACCCCTTAGTGGTCAGTGTACAGTCATAGCAATTGGTCATTCTGCTGTTCTGTCAATTTGCATATTATCCTTTTATTATACAAGATGATAAACTGAGGTTCAGTTTACCCATTAATTCAACAAGCATGAATTGAGCATATACTGTACTAGACACTAGGGATGGAAGGTATTGTTTCTACTTAAGAGCTTTAAATGTAATGGGAAAGAAAGTGAATACAAACACTTTTTAACATGTTGAGTCTCATGATAGTAGAAGGATATGCAGAGTACATGAACTTTTAAACCCTTAATCTCATTTCTTCATTTGTCATCCTTATGTCTCTTAATTCTTGGATTTTCGGCCTCTGTTGGTTCTAGATAATAAACCTACCCCTATTCTCTCTGGGAGAACAAAGCTGTAGCATGTGGTGGCTTCATGGGCTCAGATAGATGTGAAGATTAGTTTTAGCATTTGTTAGAAATGTGAGTTTGTACCATTGTTTTCCAGTGAGGAGGATGGTATCTAACACAGGCATAGTCATATTAAGTGAGCCATTGTAGATGAAGCCTAACATACAAGACTACATGACTTGACACAATTTCTGTAAACATTAACTACAAATATTAAGGGAGTGTTTTTCATATGGAAGTTACAGAACTGGTGGGTGAGGGTTAGAGATGTTAATAAATGGGTAGTAGGATAAATAAACCACCCCTCTTAGAAAATTAATTTGTTAGCTTTACCAGTGAAGACAGTATTGTCCTTTTCTGTATGATACTTAAATCTTTAAGATATGTACATTGGAAAAAGGAGAGTTTTGATGATATTTCAAGCTATTAGATCTTGCAAAAAAATGTTTCCTTTTCAGAATATGCATGAATATCTCCATGAACTTCCGTGGACTGGACAAAGTATGGGGAATTTTTTTCAGGCTAGGCACACCCAACATCCTATTAATGGTATTCATTTATTAAAAGCTCATAAAACAGAGTTTAGCTCTAGACGGGATCAGGAATTCTAAATGAGATAAGACATGGTTTAAACAGAGAATTTCAATTTGGTCACTAAAACTTTTTTGGTTCATCCTGGTGAAAAAGAAAATAGATAGCATTCAATGATAGAGCTGCTAAATAAAAAGATTGGCAAGCAGCTTCTGCATCCTGATTTTGAGGCAGCCAGGGGGTAATGCCATGGCCTGGGGAGACAGGCTGTCTCAGAGCTCTAATTCTGGCTCTGGAGGCACCAGCGAGGATTAGTGATTTATATTAGTATCCTTAGACTCCTTCTCATAGGTTGGCTTTTTTTTTTTTTTTTTTTTTAATCTCTCTACAGGGGTCCACAAGCTATGGCCTATGGGCTAAATCTAGCCCACTGTGTATTGTGTATTTTTTTTATTTTTTTTTTTAAAAAAAACTGAAAAGAAGGATATTTCTTTAGATTTGAAAATTATATAAAATCCAAATGTCTGTGTCCATTAATAAAGTTTTATTGGAACATGGCCATACCCATTTATGTTACAACAACAAAGTTGGATAATTGTAACAGAGACTTTATGGCCTATAAAGGCTGAAACATTTACTCTGTTTTTGTTTGTTGTTGTTGTTGTTTTCCAGAAAATATTTGCTGATCCAGATCTAGCATGTAGAGTGAATGATAAAACTAAATGTGCATGGACCCACATGTCCACAAACACTGAGAGCATGCTACATTCAGCACTTCTCATAAGAGCGAGCATGAGATTACACTTATAACTGGTTTATAAATGCCCCAAATGCCTTTTGGTTGACGAAGTATTAGCCAGAATTTCAAAAGATTACAAACATTTCAAATGTCCTTTAACCATTTTAATAGTCTCTTTTAAATGTATGTTTTAAGGCGTTTTACTTATCAAGGGAATGCAGAAGCAAAAAAAAATTTCAAATACATTTTTTTATATGAAAGAATGAATACATAGTAGCTAAAGCATGCTGATTTCAATGCACTTATTTAACTCATGTTCAGAACTACTTGTGTATATAGAATTATGTTTTCATGCCATAAACAACTCCTACTCACATTCTCTAAATAATTTGCACAAATTAACTAAGCAAAAAAGAAAAAAGGAACTTTTAAAAAACACAAGCTTCAGGGCAATCTACAGACTTAGGCAGATAAGAAATATGGTTGCCTTAGGCAGATAAACAAATACAATTGCATGATTCTAGCTTACTGTACTAACACACAAGAGAAAGATGAGATAAAGAGAGTGTTCTAAAAGTAAATGTTCCAGCAGCATAATTAACTAATGATCAAGAAGATGACATTGATGCTAAAACACTTATAATACACCCACATTTTCATTTAAAATAGACACACCAAATACTGGGTTTCATTTTGCTATTGTTGTTAATCCTTACCCACTGATCTTTTTCCCATTGATTTTTATAAAAAATGGATGGGAAGAGAGGGATGGGGTAGGGAGAGAGGGAGGGAGAGGGGGAGTGAAGAGAGAGAAACATGGTGCACACCCAGATTGGGGCTGGGAATTGAATTTGCAACTCAGGGACATGCTCTTTACTGGGAATCGAACCCACAATCTTTTGATGTGTGAGTTAATTTCTAACCACTAAGCAACACTACCCAAGGCCTGGTTTACATTTTTAAATGACAGAAAATCAATATATCCAATGACTTTATTTGTTCATCCTAGAAGTTGCAAATACAGACAGGATGATAAATTTTAATTGCTGTTTGTAACATCAGTATCTCAAAAGCTCAAATATTTGGCCTATTATATAGCACAGCTGCACTGACCATCTAAATCAGTTCAAGTTTTGGGAAATTAAAATTTTTACAATCTCCAGACAACTAAAATGTTCTATCTAGGGAATTCTTTTGCAAATGCATGAAATAGGTCTGTAGAATTATAATCATAGGACCAGGAGAAAACTGAATCTGAGAGGTAAAAGTAAAAACTGATTAATAATTTAGCATGAAATTGTGAATAATAGAAAAAAAAACTTGTCATATTAGACATGTGTGTATATAGATGAAATAAATAGATGCATAGGAAATAGAAATAATGAGCGAAATATGAAGATAGATAGACAGATAAAGACATCCACTTTCTCTAACTTTTCATTTAGCTCCTAAAAATTCTTCTGGAAGATAATTAGAATGAAAAAAATGTTAGCAAAGTTTACAGAGGTAATATGCAATTGTCTGAGGTTATTGAAAATTATTAGAGCAGTCATGGGTAATGGTGGGGAAAATGACACCTTCACTTTTTTTGAAGGACTTAATTTCATTTCCAGGCAGATGAAAATCACTTTAGATTACACTTCAAATTTTCTTTTTCTTTTTGTTTTGTTTCTATAGCCTACATTTAACCCCTCATCCTATTTTCTTGTATGTTCTTCTTTTTTTTCCTTGGGAGAAGGAAGAGGATGAAAAAAACTCCATGTTTAGTTCTTACTGATTTTGGGTGCTGGGGTCAATAGGGTCTTGAGAGTTTGCAATATTGGTAACTGCTTTTGAAATTCATAATGGGTCTCTGCTTGGATAAAATCAGTGGACTGGTTGCCAACAGTTGTGTCTGCTGCTGGCTAGATAATGAGGGATAACTTGGCCAGTGTGTGGAGCAAGTGGGGAAGAAGCTGAGACGGTTTCTGCAAAGTGAGTTCTGTAATGAAGAGCAGTGAACCCCAGTGTACTAGTTTTCTGTAAGGAAAAATTACAGGTGCAGCTTCTTCCTTTGGCATAGTTATTTACATGTAAGTAAGGACGCTGTGGACAAGTATATTCCTCTCCCCTCTTATTCATGACAATATAGTTTGACTTTAGAACATATATTCAAAAGCACTATGAGTAGGCATAAAATACCCAGGGCCTATTTTAATGATAGGCATAAACATACAAATAACAACAACAAAATAAAAATGCCTATTCTCACTTCCAGTGCTGAAAGTCTCATTCTTGATGGAGGAGTTATGAGATCCAAGTTTATACATTTCAGCTAATAATAATAAAAATATTCACATATTCATATTTCACAAACTATGCTCAAAATTCTAATACCTCATACTTTTAAGTCAGACTATATATATGAAACTTTAGTTTAATTGCTGGGAGCTTTAACTTGGGAAAGGTAAATCAATAATACATGTATACACAACACACACACACATGCAAGCGTATACATTCACTAGCTGGTGTTAGCTCTTTTACCTTGATTAAATTACTTCTCTGTGCCTCAGTTTCCTTATTTGGGAATAGAAATAATACAATAGGCTGCCTCCAAGAATTGTAGTATTGATTAAATAAAGTGATTCATGCAAAAAGCTAGAATTTGCCTGGGATACAGATAGGTGCTATAATGGATATTTAATGCTCTAAATCCCAGAGGCTGGGATATTGACTGCTGGTGGCTCACAGAGGCCCTCATGGAACTGTCCTCCACTACAACAGTATACCATTTCACCCCAGTTTATTTGTCTCCCCTCTTTCCACTCAATGACTAGACAAGCCGATGCCAGGAAACAGGTCTGCTCCCTCACTTTAGAACAACTCTGAGGGGCAGCCCTGCTCCAGGGCTCCCCATACCATCAGCTGAGACTTCAGTTGCAATGATGTCATGGGACAGCTTCTCCCCGTACCCACCCTGTTTTCCTCACTTCCTCACAGATGAAGTATCTTCAGAGCGCACTCCCCAATAAACATATGACCACAACTCTCCATCAGAATGTGCTTCCCCAGAATCCAGACTAAGATTTTAGATAGCTATCGATTTTTTAAAAAATGTATTTCCATTATCCTGGAATTAGTAAGATCTAAATCTAAATTAAAAAGTGCTAAAAACGAACATCCCAAGTTGTAAAGAACAGCAGAAGTTGTTCCAAGCCACTTCCCTACAAGTTTATAGAGAGAAGGCATTTCAAAGAAACCCAAACCCCATTTTCCTGCCCCTGACTACTACAACAGGAAGATTAGAAAAGAGAGGTGCTGCTTGGAGACAACAGTTTTCAACATAAACACTATTTTGTTGACAAGGAGGAGAAGAATTTCTCTCAACCATCAGAACAAATCAGAAAATGATGAGAGAGTTGCTCAGACATTCTGAAGTGTGCTGGAATGGTCACCCACCACTTCTCCAAGCTGAAGACTTGCGTGAAGGTTGGCAAGCCACTGAATCCACTGGGTCTGAAGCTCACACTCCATGGAGACAGGAGCAAGGTGGCGGGTGGAGTGAGGCGGCAGCAGCAAAACAGCCTGCACTACTCTTACTTGGCAGGTACATGGGATTCCTGGTAGCTGAGTAAGCACAAGGAAAGCAGCTGGCCTTGGAGTCCCTTTGTTGGCATCCCCTCCAACAAGATCGTGCCCAAAGTAGAACATCCTACCATGTGAGGTGCATTTCCAATTCTAGGGATGGTGAAAAACTGCGCTCCGTGGAGAGTCAGCATTTGGGGAGACATGAACTAAGCAGGCAGTACAAAGGAGCTATATATCTGCAGAAGCTTTTGGATAGGAAGATTAACTTTCTTCCATCTTTCTCTCAGTATCATTACCAGAGAGGAAAGCAGAGAAGTGGGGAAAGGAATGTGAGAAGTTGCCCACCACTTCAGCCACAGAGGTCTTAGCTGCACCAGGGGATGGAAAGATCCTACACAGCCAGCAGGAAGTAAGAGATCAACATCACCGAGTTGGAGCAGTGGTAGCTAATCAAATCAACAACAACAACAACAAATCAGCAACATCTCATATGATTGAGATTCTTCCATAACCCTGGTAGATACATACACTTCAACCTTTCTCAGCACCTTACATTACGCTGTACCAGATGTGAGGGATGATGTAATGAAGGAGAAAGGTGTGATTCCTAACTCCATGGAGCACATACTCCCTTGTCTCTCTCTACTGGTCTCTGCCTGTCTTTGAACCACTATTGCCTTTTCTCCATGTGACAGACTATTCTTCCGAGAAAGTTAAGGCATCATCATTCCATTAATTACTCTGTTATTTTATTTATTTTTTAACATCACAAGAAAAACTTCCACAGTACACATGCTGAGAGAAGCAAAGCTCTTTCTTTGAGCACTATACATTAAAGGTCTGCCAACATTCTTTTCTCAACCACATTTCCCAAAAGCTTAGCCCTTGGCCATAAAATGTAATCCAGTCTAAAATCTGGCATGTCAGACAGCGAAGTATTCAAATACGCCAATTTGGCTAACACCTCCTTTTTAAATAACAAGTAGAGAAATGGAAAAAAAATTTGAAGTGAAAGGCTTTAAATCACAGCATTATTCCAAGATAATTCATTTTATGAGACAGCAAATCTATAAAAAATTAATCCTAAATTATGGTAGATTTTTTTTTCAGGTAGGTTTTTACAAAAGCTTAAAGCCTGTACAGAAATATACTACCCAAAGTAATAGATAATATAGCTGCCCAATAGAATTGTAGTAAGATGCCCAATTCTATAGAAAAATCTTGCTTTTCTTATTTGCACATGATTAAGACTTATTATCATAAGGTATTTTATACTAAAGCAAAAACAAAACAAAGATCTGGGAACTATAAAGATATATACACATATGTCATAAACTCTCTTTCTCCCTCTATATATAGGGTGGGGCAAAAGTAGGTTTACAATTGTGAGTATGTGAAACACAATGTTAATTAATAAAGCTATTGTAGTCTGATCTGCATGGCTCAGAGGTTGAGTGTCGATCTATGAACCTGGAGATCACAGGTCAGTTAGCAGTCAGGGCACATGCCCAGGTTATGTGCTCAACTCCCAGTGTGCAGGAGACAACCAATGATTCTCTCATCATTGATGTTTCTATCTCTCTCTCCCTCTCCTTTCCTCTCTGTAATAAATAAAATATACTAAAAAAACAAATCTATTGTAATAATCATAACCTGCATTTTTTTCCATATGAACAGCTGTAAACCTAGATTTGCCTCACCCTGTCTGTACACACACACACACACACACACACACACAAACACACACACACACACATGTATAATATTTGTCAAAGAGCTTCCTAGAGGCTATTGCCAGTTTTTTAGATACCATTATAGGCAGGTGTGATTAAGGTATCTTATTGTGGCTATTCCTTGGGTAGTTAGGTTTAAGGTGCATGTCCATAAAAACAGAATAGTGCTGGTTCTGTAAGCATCATCTGCAACAGAAGTGGTAATCAAGAGAATTTCACAGTGAAAGCAATGTAGAATAAGTATGTGTTAAGATGATATGCCTTTAGCATGAAGAGGATTCTGTATAAGGCACTGATCACATTTTCTCCATTTTTCCTGTCTCCTATCCTATCTGATGAAAAACAACAACACTATTGCACTTTGATGGTTCCCCATGTCAAACTATTTCACAATTGGAAATCTTAGAAAATATTATTGTGTCATTCCCATTTACAAAAAGAAATCATGTCATTCTATTCCTGAGTAATCCTGATTTTGTAAAAATTGATAAAAATCATGTGATACAGATCCTCGCATTTTCATACAAATACAGAAGCATTTGCCTGAAATTCCATCCTGACGTTAGGGACACACCAATAAAACCCCAATGACCAAGATTAATGGCGCAGACACTGAATTCTCACTGTGCCAAAGTGATTTTCCAAATCCCTCTTCAAAGAAGCATTTAACACAATTCTATTGTCACTTCAGAGTTATAAATCCTAATTTAGAAGCTACACATATTGGACTAATGATTCAAGAAGCATATTTTCAAATGAGCTCTGGACTCATTTGTTTTGAAAGAACAACCTTCAGATTCCACATCATAGAGTCTTGAGCTTCTTAAGCTTTGCTCATCAAAAGCCATTATTTCATATGCACTGCATGTGCCACACATGACCTAGAACAGCAATCTTGGAAGGGAGGTTTTATGACTTCCTGAGCTCAAAGACACAGCTGTCTCTAGAAGTCTTGACAATATCCATTTATATTACATCAGAACAACAGAAAGATGAAATCTCTACACAGTAGTAGACCTTTAGAATTATTGGAGATAAAGAGCCAAAGCTGTCAGTTTAATACCATGCTCATTTAAAAGCCAACGGGCCCTAATGTTTGAAGATAAATAGGGAAAGAAATTTCCTCTGGTGATACTTCAAAGACTTTGCAACATCTGGAATTTGATTCCATACAGAGTATTCCACTAAGAAGTAAGTATAAAAAAGCTCTTAATAGGGCAAACAAGATTCAGGTTTCATGCAATATGTTCTCCTTGGAGGGAAACAAATAACACAATGCATCTGAGTAACCTTTCTGCACTTCAGCTGCATTAATTAACATTTAGTCATGGATTCCACTGTGAGCCAGATGAACT
The DNA here is from genome assembly GCF_014108245.1 of Pipistrellus kuhlii. NCBI lineage: Eukaryota > Metazoa > Chordata > Mammalia > Chiroptera > Vespertilionidae > Pipistrellus > Pipistrellus kuhlii. The sequence continues at coordinate 147,600,206 of NW_023425404.1, forward strand.
CAATGCTACAACTGTTTTCATTGATGGGAAAAATATGCTTTCACATTTTAGATTCCCAACATTTATAAATATGGGGGAAATGTTTTGTTGACTGCCTCTGTGCCAGCTTTAGTGGTATGCATTACATATTAGTCACCCAAATAAATTAAAACTCACCCTCGCTATGATTAAATCAATGTAAATAGCACATCAGTGTCAATGCTACAAAAAGTACATCCCTCTTTTTTTGTTATTATATTAAGAATTAAGGAAAGGCTAAAAAATTCATCCAAAAAGTAGACAATGGCCTTAGAGAAATTGTTGCTGCGTGAGTTAAAGGTCTAAGTGAAAACCAGGTACTCTGAGAGGGATGAATGCAGATGACTAGAAAAAAAAAAAATCAACAGATGTTGAAGAAATTTAACTGCAGGATCTGATAACTTGGCAGAGGAATCCTCAACTTTACAAGCCAAACATATGGAAGTGGTTCGTTGGGAACAAAGTTGAGGTACAGAACTGAAACATTTTGTCAGTTGTTGAAGGAGGTCTTTTCTTTCCTTTTTATAGCAAAGGCTTCTTTACAATGTCATTTTATGAGGAAATTATGGCAGTAAATCAGCTGACAATGCATTCTACCTGTCATACCTTGCAAAGCTTTTCATGTTGCAAGAGTGCTGTAAAGTCAGCTTGTCTCCAATAGTGTCTTAGTGATGTTGTGTCATGACTTCTGGTCACTCTGGAGTCTGTGGACAGATGGATATCCATCCAATAATCAAGTGGCCATGCATTTCTGTGTGTGGGGGGGTGGGGGGGGTTAACGTTCATTTGTATCAAGTGGAGATGCCTGGAATCATTATCTCTGTAAATATGAACCAAATTTGATACTTCCCTCCTCAAATTAATGGGCTCAGCCATGAATAAAGTCTGTCTGACTTGTTTTCACCTCTACCAATATAGAACAGCAATAATGCAATCAAATCAGAAAATGATCTTACCTGGAATTACTTCAAAAAGGAATTTCCCTGGACTCTCTTCATTGCAGGGATGTTCCAGGACTTTATTTCCAGGCAGAAAAATAGCACCCTGTGAACACAAATGCCCAAAACATCAACATCATCAGGGTGGCAAATATTAAATAGTATCATCATCATAATCATCATCAGTGAATATAATAGATTGACCATCACTCCAACACACAACTGCCCCCATGTGGACACAAGATGGCCACCACAAATTGCCAGCAGGGGAGGGCAGTTGGGAGGGACCAAGCCTGTAAGGGAGGGAAGTTGAGAGGGACCAGACCTGCAGAGGAAGGCAGTTGGGAAGGACCAGGCCTTCAAGGGAGGGTAGTTGAAGGCAATCAAGCCTGTAGGGGAGGGCAGTTAGGGGTGACCAGGCTGGCAGAGGAGAGAAGTTGGGGGCAAACAGGCTGGCAGGGGAGCAGTTAGACATCAATCAGACTGGCATGGGAATGGTTAGGGGGTGATCAGGCTGGCAGGCAGAAGCAGTTAGAGGCAATCAAGAAGGCAGGCAGGCAAGCAATTGGGAGCCACCAGTCCTGGATTGTGAGAGGGATGTCCAACTGCCCTTTTAGGCTGGATCCCACCTAGATTGGGTCTAAAAGAGCAGTCAGACATCCCTCAAGAGGTCCCAGATTGGAGAGGGTGCAGGCTGAGCTGAAGGACAACCCCCACCCCTGTGCACGAATTTTGTGCACCTGTCCTCTAGTGTTTTATAAAGTATATTCAAGCCACTCTCCTGAATAAACAATTCTCCTCTGTGCCCTGCCTCCTCCCAGGCCACCAGCTCTTCCCTCCACTCATCACTCTATTCTGTACCTCAGGAGACAACTCTCTATAAATTGGGAAAAAAAAAAAATATAGGCTGCAGGTTGGGTTTGACAGGCCATAGCAGGAGGTCATAAGAGAGGATAATTATTGACTTGTCTTCTCCATGTGAGGCAGCAGTTTGGCCCTTGTTACCTGGGCAGCTGCCTTAGTCCACATATACTTAAACTTGCAGGCTCCCTAAGGTTCCTGCAGAGCAAAGAGTGATAATGGGTCCCTCCCTGTTTTTAGCCCCAGGATGTTTTTCACTATCTGTTAGTTTCTATTAACCTTTGCAACACTTTGTCACAAGCCCTCCAATTACTACTTGTGAGGTGGAGACATCAATTTCTTGCTGGGATCATAAGTGACACATAGCCAGAGCACAAGTACACTGAGTTTTCTAAGAAAGAGCAGATTACTCCATGATATTTAATATGCCTCACTACAAATGATCAGAATGAAGAAACTCAGGAATAAAAAGGGATGGAAACTTTATGATAAGAGTTCAATACATATGGCAATGATTACATGTCAAGAATTAATCAGCATATTCAGAATAAAATCATGCTTAGTTTTATCCCTTCTGGGGACTATTCCTTCTTATAAAGAATCTTTAAAGCTTGAAATGGGATACTATGTTAAACAAATTATTTTATAGTTTGACAGCTAAAAGTTGGCTAAAGAAACAGAATTCAGAACCACACTAGTATTTTGTTTCCAGCTAAAATTGCTACTAGAAAAGAAAGTCATCTCTAGTTAGTGTCAGATCACTGAACCAAAGCCACCTGACTTGGGGGTAAGGCTAGATGATGTTGAAAATAAGCACAGTGTTCTCTGACATTTGGATGGGAAAACGTATTCATGTGCAGTAGCTGTGTTAGTTGCATAAGCACAATGATGAGATATTCTTTCCAGTAAGAACAATGATTATGAACATCACTTGAAACTAGGTGAAATATGAGCTTATATAAATATATACATTAGCCCTAGCTAGTTTGTTTCAGTGGATAGAGCATCAGTTTGCAGACTGAAATGTCCCAGGTTGGATTCCGGTCAAGGGCACATGTTCGGGTTGCTGGCTTGATCCCCAGAAAGGGCCATGCAGGAAGCAGCCAATCGATGATTCTCTCTCATCATTGATGTTTCTATCTCTTCCTCTCTGAAATCAATAAAAATGTTTAAAAATAAATAAAAATAAATATTAAAATATTTATATTTATAATGCAAATAGACGGAGGTTTAATAAAATGAGTTCAAGGTGAAATAAATATTATTCAACCATTTTTATTCGAGTTAGGTAAGTTGGTTTGATTTTTGTTTCTTTGTAGCAAATAATTTCTCTATTCAACAAATTTGTATTAAAAAACACCTAGTATGTGACTGGTCTTATCTTAGGTACAGAGACTATAATAGTGAGAAAGTCAAGAATGCTCTTTCTTGCATTTCTGGATTTTAAAATCACTCAGGGAAGACAGAAAACTGAAAAATAAATAAATAAATAAATAAATACAGATAAGCCCCCAGTATGAAAAGAAAACACCTTACATATGATTATGAAAGAGCTCTGGCCACAATAATCACCCAATCATGATGAAGTTTGTGTTCGGTAAATCTGTTCTGGAGTTGAGCTGCCTAGGCTCAGATTCCCACTCTACACACTTTAGTGAAGTGACTCCAGGCAAATTACTCAAATCAAACTCTCTATTCCACATGCTCTTCATTCTTAAATTGGGATAAAGGTAGAACCTACTTAATAAGTGTGACCAACGTAATACCCATGTAGTTTGTAGAAAAATGCCTGATACAGATTATTTTTAGCTGACAAAAGATTTATTAGTATTTTTAATACTGACAAAAATTTTTCTTATATTCCAGAAGGCTCAAAGATATTTTAGGCCCAAATTTTGCTGACCCCCAAATGATGAGGCAATTCTAACATAGATTCTATACATATATGCTAATATTATCATCTAATTGAAAAAACTAATTAGAAATTTTGAAGTCAATTTTTACTGAGCATGTTTGCAAAGCTAGACTAATCAAAACAAACTTCTAATTAACAGCAATAATAATATATAGCATAGCATAATGATGTTGATAATGATGATTGCTAACATTACTTGACTACTATTTTGTTAAACAAATGAGTAAGCCATTATATCATTAATTCACTCATTGACTCTGTAGCATAGGTATTTCTAATTTTACAGATGAGAATAATAAAGCTCAGGGAGCACCTAACAAAAAGCCTGACATTGTGAACTCTTAACATATTTTTTTGAGAAAAAAAAATGGAAGGAACAAATGAATACAAGCTGCTTTAAGAATTTTATCTTTTAAGTATTAACACAATTTATGTTCCTACTAGAGGCATGGTGCACAAATTTGTGCATGGGTGTAGTCCCTCTGGGTTGCCCTGCAGGGATTGGGCCAAAACCCATAGTCAGATATCGCCTGAAGCTCTTACCTGCTGCTCCCACTCATCCCAGCCCCACTATGCCTGCTGCGGGCTCACACCCAATCAGTCCTGATTGGGAGAGACTTGTGCTGCCACAGAAGCACTTGCCAGCCATGAGCCCTGTGTCTAGGGCCTTACCAAGGGGAGTGGCCTATAGTGGGCTGAAACCTTCTTTCTGACATCCCCTGAGGAGTCCCAGATAGCGAGAGAGCTCAGGCCAGACTGAGGGACCCCAATGGTGCACAATTGGGCCAGGGAGGACTGTGGGAGGGCTTTAGGGCATGTCTGGCCCATCTCACTCAGTCCCAATCAGCCAGAACCCAGCAGCAAAACTAACCTGCCAGTGGGGGCATCTTCCCCTTGGTGGTCAGTGCACTTCACAGTGACTGGTTGACCAGCTGACTGTCTGCCCCCTGGTGGTCAGTATACTTCATAGTGAGTGGTTGAGCAGCCTTAGCATATCATTAGCATATTATGCTTTGATTGGTTGTTATGCCTTTTGGTCTACTTGCATATTACCCTTTAATTATATAGAATTTCTAATCAATGACTGCTATGGAAAAGAGTTTGAAGTTTTATAGTTACCAAGTTTCTTCTTGCCCTGTGAAATTATTTACTCTCATACCTGAGATGCTGCCAGAAAGACAAGAGAGGGGAAACTTGCAAATTGGTATAATTTTTTAATTTACTGAAGTAATTCTGATGTGAAAACTATTCGGGGAATACTAACCTAAGCATTGTTATAAGTTGTTTTCTAGAGAAAATAGCATATATATATATATCATCTGCAAACTTTGCAATGTACTATTTTTCCTCAGCTAATAAAAAACATAAGAGCAAGTAATGCACATAATATTGTTCAACTGTTATTTAAATTAACAATGACAGACATAATAGCATGAAGTTATTTCTGAATAAATAGAAATAAACTCTCTATAGAGATGTCTCATTTTGCTGGATTTTTTTTATTATTATTATTATAAACTGCAGAGTTAGCACTTGAGAAGCATTTGTCATTCTGAGTTCATTTTAATTTTAAGACAATATTTGCATAATATTACATATGTTCATATTTTAAGAAGCTAACAGGATACCACTAATTGTGATGGATAAAAATATGTACAGCATTTGGATGGAATTATTTAAAAGCTTTAACCCTTTATTTTTATATCCAACGATCCCATACCCCCTGTGAACTTTCTCTCTCGACAGAAAAGAAGTACACAATTTTTTCCCCAGAGTCCTTCTGCATAACAGTTTCCCTGGGAACATAACCACCACCATTCTAGCTACATTTAAGTTGCTTCTATTTGACTACATGTTTTTGATTACTTGGAAAATGGGCAAATTCCTTGGTTGTGGGGGGGAAAAACAGATTGGATGTATGGGAAAGGAAGGAATTATTATTCTAAAACCAAAATTCTATAATCACACTCTCAAAATCTGTAGAGACCTTAGAAATTACCTTTCTCAGGCTTATCTAACATATGATTCTCTCATATCAAAAGCATTCAGAACTTGTTCAAACCATTTTGTATTTCCTTTCTTATGGTGTCTCATGACATTTTGAAAGATTGCAATCAGAGAAAAAACTCAAATGTTAATACAAAATCCATCCCCCCATCAATTTCTATTTCACATTCTTCCCTTCAGAGTGAAATCCCCCTTTTCTATCTTGGATCTTCACAGCCAATTTCTACTGAGACTTACTATGTGTCAGGACTGTGCATTACATTAATCTTCTGAAACCCTACATGAAGGGACAATTATAACTTTTTTACAGAAAGAGTGTGGAAGCATAAATAAGTTGAATAGCTACAGCTAGTAAAGCACAGAGATACAATTTGACCCAAGCTCCCTTCCTAAGCCTGTATATTTCTTATGTGAGAGGAAGCTGCAATGTGATTTATTGGTTTATCCATCAATCATAAACACAATAGGTATTATATGTTGAGGATGCCAAATACTTAGAAAAAATGAAACTGTTAATATAGGTTATCCTTGAATAGCCAGGTCATAGTTTTATTTTGCTAAGTTTTTCTAATTTTTTTTAAATTTTATTTTATTTTTTAAAAATATATTTTATTGAATTTTTTTACACAGAGAAAGGGAAAGAGATAGAGAGCTAGAAACATCAACCAGCTGCCTCTTGCACACCCCCTACCAGGGATGTGCCCACAACTGGAATCAAACCTGGGACCTTTCAGTCCGCAGACCAACACTCAACCACTGAGCCAAACCGGTTTCAGCCAATTTTTTTAAATTTTAATAATGAGCATATATTACTTGTATAGTAATAAAAACATATGAATATTTTTTACGCAAAGAAAAAATGACAGAATGAGGCAAGGTTTGATGGGTTATTTTTTCATCTCAAAATCAGGCTTCTGCCTTGAAATAAAGACGGTGGAAGGAAGTTCTGGAAAATGTCTAAATATAGTCCAGTACTCTGAGTAATGGCCACCCATTGATATTAAGTCCTGATCCTTGGAATCTATAAATGTTACCTTATCAGCAAAAAAGGTCTCTGCAGACATGATTAAATTAAGGATTCTGACAGAGTAATCCTGGATTATCTGGGTAGACCTTAAATCCAGTCACCAGAGTCTTTATGACAGAGAGATGAGGAGACTGGATGCACATGCAGAGGAGAGGCCGAAATGGAAATGAAGGCAAAAGTTGGAATGACAGTCTCAGGCCAGGAAATGCTGGCAGTTACCAGAAGCCAAAGTAGTTCCCTCTTAGAGTCCCTGAAGAAAGTCTGGGCCTACCTACACCCTGATTTTGAACTTCCAACATACAGAACTGAGAATTAATTTCAAAGGTGAAGACTGAGGAATTTCAGAGGTAGTGGCAGTGGCAGGAAGAGAACCAAAGACCTTATATGCTTATATGCATTACCCATGGACACAGACAATAGAAAATAGCCCCCAACCCCCATGAAGGGCTGCGGGGGGCGGGAGTAGGTGCAGGTTGGAGAGGGTCAATAGGGGGAAAAAGGAACATCTATAATAATTTCAATAATAAAAACAAAATTTTAAAAAGAATAAATGTCTGCTGTTCTTAAACCATCAAGTTTGTGGTAATTGGTCACAGCAGTCAAAGAAAACTAATACAAACACAACATATTTTGAAACAAACCCTTCAGTGACCCCTTGGGAGGAGCCTCTAAATAGCTGAGGTTTTAAAAGGAGTTCACTGCTCATTCTCAAGTGCTGGTGAGTGTGTCTAACTTTTACTTAGCCAATGATTTTTGGGAAGAATCCACATTGTTCAAGGCACTCAAATAGGTTGTAGCCAAAGAAAATCTGTCCTCAACCAATCCTCAACTCTCAATAAGAGAAACGAACTCAAACAATGTCACATTCTCATCTTAGACAGAAGACCTGGGGCAAAGTTAGGAGTCCTTATTTGGAGAGAACTGAGCTCACTTGATAATCTTTCTCAATCAATTACGGGGCCCTTGACCTTGTATTTGGTATCCAATAATGCATGCCATTTGATAACAATTACTATTTCTCAACTAGGAAATGAAAGGCCATCTGCTCAGGGAATGGTAAATGCCAAAGATTCAAAGTGAAGCCTATGGCAGTAGAAGAGAAAACAAGCAAAGTTTTTGCATATGTTTTGTTATAAGACACCAAGAGGGAAAAGTCATCTATAATAATAAAAGTGTAATATGCTAATTGGACCAGATATCATCCCGAACCAAGCTGGGTCTGGAGAAAAGCCTGAGTCCCAGGTGCCTGCTGGCCCAGAGGGAGCCTGGGTCCTAGGTGCCAGAGGGAAGCCAATACTGGCAGCCAGAGGAAGAAAGACCAACTCCTTTTTTAAAAAATATATATATTTTATTGCTTTTTTACAGAGAGGAAGGAAGAGGGAGAGAGAGTTAGAAACATCGATGAGAAAGGATCATTGATCAGCTGCCTCTTGCACACCCCCCACCAGGGATTTGCCTGCAACCAGGTACATGCCGTTGACAGGAATTGAACCTGGGACCTTCCAGTCTGCAGGCTGACGTTCTATCCACTGAGCCAAACTGGTTTTGGCAGAAAAGCCAACTCTTGCATGAATTTCGTGCACCAGGCCTCTAGTAGCTATATAATAATATTTGTTAGGAAAATGCCTGAACCTTAAGGAGAAGGGTATAATAAGCCATTATCAATGGAACAGAAATTTGATGATAATTAGAATAGCCCCATTTAACCCTTTACCCTAATTAACTAGTAAGCCCTTTGTGTTTTTACAAACTGTCTGAAAAGAACATAAGTTTAATCTTGGAAGAAACTGCACAATAGTTAAATCTATAATAACAAAATAATGTGGGATACTGAATAAAATGACCTTGAAAATTTATTTTATATTCTAGTTACTTTGATAATTTTCCATATAGTTGAATTTTAAAATTAGAAAGTGTAACTGGGAGGAAAAAAAAAAGTCATTTACAAAAAGAAGAAAATTTAAGACTTAATTGCACAGCTGTTTTGGACATGCTGAGCTTCTTTAAAAATATATATATATATATTTCCTTTGCCTTATGGTTCACCTATTTTTCTTGGTATTCCTCTACTTCTTTGACTTACAATTAATTATGTTTGATGTAATTCTTAAAATTTGTTGCTGAAATTGCAAATGTAATGCGATATTTATTTGTGAAAAGAAAACATGCTCTTGCAAAATTCTGTAAGTTTAACAATATATTCTGTTGGTAAGGAAACAGAACTCTTACATTGGTAGTACAAGGACAAAGTAATTATTTTTAAATATTTTTATTGAATGTATTAGAATGACATTGATTAATGCAATCATAAAGGTTTCAAGTGTACAGTTTTATGATACACCATCTGTACACTGTATTGTGTGTTCAGCATCCAAAGCTAAATTCTTATAGCAGGCACTTTGGCAATATTTATCACACCCACACATATAAGAAATGGTTTATTTCTAAGTGTATTTTCATTAAAACAGCATTGTTTGAAAGGCAAGATTTGGAACAAATCAGGTGTCTATCACTAAAAATCAATCACCATCATATCAGGTGTTTTATATTATACTAAAGGTCTGGTGCATGACATTCATGCCTAGGGGTGAGGGGAGAATCCCTCAGCCAGGCCTGTAAGTCAACGAAGTCGAGGAATACTAAGAAAAATATGAGTGAACTTTAATACTTAAAAATATTTAATAGATATAGCTTATCTTTTTATAGCTGCATAATACTCCATTATACATGTTTCCTATATATGACCTCTATAGGAAGATATATTATAAAGAGAAAGGACGGTTTAGTTTAGAAATACACATTCATATGGTATATCTTAAGTAAGAAAGAAACGATACTATAAAATATATTTGCATTTGCCTTGACTCACATAAAAATGTCACAGGAAGAATACACATGAATCTAATCAAAGTAGTTACCTATCAGGAATGTGAGGGCAGCAGAATAAGAATGGATGGAAAGTAAGACTTTTCTTGTGAACATTTACTACAGTTTTGATTTTGAAATTTTGCAAATGTCTTATGTATTCACAAATTAAATTAAAAATGAATATAGTATTCAAATAAAAAAATTCACAAAAATGTTAGTACTTTTCTCTATATAATTGAATTTTAAAAAATTCTTTATACATTTCTTCCATAATTTCTGTAGTGTAAGAATAGTGCTTTAAAATTTTTTATTTTATTAATTTTTTAGAGAGATATGGAGGAGGGAGAAAGAGAGAGAGAGAGAGAGAGAGAGAGAGAGAGAGAGAGAGAGAGAGAGAGAGAGAGAGAGAGAGAGAGAGAGAAACATAGATTTGTTGTACAACTTATTTATGCATTCATTGGTTGCTTCTTGTATGTGCCGTGACCAGGGATTGAACCTGCAACCTTGACATACTGGGACAACACTCTGGCCAGGAAAGAATACTAGTTTTTAAATTAAAAACAACACATTTTGTATTAAAAATGGTTTTCATTCACTCATAGTGTTAAACACTTAGCTAGTGGACTCTATATTATTCTAGATGTATGAAAGCACCTACTTGGGAGCTGAGAGAGAGAATGTTTTTAATTTAATTTTGACCTTTCCTGGCAAGCAGCTAGTATTCTTGCTTAAGAAAATAATCTCAGGAGAAATATTAATGACTAAAGTTTTGGATTCAATGCTCTAATATTTTTCATCTTGTAAGTTCCATTGATTTTATAGTTGTTCTCACGCAATTTGTTTGTTCCTGGCTCCTGCCCTAACCCATTCAAATGTCATTGATTTTTTTTTTATCTAGTTTTAAAATACTGACTTGGCTCTTATGATTAAGAAGCAACACGCTTCAATTCCAAATATTCATTTCCATCCTGCTCCTGTCAGATTAATCAGAAACAATGAATGTGGTAAGGCAATTACAATTTAGTTTAATTTGCAATAGTTAAAATTAACATGTCTTCCCCCTTCTAAAATATATAAAATTAAAATTATTTCTTGTTTTTTTGTTTTGTTTTGTTTTGTTTTGTTTTGTTTTAACAACTGTTTTAACATGCCTTGCTTTCCTATACGAAAGAAGGCACTGTAACAGAACATAAGCATCCTGCAAGGCCAGATATCATGACAAAGATAAAATCAGAATGCCACATAAATTTTTATTGCATTTCACTAGATCAGACAATGTTTTGAGTGCTGGAGATAAAGCAGCATAGAAAATGGACAATGTTCCTATTCTCTTGAAGGTTACATTTTAATGAAGGAAGAAATAAATATATCCATTCGTGTATAAATAAATTTAAAAAAATAATGGAATTATTTATGCAATGTGCTGTGTACTATGGTTAATTAAAATAAGGTGTATGTTTGAAAGTGCCTGGGTAGCTTACTTTGGAATGATTATTCTCTGAGCTGGTGACATTTTAGTTGAGATATAAATGCTAATGAGAGTCTATCCACACAAAAATGACACAAGTTGTTTATCTCTAAGAGAAAGGCAGGGGTGATCAGGCCCTCTTCATAAGCTAAGGTTGTGTTTGGATGTTTATTGTAAGTGCAATGAAGAGCCATTGGATGAGTTTCAGCATGGTATCATCTGAATTTTATTTTGCAAAGAACACACAGGTTATTGAATTGAAAATGGATTGTTGAAGGGTAAGAGTAAAAACAGGAGTCCAGGCTAGTTCAGGATAGAGAAGATGGGCAGCCATTAAGATGAAGATCAGTGGTTTTATTTGGATTATATTTTGGAGGTAAAGTAGAGCTGGTAATGTCTTAGATGTGAGGCTTAAGGAAAGAAGGGAAACGACTGTAATGTCTAGAATTTTGTTTGAGCATTAGAATACCGCATGGTCTAATGATAGGATAGAGAAGGGGAGAAACAGGATTTGAGGGGAAATTAAGAGTTCAGCCATATTCAGTTTGAAACACTCATTAAACATAGGAAACTGCCAAGTAAAAAGTTTGATATATAAATCTCAAGTTCCAGACATAGATCCAAGAGATTTAGTTTTGAGAGTCATCAAACTTTACATTGTATTTGAAGGCACACAATTAATTAAATAATCTAGAGAGAATGTGTGGACTGGTGAGGTAGGGAATACTGGGAAGATCTCCAGGGCATGCCTCTATCTAGAGACCTATAGAGGACAGAGAGCCAGAAAGGCAGGCACAGGATCTGACAGATGCATCTTCCTTCATCATCTGTTGGACACTCCAGTGGAAAAGCATTATCTTGAAAAAGTTCAGTCCATGATGGTAAGCTCTGGTCCTTTCCAAGTTCTACTTTATTTTTTTCCAATGACAAGATTAGCATTTTATTTTTTTATTCCTGACAATCAAATTCATAGGGGGTGAAGAGATAATAGAACATAAAAATAACATACAAACACAATTCAAGAACATTTAACCATCTATTGTACTGTTCTTTTTAAAATACATAAAGGTAAACAGAAATATCTTTATATAAATTATGCTTAACAATCTGTATATACTGTAAAACAACTGTTACAATTCACACAAAGATACTAGTGCAAGCAGTGTACAAAAGTGCAAACAAGGTTAGTGATGAAAACTTATCACCACCTTACCACTTCGACATACTCTGCATTCAGCCAAATACTAAAGGCCTCATCACCATGGAAAATGCTTTGATCACTTGTAAAATCACCGACTACATTCACCCCAGTGCTCTCGCCTCAGTATGGCAGCTGATTGTACTCAGGTTGGGAGCAGCATCAGGGCATACAGAAACCTGTGCAGAGTAGGCCATTCTGATGTGAATCCTTACACTTGATAATGAAAAAAATTCCAAAGACAACTTGTATGTAAAACCCTGTAGAACTGTCACCCCTTTTTGCACTCCCCCATTTTTTATGTATGTTTTTTGCCCTCCAAATTTTTTAAACTAAAATTAAACCCAATCCCCCTTTCCTATTTAAAAATGCATGCAAGTTCTACTTTATAACAAGCCGAAATCTGACTCTGGAGATCCTCTGCCCCCTCAATTCCCTCCACAATCATTGCTTAATAATACTCTATGGCTCTAACATCTTTACCAAGCCCCCATTACCCCCCCCCTTTTGTGTGTGTGTGTGTGTGTGTGTGTGTGTGTGTGTGTGTGTGTGTGTGTTTGTTTTTTGTTTTGTTTTTGTTTTCCTTTTTTTTTTTTTTTTTTAGTTAATCTTCACCTGAGGATATTTTCCCCAATGATTTTGAAAGAGAATGAAGGGAAGGAGGGTGGGGAAAGAGGCGAGAGAAAGAGAGAGAAACAGCAATGCAGGAGAGACACATCAATTGGTTGCCTCCAGCATGCCCTGATAGCAACCACATCATTACCAGAAGCTGAGGGTGGGGAGGAAAAGATTATGAAGGGACACAGGAATTTTTGTGGGGTAATGTAGCTATCCCATACCTTAACTACAGTGGTGATTACATAGTTGTATATAAATAATAACTCCATAAGCCTGAAATTTTAAAGAGGGGTGTAAGAGATCACCCAAAGGACTTGTATACATGCGTATAAGCATGACCATTGGACACAGACACTAGCGGGGTGAAGGCTTGTGCTGGGTGATGGGGGTGGTTGGGGAGAGGTCAATGGGGAAAAAGGAGCCATATGTAATACTATATGTAATACTTTAAACAATAAAGAATTTAAAAATAAAATAAAGTGGTCAGATTTACACTATTAAAAAAAATAAAAAGTGCATAGTCACTGATGTTCTGGGGCTTGGAGAGCTTCTCCCTGCTGCCAGATCAGTCAACCACATTCCTAGCCCAGTGTTGAGGCTCCTTCCTCTGCAATCTCTCACTGTCCCTGAACACATTACCTTGTGGTAGCCTCTGTACACATCTCTCTAATCAGAATGATCTACCCCATACCCTGTGAAATAATTTTGTGAAGCTTTTCTAACAGGAATGCTCAATTGCTCTTCTACTCTTTATCTTCATCTAAGTAATATTCTCAAAGACAAGAGTTATGAGCATCATGCATGTTGCATAATACCTATCACACTCCATGCAGAGAAAATACTGTCATCAGATGATGAGTAGTCAAAAATATTTGTGGGATGAGTAAATAAATTGACCTTGAAAAACACATGATTGGCCTTATTATTGAAGTATGGCTTTTGGGTGACCAGGCAACTTTTACTTGAATTTTCCTATTTCCTATCCTGCCTTGATAGGATCTGTTTTTAATATAAACAAGAGATAAAATTTCCTTCCCAGCTTCATTTTTGTCAACAATGACCCAATTGTCTCAGGCATAATATTGGTTGGATCTTTAGTTTGTTTTTATTCATTTTTCTCCTTTATCCTGTCCATATGCAGGCTTCTCTTCTCTTTTCTTTCCCACGTGTAACCTTTCCTCTTACATGTGTCTCTGATGATCTCACTGACAGCTCCTGACCTTCACTTTATTTCATGCACTACTACCTTATACAGAGCCAAGGAGAGTCTTCATGAACATATCTTGCACTTATTAGACTCAAAGAGTGGCTTTTAAGGCTCATTTGTAACAAGTTAAATTTGTGTTTATGCTTACTCTCAGGCTGGTGGTAATGAAGCTGGGTGGGTGTTAGTTTGTAGATACTAAAACTTCAACACACAAATATAGAAAACTAAGTCACATCAAAGTAAGCATAATCTACATTTTCACAATAATGAAAGCTGAGGTTAAATGTTCAAAACTGAGTACAAGTGTTGCTGTAAATTAAATGTGAACTTAATTTTGACTGTCTAGTCATGTACTCTAAGAATTGCAATTATAATACATTAAGACTCACAAAACTTTATCTGGCCAGCTAAGTGGTTAAAGATTCACTTATGAACCCAGGAAGTCAGGGGGTCATAGTTCGATTCCCAGTTAGGGCACATACCCGAGTTGTGGGCCCCATCCCCAGTAAGGACACAGTTGGTCAATGATTCTCATCATTGGTGTTTCTATCTCTCTCTCCCTCTCCCTTCCCTCTGAAATCAATAAAAATAAATTTTTTAAAAGGGAGAAAAAGACTCACAAACCCCCAAAACAAAGAAATATAAACATTTATCTATCTGATTTTTTTTGCATTATACTGAAGAACTTAATGATTTAGGTTAAAAAAATACTAAATTGAAATTTTTAAAAATCTTTTCTTATAATAATTTAAAATCTATATAAACATGAATATAATAAAGGATATTGAAGTATTTTAGCTAAAATACATTTAAGAAGTATATTTCACAAAACGCATGTGAAAATCAGTGACTAAATTGACATCTACTTACTATGATACTAGAAAGGAACTTGAAATAATCATTTTAATGCATATATTATTCTAATTTTATGAAAGCTGCATATGTAAATATAAGGTACATCTGTTTCTGTTACCAAAATAGAAGAGTAGATGTTTTTTAAAGACTTGTTTCACTTCTCTCTTTATTCTTTACCAAAACATAACAGTGTATATACTTCCCTTTTTAAGTTCCTCCTCTCCCTTCATTTTATCTACTATATATTCATGTGTAATAGTCATAAAGAGAGGGGCTTTATTACATTTGGGTACTTATATTTCATACACATGCATGCTATAACCAGAGAGAGAGGAAAAGAGAGAAGTGCATATTCACAGATGAATTTGGATGAGACAGAGTGGAGTGTAGATGAAATACCCTTCAGAAGGAGAAATACACACAATAGGACTGATGGGACTTTTGAACAGCCTTCTTTAGGCTGAGGAACTAGGTCCAAATCTCTGGTTATTTTTTCCTCTCAGACGAGACATGAAGGAAGTGTGATATGACCATATTGCAGATGGTTTGGATGATCATCTTTCAAAAAAGAATTTTATTAAATCCACCTACCACATGTTTTCTGTCATATGGAGCTCTCATTTTATTATACAAACATACAAGTACACATATACATATGTATAGGCATGTAGATGTCTATGGATCCTGATGTCACAAACCCTATAGTTTGTGATCATGTGAGAGTTTTCATGATTGTTAAACATCTGTCAAGACCACACAAGAAATTCTCAATCTTAAAAAAAAAAAAAAATTGCAATCAAGGAAGATCTGGCCAGATAGGATATGATATATAAGGACAGACTTTTCCTTTTATGACATCTGTTCCAAATTCTTCATTTATGGATGTTATGCATTTTACAGAAAGTTGCATCCATGCATAATACACAGCTTTTTTAAAATATGCAAACAACAAAAATAAAAACCAAAAGTAACTGGTGCCAATACCTAATTTTAAACTTCCAGCATCTAAAACTGGGAGGAAATAAATTTGAGTTATCTTTTTAAAAAGTAGCTAGTGGTTATCAGGCAATAAATACAAGAGATGATGAGTTCATCAAGATAAATGAGGTATCAAGTCTAGTATGGCCATATTTAAGAAGATATATAAGTAGCTGATAGAGACAGCAGAAGTTGTAAGTCTTAGTTCCACTCTCTATAAAATTTTTTTGAATCACATTTTTTCTTACAATGGAATATTTATTCCTTTTCAAGATCTACACAATTATTTTCCAATAAAAAACTCTAGGAATAAATATTGCAAAGTATATCTGCATCAAAAATAATGCAACAGTTTATAATCATCAGAAAGAAGTGGTTTATTTTCATTTTGCCTTCTGAGAGAATATAAAAAGGAAACTCTCAAACAGGGCACAGGCCAAATTCTCCATTTTTTGCTTCAATGGTATCTTAAAAATTAGCACACATGTATAGTTTACTTTGCATCAAACTCACAATAAGAGAAGTTTTAAAAAATGAAATAAATATAAAATTACTTAATTATTAAGAACAGAAGCAATGTATTCAAGTACTTACTTATCTCCACCTGGATGTCTGACTAATTGACATTTTAAAACTCAACATGACTAGGACTAAGCTCCTCATCCTACCCCCCTCACCACCCCTCCTGCCACCATCACCACCATCTGCAAAGCAGGTCTTGTAATCTTTCCTATCTCAGTTGAGGGTAATTTATTTGGTCCTTCAAGTGGCTCAATCTTAATTCCTAAAATTACCCTTGACAGCCCTCTTTTACACTCACATCAGTGCAAGGACAACTCCTGTTGACTTTGTCTGCAAAATAAAACCACGATTGACTTGCTTCTAATTACCTATACTATATAATCAATTCAGGAAAGTAAAAATCATTGTTTTGACATCTTAATTCAGTTTTACATGTTAGTTTGTTTTTTTTTAATAATTGTTAATGCTCATTTGATGCATATCCTTTTTATCTAGTTATACATGTGTTCATTCAATAATATAGAGGGAGTGCCTGCTATAGAACAGATACCATCCAGGTACTTTATTTATATTAGTGAGCAAAAAAAAGATTCTGACCTTGGGAATCTTACATTTGATGACCGGAGAAAGGCAACAAATAATACATATTGAAGAAATATATTACATAGCCGGGACCGGTTTGGCTCAATGGATAGAGCGTCGGTTTGGGGACTGAAAGGTCCTGGGTTCGATTCCGGTCAAGGGCATGTACCTTGGTTGCAGGCATTTCCCCAGTGGGGGGTGTGCAAGAGGCAGCTGATCGATGACTCTCTCTCATCGATGTTTCTAACTCTCTATCTCTCTCCCTTCCTCTCTGTATAAAATCAATAAAATATATTTAAAAAAAAGAGAAAGAAATACATTATGTAGTATGTTAAAAGATAATAATAATTATGGTGAAAAGAAAAATACAGTCAACTAAGTGAGTCAGGAGTTACTGGAAGGTGGAGAGGGTGTTAATTTACAGTGTTAATAGGGTAGTAAAAACTTAAATAAAAATTTGTCAGTATGATTCCCTTCTGCATATCTAACAAGAGGATTAATAAGGAAGTACCCAGAAGGAAGTGACATATCCTGCCCTTATCTCTGATTCAAGTCTTTTTCCAAACAATCAGCTAGAAAGGGAGAAAGCAAGGAATGGATGGGATGGGGAATGGGAAGAGACAACCAAGAAAATCTATTTGTTATGGACTGAACACTTGTGTCACTGTACAAAATCAATAAAATATATTTAAAAAAAAAGATCCTATCTTCCTGTCTTCTCCAGCTCATCTTGATTTATCTTCCAAAGATCTATAACTCAAAAGGATTTTTCTTATGCTTTCAATTGTAGCACATTCAGGCTTCACTGTTATTGTCATCCTAAACTATATCCAAAACTACATCCAAATGCAGCCTATTAGGAAATCTGTCTTTACACATCCCTCCTACTGCTGCTTTTTCCATTGGCAGGGCAATTTAGGCAAAACCTGATAAAAATTCCATTTATCTCATCATTTCTTCATGGTGTCCCTTTCTATAAGTCAACCAGGTCTTCTGGCACCTCCTCCTTTTGACCAACTGCAAGAGCAGCCACACTGTAAGCATAAGAATGATTTCATGGGAACTTTTAGTCATAATGAGCACAATCCAGTTATGAGTTAAACTGAAAGAATTTGCTTGAGAAATAAAATGCTTGCACATGTAATGTCAATGAGTCCTTTCCAGCAAACTGAATTGTCATTTAATGCAAAATTTAAAACCGTATAAAAGGACACCCAACTGAAAATAACAAAAACCATTACAGGCATTAAAAGTGAAAATACAATGTGTTAGCAAAGAGAAGGAAACAATAAGGTTTATCTCAAAATCAAAGGTTTTGATTTTTTTTTCTATCTACAGTACATTTAGGCATTCTGGTTATGCTTCCTGAGTTGTAAATAGTGTTGATATTTCGTGTGTGTGTGTGTGTGTGTGTGTGTGTGTGTGTGTAATATATTTTTATTGATTTCAGAATGGAAGGGAAAGGAAGAGAGAGATAGAAACATCAATGATGAGAGAGAGTCATTGATTGCTTCCTGCATGCCCCCTTCTGGAGATCAAGCCCAAAACCCAGGCACATGCCCTTGACTGGAATCAAACCCAGGACCCTTCAGTCTGTAGGCTGATGCTCTATCCACTGAGCCAAAACAGCTAGGGCAGGGTTGATATTTCTTAAATAGACATTTACCCTTTCCTCATTCTGATGGTAAATGTATTGTATAAATATATTTTCTTGCAATTATTTATGTTACCAATATGAATTTAGACTCTAATAAAAACTGATGATGAACCAAGAAGAAATGAATATATTAAATACATATTCTCTCTTAGGAATTAAAAAAAAGACATTTTAGG
The DNA here is from genome assembly GCF_014108245.1 of Pipistrellus kuhlii. Lineage (NCBI taxonomy): Eukaryota > Metazoa > Chordata > Mammalia > Chiroptera > Vespertilionidae > Pipistrellus > Pipistrellus kuhlii. The sequence continues at coordinate 147,619,101 of NW_023425404.1, forward strand.
ACTAATTTTCAATAAAAATAAAATACATTTTAGGACTCATTTTCAATAAAAATAAAAAATTGTTGGCCTCTAAATGAGACCCAGCACTCCAGAGTAATTTGTATACTCTAAAATAAAATAAAAAATTACAATCATTCTAATAACTGAAAAAGCTAGTCCGTTTACAAAATGCTACATAATGTTTTATCTTTTATCTGTGTATGACTAAACATAGATGGAAATGAAACTGTCCTATCTCTGATTACTTTAAACTATTTGTAATTTTATCATTATGTTTTCCTTCAAGAAAATAAAATTAATTTCTACTTTATCAGTATATTTCTCCTATGGAACTTAATTGCTTTTGTATACTATTTACACTAGAGATAGGAGGTAGGGCTTAGCAAATATAACAACTAACAAGCTCCCTTTCAAATAAAACAGATTAAAATGAAATTTTTAAGGATTTTACTCTGATTATTGACTAATAGTAGTTCATTTGAAAACATTTATCTCTAATTTATTTGACTTGCTGCTGTTCTAGCCCATCAAATGACTTATGTGTGGTTTACTTAGCTTCAGAATTTAACATATTTATTTTATTATTTTATTATTTCAGGATCAGTGACAATCAAATAGAGCAGCACTTGCTTCACTAATTATCACACTGAGATTCACAAAGAGGCTTTAGCTCAAAATAAAAGGTTGTCAGTTCATAAAGACATACCTCAGAAAAGAATGTGATTTTTTTTTTTTTTTAATCCATCGGACAATGGGGCATTATGGTTATGCTAAGGTAAGTATCGCATTCAACCTCTTCTAAATGGATAAATGAATCAGGAAGTTGCATACCCCTCCTGATTGGCTGGTGGGTGTAGCGGAGTGATGGTCAATTTGCATGTTTCTCTTTTATTAGTGTACATCCTGTGGCCAAAGAGAATATGGGTCACAGTTTTTTGAGGATGGCAGAGATCTAGCAAAATCTGATATCAGCATTATTTAATTTTCTTAAGTGAAGATGGTCAAATGCAGCAATGAAAATATTCTGTTACTTTACTTTTGACACTAAGAAGTACAAAATAAGCCACAAACTTATCCTATATAATAAATAGGTAATATGCAGATTAACCCTCATGCCCTCACAAGATGTCTGCCTATGACCACACCAGCAGGGGTGTTAGTGAGGGATGACCAAATGACTGAACATCAGGCTGTGTGGGGCAACCAGGCTGACGGGGTTGAGGGGCAGTTGAGGATGATCAGGCAAACCAGGGAGAACAGTTGGGGGTGACCAGGCCTACATGGGAGGGAAGTTGGGGGGGACCAGGCTTGCAGGGGAGGACAGTTGTGGGGGGGGGGGCAGGTTGGCAGGGGAGGGCAGTTAGGGGAAACCAGGCTGGCAGGGGAGGGCACTTGGGGCTACCAGGCCAGCAGTGGAGAGCAGCTAGGGGTGATTGGGCTAGTAGGGGAGGGCAGTTGGGGGCAATCGGGCCAGCAGAATAGCAGATAGGCATCAAACAGGCTGGCAGGGGAGTGGTTAGGCAATGAGCAGACTGGCAAGCAGGCAAGCAGTTGGGAGCCAGCAGTCCAAGATTGTTAGAGGGCCTAAACTAGCAGTAGGACATCCCCAGTGGATTCCCAAATTGGAGAAGGTGTAGGCTGGGCTGAGGGACCCCTCCCCAAGCATGAATTTCATGCACCAGGCCTTTAGTTTACATATACTTGTCTAACATATTCTTTCTTTGTAGCCTGAGAGCTAAAACAAAACTGAAAAATGCATAGTTATAAACATGTACATGTATTCATGTATGTATATATTTGTTCTTTACAATATACACATGGTGAGAGAGACAAATTTAGTTTCTTTAAGGTCAAAGAGGCTTTTCATTATTTATCCAAACACTTCAGACATTTCCTAGTCCTTTAAGATTATAAAAAGTAATACCAATAGTACTATAACCTTCAATAACAATACTAATACTTGCATTAAAAAAAAAAAAAAAAAAAAGCAATTTTATTGCTCTAGGACACATGTGTCAAACACAAGGCCCGCGGGCCAAATCCGTCCTGCCAGGCCTTGCAATGTGGCCCGCACCGCGCTGTCATCACTGCACTCCGCTGCGTTTCCATCACAATGACAGTTTATGACTGTTCAGTAAACCATTCGGCCCGCGATTTAGGCTGGATTTTAGATTTTGGCCCCTTCTCTGATTGAGTTCGACACCCCTACTCTAGGACCTTGTACACTGTGGGGGAAAATACAGATAAAGCCCTACTCTGTTGGGATTACATTTGGCTGGTGACAGATTGGGTGAGGTTCAGACATGCACCACTGCAGGGCTGATTACAAATCCCTGCTCTTCCAGCACCACCTAGGTGACTCCAAGTCCCTCTTGCACTAACATCCAAAGATTTTCCCCTTTCTGAGCATCTCATGGTTTCTCTGAACTTAGAGAAAAGCAAACACTATGGACAAATGTAGGGAGCAGCTATAGGGTTAAACCTCAGATTGACCTGTGGCAGAGCCACAAACAAGTCCCAGTTTAGAGGGCAGAGCCCTCTTAGCATAATTAAGCTTGACCTTGTGACCACTCCCTAGATCCTTCCTAGGTAGCTAATGGGCTTTGGGAGATGGGCTGTGGGAGTGCTGCCAAAACAAGTGAAACTCACAAGAGCATTGTAATTATGTTGACCAGTACCTTGTTTTTCTCTGACTATAAAATAAAGCCTCAGTTTACTGGCCAGGGTCTTTCTGTATCCTCATCCAGGCACCGGAGATCCAATGAGCCCCAGCTATATTCTCTTTGTCTTCTTTACTCCTTCACCGCCCACCCTCAGGCTCATGGAATCCTTGGCTGTGCTGGCCCAACTCAGATAAACAAGCCAGGTACCATAATCTAAGCTGTTTCCCAACTGAATTGCCCTCTGCAAAAATTTAAAAGTTCTTCCTATTCATTTTCCCTTAAACAAACAGTTTAATTAAAGTTAAATTAAAATATGTTCATATCTACATATCTATTTATCTACTTACATCCTACTTAATAGAGGTTGGAAATTTTTTTTCTAGAAGTTGACAAGCAATCTTTTTCCCCCAGTTTGATCTCTGCCCTGACAAGAGGCAACACTTGATAGGAATGCAAAGAGGTTAATATTAAGAAAGATTTCTAATGGAAATCTCTCTGAAAATATTTACAATGCTCATATCTACTGGCCAAAGATAGACTAATTTTTATAATACAATTATTTTGTTAAAAATTTTATCCATTTCTTTTAAAGTCCCCCTCACCCCTACTCCATGCCCAGTGAAGTCTTGTGACATAGAGAGCTAGAGAATAGAAGTGTGTTCAAGTTTCACAAGAATATCTGGATTTCACAAGTGAGGTTTTCTTTTTCAATAAGCAAAGGGCTCAGGAACTTGTTTAATGTATGCAGGATATTTCTCACAAAGGGAAGGATGAGAGATATCTCTTTCATACACACATGACATTCCCTTCCCTAACATATTCCAAATTATACATATGAGAACTGCCTTTTTTATATTCAAGACTCATTGCCTTCTATTTACACTAATCTTTCTCTTACTCCCTCACTACTCCTACCCTCTGCCCTCCCCCTCACAAACACACACACAATTGCTGGAGGTTAAGAGTTGGGAATGAAGTCAGGGGGAAGTGAGAGATTTGGCCATCCAAGTTTTGAACCCCAGTCTAAGGATCAGCACAGGCATAATTTTCCCTCATTTCTTGGAATTTACAATGCAGAGATGGGAGAGAGATCATTTCTGGCAGAGGGAGATTCATGAGCAAATACCAGGGTAGGACAAAAGTAGATTTACAATTGTTCAGATGGAAAATAATATAACAACTAATAAATAATAATACAAGAATGAACTGTGTTTCATATATTCAAACTATAAATCTAAATTTCCCCACCCTGTATATTGATGTATTTTTAAAGGTACTTAATGTGTTAGATAAGCATGAGATACACTGTCTATATTGGTGACAGACAGGAGCAATTCTACTCCTTCAAAGTAAGTTCTCTCTACCCTGTCTCTTTTGCCCCAAATGCAATACTGTTAAGATAATGAATACAGTTTTCATAATACGTGTTTCTGAAGGTCCATTAAGAAAAGGTAAAGTGTGTTATGCAAGCAAGGTTCAATGAGCCACAGAAATGGTGGGATTATTTTTCTTTTGATTATTTAACTCTGACCTTGAACCTTTCACATACCTTAAAAGCAAGTGATTAAATTCTGAAGGCTGAACAGATAATTCTGCGTACCCATAGCATCTCTAGTATCTTTCTCCTTGCTGGCTCCCCAAACAACACAGTTTGGTTTACACTGTGGCCATGTAAGAAATCGGAGAAGACCACAGCAGCTGGAAGAGCAGGATGGCTGCGGTTGGGTCCCCTCACTGTATTTTAAAGGGTTCACAGGGTAAAGCCTCATGGCCACTACATTGTAAAAATGCACCAGTCTAAGACAACCCAAATGATTTGCTATTCTCTTTCAAATAAAATACTGAAGCTTTCTGGTAATATTGTAAATTATCATATTATTTTCAAATGAGAGCACTCTGTTGGGATAATTATAAGGTCACACAATGTAAGTATTCAGGAAAACTTGTCTACTGGCATCTGAGGCTAATTTACATTTCTGTCTGGTTTTGTTCTAATGTAGTGGCAGTGGACTACTAGTACTGGTACTTAGATAACACTGTCCAACTCAACTTCATGAATATTTCCTGAAATGGATGCTCTTTTATAACAGAATGTGACATGGGAGTTAAGAGTTCCAACTTCAGTCAGACTGATGTGAATTCTATTCTAGACTAGTTCCTGACCGTGGGCAAGTCTCTTAACTTTGTACCACTTTCACCATCTATAAGTTTAGGATAATAATAGCACCTACATTCAAGTGGTTTTTTTTTTTTAAAGATTAAAATATATGTATTTCATCAAATCATCTAAAATAGCACCCAACACATAGTAAATGCCCAATAAATCTTAGCTACAATTTTATTTTCCCCCTACCCTTTTATAAGAAAGCATTTTATTATTGAATTAAAATTACCATTAAAATGAAAATAAGGGTTTGAATAATAGACATATATTAAGAAAGTTCACTGTTAATATCACTTGTTAGTATCACTTCTTCCCAACTGGAGAGCTCAGTTTCTCTCATGAAGATCATGTAAGGACTGTCACCTGTGATGTCATATATGGATCTGAAGAGATAGATTTGATTTTTTTCTGAATCAGTATGTTTAAGACTCATACATATAAAATTTTGGACTCTTTCCCAGAAAAACTGAACCACTCTCTGGGGTGATCTTGTGATTTCCAGATATATTCAGAGAGCTCAATGCAGCTGTTATCTTCCTCCAACCATCCACAACTGGCACTAAGTTCTCAAACAGGACAGAACCTGGGAGGGAAGTGGGGAATTGAATGTTATGTGAATTAGTAAAGGCTTTCTTGAACTTACATCATGTTTAATTATATCAAATGCTGCTCATTATGTGGTTAGGTTTGTGGTGCTTCTTGGAGGGAAGGAGCAAGGAGAAAAATTGCTGGCATCTGAAACAAAACCATAAGTCTCTGTTCATTGGGGACCTCAAATTAGACTTGAGTCATGGGATTGTCAAGTTGCTCATGCTGGAGTCAGCTGGGCTGACTGGCTTCTTATAGCACAACACAGGCATTCTTATTTAATCTCATAAAAATTAGGAAAAACATTCTCATAAAGCAAGATTTGGGAAAGAGTTAGGACATTGTGTTGGTTTCAAGTCTTAAAATTATACTAGAAGTTTTTCCACATGTTTGAAGGCTGTTGAGCTTAAAGAAAATTCTATTGTAACTTAAATAAAAGCTCCGACATATTCATTCAAGAAATACTCCTGGGGGGCAGAACAATCCTTTGAACAAAATGTGTTCTAAGAGTCTTTCCTATAGTATCTGTCCCTTTATATTTAGGAAGTCATCAGGGCACTATAAATAGGAAGGTTCATCACTGAGATTTTTTTCATTCTTGTTAAAGGGAAACTTGGGATACTAAAAATACACATCCTGATTCATGATATATGCAGTGTTACATCCATCCATAAAAATGAGGAACAATGGAAATGTATCCATGCATGTGAACCTGGCTTCAGAATACTTCAATTTATTTTTATTTCACCTCTGTCTCTTACTATCCATGTGACTCTAGGCTATTCATTTAACCGCTCTAATCTAAATTTACTCTAAACATGTCAAAATAACATTTATCTCACAAATTTCAAATACTGTATGAGTGCATAATGCACTGGGGTGAAGAAGCCATAACTCTGATGCCCACAATCTCACAGTGTAATAGCACCAATATTTGAATGAGAGGAGACACATGCAACTTCTTTGGTATGTTTTGACTCTCTGTATTAACTGGTTTCAATTCAGTAATGTCTTTCAAATCTTCAGTTTTCTTTGACAGTATGGCATTCAATAAAAGATTGATTATGCATTGGGTGGTAGGCAGGGTTTTATTTATTTATTTTTATAACCTTTCTTACTATTCAGTTTCAATAATTAGATGTTGGACCATGGATAGGCAGGAAAAAAAGGGGGAAGCCATCAGAGGATATATTTCAACAATAAAAGAAAGATTTTTTTAAAAAAAAAAATAAGAGTTTTTCAGACAAAACAGACTCATAGGTACATAGAACAGACTGGTGGTTGCCAAAAGGGAGGGGGCTTCTAGGACTGGATGGAAAGGTGAAGGGATTGAGAAATACAGGTTGGTAGTTATAAAGAATTATGGGGATATAAAATACAGCACAGGGAATATAGTCAATAATATTCTAATAACCATGTATGGTGACAGTTGGGCTCTGGAAATATCCAGGGGAATACTTCGTAAAGTACATGATTGTCTAACCACTATGCTACCTGAAACTAATACATAATAATAGTAAATGTAAACTGTAATTGAAAAAAAATTTAAAGTACAAAATAAAAGCAGTGTTCAAGAACAGAAAGGGAAACAATGGGATGCCAGTAGTTTCTTGTCAATGTCAATGATACTTTAAAACAGAGGTACTGCTCATGTCAATCAGATTCACAGTATTGAGATAACTGCCGGATGATAAAGGTGTCGGTAATGCACTTCTCCTGAGCGTCGTCATTGGCCCATGACCATGCCACACTTGAACCACTGGAATGACCATTTAAACTCCTCAGAGGAGAGTCAAATCAGAGAGGACAAACTTAGAGTGAGTAGCAAATTCTAAAGCTTTAAACAAGAATCCAACAGGGAGTCCAATGAGGCAGAATCACTATATTTCCTCTTATCTATGTCCTATTTCCACTTTGTTATCTAAGGAAAGTGACATTTATTTACAATTATATATATTTGCATGTCACATTGAGAGAAAAAAGTTCTTCAAAATCTTTACAGTAATTACCTCTGAACTAGAAATTTTTTGAGATAGTTTCTTATTTATGTTTCTCTACATATTTTCTGAAGTGTTAACATGATAATGTAACATCTATATCATAAAAGGCCTGTGGTCGTGACGCTGTAACATTGGAATGACCAAACAACCGCTCACCAGGAGATGCATGGAGCACCTCTCACAGGCCGGGACTTGCAGATCACATGGCAAGGCGGCATAGCACAGGGTGGGCCTGGGGTCCTGCGGCTCAGGCAGTGCAGGTCTGGAGTCCCACAGCTTGTGCAGGGTGGGTCTAGGATCCAAGCATAGCAGGTCTGTGTGTAGTGTAATTTTGGGTGTTGGGCCTCTACTTTCATAATAAAAATAGACTTTCACTTAAAAAAAAAAGTCAATTATATTTTAAGATAGTCTTTCTAACTGTTCCTAAACTCGCTTTGCATGTTTGTGTTACCAAGGAGCTCTCTTACAACATGCAGGTGGTTTCCTGAGGGTCACATCTGACCTAATGAATCAGAATCTCCAGAGCTGAGCCTAGAAATCTAGACTTTGAAAAGCTTCCCAATTAGTTCTGCTGGAACTGAGTGCATTTGCCCTTGGGTCAGCCTGTGACTTGGAAACAGCACCTGCAGGCCTGAATTGCCCAGGTGTGGACTCTCCCTCTCACGGCTGGTGTGCAGGCTGCAACTCTAATGAGGACAAATAGCCACTTCTCTGCAGTTAGCCACTGCTCAGGAAATCTCCTAAAGGCAGGTACCTTTAGTCGTGCCGCTCTGCTTATTTTGAGAAGAGTTACTGAAGTCTTAAAAAAAGGTTGAAATCTGTGATGAAAGGGCTCCAGTCCTCATCATTCCAGCTGAGGGCAGTGGCCAAGGTGTACAGAGGCGGCCCAGCCTGGAAATGGGATCAGTCCTTGTCCCAGGCAACCCAGGAGCAGAGGCAGGAGATGAAGTCATCCTGGGTGAGAAGGTGAGCCTTACAGCATCCCCAGCAGCTAGGCTTAAATGTTAACAAATGCCTTCTGGTTGCTGATTTTGTTCAGAAAAATTGTTCTTGTTGTTTTTTTATATTGAGTTTATTGAGGTGACATTGGTTAATAAAATTATATAGGCTTCAGGTGTACAATTTACATCATCTGTATATTGTGTGTTCACCACCTCAGGTTGTTTCCTTCCATGACCACTTATCCCCCTTAACTCTTTTTTACCTTCCCCACCCTTCTTTTCTTCTGGAAATCATGTTGTTGTCAGTGTCTATGAGGTGTTATTTTGTTTTGCTTCTTTTGCTTTTTTATTTGCTTAATCCCTTCACATTTTTCACCCAGCCTCACAAAATCTCCCTCTCCTCTGACATCTGTCAGTCTGTATCTCCTTGTAGTTTTAATTTGCATCTCTGTATCTCTAAGTCTGTTTCTATTTTGTTAGCTTATGTTGTTCATTAGATTCCACATATGAGTGAAATCATATGGTACTTGTCTTTCTCTGACTGCCTTCTTTCACTTAGCATAATGCTCTCCAGGTCCCTCCATACTGTAGCAAAGGGTTAGATACCTTCCTTCTCCTCCTCCTCCTCCTCCTCCTCCTCCTCCTCCTCCTCCTCCTCCTCCTCCTCCTCCTCCTCCTTCTCCTTCTTTTTCTTCTTCTTTTTTTTCTTTTTTTTTTGGCTGAATATTATCCCATTGTAGTAGTACTAAAATAACATAGTATTCTAAATATCCCACAGCTTTTTTATCTTCTCTACTGATGGACTTGGGTTGCTCCAAATCTTTTAAAAATGCTATAATAAACACAGGGGTGCAGATATTCTTTCAAATTAGTGTTTCAGGTTTCTTCAGAAGTGGAATTGCTGGATCATAAGGCAGTTCCATTTTTAACTTTTTGAGATAATTCCATCCTGTCTTCCACAGCAGCTGCACCAATCTGCATTCCCAACAACAGTGCTTGAGGGTTCTCTTTTCTCCACATCCTCCCCAATACTTGTGGTTTGTTGATATATGGATGATAGACATTCTGACAGGTGTGAGGTGATATCTCATTGTTGTTTTAATTTGCATCTCTCTGATCATTAGTGAAATTGAGCATTTTTTTTTATAAGTTCATTGGCCATCTGTATGTCCTTTTTAGAGAAGTATCTATTCAGGTCCTTAGCTTATTTCTAAATTGGATTGTTTGGTGTGTGTTTTTTGTTGTTGTTGTTGTTTTTGTGTTTTGTGGGGTTTTTTTTTTTTGTGTGTGTGTGTTGAGTTATATGAATTCTTTATAAATTTTGGATATTAACCTTTTATCAGATGTACCATTGGTGAATATGTTCTTCTATTTCATTTTGTTGATGGTTTTCTTTGCTGTGCAAAAACATTTTAGTTTGATGTAGTCCCATTTTGTTATTTTTTCCTTTTGTTTCCCTTGCCCAAAAAAGATGTATCAGAAAAAATACTGCTATGAGAAATGTCCAAGATTTTATTGCCTGTGTTTTATTCTAAGATTTTTATGGTTTTAAGTCTAACTTTGTAGTCTTTGATCTCTTTGGATTTATTTTTGTATATGGTATAAGAAGGTGGTCTCCTTTCATTTTTTTGCACATTATCTGTTTAATTTTCACAGCACCATTTATTGAACAAGCTATCTTTATCCCATTGTATGTTTTCTGTCTCCTTTGTCAAATATTAATTGACTATAAAGGCATGGGTTTATTTCTGAACTTTCTATTCTGTTCAATTGATCTATATGTCTGTTTTTGTTTTTTTTATGCCAGGCTAGTTCCACTTTTAGCAAGATTAAAAAGAAATACAGACTTGGACCTATAATGAGAGAAGAACTGAAGGAGAAACAAGAGAAATGTATACAGGTGAGACTTGTGTCCTGATAGCCTTGAGCTTAGGCTCAAGGTGAGTTTGTCTGGAAAGCAAGTGTTAGGACTTCTCACCTCATCCCAGCATGGTGCAGTATCTATAGAGTATGGGATTTCAGGGAACATGCAGGAGCAGTAAAATTATTATGTGTCAAATGAGGGCATGGAAGTTAGCTGAGAGAACAGACGGTTTGGTATTTTGAGTAAGACAGAAAATCCGTGGACTGAAGGTCAGGCAGCAGTAAGACCCAGGACATTATCCTAACAGACACAAGTATGCAGAGGTAATTTATCTGAAGGAATGATTTCCAGAAGAGTGGATACGAAAAGGGTCTGGTTACCTCTCCAGTGCTCTAGTACCATGAACTCCCTAGAACATGCTAGAGACAAGAAAGGAAAGGAAAATCTTGTCTCAACTGATTGTAAATCTGAAAATGGCTAAGAATTGTGTGAATCATATTTTATGTATTAGTCAGGATAGGAATTTGAAATTTAGAGGGATAGATAGTATATAAAATATAGTTACTTTTTATTTTACACTAAGTTTTATACTCTGATACTGCCTAACTTTACAGTTAATTCTTTTCAAGCAAGAGTTCTAGAATTATAGTCTGATTAGGGCAAAGCTTTCTGGTATTAATTATATTTCTCCAACCCCTTTATTATTTGGATCTTATTTTGATGTTTTATTTGTCTGTGCCTTTTATTATATGCCTCTTAAATTCTTTTTGAAAGTGTTATAAACAAAAACAAGTTTTGGAACTGGAACCAGATTTCTTGCTGATTATGTTGAGCTTTGATATGGCTTTTCTCGTTAAAATAACCTTTTAAAAATAATTTAGTAAAACACAATCTACAAAATTGAAAAATTATACATAATACCAACACACAGTTGGCACACATTTATTTCCATGACATTTGCTAAAAAGTGTGTCCCTGACTTAAACAGACAATGAATACCCATGACATCACCTGTCAGCTAGCTAACCTGGCCTTTGTTCCTTTGGAGGGAAAACCATTAAAAGAAATGAAAAGATCAAAGGGATTTTACCATTGAACCGTTATCAGAGGACTCACAGCAGTTCACAGTTAAAAACTCACACCCCCATCAACAGCAGCAGCAGCAGCAGCAGCAAAAATGGATACATCATTAGCAGCCTGCCAGGTCCAAAGGCTAGCTAGGAAATAGATTCTGAATGTGAAACAGACTAATTAGGCCCATTGTTCCCTGCTGTCACTCGAAGGAACAGGGGGAACATACAGGCTGTTTGCTCAGCTAGGCTGAGTGGCAAACGTGAATTCCCTTACCCTCCCTAATGTGCATATAAAGTGTGGACTGTCCGCCAAGGTCAGGAGTACAAGCTAAATCTCTGTACAAACGTGCTAACACAGATATGGGGATTAAAGGCGCATTAAGATGTTGTGAGGAGGATGAAGAGAGAAGACCACAGCAGAAGGAAAAGCAATGACTGGCGCCCGTGTGCCCTTTGCTAATGACCTTTATCTCTTCAAAGCTTCTTATTTCAGTGGATGCCCACTCTGTTTAGAAGCAAAGCTGCCCATTGTAAAAAGCCTGCACAAAATCCCCACTTCCCCCAAAGGGAACGCCCTGCGAGGCCTGGGAAAAAATCATTCTAGTCTGTGAGGTGGAAGCCTCCATTCTGGCCTTGGGGAGGCAAAGCTTGCTCCTCTCATGTGCTGCCACTTCACAAATCTTGCTGGGACTTGTGTCTTTTAATGACATTGGAATAGGAACATGGGAGTCCTTTCCTTAATGTGCTATTGTACTACAAAACATGATTCTTCCGACAGAATTAGAGGACAGTGTTTAGGGAATGAGCTGACATTGCTCTGCTCGCCACAGCAAGATTTTCAGAAGATGAATAAGCACTGAGCTACCATACACACACACACACACACACACACACACACACACACGCACACACGCCAGCTGGACCCTGTCTTACTCATAGCCCTGCATAGAGGAAGGACACTGCACATTCCAACAACAGATCCCCAGGAGCCAAAGGCCACCAGCTGACAGTGGGAGAACCAAGACACAGGTTTAGGATTCTCAACGCCTTGTCCAACATTCCTTTTCCACTTCACTGGAGTTCTGACTCCTCCACTCACCCAACCCCATTAGCTCTGCCCCCAATCCCTAACCCTCAACCCCAATCAAGCAGCAGATGTCAATATAAACTCAGGGGGAGCTTGCTTAACAGTTGTTGCTGAATTCTAATGTAAAGATCAGTGCTGTCCTATTTAGAGAATTTTGCAAAATGGTCTCTTAGAGTTCCTGGAAGGCAGCAGCAAAGCAAAATGTCAGCATTAATTTGATATGGCTTTTTGTTGAATGCAGAACAGTTCATTAAAACCTTAAACAGGTGGCAGCTTTGGCAGCTCCCTGTGTGTACGCCACGGACAGATTTATTATGCCTTTCATTGTAAAATATTTATGCAGAAACAGACTCAGTGAGATAAATTATCTTGTTCACAAGAGCATTCTATTTGAGGCTGCTATGATAACTGCCATATCAATCAAATGATGCAATGAAACTTACCATCCATTTTATAATCATCATCAATTATTTGTAACAGGAAACTCTTTTCATTACTTCTCCACTTTAATTTTAGAGTCTTCAAGGCAGCTCTGACCTAACTGTGGGGGACAGTGCCACAAAATGGGGGGTGTGTATAGGCAGGACATCACCCCATTGCTGTTGCTGAGGTTCAGGATGGGAACAGGACGTGCATTTCAAAGCAAACATAACTGTGTGTGAATAGCATGGGCTCTATCCATCCTCCATGATACAGTGGGTGAGAGGAAAGCATGTAAACATCAGAGGCATGTTTGAACACTGACGTTCTGCTTCATCAACCGGGGTTTGCCATGAGCCAATTGAAGCTCCACATGATGTCAAGTGAAGCAAAGTACACAATCAGTCACTCATGAGTCCTTGAATAATTGCAATGACTCTACAGGCACACTGTCATCACCTTTCCAGGAGCTGGAAGTTTCTACTAATGGCATCTGCCATTTGGGCAAGGTGAGTCTCATCAACTTTAAATACAAGACATTTTCTGCAAGAAGGGTTTCCAGATGTGGCTCTCCCATAGTCCAGTCTCCCGCAGAACTTTCCAGATTCTTTTGGTCAATGCCATGTCTGGAGTATCACATACATTAATCAAGGCAACATCCTACCAGCTACTGTCTAGTCTAACAACTGCAAGATAAATACTGAACCCTCTGTAAGCACATTTTCAAAGCAGAATAGAAAGGGAAGGTAGTTCTTATTTGGGCACTTGCCTGACTTCCATTAACAAAACCCTGGTTATTTCTATCCTACTTTCTTAGCCAAGTATCTCAGGGACACAGGCATCTTGGTTTTTCAACTGGCTTCTCACTTATATATTTGCCCTCATCTTTATGCAACATGCAGCCTTTAGTTTTCACTCCTGCCAAAGGAAGAAGGCTAATTTATCTTTACTCACTTTCCTTAACAGAAGTGCCCTCTCCTTCTCGATCCTAGACAACATTAAGTATCTTTTCTCAAAACAGTGCTCAAGAATAACATTTGTGAAAAATTTTCAGCCTAACTCTCATTACAAATTACTGCGGCTGCCCTTTTAGCACCTGCAAATAGTTCTGTACAACTTTAATTGGATAGTGGTAAATTCATTTGTGGTTATTTGGGGCTTTGCTTTTGTCCCCATCACCTATTACAAATTCTCAGATAAACAATAGTGAAAAGCCTACCTCGAGGCAGATCCTTCAGGTCAATTTAAGATAGTTTTAAAAGTCTTGAAATGTGAATTATTTAGATCAATGTTTATGGGGCTAATCCTCATATATCCTGCATAGTCAATATTATGCAGACTGATACATTCTATATGACAATGAAAGGTGCCCTGAGGTCATTAATTTCACTTCTAAGTTCTCAAAAGGACATAGGACTTGAGTCAGAAAAACTGAGTTCTAATCCAATCCTTGCCATCTATGCACTTACTAGCTGTGACTTAGACAAGGCTCAGCATTTACATCAGTAAAATGTGCAAAATGACATTTACTATGGAAACCTTAAAGAGAGATTGACTTAGATATATGTATTTATTTAGTAAAATATAAAGGGAGATATAATATTATTGCTATCACCATATATCAGTCAAAGAGATTTTGTATTATTCTGGGATAAAAGATAAAATAATACAATTTATAAAATGTTCTTCAAAAGATGAGTACACTTATAAGGCTGGTGTGACTCAGTGGTTGAGCACTGACCCATACACCAGGTGGTCAGGGTTCAATTCCCAGTCAGGGTACATGCTCAGTTTGTGGGTTCCATCCCCATTGTGGGGTGTGCACGATTTTCTCTCATCTTTGATGTTTCTATCCCTCTCTCCTTTCCCCTTCCTCTCTTTGAAATTACAAAAAAAAAAAAAAAAAAAAAAAAAAAAGATGAGTACACCTTAGAAAATAAAAGATAAATCATCTGAGTTTAATATCAGCAAGACATGTTGAATTTGCCTGCTTTAGCAAGAGAAAGAAAACCTACTTCTGCTAGAACAACAGTTATTAAAATGCGATCACTGGTCCCACAGCACCAAGAGCATCTGGGAAGAGTGTTAGAAATGCAAATTATGGAGCCCTACCCCAGACCTACTGAACCAGCTCTCCAGGTGCTCTGATGAATGAGGGGGCTGGAGAAACACTGTCCTGCTCAGTAGTCCAGGGTTTTGTCCAGATGCCATGAACTTGGGTGAGCTTGGAGCCCACATCAGGATAAGACATCATGAGAATATGTGCATTAACCGCAGCAATAAATTATCCCAGATTTTCAATCAATGCAGATTTATTGTTATGTCATCATTTCCATTCAATATGACCTAGGCAAGAAAATGTGGTTTTGTAAAACTTTGTCAGTCTTTTTTTAAATATATGTAAATTCACATTGCTGTTTATTGTGTTTTTTTTTTTTTTTAGTGTACTGCCAGACCAGAGAACCAGATTTGTTGGTTCCAAAAATATGGCCTCTATAATTACAGGGGAAAGTCTCTGACTTTAGGTGACAAGCACTAGCCCACATTTAGCCATCAACTCTCAGAGTGCCTTAAGGCAAGTCAGCCTCTCAAGGCTTAGAGTCCCCTCTGATACAGTGAGAGGGTTGCACTGAAATGCACCCTATGTACTTCTTCAGCTCTCCCTGTCTGAGTTTTCCCTTCCTTCCTTCCTTCCTTCCTTCCTTCCTTCCTTCCTTCCTTCCTTCCTTCCTTCCTTCCTTCCTTCCTCTCTCATTTTAAAAACTGAATTCTTAAAACTAGAACAGAAGGCATAAAGAAAGGGCCAGAAAAAGAAATACTAGCTGAGAATCAGAGGGAAAAGAAAGTATAGAAGGGACTTCCATTTTGCATACTTGAATCAATCGGGATTTTAAAAAATCATAAAAAGTAACTAAAATTCAGCTGTAAAATAAATATGAAACAGTACCAGATTTTAAGAATCACATAATTAACTGTGTTCATCCTTTAAGAGAAACCTGCAGAGAGGTAAGGAGGAATGCCTCAAGAAAGGGGATCATGAAGGGGATGAAAAACTGTGGGTGCGGATATGGGACTCTGCAAACCCAGTCTACTGAATGGAGGTACAGTTTGAGTAAAAGAGAGGGCCAAAGGCAACACAGCTGCTCCAGAGCGAACACATTCCCTGTTTAAATTAATCTTTATACCATTAAGGGAAAACATCTTCTCCAGCTTATTCTGTCAAAACCAGGCCAAAGCCACTGGCTATCGTTGTACAATGAAACTCACACCCTGCTAATCCTAGAAAGGAGAACTGAAATAAAGGTCTATAAAAAACCCAGTGCCCTTAGAGAAAGCATGACGTATATTAGTGAAGAGAGCATGCTGTTACACCATTATGGTTGCCGAACATGAAACTAGCATGAAGAAAATAAGCCCCCCACAAGGAGATACTTAATTACACAAAGAGGAACAGCCAGACTCTGAATAACAGAATTCACCATTTTTCATTTCCACTTCCCAAATGTTCTTCAATAAAGATTTCCCCCAATCCTCATCTCGATTGATACTTAGTAGAACCTATTTCCTTGCCATGAAGATTGCCACAGAGCCAGTTTCTTCTGGAACTATCAGAACTCAGCTACAACCAGGAATCTGCCTCTCTTTTTTGTTTGGCACCAAACTTTGCTGCTACAACAGATGGGTCAGCTGACTGGAGAGCCAAGTCTTATCTGCTGATACTGAGCAATAATCAAGCCGGCAATGGGAAAGATCCACCTTAACTCACTGCCAAGACCAGTCTCTCCGAGACAAATGGGATAGGTGGGCAAAGGGTGCTCAGTACAGTACTCCCATTTGGTGGGTCCATTGTGACATCATTACATCCTGGAACAGAGTTATGAAGTCCCAGGGAGTTGAGAAACCAATCACATACTCCTAAAGGAAAGCTGGACTAAAAGAAAGTACAAGTTAAATAAAAACTCACAAAGAAAGGAGATTTGTAAATGAAAGGCCCCATCTTGTCACAACATGGCTCAATTAAACATCCTCCTACTTCATTCCAACTCTACACAGATTTTCTCCCAGTGCTCTTCCTCTGTGCACAACGCTAAGGATTCTTCAGAGAAATTCAATCTACAGGGTTTCTTATTCGCTGATAAACATTAAAACACATCAGAATAGCAGCAGAACAGCAGAAACCAGTTTGGCTCAGTGAATAGAGCGTCGGCCTGCAGACTGAAAGGTCCCGGGTTTGATTCCAGTCAAGGGCATGTACCTTGGTTGCGGGCACATCCCCAGTAGGGGGTGTGCAAGAGGCAGCTGATTGGTGATTTTCATCGATATTTCTAACTCTCTATCCCTCTCTCTTCCTCTCTGTAAAAAGTCAATAAAATATATTAAAGAAGAAGAAGAAGAAGAAGAAGAAGAAGAAGAAGAAGAAGAAGAGCAGCAGCAGAACAGCTACTGATGTGCAAAAAGCTTTCTGGGCCTTTTTCCTTGTTAGGAATGGAAAACTGCACTGTGTTTATATTATACTCATTTATCTTTTTTATTGGTTAAAGTTTTGCTAAAAAGCTCAAGTCACAAAAGGACAGAATATGTTGAAAGTTGGTAACTCTATTCTTTAAATGGGGGAAAAGCACTTCATTCAGACCCTAGGCCTTTTGAGGTTTCCCAGGTGTGTCCTTAAAGATTTTTCTGCGTTTGGTCAGTGGTATATTCGCAGCACATTCTCTTTTTGGTAGATGTATCAGCAGGTATTCATTTACATAGGCAATCCTACTCTTCAACTATAATTTTCCAGCCTTAAAATTCAGCATAAGAGAAGTTCTACAGAAAGCTCTGCTTTTAATCACATAAATGTACTGGGGCATATAAAAAGTGGTTTTGAAGACTCCAGAATTAAAAGGAGTGTTTTCTTAACAGATGGATGCCATATACTTACAATTCAAACATAAAAAGCTGAAACAAAAGCTTGTGTTTATATATATACAGCTCCCAGTTTCCTCATCCACTAGCTTTATTGAATCACTTTCATTCACTCATACATTCATTGGTCTACTCATACTTTCATTTGACAAACATTTATTTCACAGTAAGCTTAGACCCAAATTATTGGAAAATATAAATTTAAATATCATGTTTTATTTCTTAGAAGGAAAAATGCAAACAAAAACAACAATCCTATATAATAAAAGCCTAATATGCAAATTGTCTCTTGGGAGGTCATTCTACTGGGAGTTTGACTGGAGACCAGGAGTCTGACTGCTCACTATGATGTGTGCTGACCACCAGGGGACAGCATGGGACATAACAGGCATTGGCCATGCAGTGCTGGCAGCAGGAGGCAGTGGAGGCACTGCAGGCCCCAATGGGACCCAATGAGAGCAGGATGGTGGAGCAGGTGAGGAGATGGTGCCAGGCCAAGGTAGGGTGCCAGGCAGGGTTGCAGGGCTGCAGGATTGTGAGGATGGGGGCACAAGTTGGGGCCTCATCTCTCCAGGCCACCCTGAGGGACCCCACCCATGCACACATTTGTGCACCAGGCCTCTAGTATGATAATATGCATAATGGATCTATGAATAAGACATACAGAGAATACACAAAACAGAACTTATAATTCTTGCTGAGAAAGGCAGAAAACCTTGAGAAAGCTAAGCTAGAAAGACATGTAGGCTTTTTCCAGGTGGATGATTTAAAAAAAAAAAAGGGGGGGGGGAGTTTGTATAGTCAGAAGTAACATCTAGTGCAAAGGCATTGAGGAATAAAGGAAAATGTGTTCAAATTAAAAGACGTTCAGTACTGAGGAAGCAAAAATGTATGATATAATCTGAGAATGTCTGAGGCAGGAAATAAATACTGAAAGGCTCTATATGTCATACAAAAAATTAGATTTTATGTTGTAGGACAGTTGTTCTTAATGTGGATGCCCATTTGAATGACCTTGAAATCCTTCTCTAAGAATCTACCTTGGCCCTAAACCAAGAGATTTCAATGTCATAGGTCTTATGGTAAGGTCTTTCCCCTATATTTTCTTAAAATTCCACAGATCCTGTTACATGTCATTGTTTCAGAACTGCTTTAGGCTCCTAGGAACTAGTGAAGGATGGGAAAGCCTTGAGCAGCTTGAGTGTTGATAGACTTCTTTGTGGAGAATATGAAGGGATTTTGGAAAGTTATAAAAGAGAATCTAGGCAAGGCATAGTTTAAGAGGCAATACAAACTGTCAATCAAGAACAAATGAAGTCCTGAGTTAGGACATGGGAAAAAGCAAGGCAAGTGGGTTTGAAAGAAATAATAGAGATTAGATCGCTAGGAACTGGTCACCTAAAATTATATCTTCTCCCTAGTTTCTGCTTTGCTAACACCATTCCTGCAAGACATGTAGTGGAGGAGATAAACAAGTGAGTTCAAGTTCTCATCTTCTGAGTTGGTTGAGTTCAAAGCATAATGATGTAGGAGTCTGAGCAGGTATTAATTTAATATTCCCTAGTGCTTTCTTCTCTGCAATGTTGGTAATTTAGGTGTGGTTTTATTTAAATTGGCTAACATAGCACTTATTAAGATTTCAGAATTCCAAACACTGTTGGCGAGTTGCAATTCTAACAACTTATAACAAGTAAATGCCAAATAAAATCACCCCACCCTCCTCTGAAGATTGGAGAGGCACTTACATGGCCACCTCATAGACTTGTCCCCGCTTCCCAATATTTTCTCTCTGATGGAACCACCAGGCACAAGATGAGCATGTGATCCATGCTCATCTTCTTCTTGCAGCCATACAAGCTTAGTATTTTATTGGATAAAAAAGTGTCTGAGTTACATAATATTAAAGTAGAAGAAATTGTCTTGGGATAGAGTCAGATTTATAGCCACCCCATGTCAACTGAGATGAAAATTACTTTCTCCAGCCTCATATCCCTCTTCTCTTCCCTTTACTTTTCCTGGCCACTTTCCAAGGGTCTGTGATCTTGGGATCTATATTAAAGCCTCAATAAAATGCAGACATAATTTCCTATATAAGTAGTGAACCTAGCTTGCCAACATCCTGGATTTATTTTTCTTGAATTACTGAGAAGATCTACCCATTTGATTGTAGTTTTTTTGTTTGTTTTTTTTGTTTGTTTTTTTATATAATATCCCTTTGTGCAGAAGTAGATGCATTAGAACATTTTTCTATCACTATCTTCTGTGGAGGGTGTATAATCACAAAAATATATGATTAGATTGAAATTTAATGTATCACATAGAAACTGTGTTCTATGTTTGAAAGTGCAAGGACAAAGCAATCTATCTTTTTATCCAGATATTATCCAGTATTGGCATTTTTGGGGGTGTGCTTTTATTTGATTTGGCTAACAGCACTGATTAAGATTTCATAACTTCTCGCGCCATGCATAGACAACTTGCAATGCTAGCAATGTATGTCAAGTGTAGTAGATACATATTTTAACTGGGTAATAATACTTGCATATATGATACCTAAATATATACATTTTTATTGTTCCTCATTTCCTTTTTTTACAGCACTCTCTCCTATCAAACACTGTCTTTGTACTTCTCTTCCCAACTTTCTCTCTCATATATCTAGCAAAATAGGAAGTGTGACAGCCCCAGAGAAATTAGGATGGTCCTATTTACTTGTTTTTATCCCCCCATTCTCCACATAAATTTTAACTGCATGTGTTGTCACAATATGTTGATAATATGGTACTGAGAGCTAAATTGGTCTTATAGCATAGTCATATTAGGGTCTTTTTAAATCTTCAATTAAAAAAAAAACAAAACCATGTTGCTTTTCTAAGTATGTTGCCTTGGAAATGAAGACTGAATTTTGAGACAATTTTCCTCTGGGTGTTAGTATAACAAATGGAATTTGAAGCCTCAACATTCATGAATTTTGCATACCCAATCATGAATAGGAAGCATGGCCACTGAGCCAGAAGCTGTGACCACCAAACATTCAAAGCAATTCCTGTCACTTCAGGAATAAGTGCATCTAAGAGAATCATAAGAAAAGCACAATACAAATGGCAATGTTAGAAATGCTACCACTTAACATAGACTCTAAATCTGTACACTTTCAGCATTGACCTTGGTTTAGACAACCAACATTTCTCTCCTTGATCACTTTACAAACTTCATAATTGACTACTTTATTCTGGTTTTTCCCCTCCTGTCTGTTCTGCAAAAGTATAGCCAGTGTAATCCTTCTAAAGTGCATATCCAACACTTTAGCTTTCAGTTTAAAACTCTCTATGACCATCCATTGTTCTCTGGATTAAGTACTAATTTCTTAAAATGAGTTGTAAAACAGGGCTCATCATGAAGGACCACTTTCTATATCCATAGCTTTGTTTCCTGAAGCTTCCCCTCAAACTCACACAAGGCAAGAGGTTCATAACCCCAGGCTCTTTGCAAGGACTGTCACTTCTTTTCTCTTTCTAGCTAACTCCCAGTGACCCTTTGATCCCAGACTAGAGGGTATTTCTTCTAGGAAGATGACATTAGCCCCTTCTATAATGTTACTATACTAACTGTACTTGCTTGTATTTATATAACACTTTGAAAATGCACTATAATTGTCTATAACTTCCTGTTCTCTTTCATTTCTGGCACCAACTCCTGTTTTATTTTCTTAGTTGCCTATGTAGCTGGCTCAGTACCTGCACATAGTAATTTTTCAGTTACTAGTTGTGGAAGAGATGAGTGTGTAAATGTATCCATGAATGAATAAATGAATAAGTAAAGTAAAACTGTATAAACTGTTTTGTTTTTGTTTTAATGGTCTTTGATCTGACGGCTGAGGGGAAAAAATTACAAGTCTGGTAAAAGTCTATAAACAAAAGATTAGGGTAAACCAACTGAAACCCTGAGGAGAAATGGGTCAAAAGTTCTTTAATATGAAATTTATTATGCTCTGACTCTTGTTTCTTTTTTCTATCAAGAAGTGTTACCAAACTATAAGGTATTTCAAGAGCATCCCAACAGTGTTTAAATAAATCTTGAGATGTGTAACTTTTCCATATTTTAAAAAAATTGTTAGGATTTATATTATTTACCCATTTATGGAAATTCCATTTGTGGAAACTTATTTATTGATTTATCCTTACTAATGATGATTCTTTGGTATTACCAAACTCTTTAATTTTAAGTATATTTCTTCTTTGTTTCTGAACAGAGATGAGAAAAAAATATAGTAGTTAAACAATTGTAAACCTCATGAGAATCAGACAAGCCAATAGGTAATTTAAGAACCTCTTTTCTGCACAGAAAGTGTGGTGCACTGGTTGAGCATCAACCTATGAACCAGAAGGTGGCATTTGATTCCCATATGTGGCACATGCCCAGGTTGACAGCTTCATTCCCAATATGGGGCCTGCAAGAGGCAGCTGATCAATGGTTCTCACTCATCATTGATGTTTCTGTCTCTCTCTCTCTCTCCATCCCCCTTTCTCTATGAAATCAATAATATATATATATATATATATATATATATATATATATATATATATCATATAATTTTTAAAAGAAACTCTTCTGCCTTTCTGGTAAATTTTTATTTGGCTTTATGGGTAGCCTTTGATTTTTTAGGATACTGGATACAGAAAAATGCAAATATTGACCTTATTTATACAGAGTTCAGAAAGATAATTAATGGATATTAGGGGAAGAACAGAAAATAAATGGCAAAGTTAGGCAGAACCTGTATATTTGATCAATTAAGTCACATTTTTACATACTTTGTAGTTTCTGAAAATTAGATTAGAGTAATAAAATATAGGAGAAGTTAATAAGCAAACTGTAATAAATTAAAATCTATGGGCTATTTCTTCTTGACCACCAGAGAAAGAGAGTCTGGGGATTGGGTTGCCTTGCCCCTTCCCAGTTCTCTAGAACAAGCACGTCATATTCAAAGGCAAACATGGGCCAAGTAAACAGGGTTTAAGTTTATGTGGGCCCCCAAAAAACAAAAGCTTGAATTTTCATAGAAACGTAGGTTATTTTGATAGAGACATACTGAATACAAAGGGCTGAAATACATAATTGTTAAATTAATAGAACATTTTAATAAAAATTAACTTTTTTCTTTAACATTAACTTACCAGACACTGAATAACTGTGCAAATTAATAAGTGCAAATAAACCTATTTTCCTGTTGCACACACCAAACAAGTCAGTCTAAGGCTAATGACGTGGCAATTGTCTGCTAAAATATTTGCTCGTGGTATGAGTGGAGAGAAATGGTGCACCTGTGTGGAAGGCGCATAAGGGAAATGAATGCAACATGATTTTAGTCATCAGTCAGTAGTGAACATTGCAGTTCGTTGTTAATAATTATGTATAACAGGATATTGTAAAAATTAAGTTATGAAATTTTTATTAAAACGTTTTTGCAGCCCAGCCATCCCGTTATTTTGGCTGGGTCACAAAAATATTTGTTGTGGGCCACAGGTGGTCCATGGACTGCGAGTTTGACATGCTAGCTCTAGAAAGATTGATTCCCCAATTACCCAATTTTAATCACTGACTATTTTCCTTCTTTCCTGATTATTAACAGTCACAATCTGTATTTTTTTTTCTGACATTCTATTCATTACCTTCAATTCCAGGAAGACGCATCTACACATTAATTTTGTTATAAAACATGTTTAGAGTGAAATTCTTGCATATTCCCAATGACTATTCTAGATTTGCAACACACATCAATCATCCTTGTAATGTTTCTGATCAAATGTCTGAATTTAGATATCTTTGTAAGAAATAATAAAATAGAAGCCACCTGCAACATAGGATTCGTCTAGTACTATTTCTATTTCTGAAGTCTTAATAAAAGTGAACATGAACCGAAACTGTCAAAATACCAAATGGACCAGAAATTGAAACTCTAAAAATAACATAGACAATTATGTCTCACCAACAACTTTCTAAAGAAGCCCGGGGTACAGCTTTTCTTTGAACTTAATTCAGCCAACTCTTCTCCTTTTGATGAGTCTCACCATTTCACTACTTGCAGCCTTGGCATCTGGACTATTGACACTAGTAGCTGTGAATTAATTATCTTGGCTGTTTTGTTCTAATCGCATGGAAAATTCATCCTAAAGCTACTTTAACAAAGTATTTCAAGACACAAATTGACATTTTGGAAATAATAAAAATGGGAACTATTGAGCCATGTTAACTAAAGTGAGATAATTAATTTAATCACTGGCACCTATATTTTTCTTGCTTCATGGGTGGTGAACAGGTCTAAGGTATTTACTGATTCCTTCCAGAGAAAGGAATGCACATAAGGAGAGAATGACAAGACAGTCACAACTTAGGAGTTAATTAAAAAATTCAATTTCAGGCACTCAACTGCAAAGTCAAAAGACTAACATCATAGCATAAGCACATTCCATTTTTTCCACCTTAGCCACCTAGCTTGGGAGAGAAGTAACAAAGTCAACTTCCTCTAGCAACAGGACACACTGCCCTTATAGCCACTGTTCAGCGCAAGCATTTTGGACTTAAAGAAAAAAGAAAACTATTTTGAAGGCCTAATTGGTAAAAAGAAACCAATTATATTTAGGGGCAGCATCAAAGAATATCTTCCAAGCTACCAGAAATGTTGCTTGGGGAAGAGTATGGCACTTACTCCGGATGCTAAGCAGAAAAAGAATGTCTAAGAGAAAAGATCCTTAAGATAATATTTTCCCCCCATTTTTCTAGTATGAAAATTTTCTCTTCATAAAAGTCAGACTGAGCAAGGGGAGAAAAATGTACTAGGAAACATATTAATTGTAATTGTCACACTTTAGCTATGAAATTTGTTTATCTCAATGATGAGGCAAAATTTTCTAAGACTAGAATTATATCATTTTAAATAGTTTGATAGATCTGGCAGAGAGAAAAATGAATACGGCCACTATATTAATGATTTTTAACGTATATTTGAAATGTTGAAACGTATGTAAAGCCCTTTGAATACAGTAATAGTTTAAGACACTCTTTCTATTCTACATGAATTTAATTTCTAAAGGCACCATTTAAAAATAACTTTGTAAAAGATAAACTTTAATCTCATTTTTATCTAATGATATTTTAATATTTGAAATTAGTCTCCTAAAAATCTATAAAATACCCAAACAGACAGCATTCCTAATTTCACTTCCTTAAACTACTCTACTAGTAACCTCTTCAATCTGTTCCTGAAAATTCCATCCTTCTAGCCACTCAGACCAGAGTTTGCCAGCTTCAGCAGTATTGTTGATATTTGGGGCTGAATAATTCTTTTTAAAAAATATATATTTATTGATTTCAGAGAGGAAGGGAGAGGGAAAGAGAGACAGAAATATCAATGATGAGAGAGATCCATTGATTGGCTGCCTGCTGCACATCCCTTATTTGAGATCAAGCCTACAATCCAGGTATGTGCCCTTGACTGGAGTTGAACCTGGGACCATTCTGTTCACAGATACTCTAGCCACTGAACCAAACCAGTTAGGGCCTGAATAATTCTTTGTTAGCGAGAGTTGTCCTATGCCTCATAAGATGTTTAGCAGCACCTCTGGCCTCTGTCAACTAGACACATATAGCACCCTCTCCAGCTGTGAAAACCCAATATGCCTCCAGACATTGTCAAATAGTCCTGGGGGCCCAAAACGCCAGACAGTCAGATACTACTAAAGTGTTATAAACTTCTCCACACTATGTCTTCCAGTGGATGTCAGTCTCACAATGAGTAAAAGCTAAAGTTCTTAAAAAGGCTTTTCTGATGTCATCTCATTCCACTCCAATAACTCTGACCTCCGTACTCTTTCTGGGGCGCTTCAGGCATGCTTCTGCCTCAGGGCCCTCATACCGGCTATTTCCTCTGCTGGTCAGGCTCATTCCAAGTCTTTGCTCAAATTACCCCTGAGTTAGGTCATCCTTGACAACTGCATTTAAAAATGATGTGTCCCTCTGTCCCCATTCTTTATCCCTTCCCTTGTTTATTTTTCCCCAAAGTACTTTTCATATTATTGTGTCAACACACTTAGTTATTTTGTTTATTTTCTGGTTCTTCCCACTAGGTTTTAAGTTCCATAATGACAGCACTTTCTACCATTTTCACTAAGTTCTTGTGGACAACATTTACTGGCCCATTATTGAGAGGCTGTCAATCAAAATATATTGAATGAATGGCCTCTGCAGGGTTACTATTGAAGACTATCGAGGAGATCTTTTGGAATTTTCAAAATCATTTATTTACATTTGTTTATTCAGTGGGATAATTATAAAGTAAAAATCATGTTTGTGATCAGTGTGCAAATTTTTAAAACTATTTTGAGGTATTAGAAACAACTTTTATTATGTTTCTGAATTTGACAAGCAAGGTGATAATATGAATTACTGCCCTCACAGAAGTCCAAAAATTGTTTTTCAGATTTTATTACGCTTGTCAGTTAAAACTATGTAAATCTTTAGCAAAAACCATGTAGTCAAAATTGAAACAATATTTTTAACACAATCTGGAACCACAAATTTATTCATTACTTCATTCAACCTATATCAAATTGTAAACCTCAACTATGTGCAAAGTATAATGCTTGATGTTGCCAAATGATGCATCTTATAATTTGAGAAAACCCAACTTTAATTTCTTCCAAGGAGCTTTTTCTCATTTTTGTCTTTGGTGACCTGAGCTGATAGCAATGTGATTGATACTTATCTACCTTGAGTCCATTCTTTTCTTGTTAATTCTTTTTCTAAATCAAAGTAAATAAAGAGGAAATATCTTCAATTGCTTGAATGTTGGAAACACTTGAGAATAGTTTAATTTTTCATGTGGTTTGTTTATGAGGGAATATATTTATGTTTAATTAGTTTTACTCTTAATTTCCTTTTGGGAGTGTCATATATGAGAGGCTGGAGGGCTTGAATTTCTCCGCTTACCTCACTGGCCGGGTGAGAGTGTCTTTCCCACGTGTGCTTGCCAGCACCGTACTCAGAGAGCCTGTTAAAAGGAGATCTATGACTTGGCCAACCACACAGAAAAAATGGCTTCAAAGATTCCCCATGGCCCATATTTATTACTCAGCCGTGTGAGAACATGCTAATATAACAGTGAAGATGGTTCTGGGAAAATGAGTCTAGTGTTATTCAATATATGGTGCTGAACCAATTGCATCTCACATAATCAAATACTTCTCCGTGCAGAGTGGCCTTCTACTATAGAAATTTGGGATTCAAATAATATTTATACAAATGTTTCTACTTTGTACCACAAACAACAAGTTGATAATATTAATAGCATTTTTTTACTAGAGCAATTTTCTAGCAAATGGTTAAAAAAAAATTCTGAAAAGCTCTCTTAATTGGTTTCAATGGAAAGAACACTATAAGTGCTGAACTTAGCCTTAGACTATCAGGGAATACGTTTTAAAGAAAGACCAGCTGTATGTTCCTTTGTTACAGGCAATTAGGCAGATGTAAGCACAACAAGGATGATGGGCCAGGTACAGAAGGTCACCAGGGTGGAAAGC
The DNA here is from genome assembly GCF_014108245.1 of Pipistrellus kuhlii. NCBI lineage: Eukaryota > Metazoa > Chordata > Mammalia > Chiroptera > Vespertilionidae > Pipistrellus > Pipistrellus kuhlii. Next base: position 147,646,387 of record NW_023425404.1, read on the forward strand.
CCTGGGTATTAGCAAGGGAAAAAATTGGAAAAACAAGAATCTCCCCCCAGGGTAACCTTTCCTACACTAGAATATCGCTGGTCATGTGGTTTGGACCTCCTGACCTTTCATATGGCTAGTCACGCGGTTTAGAACCCCTGACCTTTCCTCCCTAAAGATAATATCTAGGTCTCAGTTGTATTTCAGCTCCAGGCCCAGAAAAGCAACAATACCAGACGAGTGATGCTGTGGCTGCCTCAGGATCCCCTGCCCTCACACCAACTAATCAGTGGACTCTGAAAGAGTAAACCTGGAAAGCTGAGGAAAATTCTATTAAGACCCTCCACTGAGGGTCTTCCTAAGATTCAAACCAACCAGAGAGAGATAAGCACCCTCAACATAAAGGACCCAGCACAAGCTCTCCTCCAGGGGAGCATACTCTTGCCATTCCCTTCACCCTCTTCTTCCCCCCAGGCACATATCCCCTAAACTCTAAGGGACTCCAGGAGACTTGCAACTAGGGGAGCAATGGGCAGTGGCAGTTCATTCCTGGCTAACCCTTTGAACCTGTCTCTAAGGCCCCCTTTTTTTTTGACTTCTCAGTGAGCCAAAGCAGCCCAGTCTGGGCTTCCCTATTGCTTCTTCTATGCCCTTCCTTGTTTCACTGTCCTAAGTGTGCTTTTGCTGGGGCCAATACATTCTTGGTTCCTTTGAGGCATTTTGACTCTTGATTGAAACCTTTCCTTCGAGAAGATAAGAACTGAGATTTCATCTTGCCAGTAAACCTTTATATTTAATAATTTTGCTTTGCTTGCCAAGATAACAGAAGGTGAGGTAGTAGATCCAACAGTGATGACTTGAGCTGATTTAATTATTGAAAATGTTTTCTAAAGATACTTTATATAGGAGTTTCTATAGACACTTTACATAAGAGCAGCAGAGAGGAAAGAGTTTGTTCCTCCTTTATGTCATTGACAAAAGAAAATGACAAACTGAGCAGCAAGAATGCAATTATAAGTGAAGAATAAATGGAGCTGTGTTATTTTGTAATATTTTTATTTTGTAGTTATCATCTACCCCTGAAGTAGTTGTACTTTGCCAATCAAATGAGAATATGATTCCTCTGTGAAAGTGCCCTGGGGATAGAGTCATTAATTTGCCTAATACCTTGTCCCCTTGGGCAACCAGGCTGACATAAAGTGTTCTAAAGATTACTTTGTTTTGATCATTTTCTATGCCAGATTTCTGTAAAGAACTATTAAAAGTTTTACTAATAGCTATGTATTAAAGAGTCACTGTTAATTTCAGCACACAGGTTCTGAGAAGTAAGGTTTAACAGACAGAGGAGGTGTTTCTTCTTTCCTTGGAGAAATTCTTTTTAAATATGTGGAACTTGAAAGGAAGAAAAAAGAAAGGTAGACCACTGAGAATGCATCAAAAGGTTTCAGTGTGCTTGATGGCACTTGATTAAAATACTAGAGGCCCAGTGCATGGATTTGTGCATGGAGGGAGGAGTAGGGCTCCTCAGCCTGGATTGCACTCTCTCGCAATTGAGTACCCCTCAGGGATGGCAAATGCCAGTTCCTGCAGGGATTGGACCTAAGCCAGAAGTTGTACATCCCTCAAGGGATGTGGCAGTGAGTAAAGCGGCAAGCAGCTACGGAGAAGGCCAAACTGGAGCTAGGCCGCTGCTCAGCTCGCGCTCATCCCGGCCCACTATGCCTGCTGCTGCCACTAGGTAGCACTGCAACAGAGTTGGGAGAAGCTCCCACCCGGCAGCTGTGAGCCTGGATTCTGGCTGAGCTGTGTTTCCCCTGTGGGAGCACACTGACCACCAGGGGGGCAGCTCCTGTGTGGAGTATCTGCTCCCTGGTGGTAGGTGTGCATTATAGCGACTGGTAGTCATTCCAATCATTCTGGTTGTTCTGGTCATTTGGTCATAACAGTTGCTTAGGCTTTTATATATAGATAGATAGCCATGAATAGAAATTCTCCCTATTATATACTTTCATAAATTGAGGCTTGAAAAATGAAAAAAATCAGTCAAAACCCAGAAAAAAATTAAAAGGTAAAAGAAAAAACAAAACTCCAGCTCTATTCATGTCTAAAAACAGAGACTAAAATAAAGACAAGACAAAAATTATTTCCTTGTTTTATTCAATAGAAATCTCTTCCAAAACACTACTGAAATATTAGATTTGTATTATTTATGTCCTTTTTAATGTTGACCCAATTTTGCAATATTTTGAGTTGCTGCAAACTTTTTTTACCAATTTATACTTTTGCCAAAAATAAGTCCCAGTGAACTATTGAAAGGAACAAGGTTTGTTAAACACTAGAACTGTAAGCTAGGCCAATAGAGTGTGAAACTCATATGACAAGTATGATTAAATGTGGACATAAGCCATGATTATCATGTTTGCATTTATTAAAAAGCCAATCCCACCTAATAAAAGAGAAACATGCAAATTGACCACACCTTTGCTATGCCCACAAGCCCCAGCAACCAATCAGGGTGAGTATGCAAATTAGCCCAACCAACATGGTAGTTAACTTGCATATACAGGCCAGAGCTAAGACTGAAGACAGTATATAGAGTAGCCAAGCACTGCAGAAGGGAGCGAAGCTGTGGAGAAGCAAGCAAGCAGGGAGGCAGAGAAGGGAGGGAAGCAGGTGGGGTGAGGAGAAGGGAGGGAAGCAGGCAGGGCAGCAACTGCAGTAGGAAGCCCTATTGCAGGAATCTTCCTGCAACAGGCCTCTAGTTACTTAATAATAAGCTTATTAAATAATTCACATGAGCTAAACTAATTGACTCTAAAATATGGTCCATCTTTCTGTAATTTTATATAATGAAGTATTTTTATGGCAAAACATTTCAGGCAAAAAAAAAATCTCATTTTCATGAAATGTCATTTAAATTTCTTCATTATAATATCAAATTCAGTGGTTGCACAAATTGTTTCTTGCTCTCTTTTTATAACAAGCAGTATTTTTGAATACATCTCTGAATTGCCTCTAAAGAAAATCAAATAATTTTTGGTTTATGGTTTCCACCTTCTCTTACATAAGTAAATGATACACAGAATATGCTTTGACCCCAGCCTATGGAATCATAAGTGTCCGCAGGCTGCAATAGCTGTAGGCAAATTCTAAACTGATATTTGCAACTTGAATGTATCCAGCAGTACAGGAGACAGCATATTTATTCTATTGAGAAGCAGCTTAATAAAAGATTTGGCATCAGCTACTGAGTGAAACTACTTTATTTTATTTTGATAAAAAATTTCAAACATCTTTTTCAAGTGTACAGCACATTGATTCTCTAAAGGCATGGTCTAACCAAACTTCCATTTTAAAGCTTCACTTTCTGTGATGGAGAGTTTTGCATAAAGAATTTCCTCTGGCAGTCTATTAGACTAAATTATTAAAATGAATATGAATTAAAATTCCTTATTCAGTTCATATAAAAGTTACTTTGCAGTAGCAAGTCCCTAAAGGACATTACTCAGCAACAATACTAAAACAATACGATTGTATAAAAAACTTAATAAAATGTCCATCAGCTACAATAGGATTTTCGGAAAACAGTTACCTAATTGCAAGGGTATTTATCACCCTACGCCCCTGAGAATAGTTAGCTCTTGCAACCTTTCTGTTAGTAATCTAGTCTGAATACTATGTTGCAGCAAAGAATGTTCATATGCTCAATGGGCCTAAACAAAGTTACCAAAAAGCTATATGTTATTAATAAAAAGTATCTAAAAAGTAAGAAATATTTTAAGAATAAACACTTTAATTGAGTTAAATGCTTTTGTGCCAGTAAATGAGAGGGGGAAAAAAAGATTAAAAACCGACTACCTTATAAAATTATAGCTGATTTGTATATATCCAATTTAATTTTGTATGAAGTACAATGATTGCAACTTCCATCATGGCCATGGTTAGAGTAATGTGACCTACATTGTAGGACTTTTTAAAGCATCCATAAATGTTAAATTCATACATATATGTTAAAATATGTATGTCTGATGCATACTCTAGTATCAAAATGTTAGCTTCATTTGTATTATAATTATACTTATTATTAATAGTAAAATAAGAGATTAGGGAACGTGGCTAAGTTGTATCTAGAGGAGTAGTGCCCAATAGAATATTCTGTTATGATGGAAATATTTTGGAACCTGTGCTATTTTGTAGCCACGAGGCATATGTGACTATTAAGCTATGAAATGTTGACAATGCAATTGGAGAACTGAATTTTTAGTTTTATATAATTTATTAAATAATAAATTATATTTATTTTAACAAATTATGTTTACGATCAAGCAATTTATGTGTAAATAATCACATATATCTAGTATGCTTACATCGATTCAAGACTTCCATAATGTTCAGCTTTTACTAACTTTTTCTACCACATAATACATAAAGGGACTTCTCTAGATTTGTTTATAAAATTACCATAATTAGTTTAAAAATTATCCACTAACTTTATCATTATTCATACACATAAAATATATTATAACTTCTCTATCTACAACAGTGATGTGTTCTTCTTTTATTCAGTTCTGTATAATCAAAGGTCACATAATTAAACATAGTAATATTGCATTGTATCTTAATATTTTTATATGGAAATTTTATCAGATTCTCCCTTGCCTTCTGAACATAATTTAGCCTTGTTTGAAATCATTATGAATATCATTTATGGAAGAAAATATTTTACTATCATATATTTATCATGTGTCTCAAGAGTGTTTAGAATCTTGAGACAAAATAAAAACAAGGATGAAACTTTTGCTCAACTCTAAAATAATATATAAAAAAAACTCACAAAAATCCTTGGTTACAATTATTACATAAATATATGGGTTCTTACAAAGTCCCCCCTTTAACCAACCAATCAAGACAAACCAGTTGTTTGTGCAACAATTACCCTTTATAGTGGAAGCACACCAAAGACACCATCAACATTTGGCCTTCCAAAAATCTATATTTTCTGCATCCCTCTAACAGTGGCGCATCTTCCTGTTCACTTGTTTATATTATTACTTGGAGAAAGGGAGCATTGTCACTCATGTTTATAAGAACTGGGGCCAGAATGTCTCAGGAACATTTTCCTTTATAAAACTTAAATTTATCCTTCTTCATTTTTTTAATTTAATATATTTTATTGATTTTTTACAGTGAGGAAGAGAGAGGGATAGAGAGTTAGAAACATCGATCAGCTGCCTCCTGCACACCCCCTACTGGGGATGTGCCCGCAACCAAGGTACATGCCCTTGACTGGAATCGAACCCAGGACCCTTTGGTCCATAGGTCGACGCTCTGTCCACTTAGCCATACCGGTTTCGGCATCCTTCTTCATTTTCATTGTAATTAGATACTTCACAGACATGAGAATTTTTGCTATGCTTTAAAAAGTGTTTGATTAATAAAATTTTAGGCACATAAAATGGGAATGATAATATTAATGACCTTGAAAACCACAATTTACATTCTAATGAAGATTAACTTCTTATGGGTTTCTTCAATAAATAGAATTTTATATTCTGAATTATCTCCTATTTCATAGGCTGAATCAATAAAGTAATATTGTAGGACAATAAGATATTACAACTATTTCTAATCAGTAACTATTTTCTTATGTGGAGTACTACCACTCTCACTTTTCTTTGTGACATTTCACTAAAAAAATTACAAAGTTAAAAAGTCAAAATCATTTAATCTCTTTATCTCATTATTGAATAATATAAATTTAGAACAATTAAAATCTCTAATATGAACACTGGTCCTTTTTTTTTCATTGTAATATAGCATGCATCATAAAGACATGTTTTGCTATAACAATAAATTAATACTTGTTAAAATTGAAGAAAGCAAGAAAAACAATAGATCAGTTACATCAGCATTTTAAAATTTTAAGTCTATAAAATGTGTTAAGAAAAAAGTTTTCTGAGAAAGACATTAACTTATTAACTATCAGAATTTTTTAACAATTTTCATAATTCCAAGTCCATCTTAATATTGTGTCTAATTTTGGAAGATCAAAACCATCCTTTTAAAAACCAAATCTGTTTTAGTCAATGATCCTTTTCATTAATCTTAATGAAATAGCTAATAATAAAAATGGCTAATTCATTAAAGATATGACACTGAGGATATATTGAATATATATCATTTATGGGATCCAAAATAATGTAAGGCCACTTATATGACGTATTAATAAGTGAAAACAAAAAAATCAACTATATATATATACTATATTCACCATTATAAAAAGTACACATTTGGATAAGGCTAGAAAAGAGTATTAAAAATGTAATTATGATACATTTTAAAAATTACATTTTAATATTTAAATATATTTTATAATTTTTAAAAAGTAACCTGAATCAAAACACATGACTTTTCCATTTTGGTGAATATAGAAAAGAAAAATATTGGGGAAAAACTAAGAGTTTTGTCTTGAGACAAAATAAAAACTCAGCACTAAAAAAATAAAAATAAAGTCAGCACTAAAAAAATAAAAATAAAAAACAAGGATGAAACTTTTGCTCAACTCTAAAATAACAATATATAAAAAAAAAAACTTACAAAAATCCTTGGTAACAATTATCACATAAATATAAATCCATCAGCAAGTCTTGGTGAAAGAAAACTTTATATACATTAAATGCCAGAGAGAATACCAAGTCATTAAGGAAGGGAGCTGAGTGTAGTAAAATAATCCCTAGACTTAGAATAGAAATTCCTGGTTTGGGGTTCTTGTGCAATTTATCTGTTAGAATTTTGTATAAAAATTAAACACATTAAACTGTTTCCTCAGTGCTAAAATGGTCATACATATCTCACAGGACTAATGTGAATTTTAAATATGATAGTGTGTTTAAAACACAATACCTAGTTAATATGCTAATTATACTTGCTAATGAGACAGTCAAGATTTGGGAAACTGGTGTCTAAACTGAAGCCATTCTGGACTAGAGAATGGATTGTTCTTATAAAATGTAAACATTTAGAAAATGTGTGGAATTAAAGTACATAACAAAGAAAGTCCTTTTCATTATATTTGCCAAATAATAACCACCTAGTTAATTTGCAGCCATTTTAGCATTTTACTTTCAGAAATAGAATCCTATATAATAAAAGGCTAATATGCAAACTGTCCCCTCGACTGGGAGTTTGACCAGGATTTAGACCAAGGGATGAGGCTTGTCAACCACCTGTGGCCCCTCGCCCCAACCCGGCCTAATGATCAGGGCTGGCCGGCTGGATCCTACCTGTGCACAAATTCATGCATTTGGCCTCTAATATAAATATATTTTTCAAAATACAGAGTTCTGAATGCACATATGTGACACAATTGTAAACTCCTTTTAGGAAAGTTAATTTCTAATTGGCAACTTTTTTAATTGCCAAATTTTAATATTTCCTATTTTAGGACACTTTTTAACTGCTTGTACTGTTAAAATACAAATATGTGGGGAAATTGAGTGGCAAATACTGAGAAGTTCCCCAAGGATACAATAATTAAGTTCCAGGAGGCAAGGGTGACTATTTCCAAGAAGAAAAATAAAGATAATTTTTTTTATAAATAAATAAAATATTATACATCAAGCTAGTAGGAAATTCACAAGCTGAGACACACTTTTTTAAATTTTCTGTTTATAAATGACTAGCTATATCCTGATGGAAAATCTTGCAATTAAAAATCTCAGGACAGCCGAAACTGGTTTGGCTCAGTGGATAGAGTATCAGCCTGCAGACTGAAGGGTCCGAAGTTTGATTCTGGTCAAGGTACATCCCCAGTGGGGGGTGTGCAGGAGGCAGCTGATGTTTCTATCTCATCATCAGATGTTTCTAGCTCTGTATCTCTTTCCCTTCCTCTCTGTAAAAAAATCAATTTTATATATATATATATATATATATATATATATATATATATATATATATATATATGTTTGTTTTTTTTTAAATCTTAGGACACAAATAACAGTTCTCACTTGCCTAACACATTTGGTTTTAGGACATATGGTAATAAATTGCAATATTATATATTTTCTCTTCAAAGTTGTCTGTTCTGTCATTGGTGATCTGTAAAGTGAATCTAGAGTATCTATTTGAAAAATCCTGATGTATAATATATAAATATTTCTGAGTTTGCAAAGAACACTCACTGCCATTCTTTTTATGTGTAAATCTTTTCATTTCTTCCTCAACTGGTTTTAACTAACTGATGTACAAATACACCCCAAACTCAGTGCAAACTATATTAAACTCATTTCTATAAGTACAATTGTATATCTAATAATAATATGCACTTCACACTAAGATGACAGCATAGCAGAGGGAAAGTTAACTCATCTCAGGACTTTTCTTGGCAGAACCTCTTTAAGACACAACTGACAAAACTTTACCTACCGCTCCTCCAATGTGGCATAGGGGCAGAAGTTTGAACCTTCAAAATAACTAGGTTAAGGTTTGTTGCTGGAGGTAATTTGTAAATGCATACATATTGCCTAGGTTGGGTGTGAACAAGTCAGCATAAAGGATATTCAGCTGCCTATTTAGACAGACATACCGAGAGTCATTTATGCACTTATTCAGTCAAAAATTATTCAAATAATGACAGTTGCTTTCCCAGGCACCAGTGAGATAGCAGTGAACAAAGTAGAAGAAAATCCTTTCCCTCACAGAGCTTACATTCTAGTTGGTGATAAGTTTCATGGACAAAAATAAAGCAGAAATGGATAGAGTTGGTTCAGGGAAAGGATGGCAATTTGCCACTAAGATGACATAAGAGCAAAGATCAAGACACTTGGCTTCTGAGTATTCGGTGCATTGCCATTTCTACCACCACAACCCTGTCACAGTGTGCAGCATGCTCATCATCAACTTTTATGTAGTTATTATGATTGAAGATCATTTTTATATTTATTCTTGTATTTCATTCTTTGAGGTAGGCAAAATTTTTGTTAATTTTATATGTAGAAATAATAGAATGGTGAGTGTTTTAATAACCTACATTGGGAAAGGTAGGGTTAGGACTTCAACTCAACTCTCAAGCTTACACCCTTATTACTGTACCACAATGATTCTGGGGATGGGTCACCACAGCTGAATGTCACAGGACATTATGTTGAGTAACAAACTCAGGTGAAGGACACCAAAAAGAAAAGTGAAAGAATTTTAGATAATTTTGCTCAATTTGCTACTTTGCTATGATTTGGACATATTTGTTTTCACAAATATACCTCAATAATTAAGTAGAGTACTGTGCAAAGTAAACATGCTTCATAAAATGGTAATTATAATAATTATATCCATTTCACAGGTAGAATAATTAAATTACTTAACCCCTTGCAACTAGTCAGTGATATAATCAGACTCAGATCTCAGTCTTAAACTTAATATGGCATTCTCTTCATTAAATAAAATTATCTCCCCAAAATAATAATAATAATACCAATATCTGATGATTATAAAGCGGTTGCCATGTGCCAAGCCCTGTTCTAAGCTCTTTACTCATTTAGTCTTTACAATGACCAATCAGGTAAGTACTAGTTTCACCGTTTTTTAGAGAAGGAAACTGAGACAGCCAAATTTAATTCATTGAGCTGTTTTAGACTGGAAATGATGGCTCCAGGGACTTGCACTCAACCAATAGACACTATTGTATTTAATAATAGATACATTTCTCCTCAAGGATTTCACCAAGAGTGAAGTCAATAGGTACCATCTTTGACTGAGATTAACCTCTAATCTGATACTTAATGATATTATAATTAAAGATAATTAAAGCAGCCTTCGATCTAATCTTCCTGGACTTATTTGAGAGACTCAGACTCAACTCACAATTGTTAACGACAATTTACAAATAATGTTTGAATTCACATTGATTAATTTATCAACTTTCCATCCCTTCAACAAATATTTATTAAAAGCCTACTGTTAACCAGAAACTCTACTAGAGAATTAAACAAATATCTCTGCTCTCATAAACTTGTGCTCCTGTGTGGAAATAAACAATAAAGAATAAATATGATAAAAGTAAATTTTGTATTATATTTTAAGTTCAAAAATAGTGTGAACAAAATCAGAAAGTAAAACCCGTAGCTGGTTTTGCTCAGTGGATTGAGCATCAGCCCATGGACTACAGAGTCACAGGTTCCATTCCAGTCAAAGGCACATACCTTGGTTGTAAATTCAATCCCTGGCTGGCCTGGTAGGGGTGAGTGCGGGAGGCAACCAACCAATATATCTCTCTCATATCTATGTTTCTCTCTCTCTGTCTCTCTCCCTCCCTTGCACTCTCTCTAAAGATAAGACCAGTCATATACTAGGTGTTGTTTAATACAAATTTGTTGAATAGATCCAAAATAGTCTTTGAGAGTAAATAAAGGTGTTTTTTGTTTTTGTTTTTGCACATTGACACACTTCTTTTAAGACTATGTGCATTATCATTTTGCTTAATGACAATAACCTCTCTCAAAAAAAAGGAAGAAAACAAATTGGCATTTACCAGTTAATTTGCTAAAATATTGATTTCCTTAAAAACTCTATTGCAATGTATTATGGGATGTACTAAAATAAAAAAAGAAATTAACAAAAGAATGTATATGCATATATTCATAGCCCATGAATACAGACAATAGTGCAGTGAAGGCCTGGGAGTAGAGCAGGGTGAAGGAGGTTAATGGGGGAGGAGGGGGCCATTTTTAATACATTCAAAATTAAGACAAATTATTTTAAAAATGATAAATAAAAACTCAGATTCACTTCTTACTTTTAGCTCAACAATAAAATATGTAATATGTTATGGGCTGAATTTTGTCCTCTTCTCCTCACTCACTTCCTAAAAATATAAACTCCACAAATTCATGAATTAGTCCTAAGCACTGATATTTTAGAACATGACTACAGTTTGAGATAGGATCTTCATTGAGGTTATTAGGTTAAAACAAAGTCATTGGGTGGGCCCCAATTCAATGTGATGGCTGTCTTTATAAGAAGAAAACATTTGGACAAGGACATATACAGAGGGAAGACCATGTGAAGACAAAGGGAGATGATGGTCATCTATAAGCCATGGAACAGATTTCCTCTCACAAACCTCAGAAGGAACCAGCTCTGTTGACACATTGATTTTGGATCCAGGCTTCAGAATTGTGAAAAAACACATTCCTGTTTTTTAAGCCACACACTTCATTACAGAAGCCCTAGAAAACTCATGCTGAGCATAAAGCTAACATGGCTCTTCTTAAAGGGCCTACGAAAAAAAGGAAGATTCCCTGAGAGCATGGGAGGTACCATATTTCCCGGTATATAAGACTACTTTTGAAATGAAAAAAAGTCAACCGAAAATCGGGGGTCATCTTATACACAGAGTATATCCCGAAAAACGTCTCAATATGCCGCTAAACGAATTTTCCAACTCGATCCCGCACCAATCACTGCAAGGCTGCTCGGACCGCCTCTCTAACTCAGCCAATCCAAGCAGGCTTTTTATGCCTGCAAATTATACATGTTCTGTACCCGAAGCTACACTGTGTTCTAGTAAAAAGCCTGCTCAGATTGGCCAGAGTCAGAGAGGCGGTCTATTAAAAAAAGAACTGGTGTTGCCTCGGAAGTGGGGGTAGTCTTATACAGCGAATATAGGCCTAAACCTATGTTTTAACTGTAAAATTAGGGGTCATCTTATACGCCGGAAAATTCGGTAAACTAGAAAGTTATTCAGTTTCTTCTGTTAGCGATGGCTTTCCTATTTGCTTGAATGCTGCAGTCCTGATTTAGCTTGTACAGTATTCAACTGAACAGAAGTCATTCACCCTGAAAAGGAAGGTTCATTTGATGTGAACCCCAATAACAAATTAGTCTGTTGAGATAGACTTTCCATTTATTATTTATAAATAAGAAAAGTCTAGTAGCCATTTGCTAATAGGTGCTCCTCAAATACTCACTATACCTGGGAAACCCTCAGACTAAACTGTGGAAAGGAATGGGGGAGGCAAGAAAAGAGAGTTTGGGATTAACTAGATTGGATAATTTCAGTGGGCTTGGAGGTTATAATGGCTGTTAGTGGTTGTGTGGTATCTGGCTCTGGGGTAATTAGGACAAATGGATAGTGATCCTGGAGTAGAAGAGTGTAATACAGAAGGTGATTGGGTGTGGGTTCTGGATTGGTTTGCTTGGATTGAAAGGGGTGCTCTGGGGCGAGTCCTGTGCTAATTTGAGATATTAGCTAATCCAAGGAGGGGCTGTCTCTCCAGGATCAGCAAGGTCTCTGATGTCAAAGTGGCAGAATACATAAAATAAAAAGACACACTTAATACATAGGAATTGCTTCCCTTCCTAGTAATTTCCTTAGTGTGGACAAAAAGAGGGCCAAGTACTAAACCTGACAAAGTCAAGGGAGGCCAGCATGGCAGGCCCTGCAAACTCAGATTTGAAAGCAACCACATAGGATGGTCTCAACATAAAAATTCCTCACTGAGAGCAGGCCATGGCAGGTAGTGACATCCTAGGCCTGTAGCTTCCTTGACCAAGGTTAATCTTTACCTTAACTGAGCCTGTCTACTGTCTTTTTGCATCTAAGATAATATACCTTTGAAATGTCAGAGTAATTTTTTCCAGACACTTTAGGGCACAACCACCACACCAGAGCAAGAGACCACAGATTGCCTCATTGTTACCTCACTCCCAGCATACTATCTCTATGTGCTGTAAATGTTCATTGTTAACTATCCGTACCCACCAATGCAAAAGAAATATTTGTCTCTGTTTTACGCTTTATCCAACCCCAGAGATTTCCCCATTTTTCTTTCTCCTGTCCCCTTAATCTGCCACCAATGGATTTCATGTAACCTTCTTTACCTCTCCTCCTTTTATTCTAAAGTATGTAATTGCCATTCTCTGGAGCATTTTCCAAACTCACAGGAAACCAAAGGAGTGGAATTAATGGGAACTTGAACTCCAAAACTCTTTAAGAAGCAAAGAGTTTATTATTCAGGAAGATCTGTGCTGATGCTCTTTACACTAAATGGCCAAACTCCCAAGTTCTCCAACTAAATCTTGCCCACTTGCATTTCCACATATATGTTTCCCTATACCCTTAAAAAAAAACTGCTCAAACACTGGATAGGTAGTTTGGCCTTTTGAATATTAGCTTCCCTTCTCCTGGGTGGTACGATTCAAAATAAAATAGCCCATCTTTCTCTGCTGTAATTCTTAGCCTTCAGTGTTTGTCTCTGCCAGGTGGATCAACTCTTTCTGTTTGGTAACAAATTAAACTATGTAAATATCTTAGAGCCAACTTTGAGAGTTCTTTAGATATTTAGGTTTACTGAACACTGGACAAAATATAAAGAATTATATTCTTCCTGCTTTTGCCTGATATTGAGATCAGGTGTGTTTGCTTCAATACCATTGAGATGATTTATTTCTTCCAATGAAATACTCAGAGTAACACCAGCCATATAAACATAGTCTCTTAAAATGTATTGAGATTATAGAATTTACTGAAATATAGAATAGTACTGAGTTATCCCTAGTCAATCTGTCCTAAAGCTGCAGAGTGAGAAGTAGGTTTTATCCAAGACTATGATTAGAGACAAGAGAGTCATGTCTGATTCTACATTCCCATCTTCTAGGTGATTATAGGACAAGTTGAGAAATAATAAACAAAAGTAGAAATTTTTGGTATGGAATCATAAAATATATTGCCATTTCATTAGGTATATATTAGAAGCAACTATCTAAAATTATTAAAATTAAAATCATTCAGAGGATATACCCTATCTGCATATGATAATACACATTTATAATAAAATGAAAATTGCAATTTAATTTAAAAAAAATCCTCTGGAGACTAGCCCTAGCTGGGTTGGCTCAGTGGATAGAGCATTGGCCTACGGAGTGAAGGGTCTCAGGTTCAGTTCTGGTGAAGGGCACATGCCTGAGTTGGGGGTTTGATCACCAATAGGGGACATGCAGGAGGCAGCCCATCAATGATTCTTTCTCATCATTGATGTTTCTATCTCTCTCTCCCTCTTCCTTCCTCTCTGAAATCAATAAAAATATATTTGAATGAATGAATGAATGAATAAATAATAAATAAAAACTCTGGAACTCTTTGTGCTCACTGATCTGGATTGACTAGGTGCCCCACACATTGTGGGAGCACACAAACACACATGAATTAAATTAAAATAAATGTTAATGCTAGAGGGGAAGAGAAAGGAGAAAGAACAGAGTCCTGTATTGTTAAATTCAATTTTATTGAGTGTCCTCAAGTTTAAAATAAGCTGCTATCACTTATAGAATTTCTCTTCCGATAACTACTAGAGAATTTTGAAGAAGCCACATGTCAGTTGAAAAATGTAACCCTTTATGTTTCAAGTGGTGCCAAAAGGTGTTAGGAAAGAATATTAAATTGCAACAGGCTCTTCTCTAAATTCATTAGAACAGCTGAACTAAAACCACTAAGTCAAGCAGAGTCATATTACATGTACAAATCTAGTATCATTAAATGTGGTATTTATATTTAAAACAAAGTACCAGAATTATTTCTCTAGCTAAATAACTACTGCAGTTCTTCATAAATCAAGGTGAAGCTGGAGTTATGAACATACAGAAGACCATCATGATTAGTGAGAAGGGGTGGAGATGAGAGAAGTTATTACAAAGCTATGCCACATTCCTAGCCTGCCATGGTGTGATCACTAAGGATCTTGACTAGGACAACAGTGTGGTGTGACTGAGATGATGTGTGGTGTAGCAGAAGCTTCTGTTCAGGAGATGAGGCAAAGGGAGTGTAGATATTGGATAAACCCTCACAGGAATGTAAACCACAGCCCTAGGTCTTAATAGTCATCTTCTATGTTAATATGTGTTCCTATTTGAAAGAAAACCTCAAATATCTCTTTGAACTATTGATAGATCAGCATTCGCCAATAGAAATAGGATGTGAGCTAACTTTTTGATTTAACATTTTCTAGTAGCTTCGTCAATAAAAAAACCCAAGCGAAATGAATATTAATTATACATTTTACTTAATGCAACAAAACCAAAACATTCAATATGCTTATTTGTGAAATTATAAAGATATTTTACCTTATTTTATTCCATACAAAGTTTTGGAATCAAGTGTTGTTTTTTTTGTTTTTGTTTTTTTTACACTTAAAGCACAACTCAATTCAGATTAGCCATATTTCAATCCTCAATAGCCATATGTGGTTAGTGGTTACCATTTGTGGCTATTGACAATACATATATAGATATTAGAATCTATTTTGTGGAATTTTTAGAAGGCAAATGTATGTTTTAAAAGGAAAAACTACTGAAACCGAATGAGTGTTGTATATCAACCTAAAACTTCTACTCTTGGTGACACCCACCCCATATTTGTTGCCAAAATTGAGGTTTTAGAGGTTATAAAGTTGATATAAAATATCTTTTTTAAAAATTATATTTTATTGATTTTTCTTACAGAGAGAAAGGGGGAGAGATAGAGAGCCAGAAACGTCGATGAGAGAGAAAAATCGACCAGCTGCCTCCTGCACACCCCCTACCAGGGATGTGTCCGCAACCAAGGTACATGCCCTTGACCAGAATCGAACCTGGGACCTTTCAGTACGCAGACCGACACTCTATCCATTGAGCAAAACCGGCTTTGGCTGATATAAAAGATCTTTGGACTCTCACCCTGTCTCTAACCTTGGCTGAGATCAGCTTCTTTGTTAATGGATCTAAACTATCTATGATTATGGTTATACTACCCAGGGAGATGATCCAGAAAACTCATCCCAGTATCAGATACGAGTATGCATTGATCACAATTAAGCCCTTAAGACCAAACAAAACAAAACAAAAATACACTGATCTAGGTAACACTGATTATCTAAGCAACTCATACATTCAATTAATGTAACTTGAACATTTTTTTTTCAGTTACATTGGTTTCCACATTCAATATCGCTGACAGATTTAACTATGTGGAAAATTATTGTGTGTCCATAACTGTGATACTTTGGCAGCTTTTACAGATTTTAAGTTTTCCTTCCCTCAAAAATTTATTTAAGAAGTGCTTACCATGTTCATAGATAGCAAAAACACTGAGAGCAAGACAGGAGAAGTATGAATTTATGTCACTAGTCACTTATAGTTTGGTTTAGAGGAAGATACACATCAACTTAATGTATATGATTAGTGTAAAAATTACATTAAAAGAAAAGGGAGAAATTCATTAACTTTGGATTTGTCAGGAAAGACTTCACAGAGAGATTCAAACTTACAATGGTCACAAGAATAATTTGGTTGGATTGACAATTTAGGACTGTGGAAAGAGTTTCAATAGAGGAATAAAACTGAGTCTTTCCACTGTATGTTCAGTGGATTGTGATAAGAACAGCCTAAATTAATTGGAACTTTGTGTCAAGGGATAATGACAATGGCTAGTATTGAATGTATGAATGAATATACATATGTGAAAATACATATATGAATGAACAGATTCATATATTCATAGCAAGCCTATCAAACCTAGTATTAATATACCTTAATTACCTTAATTACCTCCAGGCTTAAATTAGAAAATAAGTTAATTAAGCAATATTAGTGGTAATTAGAGGCAGAAAAAAATTATTAATCTGAGTAACTATAGAATATTTGGCATAGAGATCACAAATTATTAAAACAAAACTCTTAATACTTAGACAATATATAATTTTATTTCTCCATTTCATATTAAGTACATCAATATACAAAGCTCACTGACTGGAAGGAAACCAAATCACTTGTGATTTTTTTCATTTCTTAGTTAGACTGCTAATTACTACATGCAAAATATCAGTTGCACAATGACATTTAAGTATAATGTCAAGTCACTTAAACTGAAAAAATCATAAAGATAGTAATTTATATATTGAGAAAGATGAATATTTTTGCATGCATCTAAGGAAATAAATTAAAGACCTGTCTATAAAAAAAAAAAAAAATCAAGTTGATTTGTAAGGGCCAGAACCAGAAGCATCTGGTTGCCAATGAAATCTAATGAAACTTAAAACTTAACTTTAGAAAGAAGAAAAGGTCCCTAAAAATATTTTAGAAAATACATAAAATTACACCTATTCTAAAAGTATTTTTTAAATTGTTGATTTATAATAGTTAATTAAAAGGGAATAAAAACTATGGGTTGAAGCTAAAATTAAATTATACCTTCCTAGATCTTAGTGAGTGAGTAGAATAAGTTAAACATGTAAGAAGCCAAAGGTTGTAAATATCACCCTGCTAGAGAAACTTTGGGGCGAGAAATTGTGTATTTCATATAAGGCAAAATAAATAGAGGTCAGTTCAAGGAGCAATTGCATTAAAATTTTAGAACTGTGCAGGTGTCTTGACTTATAAGAAATTGCCCAATTTAAACTCATGCTAGCACAGTTCTATACTAATAGAAGATAACTAGAAAATACTTTTTAAAGAAAGACTAGACCCCATTCTAATTTGTCCAAAATCTATACTGGGTAACATTCTAAAAATTCCAATATATGCCTTCCTTATCAGTGTAATTTATCATTAGATCAACAGATAACCAAAAAGTTACACATCAAGAGAAAAAGAGACTCAGAGAGGCAGCCAAAGAAATGCCAGACAGTA
The DNA here is from genome assembly GCF_014108245.1 of Pipistrellus kuhlii. Classification (NCBI taxonomy): domain Eukaryota; kingdom Metazoa; phylum Chordata; class Mammalia; order Chiroptera; family Vespertilionidae; genus Pipistrellus; species Pipistrellus kuhlii. The sequence continues at coordinate 147,664,021 of NW_023425404.1, forward strand.
GAAAAGCAAAGGAAAACACAGACAGCCAGTCAGATAAACTGTTAATCAGAGGAGTGCCAAGATTTCCATATGGGCAGTGCGGTAACACTGTATGTAGACGTACACTAAGCATTTTAATGGCCAATTTTTACTAGAAACTAAAAACAGTAGGTACTAGACAACAATGCACTCATTATTATTTTTCCTTGAGCCAAACACACATATAAAAAGGGGGGAATGCTATCTATTGGAGCAAAACCAAAAGAGAAAATTTTTAATGAGTTAATATATCCCAAGTAAATGATACTGTCCCTAGAATAATTAGCATCTTAGAACATCTGTTATCTCATCAGAGAAAACAAAATCTAATTTTATCTCCTGATAGTCTAAAACATTTTTAAACCTCCAAATGACACCTTTGTGCTGTGAAGAAGTGTACAACGCAAGGTAATTGCAGTTGCAAAACTACATGGAGCTGGGAGAGGCAAGTATTTTATTGGTCATTGCTATTAGACATTAATTTGCTATTAATGAATGCAGATTTGGCAGCTGGGCTGCATACCTGTGAACCCTAAATCCCTATTGTGTATATATGTGATAAAAGCTTAAAAACACAGTAAGACCACAGGAATGTTTTCATTTTGTATGTCCTTTAACAACTTGTGTAATATACCTTGGGTTCTCTCATTATGTAAAATCCAGTGAGATGAAACTCTGAGGCCTTGCACCTTCGAGACACAAGAACATGCCTCCTGTCCCAATAAAAGATGATAGTTCTTCAGGTAACACACGTTCCCAGTCCCCCAGTTATGTGCCACTTAGCTTAGGACTGTGGTCGGCAAACTGCAGCTCACAAGCCACATGCGGCTCTTGGACCCCTTGAGTGTGGCTCTCCCACAAAATGCCACGGCTGGAGTGAGTCTATTTTGAAGAAGTGGCTTTAGAAGAAGTTTAAGTTTAAAGAATTCGGCTTTTAAAAGAAATTTCAATCATTGTATTGTTGATACTTGGCTCTGTTGACTAACGGGTTTGTCAACCACTGGCTTAGGACAAGAAAAACTTTATCTACAGAAGGCCAGTCTTCAAGGTAAAACTGCTAATTGTCTCCCAATATGTATTTTCTCATTCTTATAAATAGTAATATAAGCTAAGTTTTATATGGGCACATGGCTATATAAGAGACCAGAGAACAGAGGGTGAGAAAACAAAAATAGATAGATCATGAGCTGATAAAGTTCAGAAAAGGAAGGGAAGAAAATAATAAAAACAACAGAGAAATTAAGACAAAATTACACATTATATCGCAAAGCATGGGAGTATTGGAAGATAAAAGAAAAAAAATTAAAGAGAGTGCAATGGGTTTTATGAAATAATAATATGAAAATCAAACAAAAGAAAACACAAAATATTAAAATATAAATTTTAAAGGAATTTTCCAAAAAAATAGAGAAGGAATTAAATTTATGGATACAAATGACATACCTTATATCAGGACCATTTCAAAGTGAAATGCATCCTAGTTACATTGTTTTGTAAAATCAAGAAAAATTATCTGGGTTGGCAGGCAGCACATCTGAATAATTTCTATCTCGCTAAATATCAGTCTAATCTCAGTTTTTTCTACTACAATATCCAACATTAAAAAAAAATAGCAGAAAAAAATAATGAGAAGCTCCACAAAAACAATCATCCAAAAATTCCATATTTTTGAACAAGCAAAACAAAAGAATATTGCTATGAGCTCATCTTGACCAAGTGACTTAGGTAATAATTTTCCAACAGGAAAAAATGGGATAATTACAGTAAAGTGATTAAAATAAACATTGACTCTATTTAATGAAAACATGGGAAGACAGGGTTATAGAACTTCTTATAAATGTTATACATCCTGACAATGTAATAGTTGAGAAAAAAAGGCAAGTGAAGAAAGAGAGAAGATTGGAAAGTGATTTTAAATGTAAAGTTACTTTTTTCTTATAGCTAGTTAAAAAACTATATATCTTAAAATCAATAAGTTGGATAAGTTTTAGTTTATTTAGCAACATATAAGTACACACTAAGAAATATAATAACATGGTTAACTAAATTCGGTGAGAAGAAGGAGAAACATGATAAAATAATCATTTCCGCTTCTAGAGTAAACAGTTATTTGTGTAAAATATAGAGAATTAAGGATTTCACAGAAATTACTAGGTTAAAGGTATTTTCTTGAGTAAAGGTAAAAAAAAATTGTATTACAAAAGAAACACATGCAAAGCAAAGGAAAGAAAGATCCAAAAAGCAAAATACATTAAATAAACCTATACAAACTGAAAGCATAATGTAAAAGAACATGAAAAAATTACATCAATCATAAAAACATATTGTTAATAGATTAAACACAACTATTACACATGAAAGAAACCAACAAATAGGAAAACAAAGTGAGACCCAATTATATGTTGAACCAAGATATTTCTTTAAAAAAAAAGTATCAACTGTGCAAAACCCTCAATATGTTCCAAAAGAATATAATTTGTATGTAAAGTATTTTCCAATAACCATTAAACAAAGAAATGAGGAAAAAGAGCTAAGAAACTAGAAATGTAAAACAAATCACTTTTCTTTTCAAAAAACACAAGTGAAAGATGAAATCAAAACTAAAACTGTAGAATATGTAGATAAATATCAGTATTAAAATAATTGGCTAGCAAAACTCATGGGAGATACCTAGTAAAGCCTTGAAGAATAATTCTCCTTTAAATATTTATAACAACAAAATTAAAATAAACAACTACATATAAAAAACTTCGAAAAAGCATAGCACCAAAACCCAGGAAAAGCAAAATTGAGGAATTAATAAAAATACAAGTTGAAATAAATGAACTAGCAAAACACTAAAAAACGATTAGATAAAATTAGTAGCAATCATTATTGGAAATAGCAATAAAATAAACCATTAGCTAAATGAAGGGGTGGGGGGAAGATTCATGAGAAATTACTTAGCTTAACCTTATGAAAATACATTTTAAAATCAGGATAATGCGATAAATATTCTAGATAATATAATTTGTCAAATGTCCTAAGAAACAATAGAAAAATTTTAACCACTTCTTTACATAGAAAATATAAAGAAGGCTGTCAGAATGCTACCATGACAATAGTACCTCATGGTTATATAAGTCATTCTAAAGATGGTTCCAAAGTGTTTCACTAACTTTAGTGCAGTGGTCGGCAAGCCACATGCAATTCTTTGGTCGCTTGAGTTTTTAGCAAAGGCCACCTTAGGAGTACCCTAATTAAGTTAATATCAATGTACCTATCTATATAGTTTAAGTTTTAAAAACAATTGGCTCTCAAAAGAAATTTCAATCATTGTACTGTTGATATTTGGCTCTGTTGACTAATAAGTTTGCTGACCACTGCCTTAGTGTATATAAGAATCATTTGGAAAGCTTGTTAAAACACAGATGGCTGACCCCAATCCCAGAGATTCTATCATAACCCAGTATGTCTGGGACGAGGCCATGAATTTGTATTCTGACCAAGTTTCTATATCAGTGGTTCTCAGCAGGTGGAGCTTCTGCCCAGGAGAGGCCACTTGTCTATGTTTGGCAATTATTTTTTTGTTATAGTGACAGTGTGCGATGGCACTAATGGCATTTGGTAGGTAGAGGCCAGAGAAGCTGCTAAACACCATTCCACACATAGAATAGTCCCTACAACACAGAATTACCTAGCCCGAAATGTTAACAATGTTGAAATTCTAGGTGTTGCTAATTCTACTGGTCTCTACATTTGAAAAGTACTGTTCTAGAGCAAGAGTCAACAAATGTTTTCTCTAAAAAATCAGATGGCAAATATTTTAAGACTTGTGGGTGACATACAGGCTCTGTTGCACGCTCTTTGCTTATTTTTAATCTTTTAAAAACATAAAAACTATTCTTAGCTCACAGATTGTACCAAAACAGATCCTTTTATAAATAGTAGGAATACAAATTTGGTTATAGAATATAGATACAAAGAATATAAATTCTTCCATAAAATAATAAAAATATATTTTATATTTATACCTAGTTATCAAGATTAATGTAAATTGTAGCAGGTCATTAAAATCAGAGACAATAAAAGCCCCTTCATTATCACCACTTTTGTTCACCTTTCTAGTGATGGTAGCAATGTATTGTAATTATACACAATAAATTATTCTTCTAATGGTTGTCAAGCAAAATATAGTAGAAATAGCTGGGTGACCACCATATCTATTTTTTTTTTTACTTTTCTTGTGTGTATATATAAGATACATTTCCCAATAGGTAAGGTCATCTAACAGTTCTACAAAGCAGAACATGAGCAGAAGTGAGGTGTATTCATTCCAAGTCTGTCTAATGAAAACATTCCAAGTCATCTTGGTTCTTTCTTCCCACATCTACCTGCTGGATACAGAGAATCCAGTGTAGCGTTCTGAGGCCTGAGAACAGGAGCTGGCAAACTATGGCTCATGGGCCAGATTTGGCGCCCACCTGCTGTTAATTAGGTTTTATTGCACAGCCATCCATGCTTTTTCATTTACGTATTGTCTGTGGCTGTTTTCAAGCTACAACAATTATTGAGAAGTTGTGATAGAGATAACATGGTCAGCAAAGCTTAAAATATTAACTGTCTGGACCTGCACAGTAAAAACAAAAATTAAAAACCCATGCCCTAAGATAATGGAAATAGAAAATAGAAAAAGCCTATATTCCTGAGTTACTCCTTGAGTAACTGACCCTATTATACTGTATTTGACCCTATTATACTGTATCTGACCCTATTTTACTGTATTTGTGCATGTAAAAAAATAAAATTTTATTTAGTTAAGTCACTAAGAATTACTGTTCATTCAGAAGCCAGTGAATGCTGACTACATTGGGAAGGTAAACTTATGAGCAAATATGATTGCTTACCTATAATATTTAAGGAACTCAACTGAATGTTTGTGAAAAATGAGATAAAAATATATGAAGGCAACTGGATACAAGATTAATGAAAAGAATCAATAATATCCATACATATATAATAATCCATTTTATGTATATAATCACCAGTAATGGTTAAAAAAAGAACCTTTTCCATAAAATTGCAACAAAAATAAGAAGTAGCTACATTAAATTTAACCTGAATCTGGAAGATCTATTTGTATAAAACCTTGCTTGGAGAAAAATTGGGACATATATCTCGATTAAAATATTTAAATTATTTTAAAAAGTTAAAACTTTTTTCATGTTCATCACTGCCTTTGATCTTTTTCTAAAAATCAATATTAGCTGTCCAAAGTGATGTGAACTTCATGGAATAAGCACATTTCAGTTTATGCCTCAGGTTTCTTCTCTTCTGTGGTGGGTTTCTTCTCTGCAGGCTTCTGAGTTGCTGGTTTCTTGATAGCTGCAGCCTCTTTCCCACCAAAGACTTTTGCTTTGTGAGACCAACAATCTTCTTTCCTTTCGTCCCTACTACAGGCTTCTTGCCTGGAGCCCCCTTCTCATCTGCTTTGGCTTCTAGCACTGCTGCTGCTGCTGCTTTATCCAGCCCGAGCTGTGGTTCTTGGCCTGGAGAAGAATGGGGTTCTGGTGCATGGGCTGGGGTTTATGGAGGCTTAGCTTCAACACGATTCTCAGATTTTCCAGCTCTTCTTCAGGACTCTTTGATGAACCTACTTGTGTGGTGGTTGGTGGGCTCTTTGGGTCTCCAGGCTCTTCAAGATTCTGCTCAGGTCTGTGTTGAGCATCTTCTGCATGGGAAGGTGCTAGCTACGCTTGAGGGAGCCAGCTTTACTCCATGCGTCAGACAAATCCTCTAACTTGCTGGAAGCACTTTCAGTCCAAACTCAGAAACATACCCGCATGCCACCAGGAGCGAGTTTCAAATGTTCAGTTTGCTTAATATTAAGGAGAGTAATTCCAGGGATGTTTCTGAAAGCTTTGGTGATACCGTTGTCTTCCTTATCGATGATGCAAAGTCCCCTGCACCGGATACCATGGTTTCTCGTGTTGCCCTTGCCAGCTCTCATACATGGAGGGGCAGAGACCTTTTTAATATCTAGGCCTTAAGTTTCTTAAGAAGCATAAGAGCCTCCCTGGTTTTCTTGTAGCCTTTAACTTTATCTTCAGCCACCAAAGGATGCCCAGGAACTTCCTCAATATGATGCCCTTTAGACATGACTAGTGCTGGAGGGCTGAGGCAGCCAGTTCAGAGCAGATGTGTATTACTTCTGTGTTGTGTTCGCTCTGTTGGTGCCAACGATGCCAGGTTTTGGTTGGTGGAAACATGTGGCCCCCACAACACACATCCCAAACCACCCCGGCCATAATGATGAATCTCACCACCATAAACTCTGGGGATTTGAGCCATAGCTCTGCCAGTACCCCGAGACTCAGCATTGGTTTGATGACCTGCCACTTCACTGACCAGATAGGGCTGTATAATTATTTTGCACAAATTGATGAGAACAAAGTGCACAATATCTGGTCAAATGGGAGTCTTGAACAAGCAGGCTCTGTGTACACTGATGCTAAAGGATGAACACACACCATGGTTGGAGAAAAGGCCACATTCCTCTCAACTCAGTGGATTCCACAGGAAAAGGCTAAAGATGTCAGTTTTTTCTAAGCCATTGCAGAAATTTAACTTCTTGGGCTATTGTATTTCCCCCCAATTAGATAAGTTTATTATGTACTTCATACAGAAAAAGCAACATTCAGAAGTAATTAGACTTACATCTTATACCAGATGGATCAATTAAGTTAAAGTGGAAAAAGAAAACATAAAGGTACTAGAAGAAACCATGAAAAACATCTTATAATAATTTTAGAATGTGAAAGACCTTCCTAGATATGATACAAAACTCAGAATCCACAATAAAAGAGGGGAAAAATGAGAATTTCAATTCTATAAACACTACCAATATGTGTATCTCTTTCATATATATGAGTACAGATAGTACACACACATATATACACACTCACCATACACATGTATGCGTGTGATAGATAGAATAAACTGTCAAAGAAAAACAAATTAGAAAATATATTAGCATATAGATATCATAGGCAAAGGCTCATTTCTTAATGTAGTACAAGTTCCTAGAAATAAAATAAAAATAAATATTTTAAAAAGGGAATTAAATGTGCAAACATGCAAAGAAAAGTTTGATCTCATTTACAATAATACATGGCTAATGGTAGTGTAAAATATTGACTAAGCTGCTACAGGTGACAATTTGCAAAAATCTATCATATTAAAAGTTACTTTCCATTTTTAAAAATGTATCTTAGTAATACATTTTACATGTGCAAAATTATGCAAATGTATCATTTTAATAGCAGAATATTGCAAATAATCAAATACTTATCAAGACAGGTAAATTAGGATACATCTATATAATAAAATGTTATATAGCAGCTATAGAAATAATGAAGGCCCTTATATGGAGATAGATAGATCAATAGATAGATACTTAATAGATAGATATACACAAAAATCAAAGACATATTTTTATGGGAAATAAAAACAAGGTAAAGAATAAAATCTGTAGTTTGCTGCATTTTATAAAAAAGAGGAAAAATACACATGTATGTCTGTGTATACTCTGACTAGCTCCAGGAGGATACATAAGTATTAACAAGGGTTGTCACTGAGAGAAAAACTAGTTGGCTGAGGAAATACTTCACTTTATGTTCTTTTGAACATTTAAATTTTGCTTTAAAAAGTTAAATGTATCTAAATGTCTCTATATACAGAAAAGACTTAACAAGTAGCTATATAAATATTACATTTAAAATTGATATATTTAACATAGAGATGTAGATACATGAAAATTTTTTATGCTTTCCTATAACTCATTGGTATGTAAATAAATGCACAGGTTTGCTTTTTATAATTTGAGATTTACAGAAAAAGAATTTATTTCTAAAAGGGAGCAAAGCCCTGGCTGGTTTGGCTCAGTGGATAGAGTGTTGACCTGCAGACTCACAGGTCCCAGGTTCAATTCCAGTAAGGGGCATATGCCCAGGTTTTGGGCTCAATCCCCAGTGGGGGGCATGCAGGAGGCGGCCAATCAATGATTATCTCATCATCGATATTTCTCTCTCTGAAATCAATAAAAATATATTTTAAAATAAAGAAATAAAAGGGAGCAAAAATACAAACAGGCAAAGGAGAGAGCCTTTGCAAAACTGAGACTAAAAGACATACACACACAAAGAATCTTAATATCTTCTATAACACCTATCTTTCTAGGCCTTACCATTTACAAAAAGTCATGGCCAACAAGAGAATGTTGGCCAATGATATCAAGTGGCCTCAAACATGAGAAATATCTAAAAAATATAAATAAGAGAGTTATAATAAGGCACCATCACAAACTGTTAAGATATTTTCATAATTCAAATATTATAAACACAATTTCAGTAAAGCTAGAACCCACAAATTCTATGTGACACATACATTGTGCTTAACATAACTGCCCTCAGCCATTCTGATGACAACATTACTTGGAAATTTCAGGAAAGCTGTTGCTACTATAACTTCAATTCCATTATTTTAGATATGCCTTTCATGCTAGAAAATAAGACAAAGAATTCAAGGATGTAGAAAAGACATAAAAAAGTGTCTCTTCCTTTTACAGGTAGCTGTTTGTGGTTATTCAAACTGAGGGTACATGAGTCTAATCTGCTCTGAGCACACAATTCAAACACCCACACTTCTAGCATTAGAGAAACACAAAGACACAAAGTAGATTTTGCCCTAAATCAGTAAAAGACATTGTCTTGAAATAGATACTCTAATAATTATGTTTCCAATATAAATAATATAAACAATATTCTCAATGACCACATAGTTTTATATGTTTACACAAATTAAAAATGCTTGTTGACTAATAAAATGGGTCCTTTCAATTGACTGATTTTCACAGATTCCTTATGAGGAGGACTCTCACATTAACTGTTAATTGGCAATCAATACTAGAAGCTGTGTAATCTCTGGTCTGCTCTTGACAAGTCTATATTTGCTTAAAGTTTCATAATTATAATAAAGTTTATTCTACATCATGGGGTTATGTATTCTCAATATTTTTGTTATCAAAAATAGCATCTAGCAATTTTAAAGATGACTATGAGCTATGATACACATCTTGAGTTAACTGAGAACTGGGGAGAAGATTCTGGCACCACAATGTGCAGACCAGACAAGGAGCAAGCCTTGCACAATGGTGCCCTGGTGAGCTTCATTTACTTCTGGTCCGTGGGCAGCATATTAAATTACTGAATATCAAGAAACATCAATATCAGTGATTATGATTTCTTCCAGTAATGAGTGATAAAATTATTTTTTACCTTTTTTTGTTATAAGGAAAGTTTAATGTAAGATTTGTTTTAAAGACTAGAAAATAGAGCAAAGTAAAATAAATAAAGGTAAGATGGCTGAGATGAAAGAAAATGAGGAAAGGCAAACAAAATGAAATATGAAGGAAGTTAGTATATGCTATACATTGCATGTCCTAAAACTTGTGCACTAACCTTGAACCAAGGGGTAAATCTTTTAGAAGATTGATAGTGCCTATAAAGCAAATACAAATTGATAGTCATGTAAAAAAATTACACTCTCTTTTCTTTAATGAAACTAAAGAGAAGTTTCTTCTGTGGGGTGTTTTTGAGAACAGAACTGTAATGTGATAAACATCATCCTGACCATAAATACAGTGACAAGTTCGTTTTCACAGGTCTTTTTTCTTATAGTGTTTCTAGATATAGATATATGATCATTTCAAATTACATTTCAATAAAAACAGCGCTGCAATGGGAAGAACAGCCATCTATTAATAAGCATCTATGTTACTCTTTATGGCCTAGTTTAATAAAAGGATCTATGAGCATTTTTTAATAATAAAGGGTTATATGGGATGATTAATCTCCTAACATCTGATATTATCAAAAGGAGTTAATGTGACATTTAAGTGCTTTAAAGGCATGGAAAGTTCATCCTGGGGCATTATATAATGGAGAGCAATTGACCAAATGTGTATAATTTGTTCTGTGGTCAGTACCTAGGCTCAGAATCAGTATACATGCATTTTGGCTCCTGGATGGCCTAGGATAGATGAAATCAGGGCCATTCTGAAAGGACTATATTGCAAACTTCTATGGTTGATCAGAACAAAGCTGGCTAACACTGAGTCATGATTTAGTGGTTATGCATATAGAAGGTTAGACTTTGGAACATTATTTACCTGAAAGGTCCTCCATGGCACCTTGCAAATGGTTATCTACCTTCTTCTTCTTCTTTTTTTTTTTTAAAATATATTTTATTGATTTTGTACAGAGGGGAAGGGAGAGAGATAGAGAGTTAGAAACATCGGTGAGAGAGAGTCATCGATCAGCCGCCTCTTGCACACCCCCTACTGGGGATGTGCCCGCAACCAAGGTACATGCCCTTGACCGGAATCGAACCCGGGACCTTTCAGTCCCCAAGCCGACGCTCTATCCGTTGAGCCAAACCGGTCTTGGCAAGTTATCTACCTTCTTATATAAGGTTGTTTTTCCCTTTTTTTGAGACAAATGAAGTGTGTTCAGATGCTTCACATCTCAGGAAATAATACATGTCTGTTTTAGCAAAATAAAATGATGAACTAGACATCAAAGAAGATTTTTGTCTTAATCTCTTCCTACATTATCCTACATTCTCTAAACAGATTTTAGTCTTCTCTTCAGTTTCATTTTCTCTACTTCCATCTTTCACAGATAGGTATAAGGTAGTTTGCATTGAATTTTCTCATTATTTGGTCTCTCTTTTCTGTTTAAGAAAATACAAAGAAATATCCCTTATTTTTCTCTAAAATTAGGGTTAAGTTTCTGTGATTATTCCACTTTAATAGTTCCTCATAAAAGAAAATACTTGAGAAAGAAATATGTTGTCAAAATACACAGTAAAACTTTGTTTTTTTAAATTTTCAACAGTTATTTCCAAAGACTCTACCATTTTCTCAGAAGTCATAACAATTTCAATACTGACATTTTGTATATTCGGTGGTTATCACAGAAGCTAATCCTAATGTCCAGTACAGTTTAGGCACCTGAGTGTGAATCTTCTCTTCCACGGAAGGTTAGAGGTATACAGGCATCTATTTGGCAGTCTAATAGATTGCATCAGATTCATACTGTTCGTGAGTTCTGCAGCACATGAAATCAATCTCAATGACTCCTGCATATTATATTTTAAACTAGTAGCCCATTGGCTACTACCACTGGGAGCTGTGCTGCTTCCACAGGAGGCAGAAGGGACCCCCGTTCATTCTGTAGGCGGCGGGCCCACCGTCTCCTCTCTAGGCCTGTGGTCGGCCATGGAGGCTGCAGGCCGGCCCCCTGTCCCTGTCCCTGTCAGTGTCTGCTCCAGCTCCAGGGGGCCAGCCCAAGCTGGTGCGGCAACAAAGCAAGCATTCAGCCAGGCCGCTCACACTGCCCTCTCTCAGCAGCTGTCTCTCTGGGTCTGGGGGACTCCAGTGGGGCTGAGAGGACTAGGTGTCCAACATCTTGTGGCTATGGGCACTGCCATCTTTGTGAAGGAGAGACAGTTAATTTGCATATTACCCTTTTATTAGATAGGATGACCTGCCCCACCAGGACAAATGTGCCATATGCAGCCAACATGGTATACATACTTTGCTAATCCAATCAGACATCTCTGGTGAGTTGTCTATAAACAGGAACTGCTCCAGTTCCATAAGCATGCTTTGTGTTTTCTGGTTTATAACATATTAATCATTTTATTCCTATCAAAGAAGAAATTTGGAGACCTAAGATTTTTTTTTTCTGTTTTCTTCCTGAAGATTCTTTTGTGAACAGAGAAGGCAGAGTTCTTTACTGATGCACACCAGTTTCATCAATATAATAATATTATATGCTTTGCCACTGACATTTTAATGAAGAGGGGCAGCCACATGCTTGAAAAATATTAAAAAAGAAAATGCAAATTCAGATTTCTTATTCTGACTCTAAGCTTGGTCCATTTATCTTTCATGTCTTCATTTTCTTTGGTCCCAACTGGATAATTAGGTTTATCTGTTTCTCACAAGAAAAGCAGTGAGGATAACCTGGCTCTAAAGAATACATATTACACATACTAATTAGCACTACTATTTATTAGTACTATTAGTAGTAGTATTAATGTTCTATGACTATGTCTAATTTTTTTATATTAAATTTTTGGGAAATAATTGAAGTTGTAAGTTTTTTTTTTAGAAGAAAGAGCATAATTCTTGAGATCTAAGAATAGGGATACAATTCCTGGCTTTTCTATTTTCTAAGCAAATTAGTTACCTATTCAAAGTCTTAACTTTCTTTTTTGAAAAATGGAGATAATGGTACATAGCTCATGATGCAGGCTGGAGAATTATGTGTGTGGATGTAAAGCACCTTTTGCAGTATCAGGCACACAGGAGGCAATCAATTAAAATATTCTTTCCTCTTGTGGGCTATCGCATTATTTGTCTTCATTCTTAACTCCTCCCCCTGTACATAATTTGCCATGAGACTTTCCTGCCTCTTGACCTTAGGCTTTCACCAATGGGATGATAGCAGACATGATGTAAACAGATGGTGCTTGTGTTACTGACTGATTTCTTTGGGGCTTCTGTGATTACCAAGAAAAGGTCAAGTCCCAATGTGTCCATGGTCTAAGAAAGAAAAAACAAATAAAAAACATGTGGAACAGAACTGAATTCAACCTGCTGTTTGCAATCCAGCCTAGCCAAATCTAGACTGAGCAGCCAGTCTCTAGCTGTGAAAATCCAATGTGAATGCAAGAATGATTGATGATTGGTATAAGACACTGACTATTGTGATGGATTGTTAGGCAATATTTTGGCAAAAGATCAGAATATATAAATGGATACCTAGAATTAAAATACTGTTATGCCAAAACCCCAATATATGTAGCACTGGTTTTCAGATCAGGTGGTGAATGACAATAAACTACTATAGGAGGCTAGGTAAAATATTTGTTTAAAAATGTTGCCTGTGATAACTTGGAGATAGAAAATATTCCTAACAAATTTGTGAACTTAGGGAAGCAAATGTCTAGCTTGAATATTAGAATGAACAGGCTTCTGGTAGGAGTAGTTACCAAAGTGCTCCAGGAAATAGACAAACTTGGCAACGAACTATTGGTTTGCAAGCAGATTAAGAGGACATTCAGTAAGCTCATAAACGGTAGGTTTTGCTGGGCAGGAACGTATTTTTTTTTCCTATTGTAGCCTCATCAATCAGCAAAATACCATTAAATTAAGATTTAACATAGGACAAAAATAAAATATCTATAATGGTGCCCAAAACTTGGGGCATTCAATAATTTAAGATCCCTTGGCCCTGGCTGGGTTACTTATTTGGTTAGAGTGCCATTCCCAATATGCCAAGGTTGTAGGTTCAATCTCTAGTCAGAGCACATACAAGAGTCAACCAATGAATGCATAAATAAGTGAAGCAACAAATGGACGTTTCCTCCTTTCTCTTTCTCTTTCTCTCTCTCTCTCTCTCTCTCTCTCTCTCTCTCTCTCTCTCTCTCTGTGTATCTCTCCCCCACTTCCTTTCTCATGCTCTAAAAATATTAAAATTTAATATCTCATAACAGGCCTGGTTTTATGTAATGTAATATTATAAAGCACTGAAAATCAATTAACTAAATTTTAAATGTATTAACATTGATAAAATTTTGAAACATAATACTAAGTGATAAAAGCAAACTCTGAAAGGAGTTATAGATCATGATGGAATTTATTAAACTTTTAAAACATACTCTTAGATGTTTATGGGTACACACATATATACAAATATATATAAAAAATCATGCCTGAATATTAAATACACCAACTTCAGGAGTAGTTAAATCAAATGTGAAAAGGAGAGGATAGAGCTTTCACTGTGTTTTTAGCATTTTATTCCTTTACAAAAATGCAATCTGAAGGAAATATAGAGAAAGGTTAATTCTGTTAAATATAGGTGATGAGTACAACTTTTAAGTTGGTTTATATGATTAAAACTAAAAATAATATTAAGTAGAAAAGAAGTAAAGAGCATGTATTTTAGTATGTAGCTCCATTCTAGTCCTTCATAAATAAGATAATTCTCAAATATTAAATTATGCACTTTGCCTCTTGGATCATCTTGATGTACATTGGCCTTAAAATAGAATTTTCACAATCTAAGACAAGGATCTAGAAATTAGCATATTGTCCCTTGCACACTGTGTGTGAATGTAATGGAAGATAACTCAATTTAGCCATATATTTGACTGACTAGCCACAAACACCAAAGAACTAAAACCCTAATTATTTTACCAGTTATTTTTAAGGGTCTCTTGCCAGTACATGCAATCAGGTACCACATACCTACTGTTCACTGTAACAAAACCTGGAGAAAAGCACAGGTCCAGAAGGGGATTATAATTAAATACCTGAATGAAGAAAGAATGTGTCTGCCACATGAAGCCAGGAGAGAGTTAGAAAACAAGCAAGTTGTTGTGCTCACATTTTTCCTGCATAACCCATCTAGTTTCGACAAGTAGGCAGTGCATTCTTTCATCAGACTTTTACCACTGACTCATGAATAATCTCAATTTTCAATCGTACTCTGCATTTCCGAGACTTATGTGCCTGAACTGTTTTCTTTAGGAGAGAACATTGAGGGGGAAGGAATCAGGCCACAGAAGGAGGGAGAGAGAGTAGGAATGGTACTACCAATAAACAGCTCATGTAATGAATTACTGACTTTTGTAGTGCTGATGAATAAATTCAAAATTTTCCATAAACTAAACATTTTATTTTTAATCTGAAGAGCTAAATGCAATTTCTAAAGCTTTAAAAATGCAGACACTTTTTAAAGCCATCATTTTTCTCAGTAAGGTAAGTGTCTAGGGGATCCAATGGAGACACATGCTTACTATTACATAATGGCTCTCATTTACCCAACATTACAGAAAATGTGTCCTGTGTATATTAGTTTATCCGCATAATAACTTCAGGCAAGTTTTTTTTTTTTTTTGAAAATTTATTGTCCAAGTCCCTATGCCTACAAGGTTACATCGGGCAGCAAAGACTTCGATAATACAAAATATTCACTTACACATGGACCTGAAAGATTAATCCCCATTCAAATATTCTTCCCAGCTCCAAAAACAGCAGTAGCACATAGTTACAAATACGAAATGTTTCATATTAGACAAAATATGCTCATTCACATAACTTTATTTCAAGAGAAAGTCCTAAAAGAACTTGTTTATTATTATAAAACTAGAGGCCAATGCGTGAAATTTGTGCAAGGGACTCAACCCTCGCAGACCTGGCTTTGTCCGGAAGGTCATTTGGCTGTCCGGTGTAATTAGCATATTATACTTTTATTATTGTAGATGAGGTTCTTATTTTAAATCAATTGACCCTTTTCTATGTCAAATTTTCTTTAATAACGAGCATTCTCTGCTCTAGTATTATCATAATTCTTAGATGAATAACTGAGGGCAAAGGCAGTCTTTCTCAATTTCTCTCATATTCATAGAACACTACACCAAGAACCTTTACAAATCCAGACCTAACTGACTTCCAAGTTAATGCTTTCAATTATGTAGTCTAATTTTCCAGGAGAAAATAATAAGAGCCACCATATATGAAGCACAGTAGTACAGGGTCCTAAAGAGAGTGAAACAGACAGTAATTGTGAATGGAAACCATGGGAGCTACTAACATACAACAAGACCTTTGAAACTGAGAACACCTGCTCACCATAGCAGCAAGAATTACTACAAGTATGCCACTTTTTCCTAAGGAGCTAGAAACCAATTTGAGAGATTGAGTTCTGATATTCTTAAATTCATCTTCACCCTTTGCATCTGATCTACTTCTGTTGATGATATTGAGCCAAACCCATTAAAATGTATTATTCTGGCTGGGTAACCAAGAGCATAACATCCTGTTACCCCTTCAATTCAACACACCAATACAAACACTCTGCTAGACATGAGCAATAACAAATTGATTCAGACTTGATCTATGCCCCTAGGCTGCTCACAGAGAGATAAGCAATGCTCACTAAATTTCCTCATGCCCCAATCACTCTGTAGCCTAAAAATATGCATTATGAAGAGGCTAAAAATTAGGTAAACTATTGCAGATAAAGTACAGTTTGATGATATTTAAGCTGAAAGTGCCATAGTGCTAAGCAATGAAGGATCTCTTTTTAATTCATAACCCAATCAAAAACATTCTTCTCTACAAAGGGAATGCATTGGTTTGTCCTCCGCACAATTGTAAAGGAAACAACAGAGAAAGCACAAAAGCAAAAGCCACTCAAGTTTGAAAGAAATGAAAGCATTCCAAGGTTAGTTTTGTTTTTTTGTTTTTTAAGTAAGAGCATACATTTCCAGGACATGTTAAAGGAGAACAAAGTTGCCTTAGAAATTGACTAATATTGGACTGACAAAGAATTTGGAGCATTTGCAGAAGCAGTGGCAAAAACTCAGCCCCCAAACAAAGTAACAGTGCTATTCCAGGAGAGGGCGGGTCATGCAGAGAAGGATCAATTGGACTAAGACAAAGCAAAATGTTCTGATTAGAACAGAAATAATGTCATTGGTGCTCACCAATTCTTAAATGAAGAAAAAATTCAGTTTATAGCAGCACCTTATACATACTATTAATATTATTCAGTCTACATTTAATGAAATAGAGTAGGGGTGTCGAACTCAATCAGAGAAGGGACCAAAATCTAAAATCCAGCCTAAATCGCGGGCCGAATGGTTTACTGAACAGTCATAAACTGTCATTGTGATGGAAACGCAGCGGAGTGCAGTGATGACAGCGCGGTGCGGGCCACATTGCAAGGCCTGGCGGGACGGATTTGGCCCGCGGGCCTTGTGTTTGACACATGTGAAATAGAGCATTGCATAGGGTTCTTATTTTAAAATGTAACTTATTCAATTCCTAATTAAATAAGTCACTATTATTCTAGTATCGATACTTAATATATGCTAATCACTTTTCTAAGTATTTTTATTCATAATTTAGTTATCACTATAATCCTTTGCTGTAGTCAATATTATTTTTCTCAGTTTATAGATGGGAAATTGGAACCTCAGTTCCAAAGGTCAAGTAACAAGTTGAAGGTCATAGGTAATGGGTGGAGGAGCCAGGATTCAAACAAGGCAATTTAGCTTCAGAATTCATCCATTCAGACTGTGCTGCCCACCTTTCTAAAGAAAATCCACAGGTTTGATTACAATAATGAATTAATCTCAAATATTGTGTTGTCTGCCTTTTTAAAGAAAATTCATAGGTTTGATTACAATAATAAATTAATCTAAAATATTAATTGAGCACAGATATTGTATTAAGCATGTGGCTACAGAGATTCATACTACTGGGTACATGTTTATATGTAAACAATAAATGCAAAAGGCCTCACTATATATGTGACATCAGTGCAGGGAATAAAGGAGAGTGATCAACATATTATAAACCATTTGGCTACTTGCACTGACTGTAGCACTTAACTCTGTTGCCTCTATTGACAAAAATAGGGGGGCATTAAGTAATTAGGATTCTTTAAAAAGTTCCATATTATCATTTTATTTTCTTAAGTGCTACATAGTACAACAGCCCTAGTCCCTTCTTCCTTTGTTTTGTGTCTCCTTCCCTTTTTCTTCCTTCTTTCCTTTCTATTTAACATCAAGTCATATTTCTTGAGCAAACACCAGAACAGACCCTGTCTGTTTATCCTATATAATAAAAACCTAATATGCAAATCGACCGAATGGCAAATCTCTATGACGTGCACTGATCACCAAGGGGCAAATGCTCAATGCAGGAGCTGCCCCCAGCCCGCAGGCCCCAGGCCAGCCAAGGTGGGTGCCGGCAGGGGCCCCCTGATTGCCCCATTGGTAGCTTTACAGATCAGCCCTCTTCACCAGCCAGGCCTAGGGACCCTACTCACGCACAAATTTCATGCACTGAGCCGCTAGCTCATTATAAACATGTAATACAATCTGTGAAAGAGAAAAAAAAAAAAAAAAGGTCTTAGATAGAAGATATCTTTAAATAGTTCAGAAATTTGCCGAAACCTGTTTGGCTCAGTGGTAGAGCATCAGCCTGCGGACTGAAGGGTCCCAGGTTCGATTCCAGCCAACGGCATGTATCTTGGTTGTGGGCACATCCCCGGTAGGGGGTGTGCAAGAGGCAGCTGGTGATGTTTCTCTCTCATCGATGCTTCTGGCTCTCTATCTCTCTCCCTTCCTCTCTGTGAAAAATCAATAAAATATATTAAAAAATAAATAAATAGTTCAGAAATTTTAATTTCATTCTTGGCTTTCTCTTACTCCTGACACATTTTATAGCTTCCTTTTTATTACTGAAGATGCACAGACAGAAAAAGGAGACACACCTGCATAAACATCAAGCAGGGAGCGTGGAGCTGGTCTGCAGCCAGCACTAGGCCTCCTGCTCTCATATTCCCTCCAACACCTGTGGGTAATCACACAGCCCAACAACGAAACCCTGAGAAACTTGGCAAGTGTGGCCAGGGGTCCAACACCTGGGATGAGTGAGGAAATATCAAAATTAATATGCAACCGCTTTCAGAAACTTTCCTTTTCCTTTTCTATGATTGAATATTCATATCAGGGTGGCTGAAGAAAGACAAATCCATAGAGTAATATCCTGGTGAGATTAAAATGAACTGAGTTTACTGAAGATATTAGGGAAGGGGTGCAGAGGCAATTGATGGGTGACCTTTTTTAGTGATATTTGATGACCTGATACCAGTGAACTTTTAGGCTGTGTGAATTTTTGTTTGGGGAAAATTCTTACTTTTGGGGGTAAGATATTTATGGTCAAAATAAAGGGGACCTAAATGGGCACTCACTGATGCCAAGGGCACAGCTGCCTCGTGGGAGTGTTGCCATGTGTACTTAGGCAGAATGGAGATGGCCTGACCATTCTGGCTCTGAGAGAAGTTCTATTATTCCCATTCCATTTATTTACAATGTCTACTCCATCTCCAAAGAGAGAATGCTTTTAGGTAGAGGGATCTAAATTCAGGCCCTGTCTTAGAAAAGGCAAAAAGAGATTCACAGAACTACAGAGAGATACCATTCTACATTTGCAAAACCCTATCACACAATTCTAACAACCCAGCAAAGGAAGTAAAGCGTTTACTATTACTGTCTCTCATTTCCTTCAAGACTTCCTCAATTGTCACCACATCGGCCTTTCTTTGGCAACACTTTATGAATCAGCAACCATCTTCTACCTTGCCTCCCAGCCCCTCCTATTTCCTTGCTGGTTTAAGTGTTTCACTCTGTCTGGCATATTGTGTATTTATGTATTTACTAGTAGCCCTACACACAAATCCGTGCTCCAGTAGCTCACTGCCACCCTCCAATAGCTCTCTGCCCGCTGCCCTGCCCTCCTGTAGTTTCCCCTCTTCCCCCTCATAGCTTGCTGCCCTGCCCCCTCCTGAGCTCTCCACTGCCTGCTTGTAGCTCGCTGCTCCATCCTCCTGCTGATCTGTGATCCTGGTCATTACTTGGTCAGTCATTACGCTTCACTCCGAAATGACCATTTGCATATTACATCTTTATTTTATCGGATATATTGTCAGTTTCATTCTACTAGAATGAGAAGAGTAACTTTATTTTGTTTGCTAGTTTATCCTTGAGGCTTATAATAGTTCCTGTCAAATTTAGTCAATATTTGTTGAATGAATAAATGAATAAATATAAGGACTCAGAAGACTTAGACTTGCTCAAGTTATAAAGCTAATTGGTGGAAAACTCTAGGGTCAGACTTTTGTCTTAGAAATCTACATCTTATGCTCTTTCTATAGAAATCTTAAATGCCCCTTTGAGGCCTGATGCCGCAAAGGGTGAAGATATTTTATGAGGTGTTTAGCATGTAGTAAGTACTCAATAAATGTATAACTGAGAATGCTGCCCACCATATAAATGTTATGATTTTCCACTTGCCTGAAAGTCTTTAAAAGACTTTCAAAAGACTTTCAAGGGAATAATGGTTTGTAAGGAAGTCCAAGGTGAATAAGAAAAGGAGGTCAGCTACCGCAAATACTCAAAACTTCTTAAAGGAAAGCATTGCAATCTCCATAAACACCCTGGTGACTATACATACCCAACCTGATTCTCCCTAGTAGTTTTTTCAGGGTGAAATGTACTTTTGTTGTTGTTGAACTTAATGCATGCTTTTTTGTAGAAATTCAGAAATGCACAGGAAAACACATGGGAGAAAATCTAAATCTCCTGCATGCAATTCCTCTATTCGGGAAAATAACTATGACACCCCTCTGTATATATTTTCATTTCCACCATATACATGTACAAAATGCATTAAGATTTTCATGTACATACTGCTTCACACCTGTTTTTAAAAAACTTAATAATAAATCATTACCATCTTTCATTTCATTGAGTAGTCTTATAACACAAGTTTAAATGACTGCATATAGCTTTTCTTGTATAAATGCAATATGTTTAATTTAACCATTCCATATTTGTAGATATTTTACTGTTCCTAATTATTTACTCTTATAAACAAAACAATGAAAGAGTAATATAAATAAATGTTGGTAAAATTATTTGATTATTTTCTTAGAATAAAACCCCTGTTTTGGAATTGCTGGCCAAAATGTATAAACACTTTTGAGGTACACTGTGGACCTTATATCTATCTGGGAAGATTATATTACTACCTTAAACTCTCTTTAACAATATAGTTCCCTGGAGTTTTACCAATATTTTATTACTAAAAATATAATTTCCAGCCCTAACAGGCTTGGCTCAGTGGCTAAAGCATCAGCCTGTGGACTCAAGGGTCACAGGTTCAATTCCAGTCAAAGGCATGCACCTTGTTGCCATCACATATCCAGTAAGGAATGTGCAGGAGGCAGCTGACCTATGTTTCTCTCTCATTGATGTTTCTAACTCTCAATCCCTCTCCCTTCCTCTCTGTAAAAAATTGATAAAATATATATATTTTAATATATATATATATATTTTTTTTTTCCAAATTGATAGGCAAAAAAAAATCTCTTATCCTTTATAACTTTTTATGACAAAAAATATGTTTGTTACAGAAAACATGAAAAATCTAGTCATAAAAAAGAATTAAATAAAAATTACCCATATTCTAATACACACAAACAAATACTGTTAATATTGGCATGAATACATTCAGCTTTGGTTCTTTGTGTGCATAGATGATTAGCTATAGTCATATATCTAAATACAATAACAATTGTTAAGTGGGATGGCATCCATATCTTTTAAACTAATAACATCAAGAACATTTTAATGGCTGCTTAGTGTTCCAGCACACAAAAGAATTTAGCTTTCCAAGTTCCCTATTACTGACTATGAAGATTAAGTCCAATCATATCATTTGAAGCTTATTTAATATTGATAAGTGGCTTTTTAATAGATTTAGTGACCATGGGTAATTCTTTAGTGATTTGTCTCATCTATGTATTTTTTCAAAAGAGATGCCCATTGTTTTCTTGTAAGCATTGGCTAGCTAGAGACCCCTAAACCTGGCAGGATAAGCAATAGATCACGATGGCACTTTTCACATGGACATGCAGAGAACAGCATAGTAGTCACCCCCGTTCAAAGAATCTCATTCAAAACTAATGAGTCATCTAAGCCTGTTACTGGAAAACAGGAAGTTTCCATTTCCAATCCAATTTTGACATCATCTGCTTTAGTAGTCTAAGACAACATCTTGTTCCACAGACTTCATTCTGCCCAATAGATAGGACAGATACTGAACTGCCTTAGCAGGATTTACAAAGATGTGCACCATCTTTTTAGCAGTCCTAAAAATACTGGGAAAGGTGAATGAGTCTCTGTTTGCTCAGTGTATTACCAGATATCAACTTAATGTTTCCTAATGGAAGCTTCAACTTCAAAGACAAAAACTATATGGATACCTAGTTGATTTGGAGAGACTAGCCCATCATCCCTTAATAACCTAACTATCTGACTTTGAAAAACAGAATAGTCCCTACACAGTTTCATTTGGAAGGTAGTCAGATACTTACTCCAATATGTTCTTACATTTTCAGTCTTCAAATAAGTGACATCATCAAAGACAATTTATTATGTGCGTTTTCTTATCCTCCAAGTTAATAGATGGCAAAGGGTCATGTTAATTAAATAAAAATTTAACTTTAGTTTCTTCTGAAAATGAAAAATTTTAGTTTGTTTACAATGATTAAGCAGTTTACTTCCTCACAGTGCCATGAGGTGCAACTAAATAAAAGGGTTGGTGTGTTTGGAAAAGCAGCACCTTGTCCATAAATGTGGTTGAAAATAGGTTTTTTATGAGCTTGAAATAAAAAATGATCCCTAACATATTAGACATTTAAACAGGACAGCTTGATGCAATGTGGTAACAATGATTCATCAAAGATACTTTTCTCAATTTCATGACAAAATACTTACTGAAAGGTTTTTCTCTAAAATCTGATATTTGGGACATACAATGGAAGTCCTTTTTATCAAGGAACATCAAGAGAAAAATAATCAGAACTTTCTATCGCAACAAAAGAAAGGCTACTACTGTGTGATTTCCCAAAGCAGCTGGATTAAAAATACCACTGAGGATTTACTATAAGACAATAAATTATATAATTTTGTATTTATTTGTGGATTATTGTGCCATTTGCTTTCACTTATAATACCTTAATTTAAAATCATATTGTAAAATGATTTTAATATAGACTACATGAGTTAAGAAATGGTATTTTATATTTTAATATAGACTACATGAGTTAAGAAATGGTGAGCAGGGAGAATGTGGTAGCAACACTACTAGATTTTTATATGATAATTAGTCCAGTGAATGCCAGTGACATATTTGTGTAACTTAACTCTGTGTTTGAAAGCAGCCAGATATTCTTAAAAAATAGAATTATGATTTCTTCCTTTACTAGTAAAACTTGTAAAACAAAATAGTGGTGGAAGAATGATTAATAATGCTGTAAGCTTTGAAGTCACTTTCTCTTTAATGCCACTCAAATGTTTCCTTAAACTTTTGTGTTTCTTTAGAAAAAGCAAGCCTCATAAGCTATCTATCTGGTCATTTTCTTTGATGATCACATTTTGCCCTGGAAATTATCTGAGATATGACATATTTCTTCTTCATATTTTGCTACTTCCTTTTTTCATGTTTAATGCAGAGTTTTATCCGGACATAGCAATGTAAACATCTCACTAAAAGCCCTATTACACAAAAAGATTCTGGCTATCTTCTCTTATCCTTACTTAGAAAAGCAATGTTCCCCAACTCAATTTATAAATTCATTACAATCTCAATCAAAGTCCCAGCAAGTCATTTTGTGGATATCTACAAAACAAGTTTATACAAGAGTACAAAGACCCAGAAAAGCCAACACAACACAATACTAAAAGAGAACAATAAAATGAGAAGATGGAGACTACCTGACTTTAAGACTAACTCTAAAGCTATGGGAATCAAGACAGTGTGATATTGGCAAAAGAATCGACAAAGAAATCAATGGAAGAAAATGGAGAGTGTAGAAATAGATCTCCAGGAATATAGACAACTGAAATTTGACATGAGAGCAAAGACAATACAATAGAGCAAGAATAGTCTCTTCAGCTGAAACTGGTTTGGCTCAGTGGATAGAGCGTTGGCCTGGGGACTGACAGGTCCCAGGTTCGATTCTGGTCAAGGGCATGTACCTTGGTTGTGGGCACATCCCCTGTGGGGGGTGTGCAAGAGGCACCTGATCTATGTTTCTCTCTCTCATCGATGTTTCTAACTTTCTGTCCCTCTCCCTTCTTCTCTGTAAAAAATCAATAAAATATAAAATAAAATAAAAGAATAGTCTCTTCAAAAAAAAAAAAATGGTGCTGGAACAATTAGACATCCACATGCAAAATAAATAAATAAATAAAAGTTACTAGACATTACACCCTTCATAAAAATTAACTTCAAATGGATCACAGACCCTAAAGTAAAACAAAAATTATAAAATGTCTAGAATACAACATAGGAGGGAACCTAGATGATCTTGGGTATCATCATACCTTTTTAGATATAATACCAAAGACATAATCCATGAAAGAAATAATTGATAAGCTCAACTTCATTGAAATTAAAAAACTTCTGCTCTGTGAAAGATAATGTAAATAAAATGAGATAAAAAACCACAAACAGGGAGAAAATACTTTCAATAGACACACTGATAAAGAAGCTATCCAAAATATGCAAAGGACTCTTGATATTCAACTATAATCTGATTTTAAAATGGGCCAAAGATCTTAACAAACACCTCACCAAAGACACACAGAGCCTACCAAATGATGCTCCATATCATAAGTCACCAGAGAAGTGCAACTTAAAGCAAAAATGAGATACCACTACACACCTCTTAGTATAGCCAACACTGACAGCACCAAATGCTGGCTGCCCTGTGGAGCTCTCATGCACTGCTGCTGGGAATGCAAGATGGTAGTCATGTTAGAAGATAGTTTTGCAGTTTATTATAAAACTAAACATACTCTTTTCATATGGTCCAGGAAACATGCCAAAATTTCACTGGAAATGACAAAATTCAGTATTAACTGCCTCAGAATTTAGGTATTTTCAACACTGTTAATAGGCATATTGAGAAAATAATTCTTCAAGAGTTCTCAATTGAAGGCACTTGGCAATGTCTGGAGACATTTTTGTTTGTCACAACCTGGGGAGGGAGTGCTACTGGCCTCTGGTGGGTAGAGGCCAAAGATACTGCCAAACACCCTGCCATGGACACACAGCAAAGAATTGTCCAGCCTCAAATGCCAATACTGAAGTTGAAAAACCCTACTTTAATATAAAACAGGTTAAAGGGGGTGGGGGTGATTCAAATAGAAGAGGCTGCTTCTTCTATTTGAATCACCCCCTCACCTCCTTTAACCCACTTTATATTCATAGTTCAGGCATTTCTGTGCTGAGCTACCCACTTCTATTTGAATCTTTCCCTGAGATAGATACAGGCCCCATCTCCTCTCTCCTCACCCAGAGTTACACAGTGGCCTTCTTCGTTATTGCTTTTCTGAAACCCATTCTCCATATAGTAACCACAGTAAAATTTTTAACATAAATTAGATCATATGATTTCCTTTCTTAAAACTCTTCAATACATTTTCCTGATACACAATAGGAAAATGAATATCCTTAATGTGCTTAGCAAAAGCCTATATGAATGGTTAGGCTTATATGCATGTACAATATGATTTTAAATAAAGGTATTAGAATAGTAAATACAATAGAAATAGTAGAATTATACTTGAATTTTACATGTAGAAATTATGATACATATAATAAAAATCTATACATCGATTTAGAGTAATTCATATGTGTCTCTCAGGGGAAAATGTTTTCTTTCAATAAAATCATGAGGTGCAATGTTATTATATCAATGTCACCAAAGTGTGGTTCTTCATATAACATCTGTTATGAGGGGTCACCTGAGTAAGCAAATCCAATGAAAGCTTTCCATTCAATAACCAATGATTTCCCTGTAAGATAAATAGGACTCTGAACCTATGAAGGACCAGGTTAATTTTCTGACATTGTTTAGTTATTTCTTTTTCCCAGAGAAGACACACAGTACAGAGGAAAAAGGATTAAAATTCCAAAAGGAGCTGAGCTCTGTTTCCAGCTCCATCACTCTATCCATCCAAACTCTTGGGAAGGGTGCTCAACACCATTAGGTCCCAATACTTTCATTTGTGAAGTAAAATGTTTGTCTTCATATGTTTTAATACTTAAAACAACACCCTATCCTAAACATGTCTCTTGAGTAGAATTGCTATCACTTCCTCTCTTTAACTCCTCTGTTATCTCACTGCTAGCAGCAGGACAGACCATTAAACCTGTATTGTCCTATAGGGTAACCACCAGCCACATTCGGCTACTGAAAATTTGAAATGAGGCCAGTTGAAGTGGTTTGCACTTAAGATACATATAGATTTTAAAGATGGAACAAAGAAGAAAATGTAAAATATCTCAATGATTTTTATATTCATTACTTGTTAAAATTTTAAATTTGTTAGACACACTGAATTAAGTAAAATAGAATAGTAAAATTGATTTTGCCTGTTTATTTTATTCTTTTAAATTAGGCTCCTAGATTGAATGCATTCCCTATTAAAATACCAATGGCATATTTCACAGACCTAGAACAGAATCTCCAAAAATTCATATGGAATAAAAAAGACCATAAATAGCTGCAGCACTCCTGAGAAAGAACAAAGTTGGAGGGATCTCAATACCAGATATCAAGCTATATTACAAAGCCACTGTCCTCAAAACTCCCTGGTACTGGCACAAAAACAGACATATAGACAAATGGAATAGAATAGATCACCCGGAAATTAACCCAAACCACAATGCTCAATTAATATTTGACAAAGAAGGCATGAACATACAGTGGAGTCAAAACAGTCTCTTCAATAAATGGTATTGGGAAAATTGGACAGATACATGCCAAAAAAAAAAAAATGAAAATAGACCACCAACTTATACCATACACAAAAATAAACTCAAAATGGATAAAGGACTTAAACCTAAGAGGGGAAACCATAAAAATCTGAGAGCAATCCACAGCAAAATCTCAGACATATGCTGAAACAGTAACTTCACTGATACTGCTCATAGGGCAATGGAAACTAAGGAGGAAATAAACAAATGGGACTACATCAAAATAAAAAGCTTCTTCCCAGCAAAAGAAACCATCAACAGCACAACAAAATAGCCCACTGCCTGGGAAAACATATTTGCCAATGTTATCTCTGATAAAGGTTTAATCTTCAACATTTATGAGAAACTCAAGCAACTTAACAAAAGGAAGATAAACAGCCCAATCAAAAAATGGGCAATAGACCTAAATAGAATATTTTTGAAAGAGGGCACACAGAAGTCCGAGGGACATATGAAAACAAGCTAATCACCGAGAATGCAAATCAAAACAACAATGAGGTACCATCTCACACCAGTCAGAATGGCTATCATCAACAAATCAACAAACAACAAGTGCTGGAGAGGATGTGAAGAAAAAGGAACCCTCCTTCACTGCTGGTGGGAATGCAGTCTGGTGCAGCCACTGTGAAGAACAGTTTGGTGTTTCTTCAAAAAATTAAAAACAGAACTTCCATTTGACCCAGTAATCCCCATTACTTCTAGGAATATATCCTAAGAAACTAGAAACACCAGTTAGAAAGAATATATGCACCCCTATGTTCATAGCAGCACAATTTAATATAGCTAAGATTTGGAAACAGTCTAAGTGCACATCAGCAGATGAGTGGTTTAGAAAACTATGGTACATTTACACAATGGAATACTATACTGCTGTAAAAAGGAAGGAAGGGACTACCATTCGCGGCAACATGGATGGACCTGGAAAGCATTATGCTGTGATATTAGTCAGTCAGAAAAAGATAAATATCACATTATCTCACTCATTTGTGGAATATCATGAACAACATAAAATGACTAACAAAAACAGATCCAGAGATGAGAAGCATTGATCAGACCATCAAACCTCAGAGGGAAGGTAGGGGAGAGTGGGGAGAAGGGGGAGAGATCAACAAAGGACTGGTATGCATAAAAGCCTAACCAATGGACACAGACACTAGGGGGTGAGGGCATGAACTAGGGGATGGGAGGAGAAATAAGGGGATAAGGACACATATGTAACACCTTAATTAATAAAGAAAAAAAATATTTATAAAATTGTTTAAATTCCTGATGTGGCTTACATTTGTGACCTGCATTATATTTTTATTGAATAGCCTAAGTGAGATAGTTTTTTTTTGTTTGCAATTGTTTGCCTTGGGAAATGTTGTAACTAATAGGAAAAATTCTTACTAACATGTCTTCAAACTTGAATACCCAAGTTCCTGTGAATCTATGCTTATATAATCAAATGGGATTATTATTATAGGTCACCATTAAATACTATAAAATTCCAACGCTATATTCAACCTGCTGATTGAACCTATTCATCTTATATTTTTCAAATAATCATTTCAAGGACCAAAATTCAAAAGTAGTTTCCATACATTATTATCTTGATGAGCTATTGAGAAACATCAAATTACAGTTTGGCCAGGGAGTAAAACACACACACACACACACACACACACGGCATGCCACTAAACACTTTGGGACAAGATATTTATCCTTCTGAGCCTCAATTTCTTTACATAGAAAATAATGGAGGAGTTTAGGAGGAATTAAAATCAGCCACCATATGTCTGATATTTCTACGTATGAAATGAATAGTTAGAATGGGATATATACTAGTAACTGTAAAGTGTGAGAATGTCTCCATAGTTTGACCTAATGACTTCAGACTCTTTTGGTAGCTTAAGACCTTATATTCATTCATTCATTGGACAGTATATAGCTAAAAATTTACCTCATTTATAAAATAAAACAAATAAATTTTCAAAAATAAAAAGATGAATTGAAATAAAATTCATCTTTGGAAAAGTCATGACATTTCTACTTTTTTTGCATTATAATGTGGCTGCATAATAAGGATTTTTGTGCTATCATAAATTTTAACATATTCATCCCTTGAGATAGCTTGAAATCATCCTTCAAGTTAAAATGAAGGATGAAAGGTACATTTGATAAGTTCTCAAGTGTCATTTCAGTTGACACAACACCACCATCTACCATAATTATGAATTCACAAGTCCTTAGATATCTTTAGTGATCTTTTAATTAGGAAATTTGCTTTATTTCATGTTACATTCAAAATGTGGTAGGTTTAATTTGTAGAATATTCTGAAAGTTAAATTTCATTTATCAAGTTACTATAATTATCAATCTACTAGAATTTTCATGCACTGGAGTTGGACCATTCCTCAGCCCAACATGCCCCCTATCACAGTCTGGGAGCACTCAGGGACAGGAGGCAACCCAGCAATCAAGGGAAGGTGATGCCCATCACACCTTCGATACTGCCACTGCCAGCAGCATAAGCCTCAGCTGGTCCTGGTTACCTGAACCTTGGGCTGGTTCTGGGTGACTGAGTAGCCAACATCCAAGGCTTACCTGCACCTCAGCCCTGAGAAGCTGGACAGCGACCATCCAAGGCTTTCCTGCACCTTGGCTGGCCCTGCTTGCCAGAGCCTCAGTCAGTGTGGGGTGCAGGAGGACCCAAGACCCCTGGTGAGGCTGAGGGGACTCAGGTGGCAGGCACATGGAGCAGCTGGGCCCTGCCCCTGCTGTGGGTGTCACCATCTTGTGAGGGTATGACAGTCAATTTGCATATTATCTCTTTATCATATAGGATTGAAAAACCATTCCAAATGGAAACTACCAAGGTATTTATAACAACTATTGTATAATATATTCTCATTAAGGAAACATTTATTTAATGCCTCCTATACATCAGTGTATATACAGAAAAATTATTTACTCCCAAATGGAGCATAAAGTTTATATTTTCAAAGAGATTCCCTGTAGCCCTAGCCAGTTTGGCTCATTGGATAGAGTGCTGGCCTGCTATAAACTGCGCTAAACTGTTTTATGTATAAATTTTATTCCATTTGTATTTCAGAATAATATTCACGATTTCAGCCCCTTGGGTTTGCTATTTTCTATTATAGAAAGCCTGGTCTTAAAACTGAAGGACAAGTAAGATTATGGGGATGAAAATGCATGCAGGATTTTAATTGTCTCGC
The DNA here is from genome assembly GCF_014108245.1 of Pipistrellus kuhlii. Lineage (NCBI taxonomy): Eukaryota > Metazoa > Chordata > Mammalia > Chiroptera > Vespertilionidae > Pipistrellus > Pipistrellus kuhlii. The sequence continues at coordinate 147,693,775 of NW_023425404.1, forward strand.
TTACAGCCACAGGCATCCCAAGCTAAACCAGAAAAGAATTCTTTGAAGATGTGAGAAGTCTGTCTTTCTTCTCTTCTCTTACCTCATCCAGCACTCATCTAACTATCAGTAGGACACAATATTTTGGGGGGAAGACAAAGCAGAGACTGGGAAATGCCCACTCATCCACTGTTTCTAAATAGCTATATTTTAGGGCTGAGGACCTTGAATCCTAATCTTTTTGGCTTCCCACTCTCTACTTAATGCTTGACCTTCAATGTTGTCACAATTCTGGCTCCATTCCCAAAAGCACAAAAGACTGCGAGGCCTGTAGGCCCTAGCATCCTTGAGTAAAATTGAACTCATAAACATGCATCACAGTTTTCTTCAAAGAAAATTAAAGCACATTTCTAGAATTATGTGGTTTATACTTGTAATGTTCCATTATGTCTACACTAAAAAGCTTTATAAGGTCACCAATGGAGATACTCTAAAGGTAGAAAACTTAAATTTATATGTGCAAAATGATATTAAACTTTCACATACATAGATGTTTATTATTGCAGTGATGAATACTATAAAACCAACAAAAATACTGAATCCAGGTTATGCTAGTTTACTTGGAGGGTTTTACCCAGGTATTGTTAATGAGAACAGTAGGATTGAGAAAAGTAGGAATGATATGATACATTATTTGATAAGAAACATTCATCCTTATATTCACGGATACTATGCGAACTGGTAGGTACGATTATTCATATATGTGTGTGAATATAGAAAAACATAAAATAATATGCACTAGCTTGTTAACCTAGGACATTGTTCACTGGGGAGAAGATGAAAAGAAAAAGGAGAGAGGAGTATCAAAAAATGTCGTACTTCAAAAGTCACAAACATATTTCCTACCATTGGAAAGTAAACATGAAGGACCTTGCTAAGAAGAGATGGGAGTGTGGTGATGGCAGGATGAGGAAGATTCCATTTATATACATACTAGGAGCCTAGCATGCGATTCGAAATCACATGGCATTGCCCATCCTCCAGTCGCAGGTTCGGCCCTGGCTTACTCTCTCTCCCTGGAAGCAGCTGTAGCTGCTGCTGATCAGGCCCTCCCCCAGCGCAGGCGCATGGAGGCCCCTGCTGCCCTGCCTCTAATGCTGAGTGTTCAACCTCCTCCTGTCCCACCCATATACCCGTCCTGGCATCCTGGTTAATTATCATATTTTATATATGATTATATATATATATATATATATATATATATATATATATATATATATATATATATGTGTGTGTGTGTGTGTGTGTGTGTGTGTGTGTGTGTGTGTGTGTGTGTGTGTAAAGTTACTATAATAGTATGTACATGGCATATTTATAGAATTTTTAAAAATGTGATGAAAAATAGTGTCTTTGGTCTTTCTGTAAAATATCTCAGCAGTGTCTTCATTGAATTACCAGTGGTTTCATACTAGTGTGGCTCTTTAGAGCCATTAGTCCATCCTCCTTTTATTGTATTTCTCTGCCAAATCCAGTTACTCAACATAAACTTTCCATTATGCTCCCTTAAGTTTTCTTACATAAACCACAGAGGAAAAGAAGATACTGATTTTCTAATTCAGCAGTTATTTGCATTTCTGAGCAAATGCTACACAATGAACTTCAGAAAAATATAAAACAACTAGAGGTCTGGTGCACATAACTTGTGCATGAGGGGCGGTTCCCTCAGCCCAACCTTCACCCTCTGCAGGAATTGGCCCTAAATCAGCAATCAGACATACCTCTCTCAATCTGGGACCACTGGCTCCTAACCACTCGCCTGCCTGCCTGCCTAATCGTCTCTAATCTCTCTGCCTGCATGCCTGATCACCCCTAACTGCTTGCCTGCCTGCCTGCCTCACTGACCCTAACCGCCTCTGCCTCTGGCTTTGTCTGGAAGGACTTCCAGAAAGATGTCCAGAAGGTCATTTGGCTGTCCAATCTAATTAGCATATTATGCTTTTATTATTATAGATCAGTGTTTCCCAAAGTGTGGTACGCGTACCCCTAGGGGTACGGGAAGAGTTTGGTGGGGGTACGCATTGCACCGGAGTTTGGTGGGGATATGCACTTCACTGTGCTTAGCTGTGCCTAATTCTAAGTTCTCATGAGTATGAGGGGTACTCAGTGATAGGAAAATTATAGAAGGGATACACATATGTCAAAAGTTTGGAAAACACTGTTATAGATGAATCTCAACCTAGGAAATCTTAGCTTGGCTCTTTAAAGAAAATTTGCCACTTTGCCCCATGCCTACCAGATAACTATAGCTAATACCTGATTTGTGTATACTTAAGAGCTTTATGTTATCACACTTTTTAGGTGCAATATGAACTGGGCACAAAATAAACAACCTACCCCCTGTAGCCGAGAAATACTAATTTCTAGTCTGATCTTCTTATATTGGGTGTCTGAATGGAAAGCACCCTTCCATTGCCTAATATACTCTATCAACCTAAGAAAGAGATTATTATTTTTTTGTGTTTGGGTTAGTAGTTCAATATACATCAGTTGTTTGATAAGAGGAACGTTTCCAAGTTCTGCAAGGTTTATTCAATACACGAGGTACATTATTTATTCAAACCACATAGTTTAGAGAGATGGGCCATTATTATTTCTGATGACTCTTAATGTTTTCATGATTTTACTCAGAAGAGATGGACATTGTTTTAGCAAGTGCTCTGAAATAAAAAATTAAGATTCCTTTCTTTATATATTGATTAAAAAATTTTAAGTCGATGTCTTCTACAATAAATCTAAGTCTAAGCTGGCAGATAAATATCTCTCATTCAAACTCTAACCAATTTTCTTTTACAATCCTCACCTGAGGATATGCTTTCATTAGTATTTTTTTTTTGAGAGAGAGAAAGGAAGGGAGGGAAGGAGGGAGAAATGGTTGGCAGTGGGGAGAAAGGAGCATTAATGTGAAAAACGACTGGTTGCCTCCTGGGCAAGCCCTGACTGAGTCCACAACCCTGACTGGAAATCAAACTCATCACCTTTTTATGTACAGGATGGTATTCCAGCCAACTGAGCCACCCAGCCAAGGCACTCTGTGGCTGTTCTGGAATGTTAGATTAAGAAAGATTTCAAAGATATTTGTCAGGCTAAAGAGGAGTGCTTAAATAGAATAGGCACGTCTGCCTTGGGAAGGAAAGGACAGGTGGGACCACATTTGTATCAATAAAACCTAGCCTATAGGTTAGCTCATAGGTTAGGTTGTATATCTGGGGAAAGGTTTTCAAACTTGTGTTTTGTTTCTGCCTTGATACATCTAATTGACAGTAAAGCAAATAATAACGTGAGTTTGTTGTGTGGTTGCAGGTGGTGATGCTAGTTGGATGTTGTCTGGTAATTCTACTAACTAACATTTACTTAATGTTTTCTACATTCCAGATATTTCATACCAAGCAGTTCATTTAATGCTCAAAACAATCCTTTTACATAATGGCCATAGTTGCAAGTCCCCCCCTCTTTCTTCCAGTGAAGAAATGTCAGAGTGCAAGTGAGTATTGCAGAGATAATCTTGAATGCACTGAAATTTATAAAAAAGTAAATTTTCCTGAAGTTTTACTATTTTAATTAGTGTCATGGCATGTCCCATAACTAATTATGACAGGTGAGCATGTGGACTCCAAAGTTTTGCACTCCAGGATTTTTCTTTGCCATTCTGGTTTTGTTTTGATAGAATGGAGATGTTTGTATTTCGATAAACATGAAAGATGATAATTGGTAAAAGTGTGATTACCAACCCCCCAACTGTGCTAGCAAATCAGTTAAAAATCCAGATCCTACAGCTGAGTGGGGCTGCATGGAGTTTTATAAAATTACCTGTCAATTCTTTTAATTTTGAAGATGTAAAAACTAAGACCAATGGTTTTCATTTATATTTGACTAGAGGCCGGGTGCATGAAAAGTCATGTAACGGAACAGGGGGTCCCTCAGCCCGGCCTGCCCCCCTTACAGTCCGGGAGCCCTCAGGGGCAGGAGGCAACTCAGCAATCAGGGGACGGCAACGCTTTATCACATCTCTGCTGATGCCACTGCTTGCAGTGCAAGCCTTGGCTGGCTCTGGTTACCTGAGCATCAGGCAGCTCTGGGCAGCTGAGCTGCTTCCATAAGAGGCTTGCCTGTGCTTCAGGCAGGCCCTAGGCAGCTGGGGGGCTGAGCAGAAGGGGCACCACCATCTTGTGGCTGTGGGCACCGCCATCTTTGAGGGTGGAGCAGTCAATTAGCATATCCCCTCCTTGTTGGCTGTGGGTGCCGCCATCTTTGTAATGGTATGTGGGTCAATTAGCATATTCCCTCTTTATTAGATAAGATTATTCTTTAACTTTTTCTCCCATACACATTTCTAAGAATTGTAGCAAACTGGTTGAAAATAATGAGGGTAGTTATATTAAATTTAAATAAACACATATTAAGGTCTACTTAAATTGCATTAATAATTTTGATACAAGTTGTAGTGGGCTTTTAGCAGTAAAATTAAGTCTACTCTAAAGAAGGTCTCCTGAAGGATAAGCATGGTAGATAGATGGCAGATACTCCATGAATGTTCATTTTAATTTTAAAAAGAAGGAAAAAATGAAGAAAGGGAGATAGAGAGAGCTAGAAGAAGAGAGAGAAGAGGGCTGGAAGAAGTTTTCCCATTGAAAACAAAATAAAATCTCATTTACATTAGACTAGGGGTGTCGAACTCAATCAGAGAAGGGGCCAAAATCTAAAATCCAGCCTAAATCGCGGGCCGAATGATTTACTGAACAGTCATAAACTGTCATTGTGATGGAAACGCAGCGGAGTGCAGTGATGACAGCGCGGTGCGGGCCACATTGCAAGGCCTGGCGGGACGGATTTGGCCCGCGGGCCTTGTGTTTGACACATGTGCATTAGACAATCATTTTCTAAACATTAGCATCTTTGAATTAACAATTCACTATCTTGTGGTCTTAAGTTAAGTACTGCCTTAAGAGGAAAGTCTCCCTCTCTGCATAAAAAGGGAATAATTTAAATTAACATGCAAAATATGCATTACAGTAATTGGCACAGAAAATGGGTGTAGTATGAAAATTTGTAGCAATGTCTTTGAAAAATAACCAGATCTAACTTCCAAGCTTATAACTAGAAGGAAACATTTGTCAAATAAAAGTCCGTATTTTATTTTTTTCCAACTCTGAGTCTACTTTGAAAGTATTCTTTAACATATAGTGTCAATATGTGCTGCATATGTGTATCAAAGTTTTTTTTGCTAATTGCTGTCTCAAAACTGAAACCTCAAAGAGAAAGCATTAAAAAAAAAAAAAGCACCCAAAAATACAAAATTTCATCCCAAAATTCACAGTGTCCTGTACTGTTGCTGTGAAGGATAAAGTGCCTCTGTGGTGAATTAACCAAAAAAACTTGTTGTTCAGTTGGCTTCCCCTGAAGCACTCCCAGCCTCCACTCTAACCAACCCAATATGTCTCCATCTATATCCAAAGACAAATTATTAAGCTCAAAAGAGAGGATCAAAGGCAAGGATAACTTGATATTATGAACCAAAGGAAATGAAAGCTTTATACATCTTTAGCTAATGGATTAGCCAGAGGTGCAGATGTTGTTAACAGGAACCAGATTCATTACCTAGTTAGTTTTCAGACATGCCCCCAAACTGGCAATTATCATGATTACATGATAAAAAGAACTTGTTCAAATATTAAATTAAAAAAATAAAAAGCCCTTCCCTCAGTCAAGTTTACCAGTGCTATAATAATATCCTCTGGCTTATTTTTTTCATAAAAAAGTTAATAGAATTCATAAAATATTAATAAAAGGTATATTTTAATAGTTTTCAAATTCAAACTAGAAGAAATATTTGATGTTTTCCAATGCAACCTATTTCTTTTTCAAGATGAGAAAATGAGGCTCTAGAATCATTAATTGTTCAGGTTTTAAGTAACAGAGTTAAAAATCCAGATCCTCTGATTCCTGCTAGCTGCCAAATTTATTTGTTATAAAAAATAATTCACATCCATTCAAATGCCCGCAGAAGCTTCGTTCTGCAGAGCTAAAAGGAGGTGGTGAGTTGACAGAATCTCCGTCCATCATATGCCAATGCCTCTGAGGCCCAATGCAATTTCTTTTACAAAGTCATCTCCCCTGCAAGCTTCACCTTGCAGGTGATTTATGTCTAAGAATATCACTTGGTGACCTTTAGAGAGGAGACAGCTTCTCATGCTTCTCCACTTTAAATCAGTTAACATTAAATTAGAAATTTTATGTGTCAGAAGAAGAAGTTAAGTATTCAAGGTACAAAAACTTCCATAATCACAGCCTTAATAGTCCTTCTTAAGGATGTTACAAACCTTGCATTGACAATAACATATAAGGCTAAAGTTTTGGAGGGGTTTTTGTTTGTTTGTTTTTTAATATAATTTATTGATTTTTTTACGAGGAAAAGAGAGAGATAGAGAGCTAGAAACATCAATGAGAGAGAAACATCGCCCAGCTGCTCCTGCACACCCCCTACTGGGGATGTGCCCTCAACCAAGGTACATGCCCTTGACCTTGACCAGAATCGAACCTGGGACCCTTGAGTCCACAGGTCGATGCTCTATCCACTGAACCAAACCGGTTTCAACTGTTTGTTTTTAATATATATTTTAATGATTTCAGAGAGATGAAGGGAGAGGGAGAGATAGAAACATCAATGATGACAGAAAATCATTGATTGGCTGCCTCCTGCATGCCTCCGAAGGGGGAACAAGCCCACAACCTGGGGATGTCCTCTCACCAGGAATCGAACGGTGACCTCCATGTTCATAGTTCAATCCTCAACCATTGAGACATACTAGCTGAGCATAAGGCTAGCGTTTTAAAACTTTGGAAATGAAATGAAGATTTAATTTATTTGAACTACCATTACTAATCTCAGCTGTAAAAGTGGCAAGTCATCACTTTGAAAAATGTGTACTCCTGAGTAATTCTTTTTATAACTGTACACTTTGAAGAATCAAATGGTCATGTCAAATGAGTTTATTATTCCTTCAGTCAATAGACATGAATTAAGTGCACACTGTGTGCCAGACAGTGTGCTATGTGAGAACGTATTTGGACTCAAGGAATCACTGTAAGACCGGATGTGCTATCAAACAGACATTCACTGGATTCTACAGGGGTTCACAGGAGGAAGCCACTCATTTCCATCCTATCCCCCAAGCTGGTCAGAGAATATAGAAGGGAATTGTAGAAGAGCAGAGTAACATGATACATACTTTTATTTTCTCTTAAGCAAATAAACAAACAGAAGCTGTTCCATTAATGGAGAGCACAAGGAATTTAGCAATTGGGAAATTACCAATCTAGGATTCAAAAGCAACAGGGGGCTTTAGTGGAGAGTCCAATCATGTGCTCCCATAGCATTAAGTGACTGATGGAAAAAAAACAAATTGTCTGTTGGTTGGGCTGAAACCATTTCTAAGATAAAGTTAGCGATAACTAGAAGTCCCTTGCTTACGAAGCTATTAGCACACAGGCCTGTTTTCCCTCTTCTCTTTGCATAACTAGGTCTTTGTCCTTGATCAACACCCACTACCACCACAACTGCCATGTATCAGTGTTGTCTCTCTAGGTATCTATTCCTTTCTTTCACACAGCATTGCACTGTCTCCCTCATCATCGCTGAGCTTCACAAGGCTTGTTTTATAGCAAGCACTACACCTGGCATATGTCAGCATGCATACATCTGTTCATGAATTAATACAGGAGGGAAGGGACGGGAAAGGAGGCCAAGAGTCCTATTCTATCAAGTCTGAGGGATCAATCCAACTGTACTTATTTCACCCATTCACATGTTGCTTCCTTAGGTCACTATATGTCAGACAGAGGTACTTCCAAAGGAAAACAATTTTAAATATAGGGTGGGCAGAAGTAGATTTGCAGTTGTAAGTATGTAAAACAGAGATTATTTTTTTTTCTAGAAATGCCCAAATCTATTTTCCAACACCATATCATCAGGTACTTAAGCCCTGTGGCCTTTTTGTCTTCTAAAGCCACAATCCTAGAATGGACATGCAGTTCACAATAGCACCTTTCCCCCGGATCCTTTCGGGTTCCTTTCAGCCACCAAAGATTCATTTCAGATTTGTTTCTAGAGAATCCACAAAAATGAGTGAGAAGTGGGTTGACAGACCAGTGCATGCCCTCCTCAGTTCCTGTCACATGGCCAAGAAGACCATCCCCAGGACATGTGTTTATTTGCCATTTCTATTCTGAGTATCGTAGTAACTTAGCAAGCACTCAGCAGCCACTGCTATGCATCATTTTTGTCTTGTGTCAGAAACGGAATGCATCACATCTATTTTGTCCATGAATCCTCTTCACTGTATGATGTAAAGACAGCCAGAGATAAAGCCCAGGTTTATATTAGATGGCGCTGATGGATCAGAGTGGTGTACTGTGAAACAAATACAGCCAGGACCACCTGCAAATGCCTACAGAGCTAACAGAGGTTCCTTTCATGAACGGCTGCAAAAACTGAGTATTAGATGTATTTAGTAGGTAGATGTATTTTAGCAGGATCTGCAGCAGATCATAGATACATACTCTTTGAACATACCGCCAAACCAGCCAATTATCATTCACAGAAGACCAACACTCCTCTCCTAGAACTTCTCAATGAAAATTATGAATTATTAACAGAATCCTAAAAATCTGTGGATGCTACTAAATTGTCATCTTTATTTTAAAAGAATAGGGTTTTGCTTGGCCGGCATGGCTCAGTGGTTGAGTGTGAACCCATGAATGAAGAGGTCACCAGTTCGATTCCCGGTCAAGGTACATGCCCAGGTTGCAAGCTAGATTCTCAGTAGGGGGAATGTGGGAGGCAATTGATCAATGTTTCTCTCTCACTGAAGTTTCTATCCCTTTCCCTTCCTCTCTTTCTCAAATCAATAAAAACACTTAAAAAAAAACTATAGGGTTCTTTTCTATGAAAACTATATTCCTATTTATTAAAGTAAGTGCCCATGTCTTCTTTTTTGCTCTCTAATTTGATAATTATAAAAACTCAAAAAGCTTTTGACTGTAGTTTGCCCACCTCCTCAGAACATTTCCCCTCCCTTTCTGGCCTTATATTATTTTCATTGCTGTTCTTCCTAGTTTTTTCAATTGTTAGCCTTGGTGCATATACTTTTTTAACCCTTCCAAAATGTAGTCTCTGCATCTATAAAAACAAAATGAAACAAAAAAACTACACATAGTACTGCTGTGAGAATTAGAGTTAATAAGAGAATAATGTCAGTAGAGTACTCAGCACAGAGCATAACATAACAGTTTGTAATAAACATCTACTCCCTTTCATCTTCAATTTTTATTAGTTGAAACTATTTTTAATTGCCACTCTAATAAAAAAAATCAAAGAATGGCTTGAGAGTTAATTATACTCAAAAATAAGAAAACTTATTCTCTTAAGCTCCCAAGATTTCAGAAGACTGCTAATATACTTTACAAGAGAAAATCTGAAAATCTCAGTCATCAAAACAGAAAGTTAGAAAAGTAATAACTGTGTGAAATCCACATAATAAAAGTCCTCAGGGATAGACAGCATTGCACAACTCCTGTTTCACAATCTAGAATATAAGAGGGAAAAAGGTCAGAAACAAAAATGCAATTTCTGTTGAAGTTGCTGCTCAGAGACATGTAAGTTTGAAAAGACAAAAAAAATTGCTTCTAAAAATTATTATTCCTCTGACCAAAACAAATTATGTGGTTCAAATATATCTATTAAAATATGATACAATTTTCAACTCAGGCTATTACCTAACATACATAAGTATTTTGAGGGTGTATTAATCCCCCATATTAAAATGAGTTATAAGTATTGGAAAGTTAATGCCCTATATTTAAATTGACCTAATTGTAAAGGTTTTGGATGGTGATACAAAGAATGTCCGCAGTCTTTGCTTTGAAAAATAAACTGATTGAGCCCTAACCTGAGGACTGAAGGGTCCCAGGTTTGATTTCCTTCAAGGGCATGTACCTTGGTTGTGGGCACATCCCCAGTAAAAAGTGTGCAGGAGGCAGCTGATGGATGTTTCTCTCTCATCTAGGTTTCTAACTCCCTTCCTCTCTGTAAAAAAAAAATAAAAATCAATAAAATATATTTTTTAAAAGAAAAATAATTTCATTGATAGAATTTCAAGCAGTAACCAATAGTCTGATGAATGACTTAAGTATGTTTTTAAAAAACCAAACATGTTTCCTATATTTTGTCTCATAATTTTGGAAGGAAAGGACTTCAGAGAGAGCAAACTCTGTTTTATCGTTAGAATATTCTCAATCATTTTTTAAAAGTCAGAAAGAGAAACATTTCCAACAACATTGCCTTATTCTTATAATTGCATGTGAAACTATGAGACTTTAAAGAGGATGTTTTGAAAACTGAGTATTTTAGATAAGCAATTATGTCACTGCTTGTGATAATGACTAAAACTGCCTTCACCAAAGATTTTTGCCTAAATATTCAAAATGCAGACCAACATAAACCACTGAGAACATTTATGAAATCTTTTTGTAGTTTAAAAATGGAGTAGCTGCCCATTTTCCCTCAGGGTACTCTAAAAATAAATTGCCCATTTCTAAAATAATCTATGGATATTACAATGCATATTTTACAGGCAAATGCAATGTGTCAGGAAATAAAAGTATTAGCTCACTGGAAGAATCATGAGACTTTACACTTCAGAAAGCACAAGTGTTTGTGTGGCTAAGCAAAACTTCTAGAACCTTGGGATGGAGAAGCAATATAAAACCATTGATACCATCTCTTTATTTGATAGATAAAGCACAGGAGAAGTTACTAATGCAAGGTGATGTATCTCATTAATGGAAGAATAAAGTCATAACCCAAGAAAGCCTTTGATTCTTGTGCTACCATGGTTAGCTTGAAATAAAGTTAATAATTGATTAGGCCTACATGATGAAGCTTCCATGCCTATTCATCTGTATCTTTTATTATATCATTTAATAAACTGGTAAATGTTCTTAAATGTTTTCCTCAGTTTTTTAAGCTGCTTTAGCAAGTTAATCAAACTCAAAAAGGTGACTTACGGGAACTTTCCATTTGTAGTCAAGCTAGAGGGAAGTTGTGAGTAACCTGAGGACCTACTCCTTACAATTGGCATCTGAAGTGATGGGAGACTAGAACATCCAGATGATGTCTTAGAAGATTTTTTGGTGTACTCCTAACCCCAAATTTGGTGACCAGAAGTGTCACAAATGAAGTGCTCTGTGTGAGTAGTGAAGGACACATCCAGGTGGAAACCTGAGTGGTATTCATCTATGAATCTAGACTGGGCCCAGCCAGTCTGACTCCTGAATTCATATATAAAACAAATGAGCTCAATTGCTTCCCAAGGAAATGCCCATTCTGGATCAACAGTTCTGTTAAAATTATGACTATGATATTTCTCTCACACTGTGGTCTCTCTGGCCACCATGCCTCTCCCACCAATTTCTGCCTTTGTCCAAGAAAGACATCCTCTGCTGCTCTTCACCACTGGTGCCTTCTCCAGCAGCCACAGAGCTTCTCAGTTAAAAGTGACCTGGCCAGCATTCCCAAAATTCTTGCTTAGGTAATAAGAGGTGCTAGAAGCATTTATCTGTAGCACAGTTGCTTTTTAATCATCTTTCCAGAAATTATGTCATAAGACAAAATAGGCAGTACTAAATAGGAACAACAGACAGAATTGCAGGACTGTCAGAGGAGGCCTTTTTGGATAGGTGGGAAATGTGAATTCCTTCCCAGTGAACAATACACAGAAAAATCCCTATATTAAGTGCTTAGCAATAAATCAAGGAAAAGGGCATGAAAATGCAGGGGAAATGTAAAATGTCAAGATAAGATATACAATCCTTAACACGCTTTACTGGACTCATATTTTCTGTATTTACTTCTCCAAATTCATCTCTCATCACTGCTTGTCTTATTCTTAAATACCGAAATACTTGACCACTTGGCCATTGTCAGTTCCCCAAAAATCTACTGAAGGACCAGGGCCTACACCTTTTAGTCTGCCACACACCCCATCCCTGTCAAAAGCTTCTGATAAAGCTACATCTTCCTCCTATTCTCAGGTTAAATATATTTTCTTTTGAAAAGGTCTTCCTGAACCTTGAAGTAGTTATAAGTGCCCCTATGATGGCCTCCAGTGGTTCCTTGTACAATAGTTTCCTTATTAAAATATCTATTGCATTGTACAGTAAGTGCAATTATCTATAACATCATTTGGAATTTAACACCATCTCATGGAGGTTTGGAATGATTTGATCACCTGAGGCAGAGACTGCTAACTCTTTTTAAATACCCATGTTCCCCTCTGCTCCCAGGATGAAGCTAGGCTACATGTCCAACCTCCGATGCTGTTAGGTATGACCATGTGACTCAGTTCTAACAGAATGTGCACAGAAGTGATAAGAGCTATCACCATCTAAACCTTCTATGCAATACTTCCTTTTATAGCCCCTCTTCTTAATCTTGGAAGGAAATGACCCCATGGTGACCGTGGAAGCCAAAAATTAGAATTGCACAATCACCGGCAGTCTAAGTTTCTAAACAATCATTTAAGGAAGAGTCCCTTCACTTAACCTAGAATCGCTTTAGACTTTCACTTGAGAAAAAAAAATAAGCTTCTTCTTTTTAAATATTTATAGCATTGGTATGCACATTAGAAATTTATAAATATATGATGAATAAAAAAATACACATAAGTGGATGAATGAGTAGTTGAATACTTTAAGAAATAAATTCTATTTTTGTCATACTAATAGTATAAAATGGGTAATATTTATTTAATGCCTATTATTTGCTATTTTTTCTAAGATCCTTTGCATAAATTATTTTATTTAATACTCTTAATGATATCCCAAAGTGTGTTTTATTATTATCTCATTGTAAAGTTTAGTAAATTAAAGTTTAAATTGGCTTATTCAGTGCCCAGTGCATCAGAATTATTAAGTGGTGAATTAAGATTCAACGCCAACAATTAGACTCAAAAACCCAAATTTTGACCACTCCAAAATATATAAATTCCATGCCTAAATAACTTATGCAAACAATAAAAATTGTCCTACTACTAACAGAATAAAATAATATTTTATGTTAATAATACTATCTCTTGATATAATCATATTTAGGAAAGAACTAAGAATGATGATGTAGAATACCATCTTATGTGCCCTTTTAAGTACAAGAAACTTAAATGATACATAGAAATACAGTTTTAGATTTAAAGATAAAATCCAAGTGTTAAGGTTTCTAGTGTTATTTTAATCACATAAACAGTGTTTTGACTTCTTCTGGCTCATATATTTTAAAAGAGAACAGCAGTTGCCTTAAAGAATTTTAGATTTCATTAACTCACCAGTTTCATTAAATATATATTGTACAATTAGAGCTTATTCTTAAATCAGTAATCAATTCATGCACATTTAGAGGTCAGCCCTCAGGTTAAAATTCATTCAAAATCACTTTGTTCTCTAAGTTAAGAAAATCCATTGTGACCTAACAGTGTCATCTTCATCATGTTCACAAAAAGCCTCCTCACACAATTGGATCAATATGTATTGTGGAAAGTCTAGACTAGATTAATTGGGTTGGTGCCTATTTGGATTTTAGTCATTTTATTAGGAGTCTCAGACTGGCGTCTAAAAATCAATGCTTTCCAGCGTCAAATTCTAGTACGAAGGGTATGTCAGAGACATTCACTAATTTGATACTTAGCTATTATTTAAGTAACAACACGTGTCATGATAGAAGTAAAACAGATGGTTCCAAAAAGGCACGATATTTATCATTGATTCGTTTAACAATACCTACACTTATTTAGGATAACTGTAATAAAAATTATTTATCTCTGACTCAGTTGATTCCCTCATGTTATAGTGTCTATAATTAAGGCCACTTATCATAATTATTTCTTTAAAATATATCCACCGGTTTGATTCGGTAGATAGAGCATTGGCCTGTGGACCGGCCCAGTTTCGATTCTGGTCAGGGACATGAATCTTGGTTGCAGGCATGTTCCAGGAAGGGGGGGAGGGTGTGTGCAGGAGGCAGCTGATCAATGTTTCTCTCTCATCAATGCTTCTAATTCTCTATCCCTCTCCCTTCTTCTCTGTAAGAAAACAGTAAAAAATATATTTTTTTTTAAATAGGCAAAAAGATATTGTTACAAATCCTGTTTAAATCTGTTTTTAAAACTGTTTAAATAGCTATTCAAAACCCAAAGGATGCGTAGGTGGGTGGTAGATCCTTTTTTAATAATTTTATTGGTTTTAAAGAGAAACAATGTGAGAAACATGGATGGGCTGTATACCCCCTACTAGGGATTGAGCCCACAACCTAGGAATCAAATAATCAATATTTTGGTGCATGAGATGCTGTTTAACCAACTCAGCCACACTGGCCAGGGTGGAAGATCTTTTTAAAATAGATTTTTAAAAATAGTATAATTTTTAGCTTGTATTTTCAAATATAAATATGATTTTATATTAGAGATTAAAAAATAAAATGTTACTTAAATGCTGGAAAAATACAGTAGTATAAATTATTATGGTGGTGACTTTTGAGTGACAGACATTATGAATGTATTAATGTATGTTCAGTAATTGGCTGAATACGGTACATCATTTTTTTTGTATTTGGATTTTCATAAACAACCAAAATCAACTTTATTTTTAAAATCAGTTATGAATAAAATCTGTATCTATGTAAGTGTAAACGCTGTAGAAAGTGGTCTCTGGGGAATGTTTTGTTCCTAAAGAACTGAAGTGTTTTCTATTTTTAAAATTATAGAATACTAAACATTTTAGCTTGGTTTATCATCATAAATATAAAATAGTTCCATTCGGGGGCACCCTGGCTAAGTTCTGGAAAGTCTAGTTTACAAATCAGGCACTCTCCCCTGAGCAAGGAGAACCTAGAATCACTTTTGGCTTTTGCTCAAAGTGGCCGTGAGACGTTCTGGGTTCTCACACTTGTGCAAGTTATGGAATATTTGACGACCAAGGAACAATTTGAAAGAGAACAAGTAATTAAGTATATGATGCAGTGAGACAGATTCATTAGGTCCTAGTAGGCATAAAAGCTGATGCTCGTAGGAAAACCTAAGTGAAAATTATATTCATCAGCATACAACGTATTAAGTGTTATGGACTGAATTGTGCCCTCCTACCTCAAATCACATGTTGAAGTCAAAATAACCTTAAGTGGCTGTGTTTGGAGATGGGGCTCTAAGGAGATAATTAGGTTAAATGAGACATTAATGGTGAGGCCAAAGCTACTAATATTTCTGTCCTTGTAAGCAGAAGAGCTATCAGAGCTATCTTACTGTCCCATGCTCAGAGAAAAGGCCATGTGAGGACACAGAGGGAAGGAGATTGTGTGTAAGCCAACAAGAAAGGCCTCACCAGAAACCAACTCTGGAAGCACCTTGATCTTGGAGTTCGAGCCTCCACAACTGTGAGAGAATAAATTTCTGTTAATCAGGCCCCCCTCTATGGTATTTTGTTATGGCAACCTTGCAGACTAATACAACAGGAAATAGCTGCCATTATTTCTTTCTAAATAGAATTTAGAACAGCCCGAGTGTCATGAAAATAACTCTGCTTTGCCTACCAGAGAATCCATTCTCTTTGTGCAACACATGCATCCCACTGTGTTGTGGCTCCACCTATCTCTCTAACCCCATTTCTTATCCTTTCACTTCCATCTCAATATGGAACTACCCACAGATGTTAACTTTATAACTCCATGTTTTTCCTCTCTTCTGAATTCTTTTCCAAATTCATGTACCTGGAAAATGCCCACCAACCTTCAACACCCCAGGTAAGGGTCACTCTTGCTTTGTGCAGCCTTTCCCAGCCCCTTTAGACACTCCTGGCTCTAATTACACCTGTGTTTTCAGAGCCTTCAGTATTTACATGGTAGTCTGTCCAATTATAATTTTGCTTACACAGGGTGAGGTAAAATTACATTTACAGTTGTGAGTATGTGAGATACAGAGTTTATTCTTGTATTCTTAGTTATTAATTACTGTATTATTTTCCATATGAACACTGTAAACTTTTTGCCCCACCCTACATGTTTTCCTCAACAGCTGGGTAGTTTTTTTTTATTTTTTGTTTTGTTTTGTTTTTAATATATTTTACTGATGTTTTATAGAGAGGAAGAGGGGGGATAGAGAGTTAGAAACATGGATGAGAGAGAATCATCGACCAGCTGCCTCTTGTACACCCCTTACTGGGGATGTGCCCACAACCAAGGTACATGCCCTTAACCGGAATCGAACCTGGGACCTATCAGTCCACAAGCCAACGCTCTATCCACTGAGCCAAACCAGTTTTGGCAACAGCTGGATAGTTTTTAATAACAAGCTTAATGATAGAATTTCCTCTCTTTATTAAGTTGTTGAGAAACTCAATGAAAGTTCTATTATATTAGAGAAAATTCTATTATATTTCTAGTTCCTCATCTGCCATTCTTTACTACCCTTTGGTCAATACACACATATATACACACAAATACACACACATTAACACCTACATACACTGTCTATAAAATAGGGCTTTTATGACAACTACTTATTTCTCAATGTAAATATTTTTCAAGGTGTTCAATTGTTCTGCATTGAGATGATCAATTCTTTAAAAGTTAATCTATAATTATGACTACAGAATCTATTTAATGTGATTGAAACATTCTTGTTGTAATAAAGAGTTGTAATTTTGATGAATGAAGCTGAGAATAGTCAATACTACTCACAGAGCCCGATTCTGGCCTCCCCCACATGGCTATAGACTTTTACTGACAACTAATCCAAAAACATATTTTGGCACTTACAGATTGACAAGCACCTACCCTCACTTACAGAAACTACTTTAAAGGAAGGAATTAGTCTATGCATATGCAAGTATATGGTTATTTAATTGCTAGGTTTTAATCTGATTCTGTTTGTACGTGTTTAAACATCAATGTGAAAGATTAAAATTTTAAAGTACAATGTTAAAATTCACAGTGTTTGTACTGCTGTGAAAGGTGAAAATATATATACAAATAACAGGTACTGCTTTAGTGGCAAATCTTTACTAAATAATATATAGAAAGAAAAATTAATGAAACAGCACACAAATCACATTAACCACTGGTTCTGTTTGCTTTAAGCAGCTTGGTGATCAATACAGTTCTTAAGGCATTTTACAGAGAGAGCACTGCAAATGTGCCTCCCCTGTCCCACAGCTGCCCCTGGAGCAAAGACTTGACCCTTCCTGTTGGACCCAAAGGCTTAGGACTTGACTGGACTCTGAACACTGAAACCCTTTCAGAAGCAAAGGATCCAGGAAGATCCAGTGCTGAAGCGCCTCACCATAAATGGTCAAGTTCCAAAATCTTTCAATTAGATCCTTCCCCACGAGCGATTGCTGTTCTCTGTAACTTCTTAAAACCCTCTGATTGTTAGCCTTCAGGAGTTCAGGTTTTGAGCAATCACTTCCCATTCTCACCCGGCAATAAAAACAGCTCCTATTTCTCCATTGCAATTCTAGCTGTTTAGTGTTTCACCGTGCTGTGCACCAGAAGGCCAAAAGGGAGAAACTCCTTTTTATGTTCGTTACTTAAGAAACTTTCTGAGGAATGATGGTAGGCCATGTTTGGTTTGTATAATATAAGAATTAGTACTTTCCTGTCAATACAATTCTATTTTGTACATTTCAGTTATTATACGTCTACAAATAGTAGTGGCATACTAATATAAAAAAACAACAACAACTTACCTTAGACATATTACAAAAAGTAATTTTCATCTTAAGGCCAATTTTCTTTTGCATTAATCAGAAGTTTTTGCATTTTCTTATTTATATTTTCAAATGTTTATGAAAGTTAAATACACTGCATGGAATACTATCTGTGACGAGACAGATCTGAGAAATTACATAGAGAAGCAGAGCCAAGGCAATAAGATGATATCCTCTTTGAACAGCTTGGGGCAGAGTTCCTAAAAGTGTGTGTGTGGGGGTTCATTTACATATTCTCTGAAACCTGCAAGTCCTCACACTTTACATAGAAACATTGAACTCAGGCTTGATCCATTGTATCCTACCTTTAATACTAGAAGGTAGATGAAGCTCACCAAAAATAATTTTTGTTAGGTCTGCTTTCAGTTCTCCACTCATTCAGCTCCTTCATTCTCCGTTCTCTCCCCTAATCCTTTGTTTAGGTCCAGGATCAGACCTAATTAATCATTTAATTCATACCCACTCTGGTTAACAATCCAGTTCATCTGAAGAGTCCACAGAATGAAACACTGAATCTTACTCATACTCCTATTTATTTCAATGTGTGCTTCCATATCAAAGTCCCCATACTGGATCTCCCAAGTTTCATGATTTTTTACATTAACCTGATCCCTTTTTCTTAGTTCAGTAAAATGATTCTATGTTCAAGATAACATATTTATATGACTACTACATAATATAAAACATGGTGCAATGAGAAAAGAACACTTGAGTATGAGATAAGAAACAAAAGACTACTGCTTTGCTTCTATCTTTATAGATCTTGGTTACATCACTTGCTATCTCTATTTCTTTATCTGGAATGATAATCCCAGATTCTCTACTGGTTTGCTATGATGAATGCAATAGCAGGTACAAAAAATGCGCTATAACTGTCATGATCCCAATATGGACTATTCTCATTAATCATTTATAAAGTCTTTGGCTGAGGCCATAGGAACTTAGGCTTATTTAAAGGCAAAACTGTCTAACTTTGAGTAATCTGCATTGTACCTAAACTTTGGTCTCTGAATGCATATAATACATTAAGATAATCCTACCTTGTAGAATTAGTTTACTCATTTCATAAAACAATATAAATAATTCTTAGTCTAATGCCTGGCTCTGGTAAATGCTCAAAAACTCATAATATTTTCAAATAATGACTGAGATTTGGAGTAGGTATTGGCATTACTATTTTTATTTAATTCAATTAGATTAATAAAAACTGTGAAATTATAATGCCTGAGAAATTTAAAATACTAAAGCAGAGTACTGATCCAAAGGATACTTATGTAAACTAATCTAAAATGTTTCTTCTCTTATTCATATATCTTATAGATGTAAAGGAAAGAAAAACACATAGGTGATGCAATGCCTCAGTTCATAGCTCCTTTCATCAACTGATAAGCAATGAGCAGAGCTAAACAAAATCCTTGTAGCAACAGGGAGAGAAAGAGATTTTTCTTCTCTCTCATTGTAGCCTAGAGATTTGTGGCTGAGAAAATGACTAGGTAAGTAAGCAAATAAAAGACCACTTAGGAACCACAAAGAAACATAGAAACTCTTCCCAGAGTATATTGTGTATGCTGGTTAGATGTATCAGCATTGTTGACTTTAGCTCCATGCCCATATTTCATATGAATTAAAGTGGAGGGAAGCACCCCAGAGAATTAATACTAAAGGTATCCCAGAAATTACTGGAAGGTGCATTTACAATCTTCCTTCGCTTCCAACTTATCTTGGAGAAAAGGAAAGATGTTTGGCTACAATATGTATATTCTAGCAGATGTCCATTAACATTTTCTCATGAAATTAATTTGCTGGAGAGACTCAGATATAATGTTCCAACTTCGTAGAAATCAAAATTAATATTAGACAAATATAATTTGCCTCTTGGCCTCAATTTGCAAGTTCATCATCTTGAACCAAGGTAAACAATGAGTAAAAGTAAAAGAAAGAAGCCAGTGAACTGAAGGAGACCATTGGTTTCAAGCAAACCCCTTTACTTCTTGAAGTGCTTGGACCCACAGCACTTTTTATTTCCTTACTTACCAAGGGCTTGGTTTCATCTTCATCTTTGAAATAATATAGCTGATCTCCCTTGAGCACAAACCAGCGGGTATGCCAAGTCTTGACAAAGCCTCCTTGCTTCCTCAGCCACCCACACTTGACTGCATTATTCCGCCCTTGGCCTGGTTGGGGGTTCTCAGTGGAGTCGTTGTTCTCTTCCATGATCAAGCTGATGGACTTTCCTATTTAACAAACAAACAAAAGAAATAATAAGGTACTTGATATATTCACTCCAGAAAATCATTCCTATCTCTTAAAAATTAAAAAAAAAAAAAAAAAAACAGGATGAGGAGTAAAAAATGTATAGCAACTCACTTGCCAAGTTTCTAGAAGCAAACCACAGACCTGACAACATTGTGCCTGGGGAAAACTTGGAGAGAGTTCGTTGTGTCTTCCCTAAGTGAGCTAGTCAGCTGGGCAATAAAATCCCTTTTTTATGATACTAAGTAGAACTGAAGATTAGAAAGTTATGGAGGTAATGTGTTAAGAAGTAATTTTTTAAAAAACTAAAACAACCAACAAAAACCATAAGTCTCATGATAATGAGCCTCTATGTCTGGTGTGTACTGATGGGGGCCCGTTTGCGCAGGTCTGATTATCTGAGCAAACACTAGCATAACACATGTTAAAGTTTAAAGGGACTATTTTAAAAACCACAATGGAAGACATTTGTTTTGCATATGTGAAAATTTTTCAAGATGTATCTGGCCCCTTTCCCCCAAAGTGTATCCTGTTTACAGCTTCGTTGGACGGTCAGGAATTAGTGCAGCTGAAAAAGTTTAGGGAGAAAAAAATAAAATTAAAAAAATAAAACAAAGACCCCAGCTCAGCCAGTTGAGTTTTCTTCAAATACCAGGACTACGTCAATTGCATGTTGAAGAATGTTGCAAGTTTATGTGTGAAGGAGCATAGGACTGTACACACTATACATAGCAAGGAAGTGAGTTTATTGTAGAGAAAAGTCTTAATCAACGGGAGAAGCTAAACTGCCACAGTAAAATGGGGAAGTGGCTTTCTGGGAGAACCAGGGCTAAGAATAAAATATATTTTCTTGCCCCAAAGGTTTTCTGCAAATTCTTATTAATATTGCATATTTTCATGAAAAGTCCACCCTTACACTTGTATCGTTGATGAACATATAAAGATACAGACTAAGTAATAAAACAGAATATTCCTATTTTGGCATATCCAGGCACAAAGCTCCTACTTTTCTGCTTGATTCCAGAAAACAAGCTGACTTTTTATCTAGTCCTTTTTTTCACCATTGATTCCCCGCTCCCCCCCCCCATTGATTTGTATGTACATAGTCCTAATTATCAATTCCATGAAGTTCCCTTTGTCCGCTCTTAGTTACTTAAGTTTCTTCTTTGAAGTTTCAGGTTCAGACCTTTCATTATTGGGCCTTAAGTTTCTGACTTTAGTCCTGCCCTCCCAGTTGCAGAAATGAAGCAGAACTTTGGGTCCAATTAATCAGGTTGTGAGCATCTCAACCATCTTCTCTGTAGTTTTTCCTCTTCCACTGGCATGCATTCCAAGCTATCTCCATCCTTGCTTTCATCTCCATCTCTATAAACCACCGTTAAGCTTCAAGTAGGCCACTTGACCACCATCTGTCTCATTCAATATTCACTTTTTCCTTTTTAAACCAAAACATCTTTCTCACTAATAAGCTCTCATCTCTATAAAACATCTTGAAACTTCCTTTGCTGCACAAGGCATTCCCAAGACAGAAACACCTTACTGCAGGAAGCATTCCTCCGCCGTGTGCGTGCATGTGTGCGCAGATTGGATCATGCCCAATGCTTCAGTTTGTTATGCCCTCAGGGCAGGAACTTTCATCTCATTTCTTTTACGTTACTTGACCAATTATAAGGAGCCATGTAAAGCTCACTCTAAATGAACAGTGAATGCTTAACATAATTTAGATAATAAGTATGCTTATTTAGACCACTCTAAGTAATTGTTTTGGTCTCCTGGTATTTAAATTGTTCAAATCTACACAAGTTGTTATTTCATCAGCACCTATTGATTCTTTGAACAAATACCTTCACTTATAAAGTTGAACTTATAAGGGCATTCCTTAAAACAAACATTCTAAAACACACACACACACACACACACACACACACACACACACATCCCTAGAATTCATGCACAACAGACTCTTTCCTTTGCCCCTTCTCCTTTTTTTTTCTTTCCTCTTAAAATTCATGTTTTCTATTAAGTTTGAAAAATCTCCTCTAAAATTCTTCAAAGTAATTAGAAACCTACCATCAATAATGTAAAAATACAACTGCCCATTTTTGTTTATACCTACCATTAATGCCTTAGAAAAAAATGTGTGCACATTAGAACATTGTTTAGAATCCTTCTTACATAAGCTGTTTACAAGTCTGGTGAAACCAGTGACAGCATCGCCCACTGAACTCCTGGCTATGCTGTCTCTAATTTCATAACTTCAGAATGCATCAGCAAGTATTTTAGTAGTACTAATTGTAACAATTCATTAAACAGAAATGAAAACAAATTGTATCATATCTCCAAGAGAAAATAATGCCATGACTATTGCTGGATGAGTAAAACTAAGGTTTACTAAAATACTATAATTTTTATAAAGGAGTCTTGATATTTCTTCACAAGTTAAATGGCTCAAATTCTACCCTGACAATGACAATGCTGGCCTGATAATTTCTAACTATTGTGCCTTTCAGCACACTGAAATTCATCACCTCTCTAATCCCATACACTTAAGGACACTAGATATCCTCAGCACTTCATACCATGTCTGGCATATAGTGAAGCTCAATCAATGTTTGATGAATTAATAAATATTGCAATAGGTTTTGTGTTAGATATCTAAAAGTGAACATGACCTTCTTAAAAACCTGCCCTGTCCCATTTACTGATCTTAGTAAATGGCACCATGATACATACAATTGAAAAAAAATAATCATCTTTGAGTCCTGATTCCTCATCATGAATATCAGATCCATCAGTAAATTCAGAAATATTTTCAGTAAATTCAGAAATATTTTCAGATCCATCCCTCTGGGTCCATCTCCATTGCCACCTTATGATCCAAGATATAATTATCTTTGACTAAATGATTCTCATAGCCCTCCAACTGGTTTCACAGCTTCCATTTTAAACCACAAACACTAAGACAAGGGCACATGCTCACACATATTTTATTCTCCACAAAGCAGTCAAAGTGAGCTTTTAAAAATTTAAATCAGGTAATGATTCTCTACCCTTAAAATCTGATGGGATCTGACTATTCTTTTAAAATCTAGAGTCTTACCATGGCTTACAAATCAGGAATCATGTGGCACCTATTTATTTATTAAGTTATATTTTTATTTATTTCAGAGAGGAAGGGAGAGGGAAAAAGAGAGACAGAAATATCAATAATGAGAGAATCATTAACCGGCTGCCTCCTGCATGCCCCACATTGGGGATCAAACCCACAACTCCGGTATGTGCTCCCAATTGGAATCAAACCAGGGACCCTTCAGTCCAAAGGCTGACACTCTATCCACTGAGCCAAACCAGCTAGGGAGAGGCACCTACTTATTGATCTAACCTCATCCCATCTTCAGTACCCCCCTTCCAACACACACACATACACACACACACTCTTAAAAGCTCTGATGCAAACAACCACACCAGCTTACTACCAATTCTGAAAACACCCAAGTCCTTTATGCCTTAATTATTGATACTTGCTGATCTCTCCCTAAGCTACTCTGCCCCATGCTGTTTGAAGGCTCACCCTTTCTCATTCTTTAAGTCTCAGCCTGAAACTACTTCCTCCCAACAAGGCTTTACTAATCACCCGGAGAGTTACTTACCCTCTTGTTATTCTCTATCACTGAACTCTGTCCTCTGTCTTCCTAACACTTCTTTAAATTGATATTTCTTTAGCTGTTTATGGCTAATCATACCTCCAGGAGATCGTTAGCTTTAGGAGGCCAAGGACTTGCTTTTCCTTACTGGAGTTTACCCAGTACCTTTAAGAGTGTTCACTTGGTGTTCAGTAAACAATGTGAACTTGGTGAATGAAGCTATGTAACAACCACAGTAGAATTCATACAAGCATATTTTGGAGAGTCTTTACATTGCATTACATTTCTTAAAGAAGATTGTATACTTTAAGAACTGGATTTACTTTTCTCTGACATAGGGGAATTTAGCATCAAAACTGTTCCTAAACACAATGTCAAAATCTTCAAATTTAAATGAACCTGAAACAGTCCTTTATGAATAAACGTAACATTCAATATTTACACATGTTAGCCTTGTAGGAAATGCATGCAGTCAATAGTGGTTAAGCATGACGAAAAGTAGAACGTACTCATTCAACTTCTCAGAGAATAATGTAACTGAATCTCCACTGGGAAAGGATTTTCGCTGTGTGGGGGCAGCTGGATGGTACCTGAGGTTACAGAATAGAACTATTAACTACGGTGTTTAGCATATCAACCTAACAATGACAATATAAAAATAACATAAATTTTTACTCTAAACTAACAAAATATAATTGAAAAGTTGTGTCTTCATACCAGTCTTAGAACAGAGCCTTCATGATGGCTACTGTGCCATATCAGGGCTTAGAAAATTACCATCCTTTGATGGGTTCATAGCTTTGAATTATTTTCCAGGCATGGAAACTGATTTGTACATCTATGTGTATGGTTCTTTTTTTTTCTTTTCTTTTTTTTTTGCATCCAGATGGTCTAGGAACACAACAGTATTCCATGATGCAATCTGAGATGAAATTCCTGCTTCTAACAGAATTTCTTAAAAGTCCAACAGCCACACATATAGGTATTTCTATTTGTGACTTCAATAGAGAATATATAAACATGCATGTAATCAAAGATGTATAAAAATAGAATGCCATATGCCATAGAGTTGCAGTGTGTTTGGATTCATCTATGGGACTACACATGTCTAGCAAACACAAGAGACTGACAAAGAAGGAGTGGGCTAGGGAGTCGGTCAGAGAAAGACAAATACCATATGATTCCACTTAGATGTACAATAGAATCTAAAGAACAAAATTGAAATAGACTCATAACCACAGAGTGGACTGGTGGCTGCCAGAGAGGAAGAGGGTTTGGGGACTACGTGAAAAGGTAAAGGAGTTAAAAAGTACAAATTGCCCAGACCAGTTTGGCTCAGTGGACAGAGCGTCAGCCTGAGAACTGAAAGGTCTCAGGTTTGATTCCTATCAAGGGCATGTATTGTACCTTGGTTGCAGGCACATCCCCAGTGAGAGGTGTGCAGGGGGCAGCTGACCGATGTTTCTCTCTCATTGATGTTTCTAACTATTCTTCTCCCTTCCTCTGTAAAAAATCAATAAAATATATTTTTAAAAAGAAGTACAAATTGGCAGTTACAAAGAGTCACAGGGATGTAAAGTGCAGCATAAGGAATATAGTCAATAATATTGTGATAACTATTATGTATCCTGCCAGTTGTGTTACTGGAAACATTGAAGGGAATGCTATGTGAAGTATGTGACTGTCTAACCACTAAGCTGTGCACCTGAGATTGACACAAAATAAAATTAAATATGAGAAAAAAGAAAAAAAGAAAAAGAAAAAAAAGGAGGAGGGAGCTAGATGGAAAGAGAAGGAAGAGAGAGAACTTAGGGCATTAGCAGTTTCACCATGAAGGCCTCCACTACACTCAGTGAACACATGGTCCCATTGTGGGAGGCCTGTGCTTACAGCCAGTGTCAGTTCCCCGGGCCTCTGTGGGGTGTGTCCCTGTGCAACCGTGACCCTGGAGTTTCAAAGTTCATATGATTTCACATGGTGAGACCCTTCAACACAAACTACTCGAGTTGTTGAGTGAAAGAACAGTGATCTGTTCTATCGCTCTGGGGGAAAACAAAAATCAAACTGGCAGGTTTGATAAAATACTGCAATTTGTGAGAGATGTATGTAACTTTCAAGTGTAATTCTGTTCAGATCCAATTGTTGCCTTTTGTTGACACTAGAACCTAACTCCTTTGTAAAATGAATGTGATTGCACTGTTTACAAAAGCCAATATTTATCTGAATTCTAACCTTTCTTATTTAACAAAAAAACAAAAAAAACAAAACCACAACTCGGTCTTGTAGCTGTTGCTAACAAGCTGGTTTGTCAGGCAGGTTTGTACATTTTATTGTGCTGTACATCTCAATGCTAGCATAGATCCTTCCTATGGGTAATGGTTCACAAAGCAAAGCATAAGGAAGGGATGAGATAATGCGTGCATGTATGCATGCATATGTTTATATGTGTGTGCATGTGCGTGCATACCTATGGGTATGTGTGTGTGGAGTGGGTGTGAGTATATATAATATACACTGTGTGTGTTTTCTCCATAAGGCAGAAAATTCTTAAAAGGCAAAACATTTGTTGAGATTCTTTTCTCATTTTTCTGAAACTCAGTTCCATGCCACTGGAAGACATGTATGTATATTCCTGCAGACCCCACGCACATCCTTTGATGAAATAAAAAACATTAAAGAGCTTCGCCACTCAATGTTCAGGGAACAATCTGATAATGGTATATTACAGTCAACCTGTGAACGTATAGATTTATTTTTATTATTTTCCAGGATATTTCTTCAATAACTACAATTATTTACCTATTTTAAAACTCAATATTCTAAATATTTAAATAAGTTCAGGCTTGATCTGGCTTTCTCTCTCTCTGCCCCACTCCCTTTCCTCTGGCAAATGCCAAGAGATGGCTGTGTAAGCACGCAGGGGGAAGGTGCTCCCTGCAGGCCAGGAACAAGCCTCACCAGAGCCTGACCTACTGGCCCCTCAATCTAGTCCTCCAGTCTCCAGAACTGTAAGGAAAAACCTGTCTGTCATTTATGCCACCCAGTCCATACCATTTGTTATGGCAGCCAGAGTAGATGAAGGCAATGCACATCTACGAAAGAGATGTATAGGAAAAAACTAAAAAGAACTAAGTCTTAGAAGCTTGTCGTAAGGTAACTGCTAACTAAAGAAAACTGATGGGTGAAAAACAGTTCACTTTCTGTCCCTCACTCTCGACCACATTGCCTCTTCAATTGAAGAATGAATCAAACCGAAGTGCCTACAGGGAATAAGCAAGCTAGGTCTGATATTGCAGAGGCTCCGGTGGAAATTGTTTTAGCTGCAAAACCAGTTCCAGGAGCCTAAGTCTGTTTTCAGGATGCAATTGTATTTCTTAAAGCACCTTGGGTTGCCTCGCACGGTTGGTTGTTCTCACTGCCAGGATTTCACGGTTAACTTTGTTTTAAGGTTCATTTCTTTTACTTTTACTTTTCAATTACATTTTACATGCAATATTATTTTGTAATTGTTTCAGATGTACAGCATAGTAGGTAGGCAATCATATACTTTATAATATTTGATATTTCAAGTACCCACCTGGCACCATACATAGTTATTGTAATATCATTGACTATATTCCCTATGTTGGACTTAAATCCCTGACAATTTAGTGACTATAAATTTATAATTCTTATCTCTTCACCCTTTTTACCAAGTCCTCCAATCCCTCTCCCCTCTGGCTATCATCACTCAGTCTCTGTATCTATGAGTCTGTTTAAATGTTGTCTGTTTATTCTGATCTTCAGATTCCACATATAAGTGAAAGTATATGGTATCTGTTTTTCTCAGACTGGCTTATTTCACTCAGCATAATATCGTTTAGGTCTAGCCCTGCTGTAGCAAATAGTAAGATTTCGGGGTTTTTTTTGTGTGTTTTTTTTATGGGTGAGTAACATTCCATTGTATAGATATACCACATCTATTTTTTTTTTAATTTATCCTTCAGCTCCTATACAAAAGCTTCTCTAGTGCCACTGCTATCCCCTACCTAGACATCCCCCTTCCATGATAACATCATCATTATGGACATCATCTTTATCATCTGGTCATATGCTTATTACTTTACAGTTTTCTATACCATAACTCATTGATGTTTCATGGAACACCCCAAACTAACCAGAATATACTGAATGTACAAAGGTTTGTTGAATAACTGTGAATGAATGAAGGAATGAGTCAGCCTTTGGGGCCTACTAGAATTGACCACAGAGGCCTCAAAGTTCTCCAAAGTACAGTGTAAAAAAAGTCCTGGATATTTTATTATTAGACAACAATGCAAGCACTTCAGTCCAATTCTCCCACCTACACCTAATCCTTTCAGCTTGTAGAAGAAGAAAATAAAATTGAACTTCAGAAACTACTGAGTTTCTGTCTCACTGGTGATGCTAACGCTACTCATAATTTGAGTTAAAAATAAACTTTTTTTTCTTAAAACTGAAGGTGTAAGCATGAAGAGAAGAGAGAAATTGAGTAAAGTACAGTTTAAAGTAGTCACCAGAAGAGCACACCTGGGGTAACTTTAACAGTAATAATTTTTGTAAATGTGCAGTTATTTTCCTGAGGAA
Organism: Pipistrellus kuhlii; assembly: GCF_014108245.1. Classification (NCBI taxonomy): domain Eukaryota; kingdom Metazoa; phylum Chordata; class Mammalia; order Chiroptera; family Vespertilionidae; genus Pipistrellus; species Pipistrellus kuhlii. The sequence goes on from NW_023425404.1 coordinate 147,722,118, forward strand.
ACACTAAATATCCTGTTGCTTGATTCATTAGAAATTATATTGTCCAAAACATCAGGAAATAGAAAATTATGTATATGTTGGGATGAATCAGGAATGCCAATTTAAATTTTATACTTTAGCATCAATATTTTCATATTCATTTGGTAAGAAATCAGAATGACTTAATGGGATTAATTATTTACAAGAAAACTTCTTTTATGCATTTACTTTGTTTTTGTTGTATGTAAAATGCTTTATACTTTGTAGGGAAGATCTTCTCCCTCTTAAGGAGATTTTTCATTCAATAAGAGGAAAAGTATTTTAATATATACTACGATAGGCTCCCCACCTCCACATCGAGGAGTAAAAATGAGAACTATTGGAATTCCCAATGCTGATAACCTGAGTAGAAACGAAAATCAAATCAAAACACTTTACTAAGTGCTTTGATTGCAAGCTCATGTCAGACATCATTAATTAATCACAGTTCTTTTTCTTGCAGAACCTAGACACTCCCAAATGCCGTCTCAATACAACAACTCTAAATAGTCACATCAATCAATCGCATAGGAAAAGGAGAGGGAGACTATTTGTTGCTTCAATTCTATAAACAAACCAAGAACTTATATAAAATAGAAACTCAAGTACTTCCTAAGAGAGAATGCCATTTGAAATGAGCAAAGAAGAAAAAATCATCTCCATTTTCTTTCTTTCTTAAATTGAGTTAAAATGAACATAACATTACACATATAAGATTCTACATTTGTATATGCAGTTATTCACTAAATAACAACAGGGCTACATTCTTAGAAATGAATCATTGGGGATTTTGTGTTTGCACACACATCATAGGGTACACTTACACAAAACTGGATGGTAGAGCCTCATTCACACCTAGGCTTCATAATATAGCCTATTGCTTCTAGGCTACAAACCTACACAGCATGTTACTGTGCAAAACTACATGAGATAAAACCAAGCACAAGAAAAAATGAAGCAATCAAGAAAAATTGGAAACAAGATGTGTAAGGCTACTGCCAGCATCACACAGCATACTGTTTTAGCAATTAGTAGAAAGAGTGCACTCTAAAATAATGATAAAAGTATAATATAGAAAATACAGAAACCGATAACATAGTTGTTATCATTGTCAAGTATTATATACCATACATACTGCATATGACTGGCATTACAGTATGTATCTCACCAGTATCACCACAAACACATGTGTAATGTGTTGTGCCATATGTTAAGGTGGTGATGCCATCACTGTCATAGTAATTTTTCAGTTCTGTTATAATCTTACTAGAGGCCTGGTGCTGGAAGGGGGTCTGCCCCCTCTCCGTCCAGGATCCCTCAGGGACAGGAGGTGACCTAGCGATCAGGGGAAGGAGATGCCCCATCACACCTCTGCTGTTGCTACTGCTGGTAGTGCAAACCTTGGCCAGCCCTGGTTACCTGCCGGATCTGGGCAGCTGGGCAGCCACCATCTAAAAGTTTGCCTGCACTTTGGGCTAGCCATAGGTGGCTGGGGGGATGAAGAGATTTGGGAAAGGCACATGGAGTGGCTGGGCCTGCCTGGGGGCGGGCCTGGCCTTGCCATGCACCTGCTGCTTGAGCGGGGCTGAGGGGACTGGATGCCGCCATTTTGTGGCTATGGGCACCACCATATTTGAGTGTGGGGCAGTCAATTAGCATATTCCCTCCTTATTAGATAGGATGGGACTGCTATCCACCAGATCCATTCTTTTTTTAAAATATATTTTTATTGATTTCAGAGAGGAAGGGGGGAGAGAGAAAAAGAGAGATAGAAACATCAATGATGAGAGAGAATCGTTGATTAGTTGCACCAAGCCCACAACCCCGGGCATGTGCCCTTCACCAGAATCAAACCTGGGACCCTTCAGTCCCCAGGCTGACACTCTATCCACTGAGCCAAACCAGCTTGGGCCATCAGATCCATTCTTGACTAACATGTCATTATGTGTGCATGGCTGTATTGCAAAATGATCATCACAGTAAGTCCAGTTAACATTTGGCACCATACACAGCTACTTGTGATGAGAACCATCAAATCCACTTTCCTAGATACTTTTAAATATGCAATGCAGCATTATTACCTATAGTCACATGCTCTACATTACATAAAAATATGGAATGCTTCATGAATTCGCCTGTCATCCTTGTATAGAGGCCATGCTAACTTCTCTGTATTGTTCCAAACTGGGTATATGTTCTGCTAATGTGAGCACAAAAGTCATCTTCTTTTAAGGAAGAACTAATAGCTTGCTGAGAGCTCAAAGTGGGCAACAGTCATTGCATCACAAAAAAAAAAAATAAATCTGAAGCAGAGAAAAGGAAATAGGAGTTGGATGTTCATTATTTCATTTTAATTAGTCCAATCTATTACTAGAGCCTTAAAAATAAGATCAGAAACCCAATTTTTATAAACATCTTAACTTTTCAGCTTTTGTGTGTCCCTCCCCACCTCTTACTCATAGTTCAAAATTTTGCTTTGAAAAGCTGTCTCCAAGAAACAAAGAGATTTCCCACACCTAAATCTGAAGAGTAATGGGATAATAATACCCACAGGATGGGGAAACAAGGGCAGCAATGAAGGAGAGCTTTTGGGAGAAGTGTGTAAAAGGGTTGGGGGATTCGCAAAGCTGAACAAGAGGAAAACTGAGAAAGAACAAATGGAAAGTCTGGCTGAGGTGGGGAGAACCCTATCAGCTGGGTCCTCTGCTCACAGAGAGAAATAACCTCCGGGCCTGTCACTTACAGAACTGCTCTGTCTCTGTCCCCTCATGGTCACATTTTTAATCTTAGATAAAAATGCAGACAATAGGGTGGTGAAGGCTTGGGGCAGGGCAGGAACCAGGGATAAAGGGTAAAGTGGGGGGGAAAGGGGGAAATATCTGTAATGTTCTCAACAATAAAGATTTTTTTAAACTTATCTGAAATACTTGTTTAAAAAGTTATCTTTATTGTTGAAAGTATTAGAGATGCCCTCCCCCTTTTATTTTCCCATTGACCCCCTCCACCCTACATCGACCCTCCCAGGCTTTCATCATGTCTGTGTCCATAGGCTATACATATATGCATATAAGTTCCCCATTAATCTCTCCCCTCCCACCAACCAACCCCTGTCTTTCTTAAATACTACTTTTAATGTCAGATTTATTTAAAGAATCCAATGCAAGAACATCAGATATGTTGTCAATTATATTATCTTTTCAAGACTGTCTATGGAGCCAGCTTTTTATTCAACCACACTTTACAAGTAGGTAACTTGAGATCGTCATTTGTCTACAACAAACTCAGATTTTTCTCCTTCAAATGCAAGCTGTATGGTATTTAATGATTTCCAATAAGGACCTCTTCTTTATCAATTAATCCTAAGAGTTGAACATCATCAGCCTTCTTTTACAAGTTCTGGAAAATCACTTTTCACTCTAAGAATATTGAAATACTGACAATATAATTCTTTCATTAGAATTTAAGGTAAGTGGGGAGATGTCAAAGTGAAAAAAGTTTAACTGCAATCCCCCTTTATTCAGCATCATTCCCATTATCATTCACTTTGATGTATTAAACTTTGATCTGTGAGAAGGTGCCATTATTCTCATATAATTTGAACATATTATAGTTCTTCAAAATATCTAATTAATACACACTAAGTTTTAGATAAACTGAACAGAAACCTAGCTTTCATACACTTGAATATATTTAATGAGCAGTTCAGTGAAAGATAAATACTATCCATAAAAAGACATTTTTTAAAAATATGAAGCTTTGTGGGACATATGATTTGGCATGTCCAGAGCCTATCTTTGAGAAACACTCTTTTGTGCCATGCTGTTTCCCTTGGTCGCACCATCCCACTGCCAGAATGTGGATCACACATAGGTCCCGGGCTGCCTAGCAACAGTGACCAGGCCAGCGAGTGGACATGTGACTGAAACATTACCAAGTGGGGTCCTTTCTTAGGTCAGCTATACAGACACATGATGGATGAGCATCTGAGGCTAAAAGCAGTCACCTCCCCTGCCCAGTAGAGGAAAGCTGTCTGCAAAATGCGGCTGTTCAGAGACAAGCAGATGTGAGAGAAGAAAGGAGACAGCTCTGGAATATCCATCCCAGTTCTAATTTCTGAAGTCCTGGCCTGTGTGTACCTTCATTGGATCCTACAATATATTTTATAATTCCAACCAAAGTAAACAAATGAAGTCCTGCTTGTTTAATCTTGTTTGAGTTACTTACTACCCTAGAGAATCTTGATTAATACAAAACACACACACACACACACACACACACACATAAAATCATTTCTGAAAATTTTTCCTTAAAATAATAGAATTCTAGGCTTACAACACAAAGCTAATCCTACTTTGCATTGAACACAAAATTAATTCAGGATAAATAGTAAGACTAAATTTAAAAGCTAAAACTTCTAGAAGAAAACTGGAAAACAAGTTCACAATCTCAGGGAATAAAGTGAGTTTTTTTTTTAAAAGAATATAAAAATAACTATAAAAATTTATACATTAGACTTTATTAGGAATCTGTTCATCAAAAGGCATCATTACAAATGAACAGGCAAGCCAGTCACTGTTAGAAAATAGTTGCAAAACATATATCTGCCAAAAGAATTAAATCCATAATATGTAAATGCTTCCTATGACTATATAATACAAAGACAAAAGAAAGAATTTAGAATATAGAAAAATTCATGTAGACACTTAACAAAGGAAGATATACAAATGACCAGTTCTCATGAAAAAGTTCCAGCATCCTTATCCATCAGAGGAATGTATATTAAGATCCAATGAGATGCAATAACATAAACATGTAAATGGGTAAAATTTAAAACAGACTGATAATACCAAATGTTGGTGAAAATATGGAGCAACCAGAATTTTCATACATTTGCTGGTATAACCACTTTTGTAAAAGGTTTGACAACATCTTGTAAAGTTAAACATATGTCTGCCTATGACTTAGCAATTCCAACCATAGATGTATAAACAATAGAAATGGAATTCATATGTTCACAAAATATTTGTACAAAACTGTTCATAGTAGTTTTATTCATATTAGCCCCAACTTGAAATAGTCCAAACAGTGCCCAACAATAATGAATAGATAAACAAATTTAAAAGCTGAAACTTCTAGAAGAAAACCACACAGTGAAATACTCTTTAGTAAATAACAAGAACCAAATTATACATACACATAACACCATAGTTTTTATAATGAGTAAAATAAGCCAGATAAAAGAATATACATTTTATGATTCCATTCACATGAAGTTCTAGAATAGACCAAACCAGTCTCTGGTTGTAGAAATAAGAAAAATGGCTACTCTTCAAGTGGTGGATATTGACTGTAAAGGGGCATAGGGGACTTTCTACGGTTATGGAAAAGCCTAGTATCTTGATAGGACATGAGTTACATGAATATAGACATTTGTTTAAACTAATTAACTATATTTCTAATTCCAATCTTAAACCACAAGACACATTCTTATCTTCCCATTTCCATATTTGTAACTTCCTTTTCCAATAGTGACAAACCTGGCTTTCCTTTATGTTCAACATATATATGTATTTGCTCAACTTGTAGACATTTGTCTAAACTAATGAAATATACACTTCAGATCTGCACACAAATTATGTTGTTTTAATAACTTAAAAAACCCTTGGAAAATATTGAATTCTATTTAGTAGGCTTGTTTTGTACTAATTGTTATGGATTAACAATTCTGAAATTAACTTCTGTGTATTTCAAGTCGAACAAGTAAATATATGTGTTGAACAAAATGGGAAGCCAGGTTTCTCACTATTGGAAAAGGAAGTTACAAATATGGACATGAGAAGACAAGGATGCATCTTGTGGTTTGAGATTGGAATTAGATATACCATTATTAACTTAAGGCATATAATATGATTATTTGTTTTATACACATACTAGAGGCCAGGTGCACAAAATTTGTGCATGGTGGGTGGGGCCCCTCTGCCCAGCCTATACCTTCAATCCGGGAACCCTCAGGGGATGTCCAACTGCCAATCCCAGGGATCGGGCCTAAACCAGCAGTTAGACATCACTCTCACAATCTGGGACTGCTAGCTCCTAACTGCTCACGTGCCTGCCTGCCTGATTGCCCCTAACTGCCTCTGTCTGCTAGCTTGGTCACCGTCAAGTGCGCCCCCCCCCCCCTTGCTAGCCTGATTGCCCCTTACTGCCCCCTTTGCCAGCCTAGGCACCCCCAACTGCCCCCCCCCCCCCGCTGTTTGCCTGGTCATCCATAGGTTCCCCCTGCTGGCCTGGTTGCCCCCACTGCCCCCCTGGTGGCCTGGTTGCCACTTACTGCCCCCCCCTCCCCTACCTGCCAGCCTGGTCACCCCACTCAGCCTGCTATACAGTTGTTTGGTCATCCCTCACTAATTCCCCTGCTTGCTTGGTTGCCCCATGCAGCCTTCTGTTTAGTCATTTGGTCATCCCTCACTAACCCCCCTGCCAGCCTTGTTGCCCCATGCAGCCTGCTGTTTGATCATTACTGTTACTGTGAGGGCATCCCAGATAATTTGTATATTCCTCTATTATTGGTATATATAGTGTAGTGATGACTACAGTCAAGCTAATTTATACATAACCTTATCATGTAGTTACCATTTTTGAGTGTGATGAGAGAATCTGAAATCTACTCTCAGTATTCAATAAAGTATTATTAACTTTAGTGATCAGACTGTACATTAAATCTCTAGAATTATTCACCTTACCTAACTGCAACATTAAACTTTAGACCAAGATTACATGGTTTTTAACAGATAGCTACATAGACATAGAAATAAATATAGATACACATTTACTAATGCTATTAACTGAGAGGGCCTAGAAGTAATGGCATACCAGTAACATTGAATAAATACACTTATTGTCCAAACATTGACTTGTGAGTGCAATGTACTATAAAATGGAAGCATGACTACTAGGATGAGAGGTTCATTCCAGGGGTTGGTCAGGAAAAGTATCAGATAATCCTAGAATAATATGTTCCAGAAAGTCAGGAAATACTCAATAATCATGTGGAAATATTAAAAGGCTACAGAAACTAGTTTGAAATGCTTTTCAAACTAGTCAAAATGGGAAAGTTTGAGAGTCTATTGAGCCAAACTGGTCTCGGCATAAGTTTGAGAATCTAAATAAATAATGACAGTATGGGTAATAACTGTAGAATAAAAGATAAGAGTGCATCAGTTCTGTTTACATAATAAATAAATAAACAAGCAATTAAACTAATAGAAGACACAAGAAAGCTCTTCTTTTCAGAATGTCAACTAATAGATATATGGAAACAATCACAAAGTTAAAAATTAGAAATGGATGCAAAAACTAGTGCTAAAGTTTTGGTGGATAAAACATATTTACATAATCTCCAAATATCTTCCCACATACTGTTTAGAAAGAGTAAAAATAATAACTTTACTGTGGAGAAATCTGGCAGATCCAACACAATCCAAGTTTATATTATCAATGCTGGAATAAACTGTTACTATGTGCCTCCTAATGTGATGTTCTAAGAAGGACGCACTATCTTTAATCCTGAGGAAACACTGCACAAACCCAAACTGAGGAACATCCAACAAAACAACTGGTCTGTATTCTTCAAAAATCTCAAGGTCAAAAAGACTAAAGAAGGCAAATGACTGTTCATAATGAAACTACAATAAAGAGTCATGAAAGTCAAACAAAATGCTGGACCCTGAGCCAAGGGGGGAAATACAGAAAGAGGACGTTATGGGAGAAATTAATATTTTAAATATAGACTGTGGCATATAAAATATTATTGTACCTGTCAAATTTTCTCATTTTGATCATTGATAATTGCAGTTATGTGACAGTGTACTTGTTGTTAGGAAATACACATTCTAGTGTTTATAAAGGGGAAAGATGTCTCTACTTTAAACAATTCAGAAAACAGGCATGACAAACAGATAGGTATATAGCTAGAATGATAAAGCAAATGGAACAGAATGTAAACAACTGGTGAATCTGGGTAAAGGGGGGTTAAGAGTCCCTACTGCTATTCTTTTAACATTTCTTTAAATGTGAAAACATTTCAAAATAAAATGTTACAGAACACATCTGGCTTATTGTAAGATGACACTAAGAAGAAGCAAGTTCTGTTCACTGGACCACCACCAGTGGTGGTGGTGCCACTGTAATTGGAAGGGTACTACACTAGAAGTTAGCAAACATGGCTCTGGAATTGAACGGTTATCTGACCTTGAGAGTCATTTATTTATTTATTTATTTATTTATTTATTTAGCCTCCAAAATCTGATCTCCCAAAATAAAGAGGTTGAATAACTATTTGATGTCTAAGATTTCTGCTAATTCTAAAATGTTGTGATTCTTAGAAATCCTTAGCATTTATTTCTAGAAGTAACATGAGTAGTAGGAAGATTTCCTAGTTGTTACTGTTAAGACGGCTAAAGGTAAAAGGATGGTTTTGTTCCATTCCTGGCCCTTGTTAATTGAACTGCCATGCCATTTTAGTTTTATTTTTTGAAAATGTCATGCCTAATTTAAAGACTATAAAAGCTATTAACTACCATTGAAAATCTATATATATAACCTTCTCCATGCTTTTAGTTAGAAATGATTTTTACTTGTTTAATAAATAATATGTAGTGTTTACTGTATGCTCACTATTCCGATGTATATGTATATACACACATGTGGATGTGTATATATGTGCAGGTATATATGCTGTATATTCAGATGTACTGGTCACAAAAACTCTATGAAGTATGATTATTATCCAATTTATAGATGGGAAAACTAAAGTATCGAACAGCAGCTATAGTCCTACTGCCAATAAGTGGCTGTTTAAAAACAACCATGCATTCAAACAAAAGCAGTGTGCCTGCAGAGACTGTATTCTTAACCATTGCTCTACACTGTCTCTCAACTATCACATGAAAATAAACTCTAGCATTGAATACCCCAGGCATTCCAAAATTCCATGAGAAACAAAATAATCCTGAATTATAAATCTATTTACATATATACTACAGCCTCAGTTTCCAGATCTATCCCTAATATATTCCTATTTGGATATTTATGCACACATGTTCTGTTCTGAGTTTTTACTTTAAATTCTAATACTTGGCAGACCCTTCTATGTGAGACATTAGTGACATTAATTTGCTACTCCTTCCCCTTCAGCAGCTTGAAAGTAGTCAGGTGAGAGAGCTCAGAAGCTGCTGTTTGTCCATTTTTGGCAGAAGCCAGCAAACAAAGCCAGCCAGGCTGCAGCTCACTCAGTATTCTCAACCCAGGGGCAAAGAAGTCTCATGTGCTTGGTCCTTTACATAGAGAACATTTGCAGTGAATGTGACAAATTCCTTTTTGCCTTTTAAAAAAGAAACTATCCAGCACTATGTCATTTTAGTTGCAAAAGTATGAAGCTATAATTCCTAAGGATTTTATCACAGTAGAACGAATACATTTCCCCTCTCCAGGTGCCAATATCTGTAGCCGCCAGTTCAGTTCACTAAGCTCTCCCCAGATGCTGTGAATTACTCATGCAAATCCCCAAACTCATCTTTCATGCCTAGATTGGGGGTAAGATATAAAGCTGGACAACTATTATGAAAGGGTGCTGTTAACTGACAACAGAATCACCCAAGAGACATAAAAGATGGGACTTACAGTAAGAGGAAGAATTAGAATCCATCATATTTTAACATGTCTAATACATTACTTTGTAAAAAAAAAAAAAACCATAATAATCAGCCACATTTATACACAGGGCTTCTTATAAATTCCACGTACATGATCTGAATTTCATAAAGTCCATATAATCCATATAATTCCATATGTATATAGAATCCACAGGCTAAGATGACTTGCTCAAGTCATAAACCTAGCAAGTATCTGAGCAGGTATTTTTTATTTTTATTTTTTACTCTGGATCCTAAAGTGTTATTTTACTATATTTTCCTATTCTTACCCATTGAACTGTACTGCATCAAACTTATACCATTACCTGATATAGACTACTATCATATAACTACTAGCATTTCCCCCAATGAAGGAATGAATGAAGTTATAATGGAACCAAGAGTAAGCACTTAAATATTTATTATAGCTTAACACTGTTAAAAAAAAGTGTAAGGAAAAATAAACAGATAATTGAAAAAAAATACTTTAACAGTACTTATTTTTCATAGAGTTGCTTTAGGATTTAAACATAAAATTGAGACATTACATGAAGGGTCTTATAAAATTCAAGTATTAGAATAGCTGAAATTTCAATCTTAGAGTGAAAAGAAAAATAAAACATTTTAAGAATTGTATGAAAATTCTGCTTTCTAACATGGTTATGAAATGTCACACAGGTTAATAAGAAGTCGAGTAATGGTGTGTTTTATAATATGAACAGATGGCCAATTTCCAATTAATGAGAAAAATTATATTTATCATTAAAACTATAATCAACAAAATTAAGGCTTGCTTTGAGACTCAGAAGCCATTCAGGATCTTGTAATACTGTAATCAGTATTTTTGCCATTTACAAAACACTAATCCAGATTTAATCATCATTCTCTCTTTCCCAGCTGTACCAACAGTTGATGATATCATTCTTTCTATTCCCACAACTAAAATATTCTTCTTTTTAGCCTCTTCAATCCTTCCATCATAACTAGCTATGTTCTATCCTCACTACCACCCGTTTGCCTCACAACTAGATAATGACTTCATTCTAACCCACAGTGTCTGCTTCTAAGGCCCCTTCTCTCAATGCTACTGCCAGACTGTTCATTATTTTATATAGTCCAGAACCTTTAATGGCTGCCAACTGCACAGCACATCATTTTAAAAGCGTAGCCTCATTTTCAAGGTGTCATAATATAACCCAGTTTACCTTTCGAAATTATTGTTTATCATCCCCCCCAACAAGCACCCATGAAGAAATCATCCAAATTCATGTACTCAATTAAACCCAAACAGCAGTGCTTATTCTTACCTCTTTATTCTTAGAAATTACTACAACTAAAATCATCATCATCATCATCATCATCATCACCATCATCACCATCACCATCATCATTAAAAGCAAACATATAAATTGCTTATTATGCACCAGGAAATGTCATAAGTGCTCTAGACATTTTAACTCACTAATCTCTGCAATAACCTTGTGAAAAGATGCTATTTTAATCATTCTCATTTTGCAGAATGTCCAAGGCAGTCAAGTAAGTTATGCAAGGTCACACCGCTAGTAAATTGTAGAGCCAGAATTCAAACCAGCAGTTTGGTTCAAGATTCTATATTTGACCACTATCTGCATGCTTCTCGATTACCAAGTAATACAATTCCCATATTGTCCCTACATAAACAGCTATGCATTTCACATATGTTCCTTAACCTTATTAATAAGTTATGAAATTACCCATGCTTTATTTCTCTGAGTATCTGAGCCCCAAATAAGTGTCTCTAAAGAAGACCATGTTATTCAAAAAGTAAATATTATAAAAGGCAAAGATTCAAGAATTATGTTTAGTCAAAAATGTATAGAATTAGATCTCCTGTCACCAACAAAGTCCCCTGAGCCAGGACTTCCTGCAGTAAGAGCGCTGAGAGAATAGACTGAGTGGGAGCTGGCAGAGCTGCTTGCACATTTCTCATCAGAGGCTGCACAGCAGCTCTGCTTTGCAGGAAAGGCCAGAGATTCCTAAAACTTTCTTTGAAGCTATAGTTGCCCAACAATTATACTTATTTAGATTGATGGTTGTAAATTAATAAAAATAGCCATCTAATGACTGATATAAAGATTTTTGTCAAATTTGAATATTTACAATAACTGAATGAGTCCATGCATTTTTCACTTCTATTAAGCTTTCAAAAGACTTTATTAAGTCATGGTAGCAATGACCTCAAATATCAAATAAAAAAAGTTCCATCATGTATGATAAATATAATTACCTGTCCCACAGCCCCTTGATTAGATTGAACCATACTCAATATTTGATAGATTTTGATGTGCAAAGATGGTAATTCTATCTGATTTTGTGAAATATAAAGTTAAAATGGTAAAATAGAAGTAATCAGCATGGAACACATTGTATTCAAAATACATTGTTCTTTTCATTGTCTTTTGTAGACAAGTTCATTTGCACTGGAGACACAGTAATTTTCAACTTTCTTCCCTGAGCATTAATAATAAAGCTGATGAAAAATTCATATCTAAGTGTTTACATTACTACTGTTTCCTAGCCATTTTATACCTCAAAGTCCTAGAAAGGAAAAACCTATGAGAATTTTATTGGGGGAAGGGAGATTCCCCCTTAGTTATTAATGGTTAGCAGGGTAAATCAAAATTTGCTGTTTTCCAAGACAGCAGGGATGATTTGTTTTTATTAAATTGCTAAATGTATTCCCCAGAAGTGCATCTTCCCTAAATAATCAAGCCACCTTTCAGATTTCGGACACACATCTGCACCTTTAAGGAAGTACCTCTTCAGCAGAAGTCACCGGGGGAAAACCCTGACACCAAAGTACAAGGGAAATATTATTAAGTTACTTGTACACACTACAACCTATGCTTTCTTTGAATACATTTGAATGACTTATTTATAAAGTTCTCAATTCCCAAATTGTAAATAAATCTCTAGGGATACAAGTCTAACAATTAAAATATTTTCCCCTCAGTGATATGCTGGCTACTAATGCCCAGGTAGTATTTCCTGCAAAGCATACTTAGTGATGCCAAGAGTTCATCACAATCTTGAAGAAAGTTTCTGCAATTATAGATGCCACAGGTAAACATGGACACAAGAAATGCGTAAGAACTCAAATAAACAATACTTTTCCTAGATATTAGAACCTAGTTTACACTAGTAATACTTTCAAAATTTAGGTGGGAGAACATCATTTTTCTCTATAGGAATATCTTGGCTCTACATGGAGTTTTATAGTTGAATATGTTTTTGCTCATATTTTTTTCACACCAAAGTCCTATATTCCCTTCCATTGCTCAAAATAAACACTTTTTACCCTGGGCATGAGAGTTAATAATCAAAAGAGGAAGGAAAAAAAATAAAAGATTCTTGGAGTAGGAATGGTTGAATACAAAAGAGGAGACATTACATTAGTAGTTAATGTGTTTCTCTTTGTGTCTTAGGCCTGATCTTTATTTTAGCAACCCGATGAAAAACTTCTCAAGGTCAAGAATTGTGTCTTATAATCCAAGCATGCATAGCTCAGAATTGAACATGGAGTGGATACTCAATATGTGCCTATCTAATGATTGAAATGTAAATGATAAAAAGGCTATTAAACAACAATAGATAGAGAGTATCTAACATAGCGTATTAGTCAAAAAAGATAATTTTCCTTCTCTGGATTAATTTTCCTTGAGCAAAATGGAAAAAAATAATGAGACTCTTTCTCACAAAACGTGTTTAGAGTAACATGGCCTTCTATATTTCCCATAGTAGAAATGCAGTAAATTATTGTGGTTTAAAATATTGATTTTTGATAAAGTACTGTGTAAAATTACCTATGACCTAAAATGTTCATAGGATATATTTTTTAGTGAGAACTTATAAATATCCATGCACACACACATGCATATTTTCTAAATTACAAAAAGGCACTATCCTTCAAATTTCATCAGCCAAGTTATACATTAACTAGAGGCCCAGTGCACAAAATTTGTGCACTGGGGTTGGGGGTGTCCCTTAGCCCAGCCTGTACCCTCTCCAATCTGGGACCCCTGAGGGGATGTCTGACTGCCAATTTAGGCCCAATTCTCACAATCCAGAACTGCTGACTCCCAACCACTCTGTCTGCCAGCCTGATTGCCCCCTAACCGCTCCCTTGCAAGCCTGATTGTCACCTCACTGTTCCCCTGCCAGCACAAGCACCCCCAAATGGAGGCCTGGTTTCCCCCAACTGCCCTCCCCTTCAGGCCTGGTTGCCCCTATTGCCCTCCTCTGCAGGTCTGGTCAACCCCAACTTCCCTCCCCTGCCAACCATTTTGTGACAATGTGGGGACAGTCATCTTGTGGCAACCATCTTGTGATGACGTGGGGGTAGCCATCTTGTGACAGCATAGGGTGGCCATATGTGACAACCTGGGGATGGCCATCTTGTGATGATGTGGGGGCGGCCATCTTGTAACAATGTGGAGGCGGCCATCTTGTGACATGAGGGTGTGAGGTTCCATTTGCATACTCTTTATCATATAGGATAATAACTTATCATGGACAGATTTATCAAAAGGCAATTTTTCCTGACTATTCCTCATTTTTCAACATCTTAAGTTCTCAAATATTGTTTTGTCATAGTTGTCATAGACAACTATTACTTACTTAGCAAAATAGCTGTAGTTTTTGATACCTAAACATTAATTTTTATTTCTGATGAAAAGCTCCCATAACTGCTTTTGTTTACAAGTAAAATCTCTGAAACAGTAATCTATTGTAATTAGGTAGATATGTTGATCAGAGTTTGATTTAGTAATAAAAAGGTATTTAAAACAGACTTGAAAACAAAATAAGGACCATTCAAGATATTGGGTGGGTGTGTTTTGAACTGGAGGGAGAACCAGAGTCCCTTTATTCTGTCACTTTCATAACTGTATCAATCGACAAGCATTAGGATGATAAGAGGACCAGCTAGCACACCCTTTTCCACTCAGCATTCTGGGCTTTAAGACTTTTCACTCATTTTTTATTGTCACCTTCTTTTAACCCTCACATATTTCTATCCCTTATTTTTCTCCATCTGCTTTCTCTCCCAGCCAACAGACCAACTACCCTCTGCCTGTAACCAGGCAAATCTGTTACCACATCGGTTCCTTTTATTCTCCCAACCACAGCCCTTCCAATAGAGGAGATGGCAAGTTCTTACACAGACAGACTTGTGTAAGAACTCCAGCCCAGCCACTTCCTAGTTCTGAAAACTTAAGGAAGCTATTAGTAATAACCAATTATTAATACCATAAAGTCTAAGTTATTAATTATTTGTAACTTTAGAAAGTTAATTTTAAAACCAAACTTGCTGATTACTGCGTGATTTGCATGAAACAAGGTGCATGAAAATCTAAAAAAACAACAATACCTAAGTTAATGAAGTACAGTCAATTGTCTGTACTTTTCTTCTTCCTTTGGTGTCTTTTTCAAATTACCCCAAATGTACCTTTTATGACTGTCAAAGCTTTCTATTTCCACATCTAGTTATCTATATCTACATCTAATAGTATAACTAGATCTATCTATATCATCTATATTTAACTATATCTATATCTATACCTATACTTATATCTATATCCCTATATCAATCCCCTGCTCTGACCTCCATTCTAGCTTCACATACACTTCCCTAGATTATTTCCATCTGCATCAGATCACTTCACTCATTCCCTTGTCCATGATTTGCAGATTTCTCATCCCCTAAGGACTGAACTGTCATGAAGATGTTCAGCAAACTCAGTGCTGTATTGGGAAAAAGTATCTTAACTAAAGTTCTGATGTTTCTTGGAAGAGAATAACCTAACAGAGGCTAGCTATTTAGTTAAAAATCTAAGCATATTAAATTAGTGACTATCACAATGCATTCTAGTATATCTAGTGGGGTTTTATCACATTTCAATGTACACTGATTTATGTGTGTAATATTTATGATCACATAATAATCATAAATAATGTCTACAACAGCACAAAATTTGCTAATGACATCATCTTGATTATTTTTTTGTATTTGACAGCCAAAACAGAAGATGAGAGATGTATTTCAAATAATATTAATAGTACCTTCATACCCTCTCTGCAAGGGAAGATAACCTTTCTCTATGGTAAGTAATACAAAACACTTTAGACTAGGGGTGTCGAACTCAATCAGAGAAGGGGCCAAAATCTAAAATCCAGCCTAAATCGCGGGCCGAATGGTTTACTGAACAGTCATAAACTGTCATTGTGATGGAAACGCAGCGGAGTGCAGTGATGACAGCGCGGTGCGGGCCACATTGCAAGGCCTGGAGGGACGGATTTGGCCCGCGGGCCTTGTGTTTGACACATGTGCTTTAGACTATAAAACTATTTACTAGCAAGTGCTGAAAACTATATCCTCAAAGATGTGGAACAGGAAAAAAAAAAAAAACCATTTTAGAGAATATTTTCACTCAAACTTTGATTCCTAAATGTATATAAACTAAAATAAACTATTGATACAGGGCAATTTGACTGGCAGAAGCATATAAATGTAAGCCAAACGTGAAAAGAATAAAAATAAAAATATTAAATGAATTTCCCTGAAGAACGCTTATCTAGCTTATCTACCTTGGAAACTGGAAATTTTCTTTATGAATAACAAAAACAAGAGAAACAAAAGGATAAAAATGTCTCCACCCTGGCCAAATGGTTCTGTCGGTTGGAGCACTGTCCTATACACCAAAGGGTAGTGAGTCTGATTTCCTATCAGAGCACATGCCTAGGTTGTGGGTTCAATCCCCTGCCAGGGTGCTTATGGGAATCAACTGATCAATGTTTATCTATAACATCAACGTTTCCCTCTCTTTCTCCCTTCCTTTCTCTAAATATCAATGAAAACATATCCTCAGGTGAAGATTTTGAAAAAAAGATGAGGTTTTACATGGAGGTTTCTTTGATTAATTGGAAACATTTGACTTCAAAATTAATACTATAGACCCACAATAAATATAACTAGTAGCTACTTTTAAAACTCTCCCTTAAACATCCTCACTATATATTTTTATCTCAGGCCATCTGTTTTATAGCATCTCACATACAGAAAGGAAAACACTCAGCCATGTCCTTGAAGGTGACTTTGTTGCAGGTGTCACCCACGGTCTAACAGAAAGGCTTCCTCTCCCAAGTCAGCGCTTTCTGTTGACAGAATTGGCTTTTGCCTATCGGGAGCTGCCACTGATCAGTGACTAGAAAGAATTCAGGAACTTAGAAGCTTTCCATCACTGACAGAGAATGGTAGACAATATAAAAATAGCTTTATACACGAAGGTTATGTTGAGGCTTCTTAGCCGTGACAGGACAAGAATGGCCACACCATAAACTGAGCAAAATCAGGAAATGGCAGAATGCTCATGGAAAACAATAAACCACCAAGAGAGCTGTTATCAGATGCTAAGTATTCAAATGTTTATGGTGTAATTACAGGTTGTCAGTTTCTTCTTTCAAAGATCACAAAACATTATGTTTGGTATTAAACATTATATAGTCTTCCACGGACAGACTAAATTCTGCAGGCTCAAATTATAGATTAAAAAAATGATGTTTTTTATAATACCAATATCATCCTCCAATTGTTTATATGAAGGTTTCTTTGATTAATGGGAAATATTAATCTCTATCTGAAGAAAATCATATAGATGAATAAGATTATAGGTACAGATAGAGAAAATGTTTCAAAAATTAACTATACTATCCTCAGTATATGTAGTTATGTTAATCATTCACCATTTGCCACCAACAGCCCTCACTCCCATAGAATAATTCTATTATTCTGTCCTCATAAGGAATTAATTCCTCAAAATCTCTTTATTTTAACCATCAAAGGTGAATTTTGTTTTCCCATAAGGACCCTAGATGAAACACTATCACTCACAAAGAGACAAACTTTGAAATGTCCTACCACGTAATTCTAAATTTTTAGATCACAGTTCACCTCACATTATAACTTTAAAATGGGCTCCTGAGAACAATGGTATCCTAATCTCCATTACTACTTTATTTGGCTGAGCTGTTACTGTAAACATTTGTGCTTTGCATTTTTACTGTATATCCTAGACACTATATCCTAATGAGCCCAGGAAGCCTTAGGACTCTATAGTTAACAGATGCTCATTATAAAAAGAACCACAGAGATTGGCCACTCTTACAGGACACTGTGGAGAGGGGATAGACTTTGAAATAATGAGCCTAGGGATGAAGTCCCAGATTGTATAAGTGATCCTGTACATATCTGCTTAACCAAATTTGTTTCTTCACTTATTAAACGGAGGAAATAAAAACTCATCTTATAGAATTGTTGTGAACTACGAATATGAGTGTTTAATGAAAAAGCAAAGTAACATATTCAACATTGTTATTAGCTTATACAGGGGTGAACAAAAGTAGTTTACAGTTGTAAAGTTCAGAGTTTATTCTTGTATTTTTGTTTATTTATTAATTTTGTATTATTTATTTATTATTAACCTACTTTTGCCCACACCTGTATTTAAACAAAGATAGTTGGGATACATATCCTATTTTATAAAGAGGGAATATGCTAATTGACCCTCATGCTATTGCAAAGCTGATGGCGCCCACAAACAATAAGGAGGGAATATGCTAATTGACTGCCCTGACCCCCAAAATGGTGGCATCTACAGTCACAAAATGGCAGCATCCAGTACCCTCAGTCCTGTTGGGATGGTAGGCATGTGGCAAGGCCAGGCCCACCCCCCAGGTAGGCCTAGCTTCTCTGTGTACCTGCCTCTGGAGTCCCCAAATTCCCTCAGCTCCCAAAGCATCCAGGGCTGGCCCAAGGTGCAGGTAATCCTCGGATGGTGGCTACCCAGCCGTCCAGGGTCACCTGAGGCTCAGGTAACCAGGGCCAGTTGAGGCTTGTGCTGCCAGCAGTAGCAGCAGCAGAGGTGTGATGGGGGTGTCACCTTCCCTTAATGTCCAGGTCACCTCCTGCCCCTGAAGGCTCCCAGACTGTGAGAGGGGGCAGGCTGGGCTGATGGACCCTCCCCCTGCAGTGCATGAATTTTCATGCACCAGGCCTGTAGTATTAAATATTTAATAAAACCTAAATAAGTTCTGAGGCAAGAAATAAAATATTAGGTATTGAGATGCTTCTGTTTTCCCACAATTATCAGCCTAAAATACAAATTTTTTGGAGAAGCTATACATTGGTTAGACCTGGAAGGTCACTTATGAGTAAGAATATATTCATAATTCCTCCAGCACACATATTCCATGTCAGTCAAAGTCCTATGCTTAGAGAACTCATGTTATTCTGTATCACACATTTATTAATTTACTAAACAAACATTCATTAAGAGTTTCCTATGTTCCAGACACTGACGTAAGTACTGGGGACAGAGCAGTGAACAAAATACCATCAATATGTCTTGGCAACAATAATGTCATCTCCCAGAATTTGGTGTGCATTTCTTTCATTGAAATTTTCATTTTACCTTCAGAATATATGCACTGCTATGTTTATACCAGCATTATTTACAATAACTAAAATTTGGAAACAGCCCAAGTGCCCATCAGCAGATGAATGGATAAAAAAAGCAGTGGTACATATACACAATGGAATACTATACAGCTATAAAAAGAATATCTTACTCTTTCAGATAGCATGTAGGGACCAGAAGAGTATTATGCTAAAGGAAAAAAGCCAGTCAGTAAGAAGACAAATATCAAATGATTTCACTTATCTGTGGAATCTAATCAACAAAATAAACTGACAAATAAAATAGAATCAGAGGCATGGAAACATGGAACAAACTGATGGAAGGGGTGAAGGGGGACAGAAAGGGATTAAGCAAAGAACTTATATGCATACACGCATTGTTCATGGACACAAATAATAGCATGGTGAAAGACTAGGGTGGGTGGAACCAGGTAGAGAGGTGCGATGGGAGGAAAAAGAAGGAACATCTGTAATTCTCTCAACAATAAAGATAAATTTAAAGAAAATAAGTCTTCATCTTCATTTTATCTTCTACCCTTGACCCTATATCTTTTTAATCTCTAGGTCAGGGCTGGACTTTATGGAATTTTGTCAAAGAATTGGCATGCAAGGTCCATCCCATTGACATCCTTAACACATATACTCTAAGAAAGGAAAAACAGAATTTACACAAAAAGGAAAACCAACTATCTAGTCCATATAATTTGTGTTTCTAAAATTATAGAATACTTACCAAACTGCATAAAACTACTTTAAGACCCTATATCACCCTGTTTATGGAAAATAATTCCTGCACTTATGCAAATAAAAAACCTAAAGTTGAGTAAATATTTATTTACTCAATTATTTATTTGGACAAATATTACAAAGTGACTACTCTCTCAGTCTTTAGAATGAGTTTCTTAGTGATCCTTGCATAATTAAATACATAAAATAATAACATTCAGGAAGAGAATCTAGATTTCCTGGGAGATTTCTGACCCTATTCTTATACTAAAAAAGTGGTAAAGAAGATCAGACAATCTCTAATTATAGAGAGCTTGCAATCTACTTAGGGGACTGAGATATTATAATGGGAACAATTAGTAAAGCCAATATTAAACATATCAGTTTTATATTTTCTCAATAAAGTGCTGTTTAGGTGCATATTGTCAAATCACATTCCAGAAGTGCATTCCAAGTACTTTTATCCTACAAAACGAGGGGCTTAAAAATGCACAGGAGGGAGAAAGTGCTCTGATCCATTGTGTTCTTGGAAACTTTAAAGTAACAAACCCTCTGGACATTAATAAGACATTCTTATTAAAGTTAAGTATCCCAGTGAAATAGTCTAGACCAAATATCCACATAGATGATCTGATAATACACACTGTGAAGATGAACTGCTTATCATGATTCTCATTCATTTAGAAAATGAAATATGCATTTGTTATAATTTCACTGGCTTCATATATAATACTTTATTGCTATTTTTAGACACATGAGACCTCTACATTTTTTTTTAATGAAAAGTACCTTGGAAATGTTATTTGTTAACTAGACCTGGAGTAGTATGTGTTGGAGGCTAAGACCAGCAGGTCATAATGAATGGGAAAAATCCTCAAAAGGTGGAATGGACATTTTCAACAGGACTGAAAATCTGCATGTTATTGCCTATTGCTGGAACAGCTGAACACAATTCCCCTAACCTGATAATCTTTTCCTGTTTACCAAACCTTACCTTTGATGTGTATATTTGCTGTGCTAAAAGGAAAAATGTGTGAATAAAAAGCCTTGGGTCTGGAGATTTGGAGAGCTTAGTCACTAGAATTAAGTTTCTGCCTGGCTTTCCCCTATGCCTTTAAAATTTATATTTCTTGTCTAGTTTATCCATTTATGGGCAGCCCCATCTCCAGATTCCTGAACCCTTGCAGTGAGAAAAAGACTGTGGCATATAAGCACTTTGTTATTTTTTAAAGTTAAGAAGCAGACCCTCTTTGTAAAGAAATTAAAAGATAGATACACATGAAAGTGAGGCCCACTGTTTCATACTTCCATATATTTAACAAATATTGACTGAATGCCACTCTAGTTTTTGGCATTGCAAATATATTATGAATAGACTTAAATTACCCATTTTTCAAAAGAAACAGTAAAGTAGAAAGAGACTTTTTTTTTAAAGAAGCATAAACTTCATATGGCTGAATACAGAAATGAAGAAATTAGCATCATAGTCAACCAGATGGCACATTGGGTTTTGCTTGTTTGAGACCTTCTAAGTGAAATAACTAAAATATTAATAAGCCAGCAAAATGATTTGGAAGAAATACTTTTACCATATTATTCCTGAAGAGATAAATTTATTGCCTTAAGGCAGCTAATAAAATAACTGAAATTGTTCAGATGAGCCCTGCACAAATTGATATTTTGGATGCCATACTCGGGAAAATCACATCTTTTTATATTTGTTAATCATCACTTAAAAAAATTGTTCTCATTTAGGAGTAATCTTCTTCCATTCTACCCCACCAACACTCGTCAGGAGGCATTTGGCAATATCTAGAGATGCATTCAGTTGTCAAACAAGGGAAAAGCGTTTCTACTAGTATCTAGCTGGTAAAATCCAGGGATGCTGCTAAACATCTGCAAGGTTCAGATCATACAGTACAACAAAGAATAATCTGACAAAAAGTTTTCAATAATTCTCATTATTATCCTAATTTAGGATGTCTAAATGGTGATGAAAAGAAAAAGAAAGAGTGATCTAAAGAATTTTAGGACAATTGAATGTAAGTGCTCTGACAGGTTCCATCAGTATTTTATTCTCAATCAGCAATAGTTTTACCCTTAAAGTATAAATATTAGACCAAGTCAAGCAAGTCTTTCCATACACCAAAGTTAAACAAAATTCAATTATATAAAATAAAAAACAGGTGCTTTATTTAATAAGACTTAGAAGCAGCATGCTACTGAAATATGTATCACAATGCACTTGTCAAAATCTATAAATTTATTTATGATGCCTTTATAACACTGTAGCTCACCGTCTCTTCTTGGCAACAAATTTGAGTTCTAATAGAATCCTTGATGATAACCATAAAACCATTTTATATTTATGTGTACATACCTTTAAAATATGTTCACCCCTGATGTGTTCTAATTACTAATACATCTTATGCACATGAAGGATTTTGACATCACTGAAGAAACCAGCTGAAGCGCAATCAAGGTGTTATTACATACTTTATTAAGAAGAGCAAGACTTGTGTCTACTTTGAGAGTATTGAATAGACAACTATTAAGTGAATATCATTATAATTATTATCAACTGAAATGAGCAGTTCTTTATTAGTGCCTATTCAGAGGATTGACATAGATACAAGTCAGGTCCAATTACAACAATTTAGGATTCATGCATAAGCAAAAGGCATACAAGCAATATTTATCTGTGTGAATTTTGTTTAACAAACACATAGTACTTACAAGCTATTATAGTTGTCTATAGTACTTACTATTATAATAGCTTTGAAAATATTTTTTTATTTTTATTTTTTATTGATTTTGTACAGAGAGGAAGGGAGAGAGAGAGTTAGAAACATCAATAAGAGAGAGTCATCAATCTGCTGCCTCTTGCACACCCCCCACTGGGGATATGCCCGCAACCAAGGTACATGCCCTTGACCAGAATCGAACCCGGGACCCTTCAGTCCCCAAGCTGATGCTCTATCCATTGAGCCAAACCGGTCTCGGCAGCTTTGAAAATATTAACTCACTTACTTAATCCTCAAGCAAATACTATGAATTAGAAGCTATTATAATTTAAATATTTATGAGGAAACTGATATATGGAGAGGTTACTTCTCCCACCTATGTCATTGGAACCTAATTATGTATTTCTACATTATCCTTTCAATTGCCAACTGATCATCTACCCCTCCAATCTTTTTCCTTACAATCCACATTCTATTCAAAGAGAAATATTTCTATTTTCAAAGTGATGCCAGAGCCATTTTCCTATAACAAATCTACTCATTAATTTCTCTGTTTAAATATCTCCAATTATTTCTGATTTCTTATTGGGTTATTATGATTAAAAACAACCAATAGTATTTTTAGCAATAATAGCATTTTTTTTCTTGCTCACCTACATTAATCATTTTACATATGTTATCTTATTTAAACTCAGGTGTTGTGGTAGGAAATTCCTCCGGTATGCCACAATCTGACCCAAATCTACACCTTTTCCCATGTTTCTATGTCTTTGTATAGATTGGTTCCTTCCTTTAGTGACTTTCTCTTTCCTTTCTTTTTGGCACAGTCTTATTCTTCAGCTCCTCCAGAGCTAGGCATCAGATTCTTTGTGTTCATAACACACCTAAGCAAATACTGATAGTATAGCATTGATTGTGTCATTTTATAATCTATTATTCATACACCTGTCTCCCTTATCAGGATTTGAGAAACTCATTCCAGATTTGTTTACATTTCTGACACATAAAAAGTGCTAAACAAACTCATTGAATAGATGTATCAGAAAATCAGGAGAATAAATTGGTTTTCTGTTGTCAATCTTGAGCAGCAGAAAAATCCATATCTACTTCTTTGATCAAATAAAAGTATTCTGTGCATGAGGTAAAATTTCAGGAATCATTTAAAACATAGAAAAAATACTTGGCAGGTTTGAGAAAGAATATTTCTGTTTTCAAAGTAATGCTTGGGAAACAGTACAAGAATGAGTGTGCAAAAGAAAGCACTATGTTGTTCTCCCTGAGACAAGAAAAGAAGTATAAAAGATAAGTGAAGCAGTTCAACACACTCAGGTAAAATTTTCCATGTGCAAAATAAAGGTCTCTGAGTGGATAAGACTGAAAATAGAAGACATTCAGGGAGAAGAGTGGCTTCCTCAAGTTGGAAATGAACTTGCATATGTAAACTTCCATGACACTCCCATGGAAATATGGTGGTTCAAAACTTTTAGCTTGCATTTCTTATTCTCCCCAAAAAAGGAAATAAGATCTGTTCTCCACTTATACATGGGTTGTTAGAAATAAATATATTGAAAAAGTTTTTGGATATTTCCTTACTACCTTTACATAATCATACTGATTTTATTAGGCTAACATAAAGTAATCATACTGCTGCTGCTTCATTATTCATACACAAATTGTTATACCTGAAAATGATTATAAATTTCATTTTCACATTATCTTTTTATATTTGACATCTAGTGTTAGTGATACATATAACATCTACAATGTTTGTATCATGTAAGACAATATAAATGTAGGTTCTGACAGACAATTCACC
The DNA here is from genome assembly GCF_014108245.1 of Pipistrellus kuhlii. Taxonomy (NCBI): domain Eukaryota; kingdom Metazoa; phylum Chordata; class Mammalia; order Chiroptera; family Vespertilionidae; genus Pipistrellus; species Pipistrellus kuhlii. Next base: position 147,746,625 of record NW_023425404.1, read on the forward strand.
TTGTAAACAGACAATGTAAACTTACAGTACTGACAAATACTGTATAGTACAGTATTTAAATGTGTTTTTCTTCATTATAATTTTCTTAATAACATTTTATTTTCTCTAGCTTATTTATTGCAAGAATACAGCATACAATATATTACACAGCATAAAATATGTGTTAATTAATTGTTCATATTATTTGGAAGACTTCCAATCAACAGTAGGATATTAATTTTTGGAAATCAAGTTATACACAATTTTCAACAGTGCAGAAGTCTCCTCATTGTTTAAGGGTCAACCATACTCCATAGTCTACCTAGTGCAGATTTTTATATAATGAATGGCCAAAATGTGTTTGCTAATTGAATAAAAATCACAAGTGAAGTTTATGAAGGGGAAGTGAAAATATGCTATAGTGCACTTCAATGCAAGAAACAAAAAATTACTTTGTATTCCAACCTCAGAAAAGGCAGTAATGTCCCCTCAAACTATTTCCACTTCAGCTTTCCCTACAATAATGTAACAATATTTCTATCACACCTTTCTCTTGAACTCAGAGTGCCTATATCCATTTCATTGACCTATTCTACATTTCTTAAGAAAATCAAATGTTCAGGATATCATTCACCCATAGTAGAAAAAGCAGTGAGTACATGTTAAGAATAAAATTACTGTGCAAACTTCTGAGAACTAAATTACACAGCAAATGCACAGATCATGTATTAATACTCCTAAAAGTAAAATATTAACACAATATAATAGACTTCTCTCTAAGTACATATATAATATAAATGAGCTGAGCATTATTTACCTTTAAGGATGATATAAGGATATTTTCCTACCTGCCAATATCTGTATAAAAGACACGTAAATTTACTACTGATACTCAGCTGTTCAATAGGAATAATAAAAGTAGTATTTGCTTTCAGAATTTCAGAAGCTATCTAAAGCAATCTCCAATAGAATCCTAAGAGAGAGAGAGTAGATCAAAGTAAGTTATTAAGCAGTAATATCCACAAAAAATTATCCTACAAGTTTTCCATCTCTTCATAGAGGAAGAATGCCTGTGTTATTCAGTAGTGGCCTCAAGATAGCTCAATATCATTAATACTCAACACTTAAAATCATTAAGGTTTTCCCAGGAAACTACTTTTTATCTCACAATCTGATTCTCAGAAAGCCATGTTGAGCTATGGAAGAAAAAAAAAAAAAAAACCTTTAAAACATATTTCATGCTCTGTCCAATCAAGTTAGTATTCATCAATACAAGTTCATCAAAATAAACTCTGGCCAAGACTGGTTTGGCTCAGTGAATAGAGCGTCAGCCTATGGACTGAAGGGTCCCAGGTCAAGGGCATGTACATTGGTTGTGGGCACACCCCCAGTAGGGAGCGTGCAAGAGGCAGCTGTTCGATGTTCCTCTCTCATGGATGTTTCTAACTCTCTATCCCTCTCCCTTCCTCTCTGTAAAAAATCAATAAAATATATTTTAAAAAATAATAAGCTAAAAACATTCAAAGAACGAAGGACAGAATGTGACACACAGTAGGTGCTCATTAACTAGTATTACTTGCTTATACAACATTCTTGGCTCAATAACTGAATGTTCTGAAAAGTAAGCAATGTTTTTTGTCTAAAAATTGATGAATTTTTTTTTAGAAAATTTATCATAATCATTTTAAGCTGACTTTTTAAAAAATGGGATGGTTAAAACCTCTCCTGGTTTTCTGACATGAGTGCTTTTGAAGAGTGTAAGAAAACCTTGAATCAACTATAGTAAAATATCTAAAAGGTAGCAAAGTTGTAAAAAGAATGTCAACATATAGCATGAGCCACAAACATGAGCTACTTTATTTTTAAAATGTTGATAATACATGGGCATGTGAAACTATTAACAAATATAGCTATAGAAAAAAAGTTCAAATAGAACTTGAATATTTTGTAAACATTACAGTAGTGTGATATCAAAGATATAATTTGGATATTAACAAAATAGTGGACATGTATATTAATAAAATTGTATATATGTACATTAAGCCAAGTCAAACTATGCTGGACTCTAGCTAAAAGGTCACTAGCTCATATGTTATCCTCCATCACAAAATAGGCATGTAGAGTCACTCCATTTCACAAGAACTCCAAAGGCAAATAAATCAATAGAATAGGGCAACAAATAAACTATCTCCTAAGCTATCTCTCTCTTCATTCCTATCACACTTTCTGGATTTTAGTCTGTTGCCTAACATTTTTTGTGCTTCTAAGATATTAGGTCTATATTATTGAGCCTTAAAATTTTCTCAGGACAACTGTCATCTCAGCTACTACCTATAGTAATTCAGCTAGCTCACTGCACTGAGGCACCTGATGGAGAGAGGAGCGGTGACTCTACCTCCTGCCCTGAGCATACACCATGGGCTGCATCTTTCTGAAGGACAAAGAGACTTTTTTCTATTTTACATAAATGTGCTATATTAATTAGTGGAGGCCTTATACATCACCATAAACTTGCAAATGGGCATCTGTCATTGTGATTCCACACAGGCTTTGAACTAAACCATATTTGGATTTAAATCCTAACTCCATTTCTTACTTAAGTGTGGCCTTATCCAAGCTACTGAACCCTCTCCAACCTATCTCGATGTACAAAATGAGAATAATTCCATCCACTACAAAGAGCTGCAGTGAGAATTACAGATCTTGAGTGGCCATGGGACATCATTTTTTGTTCAGATGGCCAATATGTGATAGCTACACTATTGTTATTAATTCTACAGTTCTGTGGTAGAAACTTTGTTAACTATATTAAATTCCTATTTATTAAGAGTTTAAAATCTTATGCACTGTGTAGTCAATGTTTACTCATCACAGACTAACAGTAGACAACATTAAATAATAAAATGCCAACAATATGGTTATTAAATATTTAAATCTTAAGATCACCCAAGAATTTGGTTAAAAAATATAGCCCCATCCTAAGATTCTGATTCAATGGTACAAAATGGGGAGTCAGGATTCTGCAGTATGGTTCTCTGAGTAATTCTGACATAGGTAAACCATATTTGCAAAACTATGCTGCCTGTAGAGAATACAGTTATCTTAAAATGAGCTTGTGACTAATAACTGATAAATTAACCAACCTCCAAAAGATAGCCTAGATATATAACTGTAAACCATAGGCAGAATAGGATTGCTCAACAATATCTCTCTAGAAAATGACCAACTTCTATAGATTAATCACCATCGCAGTATAATCTTGCCAAATGTACAGGCTTTAGGGTCAACAAGAAATATGCCTATTGATATGTCTATAAAATCATCTATAAAATTTTAATTCTGATGTAAGAAAGTCAATAGAATCAAATTCCTTCAATACTTTATCTCACATCTCACCAAGAAATTTTCCCGAACAGAGAAGAAAACAATCTTCTTCCTGCCAATTCATGTACAAGGTATTTCTTTGATCGGTATTGGAGTCTAGTTGCTAACTATATTTTACATATTATGGATGGTAATTCCGCTTAGAAATCTAGCGTGCTCCTTTAAACATGCTGAAAACTGCTAAAATAACGTTTTCAACTTTATGCCTTCAATTGTTCCAAAATTACACAATTATCTTTAGTTACTAGCACAAGGAAACTTTTGGTATGACATTTTCCCATATCTTACCCTTAAGGCATGGAGAAAAGTGTTGCTGAGTTGTTTTGTACCTTGTGTTTATAAAGCCATTTTGGAATCTTAAAAATTACAAAAAGTATAATCTCTTTGGCTGGATTTATAGGAAATAATTAAGTTTGGCTTGATTTGAAAATGTTACCACTTCAGGAGGCAGATTATGCCAGAAGCTTTTACCTGAAGTCTTCACATAAGTTCCAAATATGAACACTATTATAACAGTGGACAAGATAATGGGCCTTAGGAATACAAACCTTTATTCCCATTCTTCCCTTTATTACTATGTTGTATCATAAAGAGAGAAATATCACATGCATGAGCTCCGTGAACCCCACAAAGGATTTTTACTGAGAAGCCTAACACCCAGCACATCACATGATCAGAGGGAAACAGAGATTCTTGAATCCCAATATTGTACATGACCCGGGAAGACTTTCAATTCCCTCTTGCAACAGTGACAGAGCAATTAGTGACTCGACTACAAGTCCTGGCCATGCTTGCATTATGAATTAAGGAAAGGGAAGGCATAACTACAGTTCAGTATCATTAGGAAAAGTCTCATTTATGCTAATGAGGCCTTGAATGGCATAAATAATAAGCATTTGTATTTGTTTAAGAAATGTTATGTTTATCTCCTCCAGAGTTACTACCCTAATCATATTTTGATTAAGTTGTATCTAAAACTGATTTACATTCTCTTAGACATACCAATGGATAGTAATGAGAAGCTGCCCTGGCCTCTATGGTTGCAAGCTATAACTGTAAGGTTTTCTTTTAATTATGAAAATCCAGGTCATGTACAATACTTAAGTACTTCAATTATCCTCTAAAGGAAATTTTAGTGACTTGATACATCATTTTTATCTTACAGTTAACAGTGAAATAAAATGACACGTGGGAAAGCATTAGACATGTAATCAGCATCTATAAATAGTAGAGGCCTTCCTTACTGTCTGAGAAAAGAATGTGCTCTCCATTTATGTATGGACCTTTGTTCTCAGTACTGAATAGCTAACATTATCTGAATATATCAGATACCATTCCAGCATGTCAAAGCCTGTCAGAGCCACCTGAAGGTGTGTCAGTCATCAAAGGGCCAAATGACTGGCCCATCTGGCATGTGGTCATGTGACTAGCTAGCTATTTTACATACACATCAGGCAGAAAAGTATAAAAGCAGCCAATTATGTGAATAAGCAGGGAAGAAGGCAGGCCAAAACAAAGTGAGAGACTATCATATGATCTGAGTTCAAATCCTGACTCTTCCAAAGTATGAATTATATGACCTTAGGTATATTGCTTAAGCTCTCTGAGCTGTAGTCGCCACTTCTGAAAAGTTGGTATAGCATCATCTGCCTACTGAGGTTGCTGTGACGTTTACAGATAATTTTGTAAGCAGTAATGATAACACATTACTTATATGCTACCCACACCAGTACCTTCACTTCTGCTATTGCTGATATTAGTACTATTACTAATCCCAGCATCATTATATATAACTATATAATATTATAGTGTGTGTTATGAAAATAATGATTTGAAGAAAGCTAGGTATTTGCTATTTTGATGTTTCATCACCTGAATGAAAAAATAAATTTTAAAAATCTTCTGAGATGTATGATTGAGTTGGACTAAATTTATTGGTTTTATTTAATTAATGTCATTTGAAGTATATTTAACTTTACAATGGTCTTTAATAAGTCAAAGGTCAATTAAATATCTTAATTTTTTCCAGACTTAGCCTACTCAGGTACTATTATAACAGATGCCCTTGCATTTTTCTACTCATTATTCAGAAGGTGGTGTTGTTGTTGTTTTTGTTAATCCTCACCAAGGATATTTTCCCATTGGTTTTTTAGGGAGAATGGAAGAGAGAGGGAAAGCCAGAGAGAAACATCGATGTGAGAGAAACACATGTATTGATTACATCCTGCTTGCACCCAGACCAGAGCATAGGCCAGGGATGAGCCTGCAACCAAGGTATGTGCCCTTGACTGGAATCGAACCTGGGACCCTTTGGTCCATAGACTGATACTCTATCCACTGAGCCAAACCAGCTAGGGCATTCATATGGTTTTAAACTGAACGCTTGTTAGAACAGTTCATTCAAAGTGTGAATCCAAACACAAGCTGAATTGAAAACTGGCACTATAATACATTAAGACACATATCATTTGTTTCCTTTAAATTTCTTAGAAAGCTCTATAAAATAGATATCAAACATATCAGTGATTTAAGGAATGAGAGCAAATAGCTTGATAGTTTTAGCTTTACACTTGTATTCTGATGTAAACCATTTCTTTCTAGCATAACAGCTTGCCATTACCTTTGGTTAGTGTCCTTGATTGTCACTAACAAATGATAACTATATTGGCCTCTTAAATGGGTCACAGTGAGAGAGTTCCTGTGAAGTTTCTTGTGAGACTCATGAAAAATGTGTGCTAATGCTCTTAATAATACTCCAAGCAGGTGAAAATTAGTTAAAATGAACATCAAGGGCAGTTTTAATGAACTGAATAGATAGTGCATTAGGATCAGCAGTAGGTAGTGATGTTGAAAGGGGGAATAGTAGTGTCTAGGAGATTGGGAGTTTGGAAATATCACAGAGAAGAACAATCAGGATGATGTGTGACAAGAATGGTAAGGTGTCTAATTGCAAAGTTTCCAGTTGGAGAGCTGCCCAATATTGACTTGGGAATGAGGCTAGGAAGATGTGAACGAGAGGGTGGTAGTGCATGAGTGTGGATATGTCTAGACGGAGGTTATAGAGAAATGGTGCACCATATGTAATATTTATATTAATATTTCAAGTTGTTCTTAAGATCATCTGGCAGCACCTTGCCCTTCATTCACCTGATAACCACTCTCAGCTTCTATGTAACTTTCAATGCCTTGTCTCAACACTATCAGAGACCTTGTCTCAGCACTACTAGAGACCACAATAATCTGAGGTCAGTATTGGGATGGGGACTTGATAAGCAGAGTGTCAGCCAAGAAAATGGGATAATCTCTTTGCTGCTTATGAGTGAAACAGAATGTCATTTTGAAAGTCAATGTACTGAGGCTATTGTTCAAGGGCTCGGGAAAAGACCATTTACCAGTAAGTGGGCATGTTATACATTCACTAATGGGATCCTTTCCCTGAGATCCATCCTGTGACTTGCCACGAGTTACTTTGCTGAAACAAAGTTCTGATTGTATCACTGCCCTACCCCCAAATTTAGACTCTTCCCCGATGCCTGCCAAATGATATCTAGACTACAATTGGGCATAGTTTTTCTTAGTCAAATTTCTGCCCTCACATCCCCCTCTAATCTATTTTCCATTCCTCCAATGGACTCTAATTGAGTACTAGTAACTGTCATCTACCTGTATGTTTCCTAAGTACACCACACATTCTCACCAGTTTCATTGGTCAAATTATTAAGCTTGCTCCCTTTTCCCCATATTCGCCCATCCAGGTCTAGTCAGTGTTAATTCATATCTGCATCCTGGAGATTTGCTGCACCAAGCATTTTACCTACTCAGCTGAATATCTGAGTCAGCACTGGAAGAATTGGGCACAGTATGGATAGCTGCAGAAAGGTGACCTGGATGAGTTCAAGAACTTCTAAGTAAGACAAAAGTCAAGATAGATTGCACAATAACTTAGAAGACAGTGGAGAAACAGGAAATGTCTCTCCCCCTTTATCTTTGTCTACATTTGCAAATATTTATTGTTGATAGAGTACCCATTGTTTTATTGATATTACATTATTAAATGCTGTGGGTCATAACTGACATTCTCAGAGAAAATATTACATATATTTACTCTTTTATAAAGGGCTTCTTATGTTAAATGAAATTAAAGAAAATAATACAGCTCGGTTTTGGCACTTGCTATATTCCCTGAGAAAATGGTATTGTAATCTAAGTAACCCGTCAATGCCTCTAGTGACTTATCTGCATCTCTCCCTCATCTGGGCATTGAGATTTATGGGTCACTTGAAAAGTTCCTGACAATCTTTTCACCTTTTGCATGACAAAACTGCATAAATCTTAATGTTTTCTTACCCTGAAAGCGAGAACTAAACCTCTTCTTACACATTGTTTGTCTTGCTTGGCTGGTTTATGGTGAGAAAGAAGGCCAAAAATGTTTTTGAAGCAATAATTCACCAAGTATAAAAGAAGGGCATGCAAATAGCTTCATCTTACTAGGTAAGCATGTTTTTGAAATCCTCAGAGGATACAAAGTCATACCTCACCAAAGGTGAAGGGGGTGGGGGTGGGGGGAAAAGATAATTAAATGGATAGAAAAACAACTTGCAAAAACCATCATCACAAAAACATTTTTCTTATGGAGATGGAATGTAAAAAATGATGTAGGAGAACATTTGACAACAAAATACAGACAGGGAGGGCTTTGAAGACAAACAGCTTTCTTTTGTTTCTCTTTTATGATCAACAAGACTAAGGGGTTTCCAGTCCCAGCGAAGAATTCAGTGGGAAAGGGTGAGAGCCCATCTTACACATGACTACATACAGTGCCTCGATCCTAATGTCAGGTAACAATAATTGTACACCCCCCCAAAAAAAATAGATCCTAAAAGAATCTAATGCTACTTTGTAAAGGTTACTGGCTGACCTAGTTGTTCTGAGAAAGGGAATTAAGTGACAGACCTTAAATTATAATTTGATGGAGATCTTGTTTCATGTGTAAGTTCTGTTTTTCCAACAAAGTTGTAAACCATGTCACTCACTGCCAACCTCTTATTAATAGTTAATAATTTCAAATACTTAATTTTCTGATTTGCTTGGCAAGCAGTGAACCAAGTCTAGGATGACACTGTACCAGGTATCATGAGAAAAGGATTAGCTGTGTGTGTGTGTGTGTGTGTGTGTGTGTGTGTGTGTTTGTGTGTGGCGGGGTGGGGTGGGGAGGGAGGTGGGGAGGAAGCATACAGTCCTGGGTTCAAAACCAACCTTGGGCACAGAGCATAAACTCTCTGAGACTTTGCTTCCTTCTGGGCAAGTGGGATAAAAGTGGATTAAAAATCAATATCAAGAACCATGACACCCAGTAGCATTCAGTACCTATTTAAAGTGGATAAATATTTGAGAAATAAATCATAATCATTATTCCCAAGGTGTTCAGAATATAGGAAGTCATATAAAACAGGCAACAAATAACTTTTATAAAATGCCATCTAATTGGTATCTCCGGGAACAAGTCGTTCTTCACAGCCAATTCTGGTTATGAATTTTATGCCTCTAAGGACTATTATTTTAATTATATGAGTTAGTAATGTCTTAGAAGCACCATATGTTTCTTTGCTTTTTCCCCATGATATTTTTTAAATATTTTCATAACTCTGCAATTGCTTTATGGACATCAGTCTAGAGCACTTTGAGGTCTGTTTACCTTCAATAGTGTTAGGATGCTATAATTTTGACAATTTCTGTGTGATAATTTTAGAAAGTCTCTTGCCCTTTTATTAGATGTCACTTCTTAAAACTGTCAGAGTCCATGCCTTTAACATCACTTCTGTCTTCTAATTTACTGCTGCAAACCTACATTAGTCTAGGAAAGATAATTAATGGACAAGTTAGAATTGGCTTATATTTTTATAAATATTACATATTCATTTAAAATTATAAATGTGCATTAACCCTATGAATGAAGATAACTTTAGAAATGAAATAATAAAACCAAAGAGTCAAAATTTTTCAAACTAAAGTTTGAATATCAACCTGACAAAATACAAATAGCATTAAAATTTAATAAACTTGGTAAGCATTGCAATAAGCATGACTGATGAAGGATCAATATCTTGGAAGGAAAATCCTAATTGTCCAAAACTAAGGGATAGATAGATATAATTTTTTTTATCTTTACCTAAGGATATTTATTGATCAAAGAGAGAGAGAGAGGGGGAGAGAGAGAGAGAGAGAGAGAGAGAGAGAGAGAGAGAGAGAGAGAGAGAGAGAGAGAGAGAGAGAGAGAGAAGCCATTATGAAACATTGATGAGTTGACACCGCGACCTGGGAATCAAACCCACACTCTAGGTATGTGCCCTGACCAGGAATCAAACTCACAACCTTTGGGTGTACAATACCCCAACCAGCTAAACCACCCAGCCAGGGCTGGTTTTAACTTTTTAGTTATGTAAAATATTTACCACTCAGAAAATTCAAAAGAATAAAAAACAGTATCCCTCTGCTTAGGGGAGTTTTTGGATCATAGGAGCTCACTTGGCCTGTGCACTCAAGACAGAGAAGTTCTAAAGGATAAAGTTCCAGAATCCAGCTTCCTAGATGAGTCAATTCTGAAGAATATTCCTCATCACCTCTCAGAGGATCCTCAGCAGAACTGGGTCCCAGCTGCCCAGAGCTATCACGCCATAAACTCCCTTCACTGGCTTTTCCTTCTCCCAGTCTGGCTTCTCCAATCCTTCACATGCTTCCTTGTAGCACCCACTGCCCAAAACTACTTTCACTCTCAAGTCCCTTCAGTTGCTGTTGAGGGTACTCAAACCAAGAGAAGGACTATCACTTTCATTTACAAATTTAGTGCAATTTTTTTTATTTTCTATTAATGCAAAGATAACACATGGTCTGTTTAGGCCAGTATAAGTTTATGGTCAACAGGTCACTGGGCAAGAAATTTAGACAAGTTTAATTAAGATTTCTCTGAAGTTGGGAATAGTTGGAAATAAACGTGACTGTCTTCACTTCTCTTTTCTCTCTGCCACTCCTGATTCAAACGATGAATGAGTCTACAGTGGCCAGGGATCTGAGAAGAGAGCCCTGTGTGGCCGCTTCCCCTGAGGCCTGAGTGACAAAACAGTGTGAGGACTGGAATCTGGGTAAAATAGCCCATAAGCCATATATTTCCTATGGGTTTTCTTTCTACTATAACTGGTGTATTAGTTTTATATTTTGCTGTAACAAGTTACCAGCAACATGATGGCTTAAACCAACAGAAATTTATATCTTACAACTTTTTACTTCTGAGGTCAGAGATCTGAAATGGTTATCATTGGGCAGGGCTGGGTTCCTTCTGGAGGCTTCTAGGAAAGCATCTGCTTTCTTGCTTTTTCTAGCTCCTAGAGATGATCTGTGTTCCTTGGCTCATGACCCCCTTCCATCCTGAAAGTCACCAACAGCATGTAGAGTCTTGGTCATGTCACATCACTCTGACACTGCCTCTTCTCCTTCCTGCTTCCATATTTAAAGGACACATGATGACACTGGGTCTACCTGAATGAACAATCCAGGATAAAACATAATTTCACTTGTAAACTTAATTCCCTTTTGCCAACTAACCTGACATAATCATGGGTTTCAGGGTGAATATTACTGGCAGGTCACTATTCTGCCTACCACAAATGGTGATATTTTCTTCTGACATTTTCTAGTTGGCTGGTTGGTATTTTTCTAGGAAAATTATATTATAGATATTAATCTTGAGTCCAGTGAACATGCCAAACTCATTTTTCATTTTCTCCAGTAATGTATCTTATGCCTCTCTTGGACTTACTATTTATTTAGTCGATTTCACGTTAATAATTTTTTCTTTCCTTTTTAAGCCCTTCTACCTCTTATTTTTCTTTCCTTTTAAGGCAGTACAATGATAAATAATGGGGGTAATCTCAAGAATTCTTATCCTGTGCTACCTTTAATAAGAATGTTTAAAAAGTTTTCTAAATAACTGTACAGTTTTTGGAGTGATTACAGATGAATATCCCTTATCAGAATAATGAACAAATGTAATCATAGTTTACTGAAAGTTTACAAAACAAATGTGTTGAATTTTCTTGGATGCTTTTCCTCCATCTATTGAGAAATCTATTCGGCGTTTTCTCCTAAATTATGTAGATATCTGTATATTAAACCATCCTTGCATTTTTGAATAATTATTTGACTATCATGTTTTTTATACATTGTTGACAATATTTTGTCAATATTATATTAAGGTTTTGCTTTTATATTTATAAGTGAGAATGCACTGTAATTTTCTTATTCAAACCTTACAACTATTTTAACTTCAAAGTTGCACTTGTTGTAGGAAGTGGTTTGGTTATATTTTCTATTTCAAGTCTCTAGTCCAGTTTGCTTAAAATAAAGATTTTCTGCTTTTAGAGGTTTTTTAAACTATGCCTATAAATACCTGGGTTTGGTGTCATTTGGAGATTGGAGGGTGAGAATTTTTAGCATTAATTGTATTTCTTTAATGGTTACTGACTTATTAATGATTTCTATTTTTTTCAAGGCTAAGTTAATAATTTATATTTTGCTAGAAAATTATTCATCTTATCTAAAATGTCAAAATTATTGCCCGAATATGTTCTTACTACTCTCCTATAAACTTAAAGTTTCCTTTGTATCAGTAGTTTTAATTCCTTTTAATTTCTAATGTTGTTAATTTGTTCTATCTCTTCTTCTTGCTCCATCTGAGGGTGGTGATTTCTCCTACAGCTATTTGTAGGTGGTTCTGTGCAACAAATCCTCCTGTGGAAAGGAAATGAGCCAGAGGCATTTGGGAGAGGAGTATGTAAAAGGTCAAGTCACCTGAGTGAGGCTACTTCTCCCAGCCAGAAGAAGGAGGAGGAGGAGGAGGAGGAAGGAGGAGGAGGAGGAGAAGGAAGAAGGAGAAGGAAGGAGGAGGAAGGAGGAGGAGGAGGAGGAGGAAGAGGGAGGAGGAGGAGGAGGGAGGAGGAAGGAGGAGGAGGAGGAAGATGAAAAGGAGGAGGAGAAGGAGGAGGAGGGAGGAGGAAGAAGAGGGGGAGGGGGGAGGAGAAAGAGGAGGGAGGAGGAGGAGGAGGAGAAGGAGGAGGAAGAAAATGAACTTAGCAAAGAGGACACCATTAACAATTTGAATAAGTATCTGGAGAGCAGTCTATTGAAGTGGGCTTCTATAAACTATCCTCTATGAATATGGAAAGAATACTAAAATATCTTTGTTACCCATCTAACTTCATAATTTATCTTGTATTTTCAGATTCTGGTGAATATTTAATAAAATGTTACTGACATGAGAATTTGAGACAACATAAATATATTTATGTAATAACAGTAAGAATCACTTGTGACTGACACTTTGCATACGCAATACATAAAATTATAGATGACATTTGGTGTATTGCTACAAAAGGCAATTCGAATAGCTCATTCTTAAACTCATTTAAAAAACACATGGGTTACCTATAATAGAACTGCTGGGATATGATCAGTTACTGAATGTGGAAAAGGTGACTGATGCGACAAGGAATTAATACAGAAAAAGGAGAAAAAAATACACTATGTGTGCAGTATTATGCCACAAGGGAGATATTTGTACCATCACAAAATAAAAGCTGTAGAAATTTTAATACAATAGATCATTCCACAAAAAACTTTTAATAAGATTTATGAAGAGCTAATTTCCAGAGAGAAAAAAATGAATGCAGGTATTTTATAAGAGATCAAGTTGCAGGTAAAGGCAACATAGAACCCCTGTCATGACAGCTCCTAAGTAAAGCAAGTCAAGACATTGCAACTGTGACTGAGATCAAACCTCAAAATTACAGACAAAACAGAATCAGCCTATCAGAAGAGAGAGGGGGGGGGGATTGATGGAACAAACAAGAACACAGTAGGTATAAAAACATTTTACAGTATCAGATACTTTGGGCATTTATTATTTTAGCACTCAGATATCACCTATTCTTTTGAAAGATTCTTCTTCACACATGTGGCTCTGGTGTTAGCTGACTAGGTCTGATTCCCATCTGCTGGCTACAATGCACAGATTCTATTGAACTGAGCTAATCAGAGCCTGTTGAGGAGATTGATCAACATTGTAGTAGACGAGAGTTATTTCCTTTTTTCATTATAAGGCTGTAGAAACAAGAACGAGATCTTCCCATAGGTGGTGCCTTTACTGGTGCAGAATGCAGTCTCAGAGAAGAAAGCCACCATGCTGAGAGAAAAAGATGAATCTAGAGAATTGTGACAGTAGTTATAGTCCCAGTTATAGTCACCCCTAAGATTAACTACATATCAGCCCTTCCTATACTTTGCTTGAATGAGCCAATAAATTCCTCTTTGTGTTAAAACTATTTCATATTAGTTTTCTGTCTTTAATAGACAAAACTCATGACAAAGAGACCAGATATACATGTCCTAAAAAAAAATACAAGAAACTTTAAAAAAAGAAAAAGTAAGTAATTCTAAACAGGTAGTATTTAGAAAGCTTGATAGAAGGACTAAATATGGAGTGAAAAATGTTTCTTCTTAAATGTAATGTGCTATAATTTCCCAGTTTTCATAAAGGGCATAAAAATTATGGTTATCAGACAGGTAAAGGTGTGTTAGAAGTCCCAGGGACCAAATTGAACACTAACGTAGGATTCTCCACGTGACTGAACATGGTAGCAAGATAGAAAAGATTTATGCTCCCTCCAGGGGCTGATCTTGCTGAAGAATTCCTGTTTCCTAGCCATTCAAAATGTCTGTTTGGGGTTTGTCAGTCATTCTCTTCCAACCTCTTCTGCAGTCAGATGGAAAATTCTACCTTTCGTGGAATATAGTATCTCAACCACACCATAGTTGAGTATCCCCTGACAGCATTTTCAATATCCCCAGTAAACAAATCATAATGGCCCTGAGTGACTGATATTCAACATTTAATGAGCAACTACAATGGGCCAGGTACTAAAATTGGATGTCCCTTACACTATAATGGCAAAAAAAATAATAGCCTAAATAATTTCAACTAAAAGAGTGATGATGTACGTATGATGTAGTAGGCATTTTGCAAAGCACTATCTCATGTAATCCTTACAGCACCATGAGGTAGAAACTATAATTATCTGCACATCATAGCTGAGGCTCAGTGAGGTTTAGTAATTTGCCAAACGTCACGTGATTAATTGGCAAAAGAATGAAACTGAAACCCAGTCTGCTTGATATGGTTGAATTGTGTTTCTCCCCTCCCTCTCCAAAAAAAAGGATATATAAGTCGTAACCCAGAATATGGCCTTCTCTGAAATACAGTTGTGGCAGATAGTAGTTAAGATAAGGTTGTGTTAGAGTGAGTGGCCCCTAACCCAATGTGACTGATGTCACTATAAGAAGATGTCCTGGAGATGAGAGACACAGGAAGAATGCATGTGACAGTGAAGCAGAAACTGGAGCAAGGCCACTGCAAACCACAGATTCCAAAAACTGCAGGCAAAGCACCAGAAGCTGGGAACAGGCAGAGGACGATTCTTTTATGGGTTTCAGAAGGAGCATAGCTCAGCTGATACCTCGTCTTCAGGCTTCTAGCCTCCAGAACTGTCAGACAATAAGTTCATGTTGTTTTAAACTACCCAGGTGGTGGTACATTGTTACAACAGCCTAAAAATCTAATATAATACCTAACTCCAAAACCTTCAGATTGCCATGTGTTATTACCACATTACCTGGGTGAGAGAAGAAACATTTAACTACATCTAAAATAGATGTAATTTTCAGTTTTATTAAATTCTAATTCCATGAAGATCCATTCATATAAATCTTTTTAAAATCACAAGTACTATTTTCTGCCTCAGCTGTGGTAAAAATCATTTTTGTAGTTATTTTTAGATATTTTTTAAATAGCTTAACTGTATTCTTTTAAATTACTGAAATGGCCCACATCTATCCTGAAGGAATTTTCATTTTTTAAAAAGGAGTCTTTGTATTTTGTGGGTGGCTGCTAGACTGTTTTATGTGAATTACCACATTCTAAGAACTCATCTAGAAGATACAGACAAGTTTACACGAAACACAGACCTTGTGCAGCCAGCATTTTACCAGAGAACAGATATGGCTTTTCCTTGCAAAAGTAGTCGTAGAGAGACTATAGACTTAGAAGAGAGAGACTAGGAAGGCATAGTTAAGATATATTGTCATGGATGTGATAAAGAAAGAAATGAACAAAAGAGGAAAAGCAAGGAGAGCTGAGCAGAGGAAGAAAATGGGCCTGAAGGCAGGAAAGGAGGCAGATGTGACAATTTATGAGGGGGTGTGGAGAGAGGGAGGAGACAAGGGGAGGCAGGGGGAGGGAGAAATAAATGAGGTAGAACGGAGAGCAGAGGAAGAAAAGTATGCTGAATACAGGTGAAGGTGTGAATTGTTACTTTTCTGTTTATCAAGATGCACAGCAGACATTTTCTTCAGGGTTCTGGTGCTATCTTAAATGCAATAAAATAAGACACATTTCATGGCACTTTCTCATAATGATAAATATGTAGCCAAAAAAAAAAAAAGGAGAAAAATACTATTGTAAACTTTTTTTTTAATCTTGGAAAAGTCTTTTATCTGGAACAATGGAGCAGTGTGCATTCCTATCACTTTATTTTGAAGAGTCCCTTTCAACAGCCGCCACGTCACATGCAATACTTGATTACCATCAAAGGCCAAGCTTTCTAGTGCCAAGAGCCAAGTGTGCTGCGGTCTGATCTTTGAGAAATATTTCTGACGAGTGAAGATCAAGGGCCATAAGTGTGGAGGCACATATTGTCACCATTCTAATTTGTGAATATATGATATTTATTAGAAGCAGGGCTTTCCCAGTAAAAGGCATAGTGACAGCAGCCTTTTATACAAAAGTAGTATTTCAATATAGCATATTTAATTTATAAATATATTTACCTCATATATACTGAGTGACCTGATTATTATGATCTCTGAACTTGCCACTCAGTGTATGTGTGTGTGTGTGTGTGTGTGTGTGTAATATATATATATATATATATATATATATATATATATATATATATATATTAGAGGCCTGGTGCATGAATTTGTGCATGGGTGGGGTCCTGCCAGCCTGGCCAGGAGGAGGGGACATGGGCAGTTGGCCAGCCTGCCAGCTGGTCGAACTCCTGGTCAAGGGGACAATTTACATATTAGCCTTTTATTATATAGGATATAAACTGAGTGGCCAGATTATTATGTGTTCAGAGATCATAGTGATCTGGTCACTCAGTGAAGATATATATATATATATATATATATATATATATATATATATATATAAATTTTAAATCCCATGAAATATCTCAGGGTTCAAAGTAAAAATAATTACTTAATATAATCAAACCAGGAAAAGCATCAAGTTGGCAACATAATAGTTGTAGATTCTAAACAAGTTGTTTATTATTTGCTTCCAGAATAATCATGCTGTCAGGTTAGAGCAGAAGAGCATTTCAAAATACATGGGTAAAAAGAAAGTATCTCAAAAGAGAACCAGTGTTCTTCAGGTACTACTGGGAAATGTTTATTTAATGCATTAATAAGTTTGTCCTCTTTCTGTAACACATTGTGTATGCTTTAAGTGGGTGCATGCTTTTTTATAATCTATATATCCCTTTCTCTTGTACTTTTGGGTGTTTTTGTTTGTTTGTTTGTTTGTTTGTTTATTTTCAATGCAATTAGGAAATTTCCAGTTAGGACAATGTACAGATGAAAGTAGGATTTTATAAATGATAAAATCAATTATATACCTAGAGTTCTCTAGTTCTCTAAAACTTCAAACAGAGGAGTGATTTCTCATTGCAACAGCAGATGGGAGGAAGCGTTCATGAAAGACTAGAACTGGAGCCAGGCATGGAAAGACTCAAACAAGAAGAGAGGATGGAATTGCAAGCAGGGAAAGGCCTAAAGGAAGAGGAATATTGGAAGATGAGAGGAAGACAGTATAAAGGGCAGCCAATGGGGAAGAACATACAGAGAAATAAGGTTGACTGGATCCATTATAACTTCAAAGTTCCAGCAAGAGAAGGCCAATGCAAACTGGTGGAGAGGGAGAGACATGAAGAAAGCAGTGGACTGTAAGACTTTAACTGGCACCAACATGCAAGATAGACTTAATTGCAGCAAAGGCCAAAGACAAATAGGTGAAACTGCTGCACAAAATAGCAGTGATGCAGATATCAAATGGAAGAGGCCTGGGGAAGGGAGACAGCAGGGGGAGTGGAAGAAGGAATATTACACAAAATGAACTATCAGAGCCTGGAGACGGGGTGCTCTAAGATCAGCATTGTGTTAGTCGTGGGGAGGCAGTGGCAAAAACTTTTTGGTCTTTTTTGACCTAGGTCAAATGCTTACAAATCAAATAGAGAAACACTACTATTAAAAAAATCTTTATTGAGCTATAACTGACAAATAAAATGTAAGATCTTGAAAGTGTGCATCTCAGAAAAGCACTCCTTGAAGACTATATTTTTAAGAATAGAAGATCATTCCTGTAACCACTCAATTCTGCAAATATTTTTCTTAAGATGGTACCTCTCCTTTTTTTAAGATTAGCCATTTTAATGTACTGTTTTCTTTAATAATAATTCTGCCCCAAAATTATTTTGTTCAGTTATATTTGAATTGGGATTTGAGAAAATATTTGTTTTCCTACCTGCTTTGATAACAGAAACCAAAATGAAGATATATTTTAACTGAAGTATGCCCTCTATACAGCAGAAAAACTCAATCTTGAGGCCATATATCTACAAACTTCAAAAATCTTAACCAATACTAATTACTTAAAAATAACACAAAAATATTAATAGTGCTGAAAAGGCAAAGAGATATAAAAGTATTCACAGACTTATACCAACTTTGTACATAAGTAAAGACTTGATGCTTCTCTTCAAGGTTCAAATAGAATTTAGACCATTTTCTAATAAGAGTGGTTATTTGCATTTTTAGGAAGGTGTAAAAATAGAAATATATAAAGCGGCAAGGGTAGGGACTTCCCATCCTTTCCTTGACTCATTCATTAAATAAGTGTATATTGACTATGCTTCTGTGCAATGAGACAACCACAAAGATGAATAAGAACTTGTCTCAAGTGAAATCTTGGCTTTCTATAGGACACTATAGTTTAAGTCCTTTCCCTTAATGTGTGAACATCTTCAGCCACCCTGGGAAGTATGGAACCATTTCACTAATTTAGAATAGAAAGTAGAACCATGAAAGATCTGTTGCTACTCACATTCTGATAATGCTGATACCCATCACTGTTCCTTTGGTAATTGTCTTTCCTCTGATGAGAATGTTCTCATTTATTCATTGAGATATTGATGCCACTCATAAACATAACTGGATATTCACTGGGTGACAACCACCAAAAGTGAGATGGGGAAGGTAAAATAAACAGAATCATAGTCCTCAAGAATTTCACAACCCAGTGAGTAAAACGGCAAGTAAACCATTATGGAAAAGTAATCAATGACCCCCTCTCCTCCCCCAAAAAGCCCCCTGCGTCAATGTGCAGCTCCCTTCCCCCAGTCCGTGCAAATCCAGGCTCAAGTCCCACTTTCCCAGGATAGCCTTTTTCACAACCTCAGTTCATATTTGTTTAGTTTTCCCCTTAATTCCCAAACAATTACAATCTACCAAACTTAGTCCTTTATTATAGGTATCATTTTATATTTATAATTTTTAAAATGTGTTTCTTTCCTACTATACCAGATTTCTAAGTTCTACAAGAACAAAGTCTCATGGGCTTCTGCATTCCACTCTGAAGCCATGAGAGTTCTACATCTGAGTTGATGATTCATAAATATTTATCGCTTGTTTTATAAACACTGTGTAATATATTGGAACATTATATTTGCTTAGATAATTTTGACTTGAGATTATATTTTTTAAAGTTATGTGAAGAAAATCTTTAATAAGAAAAATATTTTGGTAAACATTTATTCAGTCCTCACTGTAATTATTCCTAATTGTTTTAAAGAGCGACTCTCTATTAGGTTGACATTAACTCCATTCGGTTGATAATCTGTGTTCTTAGTCATAGAGTAGTCAAAATATTTTATAACATTATAAAGATACTTATTGACATTCATCCAATAATATATAGTTAGTCCTTATTGGAGCCCTGCTGTTAAAATAAATGCCATGGAACAACAGACTTCTCACTACCCAATACTATAGAAATCTGGGCCCTCGTAAACATCTAGATCAGTGGTTCTCAACCTTTCTAATGCTGTGACCCTTTAATACTGTTCCTCGTGTTGTGGTGATCCCCAAGCATAAAATTATTTTGTTGCTACTTCATAACTGTAATTTTGCTACTGTTATGAACCATAATATCTGGGATTTCTTTTCCCTGGCTGCCAGCATCGCCTATCCACTCTGGCCCAGCCCCTTTTTGCTCAGACCCTGGAACTGCCTCTTTCCACTCTGGCCCCTCCTTCCCATGCTGCCAGAGGTCCTGAGAGACAGGGATGGGGCAGAACACCTGCGTTGTCACCATGGTGAAGAGGCAAGCGTCCTGCCCCTGTCACTACCTGGCTGAGCATGCAAATTAACTGCCATCTTTGTTGGTTTAATTTGCATATCACTCATGATTGGCTGGTGGCGTAGTAGAGGTACAGTCAATTTACATGTTTGTCAATTATTAGATAATATAGTCTTGATTATAAAAGCTTAAAGTTTTCATAGGTTAACTGAATGTATATCCCTAACCTATCATTGATGATTTTTTTAATCTAATCAACTTAGAAGGCTATCCATTTTAACAATGCTGTCGTTACCAAATATACTAGTATATGTTGATATATTCTTTCAAATATTGATATGTGCTCTTACTCTAAAACAATTGATCTTATTTAAGTTAGGAGTTGTTCTGAGCAAGATGTAGTTAAGTAAAAAAGCAACAATCTATAACTAATCAGCATGTATCCACATTGATTAGTGGTATTTTTAAAAAAATGTGGATACATGCTGATTAGTTATAGATTGTTGCTTTTTAAAAAATTAAAAGGACCATAGTAGGGTGTGGCCTTTCTAGAAAATACTTTTAAACTTAGGGTACATAATACTCAGTTGAAAAAAATGATTTAGGATGTAGACCCCAGAGCCCAATTCCAAAGGTTCTATTCTTCTCTAGAGGAGAAAGACTTGGCTCTGTTCACCTTCTGTGGCCACAACAGCCTATCAGGCCTGTGGATTTCCCCACTTGAGGGAGAGTGTTCTCACCCCCTGGGCAGTTCAGCACGAGGCTCAGCTCAGAAACGAGGCAGAGAATCAATTTGTTCTAGGGCTGTCTTCCTTTTTCCCATTAGTGAAACCAAAATGTTCAGAATACCAAAGTAAGAGCGTCATAGGGAAAATAACAACACAAGCCATTTGAGCTGCTTTCTGTGTAGCACTGTATGAAAGCAGCAAGGTTATGTCTGCAAACTTGAGTGAAACCTGGCCCAGCTCCTAGGATACAGGTCACATCATATTTGATATTGAGAGCCAAGCCAGGTATTAAAGTTGGCCATTATTCTACTGTGTCCTTAATTCCCCCTGTGGTAGGTGTCTGGAGGAGACTCAAGATGTTAGTCACCTTTGACACATTAACACTGATTCTGCACAAATAAGTATTTTGTTTCCTCACAAAAATCTCCTTGTTCCTGTCACCAAAGAAAAGAAAATAAACTATTAGCCTGCCTCATGACTTGTGCATTTATTTTGCTTGGAGAAAAGAACGGCACGCTTTTCTTTAATCAACTTAAGAGAAAAAAGGAACTCAACCATAACTTCCCCTTGGTTCATTTAGAATAGGAATTAAAAAGATGAAGAAGGGAACTGAATGCTGGCAGGACCGAAGAGTATGGCAAAACTGTGGTGTGTCCAGAGACCGCTACGGCAGTGTAGATGCGAAAACAGACACACCGAGTTTCATTTTTTAATTTAACATAAAGGAACTGGTTTTGCAAATATACATTTTTAATGTTGATGATTAACAACAGTAGTATGCAGGATAAGAATACATTTTGCACTTATATAGTTATCACAAAGTGACTTCTCTTCTCCAATTAGTCTTTATAAAATCTCTGAGAAGTATTTTTTTTTTTTCAGAATTTAATACTCACAGAAGTCATCTTCCCAACATTACACACATGACTGACAGTTGAAACAAGAAACCATATTTTTAGGTTTCACAAAAGCACATGATTTAATACCCTGATTGGGCTCCTCACAAATGCATGGGGCAGAGTAAGACTTAGTCACAACATCTGTGACTAACACACTCAGTTGATTAGGGTCTTTCCAATCCCCTTCTCCTTAACCTTCTTCCATTAAATAGTCACCAGGTTTAGTCATTCAGACCCTCTCATGATTCTTGACTCTATTCCTTCCACTTCATTAGCAGTTTCCAAATTCATCCTTAACTCCTGGACATTTACCAACCATATCCTAACATTCTTATCACACCATTGTTTCTTTGTATATGGGTTTCTCCCTGCCTGAAATGACTTTCCTTCCTTTCTTATCCACTTGTTAACTTCAGAAAATGATTTCCTCCTTTGTCTATCCATAAATTTCCTGCTCATCCCTCAATTTTTGTTGGTAGAATCTTTCCCAGGAAGGATACACTTTCACCAAAAGACATTTAGGTAATATCAATTTCCCCAAATGTTTTGAACTTGTGACCAAAATATGGTGCTGATGACTATGGCTAGGAATATGGAAAACTCCCATGAAAATGTGGCATAACCCATGAACCACGAAACACCGAAAGCTGAGCTTCTTTATCATTACAATTGATTATACCCTGGATCTTGAGTGTTTGTCTTCACATTGTTGCACGGTCATCTTAATTAATATGTTGTTGAAGTTTATCCTTGTGATTAAAACCTGTCCGATATGACATGACATACACTTGTGGTCAAAGGTGATCATTAAATCATGCAAAAGATTATAATCTTGTCAAAAGCCAGAAGGGAAATAGACTTCTCCAAGGAAGGAGTTCTTTACTTTAGGTTATAAAAAGTAAACAAATAAACATTCCCACCATACCAAGGATTTCCATGCACAAATCAACAATGACCTTGAGGGATTCTTGCTGCTAATGGCCCTGTCACATGGTGATACTCTCAAGCTGTTACTGTTTTGCCCTTGCTCACCCAAACCCAAAGCTCTCCTAGATTTCTGCAGACAAAGGACAGCATTATCAATCACTTTCTTATTCAAACCTCAGTAAATAAACACCTGAGGCATCTTCCTTTTCATGGTTCCCAGGAACTCCAAACAAACGCCCTGCAGAAGCCAAAAAGTTACAAAAATGTTGGCATTTGTATAAAAGAAGGAACTTTGGAATCACTAAGTATGACTAATAGGGGGAAATGTATTCAATGAAAGAAAAAGTTTACTATGCTATGTAAGATAACAGATCAAAATCTCACAACAAGAATAACAGTAGTCTGACTAATTCATACATTTCCTAGGGTTTGGAAGTGATTAAATCAAAATGAGATACAAACCTATTGGATATATACAATCAGTGGCACTACTGAAAGATTAAAATTTTCTTCATCTATCCAAGAGAAATAATTCTGGCCCCATAAATTACAGGGAAGGAGAGAAGCCCTAGCACTAAATTACTATCATACCTCTATCTAGGCATCAGAAATGCTTGCCACACCTATTGAGTCAAACAGTACTAAATTCTGACATCCTAATAGAAGTTAATTTATCCTCACAACTGATAAGTCATTGTTACCAACAATAAGTCTTTTCTGGGCTTAACTTTAGCTTGATTTGGACTCCTCCTCCTCTCTTTAGCTTTTCCTATCCACCCTCACCCTGCTGTCCCAGTTCCCTTCCCTCGTACTGGAACCCAGGAATAAAGCAGGGAAAAGAGACTATTACACCATGTAGTGAAAGGTCTCATCTTCCAGAAGGACAAAATGGCTTCTCAGGTTGGAGTATCTATTTTTGGCATAGGTTATTTCTTATCTTGGGGATTTTATAAGATTTTATCTTATTGTACTCAGTTACAGAAATTTAAAAGACTACTGATATTTTACTTCATATGTGAGGGACAAATCAATAATAAAGATATTAAGATAGTGAGAAACATATACAGTAGTAATGTCATGTCACTTATTCTTTAAAGTTACCTCCTTTTTCACTACATCCTCACTAAGGGACTGAAGATGTCTAGTCTTGACTTCTTGTAATGCATAACTATCCAACTCTTTATGGTGATTGCATATCTCAAATATCCATACATCTAGTCATCTAGAAAATGCAGGGATGATGAGGGAAGATCCAATAAGAGGCAGGATGCAGAAATAACTGTAACAGCAATAACATTTAGTGAGTTCATATTATGTGCAAGGAATGCTTCTAAGCACTGTATATATCTAGTAGCTCATTTAAAATTTACAACAACCATGTAAAGGAGTGCTATTTTTGTTCTCATTTTCCAGAAAAAGAAACTAAGGTAAGTAGAGATGAAGTAGCTTGACCAAGAACCACAGAGCTGATGAAATAAGGATTAGAACCCAAGTAACTGAGCCAGAGCCTATGTGCTCTGAGCTACTGTAATATGCAGATTCCCAAAGAAAGTAGAGAATTCCCAAAGAAGGCAGATGAAGAAGGTACTACTCTATAGGGAGGAAATGTAGAAGTTACACATTCTTAAAGGAAATGGAACAAACATCTCTATGAATAGTAGAAAAGGACATTATTTGGGCTGTCAATCCCACCTAAAGTTACATGGATTTTTTAAAAGGGGCTAGGCTTGGGGTTGAGAGAAGCCTGAATATCAGGTATTAGCCGGGATTTAGTGGTGTATCAGCCTTTCAAGGTTGAGCTAAGTAACAAACGACCAAACTTTCAGGACTTCTGAAATTTATTCGTTTGCAGTCTTTTGATTTTTTGTTTTTGCCTTTCTAGCAAATGAAAGTTTTGATACATGCCTATAATGACAAAAGGTACGTGGGACAGAAAAATGTTTCTCTTATCTCTTTCAATATCTCTTATACAGGTTATAGGAACAATATAATACATTCAGTGATGTTAGAAATGGAGAATGAGGGCATATATTTGTTCAACTCCACCTTTACAACCTGGAGCTGATTCAACTCTCACTGTAGACAAAGGAAGAGAATGTGGAGTTGGGGACATTGCAAAAGAATCAGGACAATGAGGATTAAGAGTTAAAGAAAGAGGCTTGAAATAGCGCCACAACTAAACTACTGTTGATACTATTTCCTAACCAAAAGCTGTAAAAACATCAAAAATTTCAAATAGGATGATACACAGTTTCTGTGGGGTTTTACATTTTCCTAATTGTGGGCTGCATATTTGCCCAAATTCCACAAGAACCTGAAAATATATTATAACTAGGCGGCTTCTTTTTCATGTTGGTAGCAATACAGATATAAAATTAGTATATAAAAAAAATAACTTTGCTTTGTAGGTTACTTGTTTAAGTATGTAAGCATTCAAATCAAGCTGACATCTATATAGCTTTCTATGTAGTCCATTGTGTTTTGACTCCATACTCTACTTTAAGGCTAAAGAAAAGAAATAACTTTACACAAATATTGCCCTCTAGTTAGCACATTTGTTTTTTCATATAGGTAAGGGTCAGCAACTCTGAAAGTCTTTTATGTGCAGTAAAATCTTGAGGAAATAAGTAAATATATCATAAGAGAAAAGAGCTAAGTTATTTTGTGAATGAGGACATCTAACAACTAGATCTTAGTTTCTAAGTATCGTTCTTCAATAAAACAATTGCTGATTAGAGAGCTGGATCTGAAAAAGTATAAGATGAGCCTGGAGCAATTTGTGATACCAGAAAATAAGAAGTATTCTAAAACTGAGGGTGAATGAGGAAAGGACACAGGTACCAACTTGAAGACTGGCCCCATGACCAAATCTGGACAATTTGAACAACAAAAAAATACCAATTGTAATGTATTATAACTCACAGATTAAAATAAATATCCAGGAGTCCATACTGATATACATAAATAACTGAATAAGTACACAAGTGGAGGAGAAGGGAAAACTCATTCTTATCAAATGAATTTTAGCTAACAATGTCAAAGGAATCCTATATCATAAAAGGCTAATATGCAAATTATCTCCTCAGGAGTTCAACACACTGGGAGTTCAACCGCTTGCAATGACATGTGCTGACCACCAGGATATGGTGTGGAATGAAGGAATGGCCCAGCCAGCAGCCAGGGGAAGGAAGGCCCTGATTGGCCCTGATCACCGGCCAGGTCTAGGGACTTACCTGTGCATGAATTAGTGCATCGTGCCTCTAGTGATAAAATAGAAAATCACTATTTGACAAACACCACAGTGACAACTGCTTCAAAAAGGGAAATTTGTGGTTGAAAGTAGAATGAGAAACTGGTCATTTACATAGTTTCAAAGTATCCCCCTACAAGATGCTTAGTAATTACATACATGAAACGAGCCCCTTAACAGAGGAGAAAGCTCGCAGATCTGAATTGAGGAACAGAAGTTGACATATTAGTGGACTCCTCGATATCACCTGCTTCCTGATATGAACTGAGAGGGTATAGCATCAGTCCACATTACTCTTACCAAAATGCATAACCTGAACTTAATCATCAGAAAAAACAAATTGAGAGACATTCTCCAAAATCAAAGTGGTCACTACTCTACAACAGTGTCAAAATTGTGTAAGGCAAAAAAAGATTGCAGAACTATCCCAGATTGGAGGAAACAACTAAAAATATATGTGAATCCTGTTTGTATACAGAAAAAAAGACACTGGTGGTTTAATTGATGAAACTTAAATAATATTTACAGATTGCTTAACTATAAGTCAAAGTTAATTTCCTAGATTTAATAATTTTAAGATGCTAACAACTAAAAAAAGTTACATGGGCATTCTTCATGCTATTTTTGCAAATTTTATATTTCTGAAATTATTTCAAAATAAAATATAAATTTTAAAATGCCCCATGATATTGAATGGTGTGCTTTTTAATAGTAATTCTCAGTAACAATAACTAACATTTGTACCAGGAAGCACTTTCTGCTATGTTATCTCATTTGACCATTATCCCCATTTTATAAAATATTTTAAGTGACTTGTCACCACTAGTGAATATCAGAACTGACTCTCAAATCCAGAGTATTTTGAACCACGGACCAACTTAACATTTGCTGAATCAGCTGCTATTTAGTCTTACATTTCTACAAAAGCTTTATGATGATGGAAATAGAAAGGGAGAGTTAATCATAATAGGTATAGAGTAGTTCCCCTTTATCCTCACAGAATATGTTCAAAAACGCCTAGTGGATGCCTAAAACTGCAGATAGTACTGAATCGTGTATATATATCAGGTTCTGATATACAGACATACATATGATAAAGTTTAATTTATAAATTAGACACAATAAGAGATAAACAACAACAATAAAATAGAGTAATTTTAACAACATACTGTAATAAAAGTTATGTAAATGTGGTCTCTCTCTGATAACCTATCTAATAATGGAGACAGCTACAAAGTGACTTTGTGGATAGCATGTATAGCATGGATACGCTGGACAAAGGGGTGATTCATGTCCTGGGCAGGATGGAGGAGGGTGGTGTAAGATTTCAACACACCGCTCAGAACAGTGTGCAACTTAAAACTTAGGAGTTGTTTATTTCTGGAATTTTCCATTTAATATTTTCAGACTGTAGTTGACCATGGGTACCTAACCTTGAAAGGCTAAATCACTGATAAGGAGGGATTACTGTACAACAGTTTGTCGAAGCACTTGAGATAGTTAAAGTGGATTATTTAGTGCATGGATTTGCCCCAAATGAACAAAAATAGCAAGCAATGCAGTATATCCTGGAAGTGCCTAACTGTAGAAGAGAGAGAAATAGAAAGACACCCTAAGCGATAGTAATATAAAAGATTATAGGAAGAAATATGAGATGTTTTAGGTTGAAAAAGGAGATAAAGCAAAAAAAAAAAAAAAAAAGAAAATGGAAAAGAAAAGAAAGGAAAAAATGGTTTGAGAAAGTATAGAAGCAAGACATTGGACTTTAAAGGGAGAAGGACCTATTATTTTGAATTAGAACAAAAGTTAGTGGGCTGCTGGTATGGTAGCTAATTCAGAGCTGTCACCTGCTCAATATATTTTCAAATTTATTAGAATTTAGAACATGAAGCAGCTGAAACTTACACGGGAATTTGAGGTTAATTCTACTGAGATGTCACTGCAGGCTCCCAGAAGCACCGGTGACTGTCACCACAGGACAAAGTCTTTGGTCTCTGGTTGATAGTGTGCTCTGGCAAGTGCCTCTCATGGACCAAGAAGCAAGTGTAGATTCATGAAAACACTGGTTCCCAATCCACTTCAGTAAGTACCCAATCCACTCCAGTCTCTCTCCGGACCCCTCCCCAAGAGGGTGTGAATAGACTCTAGGGTCTGGTGATGTTGAGATAATAGTTAAGCTGAAATAAAGCCTTAATTATTACTGACTTAATACAAACAGGTGCAAAAGTCACAGACGTGGCAATAAATAAATAAATAAATAAATAAATAAATAAATACCAGAAGCAACCAGTCTCCATTACTTATTTTTGTTGTCAAATTTGAATCTCATATTTAAAGTCAAACAAAAAATTAGCAGAAAAGATGAGAGAGAACAAAAATGTTTTTTTTTCCTTAAAGTCTCACACTAAGTGGAAGACATGTACCAAACTAGTCATCAGCGAACTAAAATATAAAACATTATAAATTAAAACTCATTAATTATGAAAAAGTTACCAAATTAAAATTAGTCTAAGAAAGCATTATTTGATGTTATAAATTATAAGACATTTAATATCCTAATTTAGTCAAAAGTTTGACAAGAAGAGAGCAAGATCAAACCAGAATATCAAGTTATGTACTAATACTTATGAATACCACTCACTGGTTTAAAAAAAAAAAAAAAAAAAAGTCAGCCATGCTTGAATATCAGAAAAATGTCAAACTAAACAAATCTATTAATAAAAGGCATATTGGAGTCTGCAGAAGGAAGCACTTGTGTTGAACTACAAACATACAGACTTAAAAAGTCTGATATCCAATATTATATCTGATGGTCTCAATAAGGAAATAATTCATTAATTATACAATAATAAAGACTTTTTTATAAGTTAATACTCTTACAGATGAGAGCTTTTATGAAATCATGCCACAAAAGTTCTGTCTTGAAATTTTTTTCTTAAATAAGTTATCAAATACTAGTTAGTGATTATTAATCTGCCATAAACAACAAGTGCTACACTCATAGGCCTGCAGAGGTAAACGCATCATTCTAATAGGAGCTGGGGCTGCCAGATTAATTCGTAACTTTCCAAAAGCAGTCAGACAGTCATTCTATGACTGAATTGTTTATCACAGTTTTTAACAGTCAAAAAATAATGGTCGCTCCTGCCTCTGATTAAAATCAAATACAGAATCAAAATCAGTAGCTCAGAAAGCAAGTAGGCTGGCAGGTGGACAGGTTTCTGTGTGAATGAATTCTGAAGAGAATTCTCTGGAAACCTAACAATGGAATAACAGGAAATTGCAAGGTAAAGACACTATCACCTCGAGAAAAATAAAAAATAAAAAAACAACAACAAACAAACAAAAGCCAGTTAATACCTTTGTTTCAAATCAAAGGCCTGAGATAAGATGAAAATAGCAGGCCAGAAGCCTTCCCAGCTTGTCCCCAAATCTGTAAATTCGGTCCTAATTATTCTCATTATAATTTATGAGTCAACATTGGTATCAGGAATCAATCTGGAATCTCTTAAGCAGGCATAGGATCTGTTCCCTGACAAGCTGCAACACCAGCTCTAATTCAGCATACACAGGATACTAGGCAATCTCACTAGCAATTTCAGTGCATCCCACCTTAACATCACACAAGTATTTATTTTCATTATCTCTTCCTCCCTCTCTCTTTCTATTCCTCTCTCCCTTCTTCCCTCACCCCACCTCTCTTTTGCTACTCTCTCCCTACTCTCTCCATGCCCATCCCCTCCAGATTCATGGTAATATGACCTTTACATATCATTTATTCATTCTGAATTATTTTAGCATTTCACATTACTAATACAGCTCCTAAGTGATATTGCTTGGCATTTCCACAAAATAGTATAATATAATTTTATGTTACTTAATGGCTCTTTCTAAGACATTAAGAAAAATTCTTATTAAATCATACAAACAGAAAACAGCAGTAAAAAAAAAAAAATGCACCACCATTATCACTACCATGCATTTGGTCAGAGTATTTCTACTAAACAAATAAAAGCAAACCCTCACA
The DNA here is from genome assembly GCF_014108245.1 of Pipistrellus kuhlii. Classification (NCBI taxonomy): domain Eukaryota; kingdom Metazoa; phylum Chordata; class Mammalia; order Chiroptera; family Vespertilionidae; genus Pipistrellus; species Pipistrellus kuhlii. The sequence goes on from NW_023425404.1 coordinate 147,776,344, forward strand.
ATCCTCTAGTGTTTCCTTCTTGCTTGAAAATAAAGAGACTGGTAGCAGAGGCCCAGATGTGACACCACTGAGCCGCACACAAAGATCTCAAGGGAGTCTAAGCATTTAGCATTCTCTCTCTGGAACCCTCTTATTCTGAGAACACATCCTACACTTCAGAACTGCCTGCACAGGTATGTGGAGCAGCATGCTCTGGCTTCCCACAGCTCAGTAGCACACAGGTCTCACCTTGCTCCTGAGGAAGAGTCGCCTCCACCAGCTGAGCCATGAGCTCTATTTGTCCTCCCCCGTTTCCGAAAGGAGCCCCTCAGAGCCCTCCAGCCCCAGTCCCGGGCTCAGGTCAGGGAAGCTAAGGATACTCCCTGGAATGTTCCACAAATTAAACAGTAGAGGATGGGACCGCAAACAGTGAGATAATAAAAGCGCCGCACAGAAAGAAATCTCGATGCTCAGCCTTACACAGCAGCTATGGGGAGCGGGAGCCTCTCTCCCCTCCTCCATTCATTCTCTCGCTCACCTTTAATGATTATTTTACTCAAGGCAGAGCTGTAATCTCTTCAGAGATTAACCAGGTTGTGTTTTGTGTTAATTTTGTTTTTATTTTCTGCATGAAATCTTTTAACTGTTAAATACCATCATCGGGCTTACTTATTTCTTTGTTTTTCAGGAATATGAACAGGAATAATAGAACAATGTGTAATTGTAGTACAGTTTGAAGACTAAATTGAATGAAAATCTGCAGCATATTCATATTAAATGAGTTCAACACAATATTACAAGAGATTAGCATAAAATGTACCAGAAAACAGAAAGTGCGACAAGTTACACCTTGATTTTACTGTCATATTTTTCAATTGCCTTCAGTTAATCTAGGCTGAGTAAAAATGCTTTTTAAAATGTTAGTTACAGATTCACTTGCTCTACTCTCAGTCATAACTACTTACCCAAATGATAGAACACAAAAAATCATGACTCTTTTTCAAGTTTGCCAGATGGTACTTAACTAATACCCTTCAAGATGCAGACCACAGGAAGTAATTCATTTTATGCATTGGATGCCTCATGCTGGCATTTGGTTTTAATTTTATTTTTTAAGTTTTTTTTTTTAGTTGTAATTTTTAATTGGTTTTCAGTTCTTTTAGTTTTATAAACTTATCAATTTAATTAATTTTTTAAATATTTTATTTTTAAATTGGGTTTAATGTAGCATCTGGGTTTTATTTTGGTTTAATTGTCTCAGAGAAAGGTAAACAAGGCAGTAGAATAGAATTACAGAAAATCTGTATTCTGTATTCTGGGCTAATCACCTAAATTACTTTGGACTCATTTGCCATATTAGAAGATTAAGGTAAGATGGTTATACCTCTTTTCTAAGTAGGATTTTGTTCTGAGGTCTAATAAATTCATTCCAAGGGGAATGTAGCATATAACCTCCAATTTGTTAATTGTGGAGGCCTTGCACAGGTAATAAACATGGAAGAATACCCAAAACATGTCCTTACCTCTGTAATTTCAACCTTCTCCTGAAATCTAAATGTGTACCAAATGTATAAGAAAAGAAAGGTTGCCAAAACCGGTTTGGCTCAGTGGATAGAGCGTCAGCCTGCAGACTGAAAGGTCCCAGGTTCGATTCCGGTCAGGGGCATGTACATTGGTTACAAGCACATCCCCAGTGGGGAGTGTGCAGGAGGCAGCTGGTCGATGATTCTCTCTCATCAAAGTTTCTAATTCTCTATCCCTCTCCCTTCCTCTCTGTGGAAAATCAATAAAATATATTTAAAAAGAAGAAAGAAAGAAAGAAAGAAAGAAAGAAAGAAAGAAAGAAAGAAAGAAAGAAAGAAAGAAAGAAAGAAAGAAAGAAAGAAAGAAAAGAAAGGTTACACAGGATTTCAGCATCACCTCCTTTCCCTTCAGAGGTAGTTAAGGCCCAGATTCAACCAAGAAAGGAGCAGCAGGGGTTCCCTTTCACTCCTGGAAAATACCAAGTTGGCTTTGGTTTGTTAGACAATTTTATCCAGACACCTCCTATACTCACACTAAGAGCTGAATATAAGCAGTTACAAATACACACATTAACTAACCAAAAGATTGACAAACACATAGTGAAAGATGAGAAGAAAGTAATTTAAGAAACTGATCCTATGATTTAAGTGATTCCAAACAAAATTCACCTCAAATTTAAAAACATTACCTGGGTTCTTGAGACAGGCCTGGATGAGTCACTCCTGCTGACTGGGCTCTACTCTTACTTGACCCAGAACATACAAGGCCAACCCAAGTGCAGAAGGAGGTCAGAGGAGGAGCAGAAAATGCTCGTGTCACTCATAACCAGGCATAGAGCTGTTAAGCAAGCAGTACTTCTCATAGAGAATCAAATCTATGCATTTAATGTCTTAATCATGGTGTTTATTTGAACACAAGAAATGTCTAGTTACATTGAATGGAAACTTCCGTAAGCAATTTCATGTAAAATACAGTGGTCAGCAGGAAACTAGTAACTTCATACCCAAAAGAACTATTTCTAGTATGTCTTCAAGTTATATTTGCACACTGTACTAACAGAGCTGAGATTTTGACTGCTTTTCTTACTGCTTAGTCAATATTTAGCGCAGGGAGCTAGAGGCTGTTCTCTCCCATGCATCATAAACGCCAGTTGTCATCTAAGAATAGATATTGTTTACATTTATGTTACTGAAACAGCAGAAAGACTTCACTTCTAATTTCACACAGGACTACAAAAAAATGGAGTTGAAACTCTATCCTTTAACTCCATTAGCTAGTTTCTCAATGGGGATGTGCTTGGCATTTTATGAGGGAAAATTCTTTGTAGAGAGGGACTGTCTCACACCATGCACTAATGCACCCTGGGCACTACATGCTAGTAGCTTCATCCAGTCATTGTGATGACCAAAAACATCCTCAGGAATTTTCAAATGCCCCCTAATGAGTGGCCTACCCATAGCCCCAAATCCACAGCTGATGAAAACTAGCCCATTGGCAAATGAAACTTGTTGAGGAAAGGTCTAGCTAAACTTTTTCATGCAATCTATATGGCTTCCAGATTCTCACTCTTCTCTCAAGTCATACATTCATTTTTTGAGCCCTGTCAATGTATACATATAGCCACATTTCTATTAAAAATCCCCCCCAAAAAAAACACACTACCATTTAGCAACAGAGGCTTTTTCAAGATTGGAACAGTCATAGGAAGGATCTACTTATTTTACAGATAAGGAGCTTAAGGTCCAGAAAAACTAAGTGATTTGCCTGAGTTCAGATGCTAATTAACACCAGAAGTGAAATCAGAGTACAGGCCCTCCTCACTGTTTTCCTTTTCCTCAACCATAGAATGCAAAGTAGAGAAAGATCTTTCAAAACATTTCTCAAGCTACTGATTCAGTAAGAAATGTTGCCTGTGGTGAGCCAGCAAGTAGACTTGCTTACCTTGAGACTTTTTTCCCCCCTGACACTTTTATCCTGAAAAATATTTCCACATACCACTAAGAAAAGTTCATGGATACCTATTGAAAGCTGCTTTTTAGAAATCCAAGTGAACAGTATTTTTAATGGGGAAAAAATAGTTTTCAATTCTTCTCTAGTGAATCTGGATGTTATATTTTTAAAGAGGATACTGAATTTATTGGGGTGACATTGGTTAATAAAATAAGTTACAGCTATACAAGTCTATAATACATCATCTGGACAATGTATTGTACGTCCACCACTCCAAGTCAAGTCTCTTTCCATTACCATTTATTCCCTCTTTATCCTTTTTTATTTTCCTTCTCCCCTACCTTCCCCTCTGGTAATCACCATACTGTTGTCTATGTCTATGAGTTGTTGTTTTTATTTGCTTAATCCATCATCTTTTTCACCAAGCCCCCGATTCCCTACCCTCTGATAGCTGTCAGTCTGTTCTCTGTATCTATAAGTCTGTTTCTATTTTGTTAGTTTATTTTGTTCAATGGGTTCCAGATATAAGTGAAATCATGTGGTACTTGTCTTTCTCTGACTTGTGTATTTCACTTAGTATAATATTCTCCAGGCCCATCAAAGAGGATATTCTTAAGTCTTGAAATAAACACACCCTCCAACCAAAACATCAATTTCAACAGTAAATTACATTAAAAACAATAATGAACAAATGCTAGTTAATGCAATAGTACCTACTTTCTCTTTAAAAACCAATAAATATCAAACACCCTGGTTTAAAATTTATCTCACTTCCATTTTTACCAAAATATTTTTTATCATCAGTATTAGTGCACATTCATTACATTGCCAATATCATCTTGTCTGCATGTGCTTTTCAAACTAAATATCTCAATTAGTAAAATATTGAGTTCAGTTTTTAATGAATTCTTGATTTAATTTCTAACTTTACAGCTGTTCAGGCATCTGGACTTATGTCATTAAAATGTTTCAAATTGAAAACAACTTAGATATTCAAGGCTCAGGGTTACTCACAAAGAATGTTAAGTTTTTATCTTGTAGTTCTAGAAGAAAGCACAGGATGTAACTACTCAATGGCCTCCTACCTATAAACTAATTGATGTCTGGGAGGCTTACCCACCTGCACTATGATCAGGCAGCATAGAAAAATAGAGGAAACAGCTACACAAAACCAAAGTTACACAACACAGGAGAGCATTCTGTGGAGAAATAATTTTTAGTCAGTCCAGTACATCATGTACTTTTAACAACTCACAAGTAATGTAATATACCCTTACCTAATTTTTTTTACCAAATGCCACTTTTGAATATGTAATTGTCCTCAGTCACCTGGAGGCCTTGCTAAAATGCAAATGGCTAGCTTTGATGGGGCTTGGTAATCTGCCTTTCTAACAAGTTCATAAGTGAAAATAATGCTGCTGGTTCTGGGACCACACTTCTAAAGCTGCTACTTTAAAGCATTTTAAAAAATACCTTTTTTTTTACAGCTATAAATATCAGAAGTGCACTTTTTCATTTTTACACAGTGCATGTGCACACAAAAATTAAAACATTTAAAACAATTCTTACTTCTTCTACATATAAAGAACCCTGATTTCTTTCTATTGTATTCCATCCTCATTTATTCCTTTCCACTTAGAAAGAAACATTGATCATGAGCCCTAATTTGATTTCATGACCACTGATAGACCGAGACTTACAGTTTGAAAAATACTGCTCAGTACTCCCATGTTCATCATTTAATTTATAATGATAACTGTTTAAATACCAGGTGCCAGATAATCTTCCAGTTTCTGTACATGCATTTCTCACGTCATAAATTAAAAACTCATAACAATACTATGAAGTAGGTATTATTAAACACCCATATTCACAAAGAGAAAATGTGTGGATCAAGACTAATGCAACTTGTCCAAGGTCACAATATTTGTGCATACCAGAGCCTGGTTGGAACATAGGTCTAATTCCATCACACAATGATAAAGATTGATAAGGGAAATAAAATATTTTAATTTTGAATCCCAGATCTACCATTTAGTGGCTGTGTGGTTTCGGTAAGTTACTAAGCCTCTCCAAGTTTCAGTTTTCCCACCTCTAAAAGCGAGATAATAATAAAGCCTACTTATGTGGGAGCTGTGTGGTTTAAAGAAGATAACTAATGACAAGTACTTGGCATAACTAGCACATAGTAAGCCTTTAATAATCATTATTTATCATTAGAAAGAGACTGAATTATTAATGGCCATGCCATCCACTGCCTCCCTTACATTGGCTTCTAGTTGCTAGTACTATCTCTGGTTTGCCTTTTTTTCTGCTTCCTTGGCTTCTAGCATGTTATCCTATGACTTTGCCTTTCTTATGTGGAAATCTTGTTTGGACATCTGAGTGTTAAGACAATTATCACCTAGTAACATCAATGAATTCAAATACAATGAACTCCAATAAAATACTAAATAATACAAGCTCTCTTCATTCTAAAATTCTTGTTTAGTCATTTCAGCAAAGAGATAAAAGAAAAAATAAGGGCATACTCAAGCTTCCATGAAGCTGCATGAATAATAATGATAAGTGTTATCCATCCTCCTCTCGCAGTTCTATCTGCTGTGCAGGAGTGCTTGGAACTCTGCATCCAGATAATTCTTTGGGGCCTCCACCCATCTCAAGGCACCAAAGACCAAGGTTCCCCTTGGAACCTGTCCAGTTGAACTTAACACGATAGATACATAAAACTTATTCCATGATGGGAGTATGAATTGTTATCAAAAAGTAAAGATTCTAATTAGCAAAACAAAAAATGGTAGAAGGCTGGAGATTTTGGTATCCCCCATAGATGGCATTTATATAAATTTATCAACATTGCACTTGACCATTTTACAATAACAAACCATCAAGAGATACCAAAATCAAAATGGAACTCTGAAGCCAATACTAATATAGTAGGGTTATGAAATTATGTGCAGCAAGTTAACCGCAGGCTCTTTTGAATCCCCTGGCTCATCTTTTCTTGGCTGGTAGTTCTTTCATATGGGAAATTTTAAAGCCAGATACTCCCAAAAACAATAAAACAATCAAAGATGACCCACAAAGAAGAGGGAGATTTCTTCTCAGGGTACCTTTACAAACAGGACTGCAATGCACACCACCAATTCCTGTGATAAATGCCCTTCCTTGAGAAAGTCTGGCTTGGAAATGTCTTTCCCTGTTGTTCATTTCATTTCAGTGTGCCCAGTGAGTACTGCCACCACTTACTCAACTTTTCTCCCCTTCTCAGTTGCCATCCCCAACAAGATCACCCTCTCCTTCTATCTTTCAGCTTCCCAATGTGAGATCACTAGTCCTCAGGCCAAGGACTACTGTCCCCTCTCATTCTCTACTTCCACCTGTCACACACAGTGTTCCTGGGAATTAAATAATGAGGATAGCTCACAGAAGCACCAGGACCATACCTTTCTGTTTACTTATCACAGAAAATAAAGTCTGGCTAGGCTGATCATTGGAGATTGATTCAGTTAAGGGATTATAGTAGCTAGAGTCACTTTTCTCATAAGAGAATCTTGACAGTGGTAACCCATCCCCCAGGACCCTAACTCAGGACAAGAATGCTGTCAACTAAAAGAATCACAAGTCGAAGACCAGTTCATGGAGATTAAGTTGAGACCAGGGTCTATACCCACAGAATGCACAGATCATAATTCTCAGGTTAATAACTGAAGAGAAGAAAAGCATGTGGGGAAGGTCAGACAGTAAATAGCAGATAACTTGGCTTCTGGTAGAACCTCATTTTTATTCTCAACTCTGTATCACTAATTACATTACCCTGGGTAAGCTTCTATATCTCTCTGAGCCTCAATATTCTGATACAATAGGAATCATAACATATGAATTAGATAAAACATGGTCTACTTGCAGAATTACTAATTATTAGTACTTCTAATTACTGCTGGAATTACAAGTAACATGAAAAACACCTCATGGAGTGCCTGGTACTTAATAGGTACTCAATTCATCAGAGCAGAGATTTTTCAACCTTGTTCATCTCATGGCATACATTAACTAGTTACTAAAATTCTGCAGTACACCAAAAAATATATTTGTTGCCAATCTAACAAAAAATAGGAATAATTTTGATTCCTTCCAACTGGGCAGCTACTGTTGTATTGGCTACTGTCATTTTCTTATTTGACTCTCTAAGGGGAAAGAGGCTGGTGCCCCTGACTAAATAGTCAGGTATTACATGTTTTAAAAATGTATGTGCACACACTAGTTGAAAATTGCTGCATTAGAGTGATTATCATTATGAGAGTCTGTGAAACTCAAAGTGAGAGAAATTTTTCGGAACAAAAATAATGCCATTTCCCCCACCCTGCTTTGGGGAATTTGAAAAATTGCTTTGTTTTTCTGAAGACTCAATTTGACAAGCAGAAAACAGCCCCAACTACAGCTCGATAAGCCTCACTTTATTAATATATTTCATTTGTAAGAAAAACAAGGCCCTTTTTATTGTTTCTCAGATATGTCTCAGGTCAGTCTTCTATGCATTTGTGATATACATATTGAAAAGAACTAACATGTTTGGTCTTATAACACTTTCAAAATAAACATGATTTTCCTTCTAAGATTTTTCAAGAAATATAAAATTCATGGCAAGGACATTTGATTTATCAGGGAATACAAAAACAGTACCTACAATGTTTCAAGAAACCACTAAAAATGATCAGGGAAAAGTATAAAATACTAACCTAAAACTAAAAAGAAGAACTTTATACATATTTAAGTACAAGTCTAAAAAAAAAGAGTTAAAAGAATACAAAATGAAGGTAATTCAACCTGTTTCCATAATAAATTGGAGCTAACTTATTTAAAAGGTATGGGTCTGACAGGTACATGAAAGCAAGGCAGATCATGTCAGAAAACCTTGACTAGTGTGTAACTGAGCATCAAGTTTAGTTCAGTTTTTTGGATGACAAGTCAAAAATGAAGAAACTGGTGATTTCTTATTCTCTTTTTGCTAACAAAAGAAACACCACTAATTAATCAGAAGAGACATACTTTTTAAAGCAGTAAAAGCAAAGATGAATGTATGAAGATCATTATATAAGGAATATTGAAATACATAAAAATAAGTGACAGCATATTCCATGCAGCCCTTCTCTTAAGTATTGACTTTCAGTAGAAGTAGAATATTATATTAATAGTAAATTCTATAGTATTTACATTATCTTCATTACTATAATATACTGTAGTAATGAAGATAATATAACAAAAAATGTGTTGTAATATAATTAGGGTAGGGAAATTTGTGATCATGTAATTTGATAAAAATGGAGAGCATGGAAGGTTTAGAAAACCAAGTAGACTATTTCTCTCAAATATCAATGCTTGCTCTTCCAGTCTTCTCATAGATATTATACTAGAACACTTTGAACTTAAGATACCTGACTAGTGCTGGAGACATAAGTAGTATGTATTCTTTTTTAAAAAAAAATATATTTTATTGATTTTTTACAGAGAGGAGGAGAGAGGGATAGAGAGCTATAAACGTCGATGAGAGAGAAACATCGACTAGCTGCCTCTTGCACAGCCCCCACCGGAGATGTGCCTGCAACCAACATATATGCCCTTGACCAGAATCGAACCTGGAACCTTTTAGTCCACAGACTGACGCTCTACCGCTGAGCCAAACTGGTTTCGGCAGTAGTATGTATTCTTAATTGAAAAATTATTCAAATGTTAAACAGCAGGTATACAATTGACATAACTATCAATGGTCAAATAAAGTACAACCCCCTATTATATATATGTTAGGCAGCAGAAATAACTGTAGAAAAAACAGTTGTTATTGTGATTGGTTTGTTTTTTTCCATAGAAACTTTGAATCTGCCTAAGCGCTTAAATGAGATGAAAAGAAAATCAATATAATAATGAAATGGTAACATGAAAGAAGGCAGCCCTCTGAATTTCCTCCTCTCCATCCTCCACATTCTCCTTTAATTAAATCCAGTTTCCCTCAAGCACTAGCACTCAAGATAATTATGAAATAGCCAAAATTAGTATTTCCATTTTGTTTGATTAAGATTATTGCCTATTCCAGAGCAACAGAATCTCCCAATTTAACTCCATCATCGGTCCTGACAGCCAAATCCAGGACCTCCCATTGGGATTTGATAGATGACAGATTTTATAGTATAATATAAAAAACAATTGTGGAAAATTTGTATCTATTATAACTGTTTCCATTATCTTTAAGCTCGAGTATGTTTTGTGATTTCCAGAAGAAAAATATAATTCCACAGTAGCTTTATGTGATGCTTTACTTTTGCTTTGTAATGGCAAAACACAATATTTCATCTGTTGGCAAGAATTAAATAGGCATGTGGAGACTGGTCCTGAAATTTATATGTGTTTTGCAGCATTGTTACTTTTGGAAAATAAACTGAAAGCTCAAATAGACATTTTTCAAATACACTTTTGGGAAATAAGTATTTGCATAAAGTAGAATCCACTAGTACTTTATTCATTCATGACTTTGCTTACTCATTTATTGAGGAAACATTAACAGGTGACTACTATGTATTTCAGACACTGGGCTTTACACTAGGATACAGGTGAGTCCCCCTCCACCAACTCACCCAGTAAGGAACTCACTGTAGTTAGTAAGGGGAGACACAAAAATTATTATTCTAAGTGTGTTCAAAACACCATGAAAACAGACGAGATGAAATGATTAATTCTTTTTGCATGGAACTGGGTACATTCTACAAAAAGAATTCCATTTGAAATTGACCATCAAGAATCAAGAGGGACTTTCCAAGAAGAGAAAATTCCAGGAGAATGAATATCCATGAGCAAGAAATCAAAAGTGAGGGGCCCTTAACAGGAAGAGGAAGCTAAAAAGGAAGGCCTTTTAAGAGCTTTTAGTCACTATGCTAAAGAGTTTAGAGTTAAAGTAGTTCACTGGGATCCACCAAAGGTTTTAGAACAAGGGCCTTACACAATTAAATCTGCACTTTATAAAGATGAATTGTAGCAATGTCATGGTAGAGTGAAGATGCTACTTAAAAGCATACACATACACAGTAACTTCCAAAAACTGAATATTCTCTGCCTCCATCACAATAAGCATTTCACTTCCAAATATGCCTTCACTTGGCTGCTACAACCATCATAATCTTGTAAAGTTTGAGTTCATGTGGCAGAAATAGAGGGTTTCCCACTGAGAGACTCAATGTAAGGCTCCAACTCTTCACATGAAGAGCATTAACTTCATGACTGAGTTGACTACTTACAGCTTTGTTTTTAAATGCCTTTCTCTAGTTAGGAGAAATCATAATTCTTTAGCCATGAGTTTTGGAACAAACAGGCATCTTTTAAATTTTAACTCTCTTCTGCTTTTTCCCTCATTGTAGGATGAATGCTTCATATTCTTATTATTATCAATCTCCTTCCCATCCATGTGTAACCAACTAGATGGTGGTCCCTTCTACTGGGCTCCAAACTGAAGCTCCATCCACAACCTCTGTCTTATTTTCCCAAAGCACACCTTTATCAAAAAAATGAAACATGACAGAAAAAAAGGAATCAGCATTATCTAAGCCCAACTCAGTGCCCTTTACCAATCGTCAGAAAATACCACAGAAGAATAACCACAGGTAACTAAGATGATCCAATGGTAAACACTAAGAACAGGAACCAAATGCATAGCCTTGAATTTGCAGCAGTACCGCCAGCTTCCGGCCCTGAGAAACCAACCTGGGCACTAAAGAGCCAGGAAGAAAAACACACTTCACTCCTTGGGCCATTAGGTCATGGCAAAATGACTCGGAGCAGTGTTTGTAAACATCGAGTCAACTTTTGGCCAAGACAGCAAAGCAATCAGAATCAAACCACTCAGTACCACCTGCTGCACATTCCTCACCCTTCCCGCCCCACTTTTCACTTCCCTTAACCCCTACCCTTCACCCCGGAGAGCCCAAGATCACACATTAAATAAAATCGTGCCTGGATGAAAATTCTCCGAGCTGTGGCCATTGCTATCCCAGGCAAAACCAAAAAGGCTTTCCCTGGGGATTTCAGCCACAAACATTTTTCACTTTTACACTTAAATGTGCACTCTTGTCTGGAAGGATGCATTGCTACCAGTATTTGTCCTGCAGCGAATAGTTTTTTCGTAAGAACTTAATTCTTCCCCACTTACTCTCAGGTTTGTCTCAAGATGGTTCAGATTCACAGAATATACTACAGCCCAAAGAATGTTACTGAGAACCCATCCCCCTCTCCAATCCAAACCCCTGAGATTATATAAGAAAACCAAGAAATGCAATTGGAAGCCAAGGGCAGACTGACTTTCAACAGCCTTTCACATGTAGAAAGGATTATAGATTTTCTTTCCTTTTGTCATGCTACCTGTGTACTCCTTACTCCAACTAAATTCCAGATCTAAAAATTCAGTGTATCCCTTCTTCCCACTTTAAAGTCTTCCTGCAAGAGCATCTTCCTCTGAGTGGTAGGAGGATATTATTTATTTTTAAGTTTCATCAATTCCTTGACACTCAGCAATAGACGTAACAAGAAAAGATTTCTGGACTTGCTACTTGAAGGTCAGGCATTCAGGGAAGGCAAAAGGAGAACTGAGGTATAGGGCTCTCTTAGAAGTTCAAATATCCCGAGAGAAGAGGAAGTATTAAGACATTTAAAGGGGAGAGAGAGATTTTAACAAGTCTCATGTGGCTTAATACCTGTTTTCTGGCTTTTTCTAATATAGTAATTCTGTGTGTTTTATGTTTTATGATGCTCAGTTTAATACCAACATCCATTCTTGCCCTTAAGGGTTGGTTTTACATTCTAATGAGAAGCAGGGGACTGGTTGAATTTAATCCATCTGACCATCTTCTTCTCGGTAATTGAGTAAACCTCTTAACTCCACTGTAAATATCCCTGGATTCCAATTAATTTGTCTTCCTTAGTAGACACAGCAGTACATACTGTTTTACTTATGGACAAGCAAACCCTTTGTAACTTTTATATTTAAAATACTCAGCATGGTATGTTTATTTCCTCTTTTTTAGAAAGAGATGGAAAAATGATGTCTTGACAGGTTGTTGTTGTTGTTAAAAAAAATAGTGACAAGATAAACTATGATAAAAGCATTACTTGGACATGATCTTCTAATTCAAATGAATTAAAACAGATTACAAGGGAGTCTGGTCTCTCGATTGCTAGTTGGTATTGAAAAGCGAAGAAATCCAGAGTAACACTCTCTCCCTTCCTATTTTGGGTCTTATAAAAGAAACGCAGTCTAAAGTATCCTTTTGAATGAGAATGTATCATATATTTGTCCTCAAGAGAGGATGACTACTTCCTCAAAAGTTAATATTTGCAACATCTAGACAAAACCCTTTTGGGTGTCTGAAAATTCGCCAAGGATTCCCTAACGTTTTGTGTTCACAGTGAAAGTGTGTATTATTAAAGCCTACTTCTGTATGCCTGTGATCCAGGAAAACTCCCAACAGGAGACACTAAGGGATACAAGCGGGAGGCTGGATAGTTAGGAAGAGAGGGCACTGCTCTGTGTAGGTTTTGTTTTCATTAGTTCTGTCCATGTAAACACATACTACCAGCTTGCGCCGTTTGTATCTTTTTAAAAATAATTTTAAAGGGAGCATTGTTTCCCATCACGTGCACACACACACACACACACACACACACACACACACAAGCACCAGCACACACAGGATCCTCCCTCGCCCTCGCGTTCCCCCTCCCCCCCTCCCCCCCGCCCCTAATCCCCACCTCCCCTGTCCCTGGCAGCTGTGCTGCAGCCCCCGCGCGCCCCCAAGGCCAAGTCCCAGCCTCCGGAGGTGGCTCCAGGGCGCACCCCAATAGCCCCGTCACCTACCCTGCTCCTTGCACCCCGACAGACTGGACTGCTGGACGCTGGACGGAAGAAGGAAAAAGCTCCGAGGACCAGCCGACAGAAAAGCAACAGAGATCAAGGGGATGGGACGGCTCCTTTACTTCCCACCAGAAGAAGTGTTGCGCGCCATGCACTGAGTTGCTCTGCAGCTGCGGTTTCGGAGGAAATTCTCGGGGCGAGAAAGCTGCTGCTGGGGTGGAAAGTTGTGGGTGTTTTCCCCCCAGCTGCCTGCGCCTCTCGATCCTCTCCTGTCCCCACCGCTTGCCTTGACAGCTCCCTGGGCCTCCGGAGACCCTCAGGAGCCCTGCGGGTTTCCACCGGGAGCGGGGCTGGGTTGCCACATGCACTTGAGAAATCCTAGCAGTTGCGCAAACCAGAGTCCCAGAAGTTAGAAAGAGTGATTGTGTGTGAATGAGTAAATATACAGTACAAGAGGCTGGAACAACTGAGCGGGGCCAACCCACAGACGCAGCTCAGGGTTTCAGATTTCATTTGGCAACTGGCAGCTTCGGAAGATTCAAGCCCACTCCAGCCGCTCTACAGGGGAAGCCCGGAGGAGCCCCGTGCCCCTCCAGCGCCGCCCTGCAGCGTTACCTTGGAGCCTGTGTCCACAGGATCACCAGGCAGATCCGGAGCCCCCGCTGCCTCTGTCCCTCCGCAGCTGCCATCACTCATTTCATTTCATGCGTAACACAGATATACTTTGATCGCAGATCGGAGGCTGTGGGGGTGTCTGAGGAGAATGGAAAACCCATGTCTGCTCACCTCTAGGAGCTCTACATTTCTCTGACCAAACTCCACACACCGGTTTTACTTGCTTGTCCTCTGCTCTCTGTGTAACAATCTTATTTCTCAATCAGATCTCCCTGGTTCCTTAAACCTGAATTCCTAGAAATGCTTATGGGATGCCCACTAGTTAGGTCCTTAGAGAAATTCTTGTCATGGTTTCAGAGTCTTCAGAATAGCTCTATATGAAAGAGAGTAAGTAAACATTTGAAGCCCTCTGTCTTCAATACAACCACCACAAATCTAATTTCAAATCTATATCTCACAGTATTGGTGACCTGAAATGCCAACTCAAATTGTTTCAAAAAGCTTTACAAAGCTCCCTGCTTCAGATTATTTAGAAATCATTACCAGATTTCTTTAAGACACAAAATAAGAGTGGCCTTGTTAGATATGGCCAGTGATATGGAAAAAGAGCACCAATTTTAAAAGAAGAGCACACATTTAAATTTAGAAACACCAAAAATATAAGTCTGAATGGACACCGAGATTTTTTTATCTTTTTTTTTATCTTCTTTCTCCTGTTTCTTGGAGTCTTTCCTCCTGGTGAACTGGCCCATCAAGCCTTTGGAAAAATGGGTCCAGAATTCTTAGCCAGAAGCAGTGTAGCTTGTTTTCTAATTAGTACGGAGTAAATGACCTTCATTAGCTGATGGGGCTTTAGGTGTTCTAGCGGTTTTAGATGAAAGCTGGAAGACAATGAAATGAACCAAAATGAAAACTGCACAGATGGACTCAAAAGCCTGAGGAAGACAAATGTTACTAGGTATGATGCTAGGAAGGCAGGGAACCTGTCATGTTAGTATCCTATTTCAGGATTTAACCATTATTACTACAAACAATGTAGTAATAATGGTTATATTATTACTCAAGACAATACAACATTGACAGGGTGGTTAGATCCTTAATGGGTGGTCCCTAATCCAAAAGATTAAGATAAGCCTCTAAGGCACACCCTTGTGTCCAATGCCTTTCCCATCACATCTCCTGACTGGCACCACCCTTTCCATTTGACAACACTTCATTGACCTGTGTGATGAAAGTGATTATCTTAAACTGGACTGTACAGTCCTATATAATAAAAGCCTAATATGCTAAGTGTCCAACTGTTCTACCATTTGACCAGTTACTATGACATGCACTGACTACGAGGGGGCAGACGCTCAGACCAGTAGGTTAGCTTGCTGCTGGGGTCTGGCTGATTGGGACTGGGCGAGACTGGCCAGACATATCCTGGAGCCCTTCCGTGGTCCCTTGCTGGCCCACCAGTGGAGTTCCTCAGCCTGGCCTGTACCCTCTCACAATCTGGGACCCCTCAGGGGATGTCAGAGAGCCTATCCCCACTGGCCAGGGCAAGCGACCCTTCCAGTACATGAATCTGTGCACCGGGCCTCTAGTTTAAGGGTAAAAAGATGTCTCCTGGGGATTAAGCAGTAAGGAGGTATATGTACTAAGGCAAGCCTCTTCTTGTCCTCTAACATTTCTGCAGAAAGAGAAGGGATGCTGTATTCCTTTCCTTGAAGCTCCTCGGGGATTTAGCAAAGATCTTTGTTACAAGAGAGAATAGCCTGAAATAGAAACACGGGGTTGTTCATAGGACTCAGACTATGTTATCCCTCTCTTGTTTCTAGACTAATTGGGGCTGGGAGACATTCCTCAAATGTAAAGGAGAAATAAGTTCTTAAGCAAGAGACTTGAAAGATTCTAATTAGAGGAGGATCCTGAGGTGACTGATACAGACTCCAGGAAGAGATATCCGTCATTCAATTTCCAGGGTCTCTGGTAAGAAATTGCCCAAGGCATCACTTGAAGCTAAGTTTTAGCAGTCAGTCTACTCAATTCTGAGTTTAGGTCAAGTTCAGATAAACTCTACAAAACCCAGCAATGTTTCCGGGGTAAGGGCTAATTTTCCAGGATTCCAAAGTCATAGATATCCTCAGAAGAAGGGTCTATAGCAGGCAATGGTTTGAGGAGCCTCAGATTTACAAGGGGAATGTGTAATACCTCCAGGACCAGATGGATTTCAAGGACCTAAAAATGAGATAGGAGGAGGACGAAACCAAGGGAAAAGAAGAGGAGGAGGAGACAGAGGAAGAAGAACAGTGAAAAACGATAATGGCTTCACTACACTTGGACAAATTGTTTGAGCATCAGCATTGCCAGAGTCAAGGACAGAAAAGCAGCCAGACAAAGCCCCTTGGACATTGCTGTTCTCAGGCCACTTTGATTTGGGATTCAGAGGGAACTCAGCAAGAGTTTGTACAATCCCTTTGTCTAATAGGTCAAATGGTGCTATTATACAAGTATGGATTAAAAATGTATTCTAATGTACTTCACTGATTTAAAAATTATAGTTTTCTACCAGATTCCTTGCCAGATTCTTTGAAGATCTTCGCATAGAGTAATATATTGTCATGTTACCCACTTTCCCATTTAATACTAGATACTGGAGTTCTTTAATTATGTTTTCTTTTGGAAAAACATAAATTCCTAAGAGGGCAAAAAACACAGTAACAAAACAGAATAGTCAAGAATTGCCAGAATCCTAACATTTCCTCCCGGCTCTCACCAACAATGCACAATTTGTGTGGGTTCTGAAATATGCCAAGATCTGATTTCAGGATTAAGATAGAAGGCATCTCTACTGGAAAACATTTATATTTTTATTTTTATTTCCTGATAGAAGTTCCTTTTTAAGAAAGTGAAGTTTTATTTTAGCAAAATAAAGTGAAGAGAGACTGAGGGGCTTTTGTGCCCATCCTCCCCCAACACTTTGTATTACATGATTGAGGGAAAGGAGATGTACTACTAATGTTGGGACCAAATCAATCCAGCTAAATCCCTGTGAGAAAGATAAGGAGACAAAGAGCAAATCAGAGAAGGGCCACTATAGTCATAGATTCCTTCCTAACTCCATCAAAGGCCTAATATCAGTCAGGAGTTTCAAAAATGAAGCATGTTCTCTAGCCATTAATATCCTGAGTAGAAGATAGCATCAACCATCACTATATTTTTATCCAATTGACATAGTGTGTTTTTTTTATTGAATTTTAAAGAAAATGAAAGGGAGGAGGAGAGACAGAAATATCGCTGCGAGAGAGACATACCAATGGGTTGCTTTCCTTACTCACCCCAACCTGGCCCATGATGGAGCCTACAACCAAGGCACATGCCCTTGACCAGAATTGAACTTAGGACCCTTCAGTCTGAGAGCTGACACTCTATCCACTGTGCAAAACTGTCAAGGGCCAATTGACATAGTTTTGTTGGCAATTCAAGTCACATTTTTTTTTCTTTTTTCTTTTTTTAATATTTTTTATTGATTTCAGAGATATAAATATATATATGAAATATATATATTTTAAAGTGCTGTTTTTTCTAATTACAAAATTAATGCATGCTCAACACATGAAATGAGGAAGCTACAAAGAAACATAAGAAATTAAAAATTGACATGTTATCACCATTCAGAGATACTATTAGATTAAAATTAGACATAATTTGAACATGTCTAATTGTTTCTTCTTCTCTGTTTATGTGCCTATCTTTTTATTTTCAACCACAGTTTACATTCAACACTATTGTCTATTAGTTTCAGATGTACAGTCTAGTGGCCAGAATAGCATATATTCTACCACTGATCACCTGGTATTTCAAGTACCAACCTCACAGCACACATAATTATTACAATATCATTGACTATATTTCTTAGGCTGTTCTCCACATCCCATTGTAATTGTCAATTAGTACTTGTTAACCCCTTTTTGTTTTTCACCCAGCCCTCAAAACCCTCTCTACCTGGAAACCATCATTCAGTTCTATCTATAAGTCTGTTTCTATTTTGTTTATTTCAGTCTTTAGATTTTTACATATAAGTAAAATCACATGGTATCTTTTCTTTCTCTGATTTATTTCACTTAGTATAACATCCTCCATCCATGCTGGCACAAATGGTAAGATTTCACTTTTTTACAGCTAAATACTATTCCATTGTATATGTGTACCACAGCTTTTATATATACATGTCTATTAATGAGCACTAGGGTTGTTTCCATATATTGACTATTGTAAATAACACTGCAATGAGAATAAAGGATGGATAACTTTTTTCAAATTAGTGTTTGGGTTCCTTGGATATGTACCTAGAAGTCGTACAACTGGGTCATGAGGCAGTTTCATTTTTAATTTTTTTTAAATATGTTTAAAATGTTTTTAGAGAGAAAGAGGAAGGAAGAGGGAGAGATATAGAGAACTATGGATTAGCTACCTCTCTCACGCCCTCTACTGGGGAACAATCCTACAACCCAGGCAAGTGTTCTGACCAGGAATTGAACAGATTACTTTTCTGTAAATGAGATGATGTTTAACCAACTGAGCCACACCAGCCAGGGCTCATTTTTAATTTTTTAAGGAACCTCCATATTGTTTCACACTATGGTTGCACCAGTTGGCATTCCCACCAACAGTGTAGGAGGGTTCCCTTTTCTCAATAACCTCCCTACCACTTGCTAGTTGACTTACTAATGGTAGATATTGTACCAATATTGCATCCCAGAAATGAATCCCACTGGTGTGTGATTTTTTAAGGTATTGTTGAAATCAGTTTGCTAATATTTTGTAAAAGATTTTTGTACTCATGTTCACCAGGGATATAGGCCTATAATGTTCTTTCTTATTAGTGTCTGATTTTGAAGTCAGGATAATAATGACCTTGTAAAATGAGCTTGGGAGTCTTTCCCTCCTCTTGAATTTTTTGTAATAGTTTGAGAATAATAGGTGTTACTTCTTTAAATGTTTGGTAAAACTTACCTGTGAAGCCATTTAGTCCAAGACTTTTGTTTGTTGGGAGGGTTTTTATTACTGTTCTGATTTCATTAATTGTAATCAGTCTGTTCAGATTTTCTGTTTCTTCTTGATTCAGTTTTGAAAGATTTTGTGCTTCTAGAAATTTATATATTGGGTCGGCAGCTAAGTAATTGCGGGTTTCACACATATATGGCTTCAGTTGAATTTTTAGGTTTGCAGACGTAGTACAAATGTAAAACACATTTTGTTATTTGATAGTTGGCTATTCAGCTGTTAATCAGTAAAAAAAGTTTTTTGATCTGTTTTGTAGTTTTCGTTTGGCGTTCGTTGAAAAATGGAAAATCAAAAGGAACATTTTCGTCATATTTTGCTTTTTTATTTCCGCAAAGGGAAAAACGCATCGCAAGCTCATAAAAAGTTATGTGCTGTTTATGGTGACGAAGCCTTAAAAGAACGGCAGTGTCAAAATTGGTTTGCCAAATTTCGTTCTGGTGATTTTTCACTCAAAGATGAAAAATGCTCTGGTCGTCCAGTTGAAGTTGATGACGCCCTAATCAAAGCAATAATCAATTCGGACTGTCACAGTACAACACGTGAGATTGCAGAGAAGCTTCATGTATCACATACATGCATTGAAAATCACTTAAAACAACTTGGCTATGTTCAAAAACTCGATACATGGGTTCCTCACGAACTGAAAGAATCACAGTTAACGCAACGCATTAGCAGCTGCGATTTGCTAAAGAAACGTAATGAAAATGATCCATTTTTAAAACGACTGATAACTGGCGATGAAAAATGGGTTGTTTACAACAATATCAAGTGGAAAAGATCATGGAGCAGGCCAGGTGAACCAACTCAAACAACATCAAAAGCTGATATTCATCAAAAGAAGGTTTTGTTATCAGTTTGGTGGGATTACAAAGGAATTGTCTACTTTGAACTCTTACCACCCAACCGAACGATCAATTCTAATGTCTACATTGAACAACTAACGAAATTAAACAATGCAGTTGAAGAAAAGCGGCCCGAATTGACAAATCGAAAAGGTGTTGTATTCCATCATGACAATGCAAGGCCACACACATCTTTGGTCACTCGGCAAAAATTAATGGAGCTTGGTTGGGATGTTTTGCCACATCCACCATATAGCTTTCAGATTGTCCAATTTTTTGGCAGTTAGTGATTTATAGTATTTTCTTATAATCCTTTGTTATTTTTTGTAGTGTCAGTTTTACTTCCCCTCTTCCATTTCTGATTTTATTTATTTGGATCCTCTCTCTTTTTTTCTTGATGAATCTGGTTAAACATCTATCAATCTTATTTATCTTTTCAAAGAACCATCTCTTGATTTCATTGATCTTTTTTGGTCTTGTTAGACTCTATTTCATTGATTTCTCTCTTATCTGTATTCTGCTCACTTTGGGCTTTGTTTGTTCTTCTTTTTCTAGTTACTTGAGGTATAAGGTCAGGTTGTTTGATATTTTTCTTATATTACTATTAATTTCCTTCTTAGATTGGCAGCCTCCTGCATGCCCCCTGCTTTCACTGTGTCCCATAGATTTGGAATTGTTGTGTTTTCATTTTCATTTGTCTAGAATATCTTTTGATTTCTTCCTTGATCTCATTTTAACCCATTTATAATTTAGTGACATATTATTTAGCCTTCCTGTGTTTTTTACTTTTTTTTCTTATAATTGATATCTAGTTTCAGTATGATGTCTTCAGAGGATATGCTTGATATGATTTCAATCTTTTTAAGTTTATTGAGATTTGTTTTGGGGCCCAACATTTGGTTTGTACTGAAAAATATTCCATGTGCATTTGAAAAGAATGTATGCCCTGCTGTTTGGGAGTGAAATGCTCTAAAAATATAAGTCCATTTGGGTTAGAGTTTCATTTAAGGATGCTATCTCCTTATTGATTTTTTTTTTCTGGAAGATACATCCATTAATGTCAATGGGGTATCAAAGTTCTCTGAGATGATTGTATTACTATCTATTTATATCTCCCTTTATATCCATCAAGATTTGTGTTATATATTTAGGGCTTCTATGTGGGGTACATATAAAACCATTACAAAGGTTACATACTCTTGTTGAATTGATCCCTTTATTATAACTAATGTTCTTCTTTGGGTCTTATTATAGCTTTGTTTTCTCTTATGTAAGTATTGCTACTCCAGCTTCCCCCCCCCCCTCCTATTTTGAGGCCAGTCACCAGGTGTGTTGGTCCTTGGGCCTCTTAAAGGGAACTCTGTCTCAGGTCAATGTCAGAAGCTGCCTGTGATCAGCACCAGTTCTCAGTCTAGGACATTCAGTAAAATCTCAGGATACACCAAGGCCAGCTGCTACCTGCCTGGGGCCTACAGACTTTCAGAGGGGCAGGATCTCAGGGAGTCATCACAGTGGAGCCAGTAGAGTTCATCAAGTTAAAGCAGATTAAGAATTGGTCTTGTGGAGGGAGGGTTCTGCACAGCAATGGTGGCATCTGTCCAGAGTTTTTCAAAAGAAAGACTGCAATGTAAGTCCAATCTGTCCACCAGCAGAATCCTCTGCTGGGCTCTGACAACAAGCTTGGAAAGGTGAAACTTCAGTGAGTCAGCAGAGAGGAGCTAGTGCATCTCCCGAGTTTGATGCGTTAGAGGGGATGGGGCCAAACATAGGAGCAGAGGTGACAGTTGAGCATATATTGATAGAAACATGGCCACTGCCTGAAAGCCCCACAATTCAGTCTCTCCCTGCTTGTCCCTGGAAACCCCTGAGTTGCCTGCACTTTCCTGAAAGCTTTTCAAGAAAGACTGCAGTGCAACCTGCCCAGGCTGGCTGCCAGGAGATCCCTACTCTTGGAGAGGACTTGGCAAGGTGGGTCTTCAGGGAGTTAGCAGGGAGGATTTAGTGCATTTCCACAGGCTGATGTCATGTGGAGGGGATTGCCTGACCCAAGAAAAATGGCATCTGTGGGTTGCCTGGGAGTGGAACTCAGCACTGACAAATTGGCAGCTGTCCCTCCAGCAGTCTCCCCAAAGCCACACAATCCAAGTTCTCCCTGGATCACCCCAGTTCTCTTTGAGCTGCCATCCCTCACGGGAGTGCAGGGTGCATGTCTGAGATTTTCTGTGTATTGGTCCATTAAGTGGATGCCTGGGTTTCTAGCATTCTTCTCTCACTGGAATAGATGGAATTCTCTCTGATTTTTCTATGCAGATATTACATAGGTTCCTCTTCCCTGCAGCGGTCCTATGGGATGGGGAACTTGACTCCTCTGCAGCTGAGACAGACCTCCAGATTCTCAACCACTGCACTTGGGTGAGAGGGGTCAGCCCTTTTTGCATTTCCTCCTTTCCTGCCAATCTCAGTGTGGCTTCTCTGTATATCCTTAGTTATGTAACTTCTGTTCAGCTAGTCTTCACATGGTTATCCAGGTTTATTGTTCTACAATTTAGTTATAATTTAGATATGGTCCTGGGAAGAGGTAAGTATAATTTCCAACTACTCTGTGGCCATCTTGGATTCTCTGTGTTCCTATCTAATAAAAGGGTAATATGCTAATTAGACCAGACATCTTCCTGAGGTCCTTTTGGACAAAGCCATGGTGGTGGGGGCTGAGGCAGAGGTGGTTAGGGGCAATCAGGCTGGCAGGGGAGAGCAGTTAGGAATGATCAGGCCAGCTGGGGAGGGCAGATAGGGGTGATCAGGCAGGTAGGCAGGCAGGCAGGCAGGCGAGCAGTTATGAGCCAGTGATTTCAAGAGGGATCCCGGATTGGAGAAGGTGCCATGTGGGCTGGAGGACCTTCCCTCAACCCCAGGCATGAATTTTATACACCGGGCCTCTAGTCTTATATAAAGATTTGGTTCATATTACAAGCCAAGCAATGTTCTTTTGCCTGGGCTCTAAATCCAAACCTCAGTTTTCAATTAAAATAATTTTTAATGCTATTTAGACCTAGACTCACGAGTTTACTGGGTTCTTGTTAAACAACTAAATTCTCTTTTCCAAGATATTCATATCCCTCCTCCCCCAACAACTCCCAGGAAAAAAAAAATATTCTGCTTTATACTTTTAGTGGTCATTTATATCTCTCTCACTTACTTACACTTATTCTAGAGTTTCCTTGTATTTGCTGACTCACAATTTTTCTAAGATAGCCTTTATTTACCCATAATTCACATCTCAGCTCACCACATCCTCTCTTTTTTTTCTCTACTCACCCATGAGTAGACACATGAATATGCACACGCACAATTCACATCATACATGCACACCCATAAAGTGAAATGTTCCTCCAGCTATGCAACTACCTACTTGTGGACTCAATTCTTAGTATAAAACTGTCATGAAACTTCAAAATATTTTAAAATGCAATTCCATTTGAATACCTGAATAATAGCAAAATTAGCTTACTCTCAAGACATATCTTTGTGTAGATTTAAAGTCAATTATCATGTTGGGATCATCTCATTAAGTTTGCATTTTTTTAAAAAAATATATACTGCCATAGAAATAAAACTATTCTGCTCCCAGGAATTATTTACTAATAGACTATGTAAATTATATGTTACTTTAAATCAGTTTCCTAGGCCTAATACTTAAGCAAAAAGAGAGAAAATTATCAATAGGTTCTTTACATGTGTCTAACTGCAGTGCCATGTATGTTCTAAGCCTTATCATCTGTCTAGAAAAAAAAAAAAACATTTCATCCTATTTTCACCAGTCAAAGCTTTTCTTCATTTCATCTTATTTTCATCATATTTCAGGATCTTTAAATAATGAATGGTTGGGTTTTTGTTGTTGTTGTTGTTGTTTGCTTCTGCTTCCATTTTCCCTCCCATCTACATTACTTTATCTAGTTTCAGATCATTTGAAACTTCAGGAGGAGAACCTTTACCTCATTATAGATTCTTGTCCCAATGCTATAAAATATATAGCCCAAAAAATAGTTGAGCTATTAAGGCTGCTAATGGACTTAGGTACTAAGCAAAATTGATTCCATGCTTGAGCAACTGTAATTTTTCTGGTTTGGGCTGAATCTTGGTTAATTATAGGGACTGAGGTCATAACTTTAAGTCACTTAAAACCAATTAAGTTATCAAAGAGAACAAAATGCTTTATTGTTACAGAGTACAAATGTAACCATCAACTTGCATAAAATCTAAATAAGAAAGTGTAAGTGAATAAAAATAACGTATTCAAATACCATAATGATTATAAATAATAATATTAATAATAGGACTAGTCCTTATGGTTTTCAAGGTGCCTTCCTATATGTGATGTATTTTCATTGCAACAATCTTATTAAAATGACATGACTGCTTACAATTTACAGAATAAAAATACAAAGAGAAATAGTATATGCACCTTGCTCAGAATCACATAAGCTCATTACACATGAAGATAAGATTTGCATTCAGGCCATTTGAGTTCAGATTCTGGATTATTTTCTCTAATATGTTAGCAGCAGCATCTTCCTATGCAAAGTAAAGCAAAATTTCCCTTTAACATATCACTTGCACTGGTCAAATGCTTCACAGTAATTATCATTACATTCTTTAGTGAGGAGAAAGATTGGCAGCCTCCTACAGATCAATTCTAAATCCCATTTTAGGTATTAACTTTAATATCCTATCCTTCTAATCTTTTACACAAGTTTCCAACAAATAGCAAAATGAACAGTTCTCTCATTTTTTCTCTGAGCTCACCATCTGTTGAAAATGCTAATGAACATTGAATTGGCTAAAAAACAGGTGGAAATATCAGAAAGAACAGCAAGTGGTTTAGATAATTTACAAACTTGAAAATTGACTTAAAAATAAGTATTGGCTTTAGGATTTTGAAGTGACACTAAAGACAAATTAAAATAGTAAGTTTGCTTTTCAAGACAGACAAGATAGACAGGCTAATCATGTAAGGAATAGAATTTAGGATATCTACTTTCTCCATATTTCAAAATTACCAAACTTCCTGGGAAATCAATGTGATTTTTGAAAGATTTTAAAAAGAAATTAAGAGAATAAGCTAAGAAAACAATGATCAACAGGCAATTCAAGATGTAGGCCACGAAGAAAATAAAAAATAGAATTACAAAATTATCATCTCCAATTATTTTCTTATCTCCAATTTTCCAACTTTTTCAACATTTAAAAATGGTGGGAAGCAAGCTTTGAGAAGGCTTACTTAGCAAGAGTTAGTCTGGGGGTAACATGGAACTAACACAGTGGAAACTGAGGAGGAGTAATGATAGAGTTTCAAAATGCTGAGAAGTCTGTTCTAAGTTACTGTAGTAGAAGATTCTCTGCCCTCTGTGTTTTTTCAATAATGGAGAGACCCATAAGAGAACCTTCTAAGTAGCTCCAAGGGGAATAGTCCCACAAGGTGGAAATTAAAGCCCCAAGACTTAGATCAAAATGCTGATGCGCTTTGAAGAAAGAAGGATGCTTTTGGATGTGACATCAGACGTGTCCATTCAAATCTTCTCAGAATCAAACTTGGGGAAAATAATTTCAAGTTCCTCAAGAAAGGAAATTTCAAAAGCAAACAAAAGACAGACTGAGACCACCCTTTCGGGAGCCCCATAAAACAATTTTAAGATTAGCTTATAGAAAACCTCTCTATCTGGGGTTCTTTGTAGAAGCAATCAGCAGCAAGAGCAAGATCAAATCCAGCTGTGCCTCCCAGGTCCAGCACTGGGGCAGGCTAAAGCCACCAGGTAAGAGAGTGGACAGCAGTCCTGAGATCTGTGACAAAAAAAAAATCACTAAGTCTGAAGGAGAGGACGTAAGCTACTTCATACCCTGTGAGGGGGAGATAGGAAGCTCCACTGGATGGGGAATTCCACTGATCCTGCTGGGCATAGAATCAGAGCCTAATGTAAAGCCTAGACTTAACCAATGCATAAAAGTTTATCTTGAATGTAGATTTGACCCATATCCCTGCCTAAATCCCTTTAAACATCTGTTAATATTCAAATATTATTACAAGGAATTCGAAATGCAGAGGGGAAATAGTTAACTCCCATACTAGTAATTTTATGGGGGAAAATTATATTGGGAGAAATGAGCAAATTCAAGAAAGTAACTGGTTGCCATGTAAACAAATGGCTTCTTTATACATCCAAAAAGTGTTTAACAACTCCCAAACACAAGGCTTGTACACAATGTAATCAACTCAGACATTACCTGTGCCATCAAGAAATTTATCTGCAATCACTGAGAGTGAGGGAACTAAAAAGGTTCAGAATTTCAACCCCAAGAATAAACCTACCTGTTGAGAAGACTCCTGGTAGCCTTGGCCAGTGTGGCTCAGGTAGATTATTATCCTGTACATCAAAAGGTGGCAAGCTTGATTCCTGGTCAGGGCACATCCTAGCTTGCAGCTCAGGCAACCAATCAATGTTTCTCATGTTTATGTTTCTCTCTCTCTCTCTCTTGCTTTCCCTGGTAGCTAATTTTCTGGTAGCTAATTAGCTGAAACTTATGAAGAATTTAGTAGTCCTTGAAAAACATGCACCTCTCATGCACTCTGTGTTTCAGGGAGAAGTGGCTCTGAGCCTAATCTTTAAAATGAGCTCCTAGGCCCATAAATCAACCAATGGGTTGTAGCCCTGCCAGGGCCAGTCAGGTCTGTGCAGCTATATCCTCATTTGCACCAATCATAGAGGCTTCATTTCTACCAATTAGTATGGTACTATTTGGACCAATCAAACTGTAAGGTCTTGAAACAGTTGCATAGAAAAGATCAACCAGGGACCAGGGAAGGGCACTGTTCTCTATATAAATCAGCTTCATCTCTTTCTTCAATGGAGCACTCTTGAAGTTTTTTTCAAAGTTACCATATTAAAACACTTCTGCCTCCTTCCCTAACTCACTTTTCCTGAGCCATTTCACCTGAGCCCCTCTTTCTGGCTGCTTCAGCTGAGCTGCTCCACAGCCCAGTCTGCTCACAACCGAGCTATTATTCAGCTCACAATTGAGCTAAATTTCACCACACCCCAAACTGGGGACTCCTGTTGGCATTAAATGGTGGCAACAACCTTCAATTGACAAGAGTAAATTTTCCATTTTTCCTCTAAGGTAATGCAGAGATGATGCTACAATACAGACATTTATTATTGACTCATATGCAGCCTCTGAAACTTACTACTGGCATCATTTTCACAGGCAAACAGAAGACTGTCTCTTCTTATGGAAATGTTATATCATTATTTTAGGCAGACACAAACCTGGACTTTAACCAGTATGTAAAGACATCTTGACATATTTTATATTTTTGCTCATTTGTTCTTTAAGTTCTCAATATACTGCTCTATAGGCCAGGAGACAATAGGCATATATCCTACCTAATAAAAGAGAAACATGCAAATTAACCACACCTTCACCACGCCCATAAGCCACGCCCACAAACCAATCAGGGTGAATATGCAAATTAGCCCAACCAATATGGCTGTCAATTCACATACCCAGGCCAGAGCTAAGACTGAAGACAGCATAGAAAGAAGCCAACCACTGCAGAAGGGAGCGAAGCTTTGGAGAAGCAAGCAATTTGGGTGGGGGATAAGGGAGGGAAGCAGGAGGGCCAGGGGAGAAGATATGGAGAAGGGAGGACAGCAGGCAGGGCAGCGACTGCAGCAGGAAGCCCTATTGCAGGAATCTTTCTGTCAACCTGTGGATATTTATCAGAACTTTTGTGTGTTTTTTGAGCAGCCATGATGCTTTACAATAAAATATGTCATTTACTTAAACGGCTGCAATAAGAAGATAAGTAAATTATCTACACTGAGTGATGTTTACTATCATCATTGGTCATTCCTGAGCCCAATATAGTCAAGATTTGCTTAATATATAAACAAATTATTATTTGCATAGTCTCAATATTGACAGATTTAAGACAAAGACTAAATATTCAGCTTATTCTTCCTTTAACTTTATTTTGTTCCAATTACCAATATATAAAATAGAAATTTTTAATAAGTTATAAAAAAAAAAATCTCACGAAAAAGCAAGTAGATGTCAAAAGTTACTATGTCTACATAGTAATCCATTTTCCTTCTCCCCAGCTTCTTGCTCAGATAAAGACTCCAAGGAGAAGTTCTAGTAACATGAGGGCCTATCTTTTCTACTCCAAATTTCAAAAACCAATGAACTTATCCTAGGGAGAAAGGGAAAGGGAAGGATGAGAATACAACAGCTTTGTCTGAGAACAAACATCATAGACTCAAACAAAAATCATTTATATTGCCCCTGTGCATGTAAAAGCGACTAATAAAATAAAAATTACTACTGAATTCATAGAGCTTTTGTGTCATTGTGCCTTTGATTTACCAATAGAATACTAAAAATACGACTATTTAAATGTGGGGAGACTTTTAAATATTTTGGCCATAAAAAAAGTTCCTAGTAGTTGAGAAAAGACTGGGGACTTGTGCCTTAGACTGTCTGCTATACTTTAGTGTAAACAGTATTCTTTGAATGTGAAATAGTTGTGCAGGGAGAGATAACACACTGGTTGTAACTACTCTCAAAAAGCACACCTAGCATTAATTTATTACAGAATCTATGGCAGAGTAGTTAGGACTACAATGATTTCTAGAGTTCACTGTCTAAATCTCCTGCTACTACAGTTTACCAATGGGGACATGAGAGAAATGTGCACAATCAATTCATTATAAAAAATATTAAGCTGGTTTCAAAATTGCTGAATTATTATTGCTACACTTAATGGAACTCATTAAATTGGCTGCCATGAGTCTATCTAGATGTTTCCATTATAATTAAATTTTAATTAACTTGATCATTTTTAGTAAACTAATAAAAAAAATTGTTACAACCTTATCTTAACCTTGAATCTTTTAGTACAGAATTTAGAAATTTAAACTTTTCTTTCTTTTCTTTTCATTGCCATAGTGATACTAAACCAACTGCATTATTAAAATTGTCTAATTCTTGTTACCATCAATTAGTCTTTCATTATCAACCTGGAACGTATATTTACGTTCCAAGAGGATTTCAACTTTACTTCTGCCTGACTACTACCTTCATATTACAGCACACAAGAGTTCTGGCATAAACAATGCATATATGGATATTTATATATTATAAGTATATGCATAGATTCAAACATTTTATAAGATGCTCATAGACTGATGAGGCATTTTGATCCTTTGGAAATAAAGAGAATTGCTTAAAAATGGAACTGCTCAAATCTCTTAGTTCAATGTATGATGCAATTTGGATCACTATTAATATGATGATTTTATGAGGTCTAGAATATGAAATATACCAGTATCTCCATAAGTGCTTCTTTCAATGCTAACTATCGATATCTTCCTGGACACTCAACAGGAAGCTGATCACCTTTTTTTACAAGAGCCATAAATTTTCTCCGGAAAACCTATTTTTTGTTAGTGTTTGGTAGAAGTTTCTTTAATAGTCTATTCTTCACTTGCTGACTGTCCTTCTGCTATTACTTAATAATGTTCTAATAATGTATTTAGTCTTTCTTGGTCCTTGCTAATCAGTGTTCTTTTCACCAGAGTTTTCCTTGTCACGTATCAAGGCCTGTCTCCCCATTTATCCCATAAGTATGTCCAGTCCAGGTAGGAGTCATTAGTGCCATAATGCTCCACCACAATTGTTTTGAACATAAAATGAATTCTTACATGTGAACTAAAAAGCTCTGTACCTGACACGTGGCATGCACAATAAACGTGGCTCTCATTATCTCTACCATTCAGCCTCAGACATCTTCCTTTGAGTTTTTGCTGACACCCTAAAAAAAGGTAAGTCTTAATTCAGCCTGTTATGTGACTAAATCCTGGTGTGAAGGAGGGGATAGGCTGTAATTTCCAACACAATGGTCTACTTTCAGAGGTAGGTCTAACCCACTGATTTAGGATTAGATCGCAGGTTCTTCCCTGAGGCAAAACTGTAAGAGGACCAGACCTAGACCTAAAAATTAATTTTCTTTTACATGTTTCCAATTTTTGCTAAAAATGAACAAGCAACAACAAAAAACCTACCTATTAACTTCATAGACAGGGTATAAAGGCCAAAATTGCAGACTGTTTAATCACAGTCTATAGGGGTAAGATAAACTTTTGTTGAAAGGAAAAGCTACTACCGTGTTTCCCCAAAAATAAAAACATCCTCCGAAAATAACACCTACTTACAGGTTTCCTTCTGAGTGAAATATAAGTTATCCCCAGAAAATAAGGTGCCCCCTAGACTTTGTCTCAGAATGAAAATTAATTTACCATAAACTGGTCACTGGGGCGGCCCCAACTGGCATCTAGCAACCAGTGACATTATGTGGAGTCCTCACATCACTGCTATGTGGAGGCGGAGCAGAGGCCAGAGTGAGCGTGAGCACAGGTCAGAAGAGAGGAGGAGACTTTCACAGATGCGTGTAGAAGAACAGGAGGATTAGAGCAGACAGGACGCAGCCAAGGCGATGAGTGCTGGTCTGTCTCTGGTGACATTACCTGATGCTCCAGGCTGCCCTCATGATGACTCAATGTTCTCAGTCAGTGGCAGACCCTGCTCCAGCCCAGATCCAGGCCCCAGCAAGCCCAGTGACAGTCCCTAGGCAGGCCTCAGGGGGTAAATGTCTGATAAAGGGGTATGGGGGATGTCTGGTGAAGGTGTTCAGTGGCACAGGGGTGGGGGGAGGGGGACCACTTAAAATGACACGAGGAATCAGAGGGGGGGAATCAAAATGGCACAGGAGAATCAGAGGGGGATTACCATTTTAGTAACCCCTTTTGATCCTCCTGTGTCATTTTGATTGCCCCCTCTGATCCTCCTATGTCATTTTAAGTGATCCCCTTCCCCCCACCTTGATACCCCAATTCCTTTTTTTTACCTCTAGAAATGAGCGCAAAAAGAAAAAGCTACTCCGTGGAGTACAAGAAAGGAATCATGGAAGACTCTTGGGGCCAAAATCTTACTGCTTTCTGCAAAGAGAAGATATTGTGTATCCGATTGGTCCAAAAATGGCAAGCAGAGTATGGTAACCTCATTGAACAAGTGGACAAGGGAAATGCTAAAAAGCACAAGTGTGGATCAGGTTGGCAACCATTATTTTCCGAGCTGGAAGACCTGATCTGTGAATGGGTTGTTGACAGGAGAGCAAAGGCTTTGGTTGTGAGTAGGGCTCAGATTCAAGAATTTGCCCTTGCAATGGCACCACAGTTTGACATAGCCCCTGAAGACTTCAAAGCATCACAACACTGGCTGGATAATTTCCTTCAGCGAAGTGAACTGTCTTTAAGAAGATCTACAATATTGTTTAGGTTGGAAGATACTCAGGTTATTAAGCGAGCACTTGCATTCAAGTCCTTTAGTGATGATGCTGACTTCTCTAAATACAAATCTTTCCAACATGATTGCTATGGATGAAACTGCAGTGTTTATGGACCAATCATCTCAAACAACAATTGAACAGCGGGGTGCCTCCTTAGTGTACATTCCCTCCACTGCTTACGAAAGTGCACGTGTTTCCTGTATTTTGGCAATTCGTCTGGATGGCACTAAAATCCCACCTTTAACCATTTCTAAGGGCAAGAAGGAAAAGATTGAACTTGTTTTGGGTGTTTTTCTTCTTGAAACTAAAAAAGCCTTTGCCACACAAGCAGTTATAAGGAAGTGAGTCCATTTAATGCTGCTGCTTGTTATGCGAGGGAGCCAAAGAGGTCTGCTAGTCTGGGATGCAGCCAGCACTCACCACACTAAAGACATGAAGACATTTCTTCACGAAAGAAAAATAGATCAGATAATGATTCCTGCAGGAATGATGGCCTATCTCCAGACTCTTGATATTGCAATAAACAAGCCATTCAAAGACAATTTGTGCATGGAAATTAATGACTACATTGAAAATAGAATAGAGAGAAATCAGCATGGAAACTTGTGTGAAACCTAAACTGCAGGAAATTGTGACGTGGGTGAAGAATTCATGGGAAAAAAATCACTGACAGTGCATTGCAAATGCACTGCGAGCAGGCTACCTTAACAAGAAGTACTCATTTAAAGACAGTGCTATTGCTAAACATGAGAGATTTGGTCCACTGATTCTGAAAGAAATGGAGTCACAAGAAATTCACCAGGAAATTCAGGGATTGGATGTTATGATGATGTTCCAAAAGATGATGAGATGATTGTCATTGAATAAATGAGTAAATTCTTGATACTGTAGGATTCACAGTTTCTCTGGTTTGTGTTGACAACTACTGTACTACCGTACCATATACAGGTAATACATTTCCTTTATTTTCATTTAACAATAAATGTGTACCATATTTTTCTGCATGGAAAAATAAGACATCCCCTGAAAATAAGACGTAGCGCATCTTTGGGAGCAAAAATTAATATAAGACACTGTCTTATTTTTAGGGAAACAGGGTAGTAGTTATAACGAAAAGGAAAAAACAAGGCAGGAAGCAATCCCCAAATGGAGTTAGCATCCTTGAAGGCATTTAATTGCCCAGGCTACCCTGGGATCCTCATCTGGCTAACTCAGAACTAGGAAAGTCTTTGGTCATATGAATGGGACCCTGTGAAGCAATCTATCCTTGTGTCAGACTTACAGCAGCACGTACTACATTTCTAATAACTTTGATTGAAATTATAAATATACTAGAGGCCCCGTGCATAAGATTCATGCACTGGTAGGGTCCTTAGCAGCTGCCAGCTAATGGCCAGGGCCTCCCTCCCTTCCCCCAGCTGTCCCCGCCCCTAGTAGAACACCTGGATGAACTCCCAGTGGAGAGGACAATTTACATACTACGCTTTTTATTATGTAGGATTATCTCATATAAATTTTGTTCACATGTTGGATAGGTCCTAGAGTATTTCTGTGCGATAGTATTACACTTATATAATGAGATACTATTTTTGAAATAGTAACCAATGCATTTTATTTCTAGAATTCACTTCTCATCTGTGCCTTCAGTCTATGAATTCATTGGCCTCAGACAAGAGATGACACATTTGCCTCAAACAAGAGATTGTGACTTAGAGATAGCTTTTAAACTATAATCTAGAAAAAATATTCCCCAATGCAGAGAAATAAAGATGATGAAGGAGATGTGATGAAAGAGTATGATAGACAAAGGAATGAGACATAGAGCAGTACACAGTCTTGGGCAAAGTTATTCGCCTGAGATCTCCTAAGTAAGCATCTCTGCTACTTGCACTCAGAAGTTCCATGGGACTGAGTTCATAGATGGTCCAATTTCCATTCAGGAAGCAATGTATAGTGTGCATGAAGAGAAGCTATGCTAGTCTCTCCCACTGATAGTGCATCATTCTCTACCCATTCCATACAGAAACCAAACCTATGCTCAAGACCTGGCTCAATTATTATGTTACCGTATTTTATCTTCCAGGTGGACAGCCTCCTTTCAACTCTAAACTTGTAAGTAGGTAAAGAGGCAAAAGCCAAAGGCAAAGAAAGTTTTTCTGGAGAACTGAATAGTGGTGATCGGTAGGAGGGAATGCCCTACCATTATGGTTCATGTACCTTAATGTGTGAAATCAGACAATATAGCCATACTTATAAATTTTATCTTATCCTGCGAATTTTCACTTCATTCGAAGATACCAAATGGTCTAAGAAAGAAACAGATGTGATCAAATGTCTTTGTAGAGCTGTGGCCATATAAAGAACGAAAGGTCTGATAAAGAGGGTATGGATCACTAATATTTATTAGGAGCTTATTTTGGTCTAAGACTTATGCTAGACTCTGTGTATATTGTCTCCCTTGATTCTTTGACCAACAGTATGGATTCTGGAGTAAACTAATATTCAGAGATGTTAAGAGACATGTCTAAGGAGGTGTAAGCAAACAGTTCTGGGGTGAGAACCCAAGTCTGTATAAAACCCAGCGCTTTTTCCTCTAGTCCATGTTCTCTTCCCACTTCACCAAGCCTAATTTAGAAACAGGCATTAACAACCTTTTCACAAATTGGTATTTGGTTGTCATGGACACCAGCCATATTATACTTTGTTTCTAGTTTCAAAAGAACTCCCTTAAGCACTATTCCTCATTACCAATAATGATCCAACCCGTAATGAGTCCTTAATGGTAATCAGTCTTCTCATACCCAAATCAAGCACACCTCATTTCAAGACACTTGAAACAGGTATATAAAGACTGAAATTCACATGATGAAGCACCATGGAGAAAACTGGAGCCAGGCAGCCATAACCACAAGGAGAGTCTGGATTTTATAAGAATACTCTTGGAGAGGATGAAGTAATTGCAGAGAGATAATTCTGACCTTTAATCACCTGAAAAACACCTTGCTCTCTATTTTCTTTAGATCCAGGATTAGGGCTTCAAGACTAGGGAGTGATCACAGTGTGAACAAGAAAGGTAGGCAGCAGTTGAGTCCAAATTCAAGTAGGCAAATAGCCAAGAGCAGAAGGTGGCAAGAAGCTCAAAGTCCATGCAAACAATAAGCACTCAGGATATCCTTACAAGTTGATAAAACAGCTAGAAGCATGTGGTAAAGTAGCAAGGAAGGGTCAACTACTAAGGGGTAATGGGCATTGTAGGAGTGAGGAGATCATCAGAAAAACAGCCCCTATCATGGGAAAATGCTCTTAGAAAGGGACAGTAGCCCTATAGTTGCTCAGTGGTTAGAATATCAGCCCGTAGACTGAAAGGTCACAGGTTCAATTCTAGTCAAGGGCACATACTTTGGTTGTAGGCCCCCATCAGGTGTGTGTGTAGGGGGAGGCAACCAGTCAATGTACCTTTCTCTCACATCTATGTTTCTCTCCCCTTGTCTCTTGCCCTTCCTTCCAATCTCTCTGAAAATCAATGGGAAAATATCCTCAGCTGAGTGTTAACAAAGAAGGAGGAGGAGGAAGAGGAGAAAGAAGAGAACCTTCAGTCTGAAATTCTCAGTGGGAGCCTAGATACGATAGTCTGGAGATTGAGTCCTTGAAAATAGAACACCACTGTGGCAAAGATATTTTCCAATGAGGAAGGAGACAACAATCAGGCATGCAGTATACAAGGGAATATGGTTTAGTGTGATAGCTACTAAGCTTGTGAGTTGCTTTTAGAAGGATGTCAATGAAAACTAAACTACCAGTCACAAATTTCAGCATCATTATCTGCATATCCAAACTTCAATAAACAGATATTAACACTGTTTTGCATAATATTGTGGTTATTTCTAGACCCATCCATAACCCCTCTCCCCACCCCACCAACTCCCCTCCTTCCCTCCTCCCACATACACATGTTTTAAAGTATTTTGGAAAGGCTGGACTGGAAATTTAACCCAGGAATTAATAAAATATTATTTAGTGCTCAGTGCCTATAAATCAGTCAAGTAGGCAAGAGTTTCTGAAGAGAAATGTGAAGGGACTTTGTGTCTGGGAGACTTAAAGTAAGAAAAGGCTTGATTTTATCAGTTGTCTGTTCTTCACTGGAGAATGTTTTTGTTTTGATGGGTTCCAGAATATTGGAAAACAAGACGATCTTCAATGACTACAGGGCCAAAAAGCAAGTAGGGAGTGAAAGAAAAAGAGACCAGTAGAAGTGGCCACCTGTGTTCAGAAAATTCTGTGGTAAATGTTGCTCTAGGAAGATTTTAACCTGGATTATATCTTTTTTTTCTTTTTCTAATATCTTAGAATCAGAAAGCTTTACTTTTCTGCTGGACCCCATAAAAGCAAAGGAAAGAATTGGCCTTGAACTATGGTGTGCTATTCATGATTTTTTACATGTGCTTGCTCGGCAAAAACTCACTGCACTCTCCTCCCATCATAGATTCAACTGCCACTGCCAAATCATACAGTAAGAAGTCAGGATTTGTTGTTATTTCTTTATATATATATTATTGATTTCAGAAAGAAAGAGGGAGGGAGCAGGAGATATAAACATCAATGATGAGAGAGTATCATTGATTGGTTGCCTCCTGCACACCCCCTACTGAGGATCCAGCCAGCAAACCAGGTATATACTCTTGACCAGAATCAAACCTGGACCCTTTAGTTCTCAGTTTGATGTTCTATCCACTCTGCCAAACCAGCTAGGGCTGTTGTTATTTTTTTTTTTAACATTTTATCTTACCTACTATTTAATAATACATTTTGAAAATGAAAATCTAAGTTCCTGTACTGTGCTAAAGAGAATATGAGAAGACATTTTTGTTGTATTATTGGCCTGGAGAAAGTGGGGCAACAATACAATCAATACATAAGAAGAAAACTTAAGACAATATTGTAGTCTGACTGAATTTCAGTCCTCTCTGTCATAGCATCTCCCCCAGGGAACTTGACTCATGTGCTGAAGTGGAATATTGTATTTTGTACAAAAGGGCCAGTCCATTCATATACATTTAACTCTTATTTTAATAAGACTAAATAAAATAAGCTCCTTAAAGTCAACCACATTGACATATTTGTCCTGTAAGCCCCCAAATATCTACCACATTCATCAGTACACACAATTATATATATATATATATATTATATATATATATATATATATATATATATATATTTTTTTTTTGCCTTAATATGCAAAGAGACCAAACAGTAGAACGACCGAACAACTGAACAACCTTTCACTATGACATGCACTGACTACCAGGGGGCATGCGCGGAATATGTTGGGCTTTGACAGCAGGCAGCAGAGCATGAAACATGGTGAGCATCAGCCGTGGAGGAATGGTGGAGCATGTGAGCAGGGGTGCCAGACCAAGGTGGGGCACCAGTTGCTGTCATCAGGGCGAACCTCTGGTGGTTACTGAAAATTCTTTGTTCCTGTGCACCATGGTTCTGCCTGGCCTTCACACAGCTGCTGGCCCCAATCGCCCCTGAGGGCTTCTCCACCACCCCCTGCTCCTGAGAGGTGATTGGGGCTGGCAGTCACCTCTCACACCTGCTGCTGGCACTGGGCACAATCACTCTGTGCCCATCAGTGGGTGGGAGCAGGGCTGCTGACAGAGAGAGGACCAGAGGCCATGGTGAGAGGGGCCAGGCAGGGGCACAGAGGATGGACCAAAACCTGCCCCTGTGCCCACCACAGCCTCATAGCTCCCAGTTCTTTTCAAGGTGCACAAATTTGTGCACGGAGCCCCTAGTCTATATAATAAAAGCCCAACAACCACTATGGCAGCAAACCAAAACAACCAGACACTATGATGCACACTGACCATCAGGGGACAGATGTTCAATGCAGGATCTGCGCCTTGGTGGTCAGTGCGTTCCCACAGCTGGAGCACAACTCAGCCTGAAGTCAGGCTCAAAGCTGGGGAGTACAGCAGCAGTGGCCAGAGCCTCTCCCACCTCCAGGGCAGCACTAAGGAGCAGTGAGCCAAGCAGTAAAGAGCAAGCAGGCGGGCAGTTAGGAACGAGGGGTCCCAGATCAT
The DNA here is from genome assembly GCF_014108245.1 of Pipistrellus kuhlii. Classification (NCBI taxonomy): domain Eukaryota; kingdom Metazoa; phylum Chordata; class Mammalia; order Chiroptera; family Vespertilionidae; genus Pipistrellus; species Pipistrellus kuhlii. The sequence continues at coordinate 147,813,688 of NW_023425404.1, forward strand.
CATATTACTGAGCATGTGAGGCTGTGAGCCACAGCGTCTAAATACAAGTTCTCATTCAAGCTTGTGATGATTCTGGGGATCGAGGACTGCAATTGGTCACGTTAAAACAAAGCAGAACCAAGATTCTAAATAAATTAATGACCAGATATGCCAGAGTGGCTATATAAGATCCAATAAATTAAATGCCAAACAGACAAAGACACCACATGAAATTAATAAAGTTTAGGTAATCAGTGAACGGCAGAGCATTCAGTGTCGGTTAACAACATAAAGTTTCTAAGAAAAAAATAATATTTTAAATTTTTATTTTCTTTAGAAAAAAATATTGAAAACAAATCAACATTCCATTTTGAAATTAACATTTTAATATCTGGATAAACAGAGAGTAGGATATCTGTACAATCTGATGCATCAAGATAGATTGGGGGGGATGTGTTTCCTATTATAGAATCAATTATTTGTGATGATTAGATTTCACAGAACCAGGGTGGCTCTGACTTTGAAACTGACCAAGTATTGCTACCTTTTCTTTCCAATGACCCCCTTAATTAGAACAAATAGTGCGTCTGTGCTGTGGCTCTTTTGAATTTTTGGAATTTCTGCTACTGGTAGTCAGCTGAATCCTCAGCAGTTTATGTTTTCCTCCTTTTGACGGCTTGCAATCACTTTACAGTGAGTGTACTCTGTTCATTCCTTTCTAAATGAAGCGGTGTATTGGTCTAAGGAAAACTGTAGAACATAGAAGGCAATCCAAAATTATAAATTAAAATATGTGTGAAAGAATGGAATCTCAGTTTTCTCTCAGGCCTATAGTATTTTGCACAGTCATTCAAATAGGATAGGATACTTTTGCCCCACCCAATCAAGTACAGGGTGGGGCAAAAGTAAGTTTACATTTGTACACAAGGCACAGTTTATCTTCTATTATTATTTATTGATTATTGTATTATTTTATCATATGGACAACTGTAAACCTACTTTGCCCTCCTTTTCCCCTCCCCTTCTCCCCCCCCCCCAAATTATGGGTGAATACTAATGCCCCCTTTGTAGGTTTATGTGAGAGAAATGTCTTGTATTCCACTTCCTTGGAGATCTCAAGATTGTCACCCAGATTTCAAAAATAAACAGAAAAGGGGCTGTTCCAAAAAGGAAGTCTATAATACATTCCTGATCTCTCACTGAGAGCCTTAGTAAATATGACTTAGCATACAATATTTACCTGAGTATTTCCCAACCTACGGGAGATTAGAAGTGGCAAGCTAAAGGTGTGATCAAAGGGGAAAGAAGGGGAGATAAGTGGACTTGAGAAAGTCTGAGAAAAACTATTTGAGCAAGATAAAAAGCCAAAGAAACAATAGTTCCAGGCCTTATTTTATTGCTGGGAATAAACAAAACTTGCATAAGTAGCGCTACTGCACTAAGTAATAACTTTTGTTTGTAATGTTATAAATATAGACATCCAAAAAAAAAATCTCATACTTTTTAAAAGAAATTTAGAAATTTTTCTTCAAAATAAGTAAAGTGAGTAGGATTTGGGGAAAAAGTAAGGCCCCCAAAATGTGGAAAAGAACCCAGTGCTAAGCATGTAAATACTGAATAAAATCATCCTGAATTTATGGAATTAGAATACTCAGGTTCCTGTTAGTTAAAGAAAACCAGGATTTTTTTTTTTTTTAACACATTGAAATAATTGGGTTCTGTAGACATGCAAGAAGGTAGAAGGGAAGTTACACTATTGAGGGGACCAAAAAGCCAGTGTACGATTGGAGAGTTCATGTATGTATCAAGTGTTAACAAAGGTATTTTGTTTAGTTGAATATGAAGACAAATTAGGTATGCAAAAAAAAAAATGAGATCTGAGAATCTAAAATTATCACAGATAGGAGAGAAGAGCAGATGTAGGAAAATTTGAGTCAAGATAATTGATAGAGAGAGCTCACTTAAAAAAAATATTAATATGGGCCTCTTGTTTGAGAGGCCAAGAATGAAGAAATATTGAAAGAAGTCAACTTCTAAAGGAGAATGGGAAAAGGGAGAAAAGCCCTCTGCCTGACTAATGCAGAGTGTCTGTTATGATTGCTAAAAGTTGGTCTGAGTTGGTCTGGAAGACATTATGGTTTTACAGCTCTGTTTCCAACTCCTTCTGAAAGCAATTTTCTGTCTCTACAGCTATTAACCCATCTCCTGTCTTTAGAAATAGAAACGAGACAGAGCACAGCTGTGTGAGGTATTCGGTCCTTCCAGCAGCATGTGGTTGAGGTAGACTAGATCTCTCCTGTAATGGATACTGAACAGTGTATCACAAGATCATCACACCCAGAAGTGTGTAATTTGCTTATAAAACCAGGGTGACACACCCCTGCAAAAGTGTGCTCCTGCTGAGACTAGGAAAACCCTGACAACTGGTTGTGATTGCATCATGGTCATTTATATGCACCCTTTCAGAATTCTGCGAGAGACAGCCCCAGCCTGCTGCTCAGTGGAATGGGTGTGTCATCTTAAAGAACACTAATCCAATGATAGTAGATATTTGAGCTTGAGGTTATGCCAGTTTTTTCACCAGATGAAATAAAAATAGCCATCTAGTGAAACACAATAGATTTAAGAAGTGAAAAAATTGCTACCTGGAGTCATTTTAACCGCAGGAATAAACATTTAAAGCATGATAAGATTTTAATATGGTAATATTGACAAATAAAAGAATGTTAGAAAACTCAAGATAATTAAGTTATAAGAATGTCATCTGATCAGAATTTCAAAATTCCCAGGCCCTTTGCTCAGCTATCCACATTCATTGGCCAAAGGGCAGTCATTCAATTATCTGTAAGGTCTCAATCTAAAAAGACACTAGGAAAATGAAAACATGAGCAGTATATTTTGTGACCCACTCTTTTTTTAAGGTAGATTATTGATAAATGGGGTTGCTGAGTTAGCATACTCTGGTATTCCAATAATATCCCCCTCAATTCTAAGGCCACATTAGTTGGTTTGGGGATTTACCTAGCAATAAAGCAGATTTTCTTTTCTAAAATATAATATACTAAAGGCCCAATGCAAGAAGATTTGTGTAAGAATGGGCCTTCCTTCCCCTGGCTGTAGACATTGCCTTCACTCTGGCCAGAGCTGCCTTTCCGCCTTTGCTCTAGCCAGGGCCACCTTTCTGCCTTCCCACACAGCCCAGAGGCCTGGAGCAGTGGGCAAGCATCCCACCCCAGCCACTCAATGTCTTTGTATGCAAATTAACCAGCCATCTTTGTTGGATTAATTTGCATACTCAGTCCTGATTGGCTGGTGGGTGTTGCAAAGGTATGGTCAATTTACATCTTTCTCTTTTATTCATGTAGATTGGGCCAGCAAGCCCATTGACTCATCAATTCACTGTTGCTTCAGGAAATCCTTAGATTCTTGTTAAATTTCCGTACATGACTCCCTGTCCTCCTTTAAAGCCAGCTCTGTACCAAACCTCCTTGAATTTTAGTCCGTGGACATTTCACTTTTTTGGCCAAAGTATAATGAACACATGAACCCTCTTTTGCAGACCTGCCCATTGTTTTTTTTATTTAAACTGGAGTGCCTGTGTCGCCTTAGTTTTTTGCCTGAAAGAATCCTTAATCCCTTAGGAAAACAGATGCATGAGAATCACCCTTCAATATCTCCTGGACATGCTGAGGTACTACCCACATCCCAGAGTAAACAACACAGTTTAGTCCCCAGCTAGAGCTTCTGCTGCACTTGCATTTCATTAACTTTTATATATTAACTAGAGGCCCAGTGCATGAAAATGTGTGCACTGGGATGGTCCCTCAGCCTGACCTGTCCCCTCTCACAGTCCAGGAGCCCTAAGGAGATTTCCTACTGATGGATGCCCCGTGCCTCATAGCTGCTAGGGCTCATGGCTGCCTGAGCCCCAGGCCTCTTAGCCACCAGGGCTCACTGCTGCCTGAGTTTATGGCTGACTGAGCCCATGGCTGCCGTGAGTCCACAGCTGCCTGAGTTCCAGGCCTCACAGCCACTGTACCTTTGTCCGGATGGACAACCAGAAGATGTCTGCCCTAATTAGCATATTACCCTTTTATTAGTGTGGATTATATAGCACCAAATACATTACTACATGAAGATTTGGCCTCAATAAATATAAGGTATAGTCCAGCTTTGGTGAGCTATACCGTCCAGTGACTACAGTTATTGTTCAGAATGATGGTAAGTTCTCAAAGCATTTAAACATTAATTTTTTTAAAATATATTTTTTACACAGAGAAAAATTGAGAGGGACAGAGAGTTAGAAATGTCGATGAGAGAGAAACATCAAGCAGCTGCCTCTTGCACTCCCTCCACGGTAGATGTGGCCGCAACCAAGGTACATGCCCTTGACCGGAATCGAACCCGGGACAGTTCAGTCCGCAGGCCGACGCTCTATCCACTGAGCCAAACAGTTCAGTCTGCAGGCCGACGCTCTATCCACTGAGCCAAACCAGTCCTGGCTTAACATTAATTTTAATTGACTTTTAAAATATACATTAGGCAGCAATTAAAGAGAAATAATTCATTTTAAAATAAAGTTTTCATTGTCTCTCAATGACTGCCATTTATTTAATACATACTATGGGCCAATCACTAGGTTGAGCTTTTAAAAATTTAGTTAGGTAAGCCATGCAACAACCTTATTACAGATGAGCAAACTAAGGTTCAATACGGTTAAACAACAAGGTCACAGATAACTATTATATAAGATTTAGAAACTATAATAGAGAAAAAGAAGAAAAATGGAGTTCCCTCCATTTTGAACACTCTGATATATTTACATATCTAAAAATATATATTTACCAATTTATTATTCTACTACAGGCCCAGTGCACAAAATTCATGTGTGGTTACAGTCCCTAGGCCTGGCCTGAAATCAGGGTCATCTTCCCCAGCTTCTCACAGCTGCCCCTGCCCCTAACCACCACCCACCCCCAGCTTCCCATTTGCCTTCAGATGATCAGGGCCTGATGGCCAGGGGAAGGGACTGAGAAGTTGGCCATTTCTGCTCACTCACTAGGCCAAGCCCCCACCGCAGGTTGTCCTCTGTGTATGGAGTGACCTGTGGGGTGGGGGCCTTGACCTGGCACTGCCTGCATCCCTTGCCACCCACCCCCAGTTCCCCACTCACCATGGGGCAATCTGAGCCTGACAGCCAGGGGGAGGGACCAAGAGGTGGTCAGTGTGCCTCGTAGTGACTAGCCGAGAGGTTATTCTGGTCAATCTGCCATTGGGGTCAATTTGCATATTACCCTTTTATTAAATAGGATACAGGCCCAGTGCATGGGTGGGGATTGGCTCTGCCCTGATGGGGACCCCAGATTGGGATGGGAGGCCCCACTGTCAGGTGGGGCAAAAAGCCACAAGGGATTGGGCTGGCCAGCCATGCCCCTGCTCTGCTTCAGGGCAGGGCCAGCTGGGGTGAGGGGCCACAGACTATTTACAGGCCGACCACACCCCTGATTGGGCAAGGCCAGCCTGGTTGCGGTCATTCTGGTCTCTGGTCATTGTGGTCATTCCAGAATATTGGTTGCTGGGATTTTATTATATAAGATCATTCAACAATATATTTGAATGGTTAACATCATTTTTACCTACTGGTTTTGCATTGTGTGGCTATTCTATGATGTACCTCAATATTTGCAGCAGCCTGCTATTGGACCTTTAGGATACTCTCAGAATTTTAAATGCTCAGAGGAGGAGGCTGTGTCCTAATGCTGGATATACCAAAACATGTGGTTTACTTGAAAAGGTGTGACTTTAACAGAAGGGTTCTCTGTTTAACTTGGTGGGGTATCTTGGTCTAGATTAGGGGTGTCGAACTCAGTCAGAGAAGGGGCCAAAATCTAAAATCCAGCCTAAATTGCGGGCCGAATGGTTTACTGAACAGTCATAAACTGTCATTGTGATGGAAACGCAGCGGAGTGCAGTGATGACAGCGCGGTGCGGGCCACATTGCAAGGCCTGGCGGGACGGATTTGGCCCGAGGGCCTTGTGTTTGACACATGTGGTCTAGATATTTACCATTTGAAGCCTGTTTTCTCATTGTAATCGGAGATTATTCCTCTTAATTTTTTTGAGGATTAGAGATAACCTCTGACTCAGTGCCTGACATAGAGCCTATGTTCACCAAGCTGTTCACATCAGGACCACCTTGCTAGATGGAATGCTGCCAGATTCATGAATCATTCAATAAAGACAATTAGATATTTAAAATTTATGAATTGTTTATTTCAGGAATTTTTCACTGTTGACCACATGCAATGAAACTGTGGAAAAAGAAACCTGGGATATGGGAAGACTACTGTTCTCACATGGCTCAGAGAGGGAAAAGGTAGAGAACCAGTAGGTAAAAGGCAAATCAAGTGTGTTTAATATGAAATAGCTTCATTCTGTTCCAAGACCAAAGACCTTTCCTATCCAAGCACTCTCAGCATCTGCAGGAAAGCACCAAGAAGGCACTGTGGAGACTATAAACAGATCGGTGTAAATCTGTTACTCATAAAAGAGAAATCCCAAGGAGCCATGGCTTCTCATAATGCTTTATGCCTAGAAGACCAGCCTATTTATATCTAAACTCAAAATATGATTAGCACTTTACTAATCCTATATAATAAAGAGATAATATGCAAATTGACCATCACTCCAACACACAAGGTGGTCACCCCCAGGGGAGGGCAGTTGGGAGGGACCAGGCCTGAAAGGGAGGGCAGTATGGGGGGGTGATCACGCCTGGAGGGGAGGGCTGTTGTGGGAAATCAGGCCTGCAAGGGAGGGCAGTTAGGGGTGACCAGGCCTGCAGGGGAGGGCAGTTAGGGGCAACCAGGCCAGCAGGGGAGGGCTGTTAGGGGCAGTCAGGCTGGGAAGGGAGAGAAGTTAGGGGGCACCAGGCCAGCAGAGGAGGAAAGTTAGGCATCAATCAGGCTGGCAGGGGAGTGGTTAGGGGGGTGATGAGGCTGGCAGGCAGAAGTGGTCATCAGGAAGGCAGGCAGGTGAGCAGTTGGGAGCAAGTAGTCCTGGGTCATGAGAGGGATATCCCAGATTGGAGAGGGGGCAAACAGGGCTGAGGGACAACCCCTCCCATGCAATGTATGAATTTCGTGCACCAGGCCTCTAATTTTTAATAAAACACTTGCTTATACCTTAACATTTGAAATGGAAAGTAGTGCAAATGTACAATGGTTGAGGGAGCCCTTAGGAGAAGATTATGGTTTACACACATAAAGAAGGTAGAGATGAGGAAGTGAAGTAAGTATGTGTTTATTTCTGCAAATGTGTGACCTTTATGGTACTAAAGTTTGAGGATTAAAAAAAAAATACCACTTTTCCCAGGATACAGACCAATTATTTTATTGGTAAAGGTACTTGTTGATAACAGGGAAAGGGTGGATTTTCTGAAACTTCCTTTGAGTAAGCAGCAGACGCTCGAGTTTATAAGAATAGCAGTCAGCAGTGTAGGGAAGTGAGAGAGAGAAGAAGAAAAAAAGATCCACACCTGCATTTTGTTTTGTGTAACCCCGGAAGAGAGTTCCAGAACAATTTAATGAAATCATGTTCCATGCCAGAAGAATGTGTTTGCAAAACTGATGAAAATCTGATGGGCATTTTGCCTGGAAGATTGTAAGGAAATGAACAAATATTTTCTACTATGATTATCAAGTCAACAAAACTCTAAACTCTAACTTTGGCTCAGAGAAGAGGGGATACACAGAATATTGACACAATTGGTAATTTGTAAGATATGCACTAAATTAATCCTTTTCCAGGATAAATACCCCAGAATAATATTAGTATTTCAATTTTACAAATAAAGCTATCATGGAAGAGAAATAATGTCCTTGTGTCACAACAGTACTTTTTAAAAATTGTTTTTTGTGTCAAAACCGGTTTGGCTCAGTGGTAGAGTGTCAGTCGGCGGACTGAAGGGTCCCAGGTTCGATTCAGGTTAAGGGCATGTACATTGGTTGCGGGCACATCCCCGGTGGGGGGCGTGCAAGAGGCAGCTGGTCGATGTTTCTCTCTCATCGACGTTTTTAGCTATCTCTCTCCCTTCCTCTCTGTAAAAAATCAATAAAATATGTTTAAAAAAAAATAAAAATAAAAATTGGTTTTTGTGTCTTAAGTCTAAATAGAATCTCTATCTTTTGGATTCTTTTTCTTCCCCTTAACTCTAGGGGAAAATGTCAAATTCTGTTTAATAACTCTTTTCTATTTCCTACTGTCATTTATTTATGCAAGTGTTTAGCATAGGTTACTTGAATATTTATGTTGCACTGGGAATACACAAAGGTGTTAACATTTAGTCACAATGACTAAAACCTAGCAAGTGCTCCACAAATACTGGCTCTTCTCCCTCAGTAGCTAAGGTGTCAACTTAAGGTATGAGCCATTCAAAGGGTATTTTCATTTTACCAAAGACTCTTAAGTACCCAAAGGAACAAAACGATTAACAGGAAATAGCAAATGGGGAGGATAATATTTAGGGCAGGGGATTAAATGCTAGGTATCCTTCCTAGGCCTCTTTAACCAGCCAGGGAACCCACTCCAGCTGTAGTAAGTCTGACTGCTATGGCACATATTCTCCAGAAAAGTGTCTTCGTTCAAAATCTGACTATTCCTGGGGTACAAAAGGTTGTCCTTGTTGCCTCAGTTGGGATCAACTCTGTGCTTCTGAGTTCTCTGTGAGATTAGACTGAGGCTAGAGGCTAGAGTTCTGAGAACAGGTCGTTACTTAGCTTCCTCCTCTATCCAAACAGGCTTCACTCACTCCCTTCCTCCAAACTATGTGTAACCAAATCCTTATCTCAGGCTCTGCTACCGGGATTACCTTCACCCAAGGCACCACCACAAATGGCCCTGTGTAGCCAGTTACCTGGAGGGCATTTTTTTCTTGCTCTAAAAATCAACAAAAACAAATAAATGAAAGTAATGCCTAAATCTTGAGAAAGATAATCAAATTGCTTAACAAATCCAAGACATTCATTATAAAGATATTTACCCAGTGACCCAAAGGTCAAACCCCTAATAAAGTTAGAGCAGTTTCTGATTTTTAAGTATCCAAATAAATAATAAACATAATATTTTTTATGTTAGCAATTGTATAAAATTATTTTCATCATTTATCTTGAGAGAAATATTAAGTAAGCCAGGGTTGATTTTACACATAAGTGAAGAAACAAAACAATGCTACTGACAATGATAAACACCTACTCTTAAGATAATTTTAATTGGCTTTCCTCATTTTAGAAACTGAAACTGAAACATCAGCAATGCGTAGGAAGGGATATAGAAGTTTCCTGATGTTGCCTCATCATCATTAATTTTGTAGGGCTTTAAGTTTTTTAAAAATGTTAAAATATACTATCTATTGGTCTTCATTATAACCCAGGACACAGAAATTTGGGGTAATTTTCTTTTTAATCAGATGGGAGTATTGAAACCCAAATAATCTGTAAACTGTGATTGCCCATTAGAATCAAAATGGGGAGATTTGTAAAATTATGGACAGCTAGACCTCATGCCAAACTATTTAAAACCAAGCCTAGGGGTGGAGAGGAACTCAATAATCACATTTTATAAAATTTTTGGGTGATCCTAATGTGTCACCAAGTTGAAAAACACTAGGTTATAAGTGGTGTGGCCAAATCTCTACAGCTGGTGAGTCCTAGACTTATATCTGAATCCAAGTTTCCTCGGCCCCATCTGACTTCCTTTTAGTGACTCCACTTCACTGGAAATTTTTCATTTTAACTGGTATTTAAAGAATGTGAAATAGCCTATTTGCATTCTAGGGGAAGGCAAAATATATGAAAAAAATCAAAACAGATTTGGTTTTTCACTAAGCAGTTTTGGATGAGTAAACCATCTAGGGATATGCAAATGAGATTTCCTTTCAAACATAAAAGGTTTTACAAATGACAGAAACTGCTTAGCAAAACGTAAACACAGTTTGGCTGTTTACCAAGTGTTTATAAAACACAGTAGCTGAGTTTATTTAGCCCGAAATTATTACATCATAGCCGTTGAGTTTATTTAGCCTAAAATTATTATATCACTGGAACACCAATTAGACATTTGTCCTTTTTTCCTGTAATATAATATTTTCTTGTTTATATTTACATCAAGCTTAGTTTATAGAAACATTTTACCAATCTCTTAGAAGTCACTGGTGAGTAATCTAGTGTGTACAACAAGGTTTTTAAAGTTTTGTTGTTGTTGTTGTTGTTTGGGGTGGGTTTTTGTTTGTTTGTTTTGTTTTTTAGGAGTTGGGTGAAGTCTGCTAGTTAGACTATATTTAATGTCCATGTTGGTGAGGGAAAGAAAGAATGGATTTATTTTACAAATAAGTGAAGAAACAAAACAATCCTACTGACAATAACAAGCCTCTACTCTTAAGATAATTTTAATTGGCTTTACTCATTTCAGACACTGAAACTGAAACTGTTAAATTGAACTCTGGGGTCCTGAACTAAACTCTCAAACCTCATTTGATTCCCCTGGGGCTGATTTCCTGCATGAAGTGGAATCCAGCTTTCATCTAGAGCCTGGCTGAATGGAGTGCCCGGCCCCAGCGAATACCTACAAGTTCCCAGTCCTTTAGATCAGTGTTCCTTAAATGCAACTGGGCTGTGAACTCCTCGGCAGTCTGATAAAGCCTGTAGACTATTTCTTATATCCCTCAGGATTGTAAAAGAAACCAATTATACTGAAAAACTGTTCTGACCATGGAAAATCACCCCTAACAATATAACCATGGTGTTCATTTGGCATTGAAAATCACACGCCGTTTAGAAGTCCTTTCTTATATGTATGATGCTTGAGCTCTTCATTTGAACTGCTGGAGCCTCAAAGAGAGAGAAGAGGTATCCCTCAGGTTGGCTCAGATATTTTCCTCTATCAGCCTCCTGAGAACTACAAATTCTGAGCATATTCTGAAGCCAAATGGCTTATATTCAGCTGACTATCAGAGAGAGGCTGAGTGGGTCATACTGTGATGTGTGTTTCAATAAATTGATCAAGTTAGATATTTGTTTATGTCAAAGATGCTACCTATATGATAAAGAGGAAGATAGGCTCTTTGATTTTTTTAAATTACATTTAAGACAAACTTGACACTTCATATTTCTTTTCTATTATAAATATGAATATCAACTATTTTGGTCCTCTCCATCAACATTAAAAAAATCACACAGGAGGAACAAAAATGTTGATTGTTGATTAGACTGCTAGAACCCCATGGTTTAAATCCTTACTTAGGATCATGGATTTATATTAATAAACTATGTATTTGTCTTTTTCATTATGAACTTTCTCCAGAAGTCACCTATTCTTACAAATTATGAACAGTTTTCTTAAGTTATTTTGGGAAAGAATGCACACAAAAAAAGCACTTTTCACTTTTTAGGATACAGAGTTTTTTTTTCTCCTCATTGATATTCACTGAATATTTAACCACCTATTGCATTGATAACACTTCCCAAATGTCCACCAGTAGATGAGTAGATAATAATGTGGTAGAAGATGTACATAACGGAATATTACTCTACTGTAAAAAGAAAGAAAATTTTACCCTTTGTGACAGCATGGATGGACCTAGAGAACATAATGCTAAGGGGGGTGGGGGAATACTACATAATTTCACTCATATTTGGAACTTAACGAACAAATTGAATTCCCAAGCAAAATAGAAACAGACTCATAGATAGAGAGTAGGCAAACAGCTCTGGTGGCAGGAAGAGGAGTGTGGAGGGATTGAGCAAAAATGAATAAAGTAGAGAGAATTTATGAGCATGGACAACCCTGTGGTGATTGTGGTGGGAAGGGGGGTGAGTGGAGGTAGAAGAGAGCATAGAGGGGATAAATAGTGATGGGGAAAAAAATTTTTTTTGAATGCATCATTTATTTAAACAGTCTTTCTCAAAGCATTTGTTGAGCAAATGCTTTCTCCCTACCCCCCAGGGGCTGAAATAGCCAAAATATTTTTGAAATAGAACATTCAAGTCTGTAAAACATTTAAGGAAGCAACTCCTTCGGTCATTTGCCTATTAGTCATTGCCTGTAAGTTCTTCCCAGCCAACATGAGGCCAAAATTACCAGAAATAATGCTGTTAAACCCCACTTTGGATCAAATGATGTAAGACAAAGGTCACATTTTCATTAATGTAAAGGCCATGTGCTTTGGAAACACAGGTTATTGTTTAGGGCACATTTTAGGTATTAATGTTTGTGGGAAGAATTTTAAACTATCAAATAATTCAAAAAAAGTCTTCATTCCATCTTTGATACTCACACATTAAACTGAACTTTCATGCTGTAATCCACTATAACTGTTTCTGCTTTGTAAGTATCCCTTTGATATGATTCATGCCTCCTAGCAAAAAGGAATAGCTGACCAAGCTCTTCACCCATGTTCTGACTTTAATTGTGTGTTAGAGCAGACTTTAATTGTGTGTTAGGGCAAAAGTTGTGCTCCTATAGCAAAGAGACTCCAAAGCCATGGCTTAAGTGAGAGAGAGTTTAAGTCTTCCCTGTAACATGTGGTCCAGGAATGAGGGGCCTCTTCACTCCCAAAAACTCTCCAGTGTTCCAGACCAAAGAAGCATCCCTCTATCCCTGACACAAAGCTTCCAAGTATGGGGTAGTTGTCACCATGCTTCAGAGGGGAAAGAGAGGCAGCTTGGAGGGGTGCAGGGACAGTGCTTTAAGGACAAGATCTGGAAGGGGCGCACTCACTTCTGTTCTTCTTCCATTGGCGGGCACATCATTGCAAGGGCATAGCAATCTACAAGGGAGAATGGGGAATGTATGTTCTAGCTGGGCGACTAAGTAACCAGCAAAAAGTCTGATGAGAAAAAAAGGAGTATGGATTTGTGAAATAACTGTCAGTCTACCAACAGCTGGATTTGCATTTCTGTTTCCATTTTCTGTTTTCAAATTACTAAAAGATGCACAACTAACCTTCATCAAATATTAGGACCCCAGTGTGTGATTCAAAATCGCATGGTGCCACCCACCCTCGAATCGCCGTTTCGGCCCTGCCTCCTTCTCTGACCCTTGAAGCAGCTGCAGCCGCTGCTGATCAGTCCCTCCCCAACTGCAGGTGCATGGAGGCACCTGCTACCCCACCCCAGACACTGCGCGTAGAACCTCTTCCTGTCAGGTCAACCTGTTATGGCATCCCAGTTAATTAGCGTATTTCTCTATTTTATGTATATATATGTAGATCATGGCAATAGTCACAACCTTTCCATTTGATGGCTTTAAATAAAGTGATCATTGTATGTAAAATATGCATTTTTAATGTTCAGATACTTCAAAAAATGTCTTCTATTATGACAATTGATATACAAAATTTTAGACTTTAATTTCTTCAATGTATTCAGAAATGTTGTCACATTTTCAAATTTACAGTTTTAATAATTATACAGAGTTTTGAGTACACTAGAGGCCAGGTGCATGAAATTCATATATGAGGTGAGGAAGGATGAACCTCTCAGCACAGCTTGCATTCTCTCTAATCTAGGACCCCTCAGGGGATGTCTGACTGCCAGTTTAGGCCTAATCCTGGAAATCAGGCCTAAACCGGCAGTCAGATATCCCTCTCACAACCCTGGACTGCTGGCTCCTAATCGCTCACCTGTCTGCCTGCCTGGTCACCCCTAATGCCCTATCCCTTGCTGCCTGGTCACCCCACATAGCCTGTTTGTTCAATTGTTTGGTCATCCCTCACTAACCCCCCTGCTGGCCTAGTGGCCCCATGCCACCTGCTTGTTCAGTCTTTTGGTCATCCTGCACTAACCTCTCTGACAGCCTGGTCATAGGCAGCCATCTTGTGAGGGCATGGTGGTCAATTTGCATATTACCACTTTATTATATGGGCTTGGGCCTCCTAGGATTAAATGTATAAAATGTTTTAAATATAAAAAATATATTAACTACAACTATCTATGAAGCAATCTAGTGTTTGAGTTAGGTTCATTATATATTTAATGCACCTTAAAAAGTAGGCACAATTCACCCAGTTTTGCAGATCAGAACACTTAGATGCAGGGTTTAGATAAGCTGGCCTAGTTCCATAAGTGGTAAAGTAGAGATTTGAAACCAGAGCTGTCTGATTCTGAAGCATTCTCTATTCATCATCTCACTTAATCCTCATAACAATTCTTTGATATAAGCAGCTGGTTGTTGCCTCATTTAATACAGTAGAAAGTAAAGATCAGAAAGGTTAAATGACTTGACAAATAAACAGTTAAGTAACAAAGTAAGAGTTTCTAATTCTAAAATTCTATGCTTTTTGAATTAAAATCACTGTATTTACAATCAAAGAACTTATTCAATCGGGTATCATCTTCTAATTGGGTGATTTGGGGAAAGCTACTTAATTACCCAATATTCCAAGAATGACAACAGGCTTCTCAAACTGCAATTTTAGAAATTAAATACATTTATGTAAAGTGCATGCAAGGAACTTGGTGACAGTAGGTGCTCACTCTAATTTTCAACTCTTTCTCTCTCAGTCTGAATTTAGGTGTAGCTTTCCAGAGACTTGAATATCCATATTAGAAACATAGCATGAAATGGAAAATGGAGCTTTCTAAAGTTATAATATTAATTAACTGGCCTTGGGTTCCTGCTAAATGATAAGGTTTAAAGGTATTGAAGAAGTCAATTTGAAGCTAAGTATATGAAAGCATTTTTTCACATAATTTAATAGATATAAAATACAATTGTCATTTACTTGTATCTTAAGGAGAAGAAAGCTAGAAGCCATCTAACATCATTTTCTCACCTAGTTGAACTTTGGCACCTTTATAATTAACTCTTATGTTTAAAAAAACTCAAAAAAATTTAGGGAATTACCTCTCTAACTTCTTTATATTCCTTAGTGCTATGGATATTTTAGATTTTTTTCCTCTTTGTCTCTGAATTTACTTTCTCTATTCTGTTGAGTCCTGTGATTTTAGTAGAATAATCATTCTTATATCATACAACATGAGTGATAAAGCTAATAATGATTGTAGTCTTAGTAGCAACTTGTTTATTTAATAGTTTATAGATATACTAGAAGCCCAGTTAACAAAATTCTTGCATGGGGGAAGTCCCTCAGCCCAGCCTGCATGCTCTTATAATCTGGGACCCCATGGGGGATGTCCAACTGCAGGTTTGGGCCCAATCTTGTGCAGATCAGGCCCAAACTGGCAGCCAGACATTCCTCTCACAATCTGGGACCATTTGCCTGACTGTCACCCCTAACCACTCTGCATGCCTCCCTCATCACCCCTAACTGCTCACCTGCTTGATTGATTAAGCTAACCCCTCTGTCTGCCTTCCTGAATGCCCCTAACCACTCGCCTGCCTACCTGCCTTATTGCCACTAACCACTTGCCCACCTGACTAATCACCCCTAACCATCACTCTGCCTGCCTGCATGATCATTTCTAACCACTCTACATGCCTGCCTCATCACCCCCAGCCCCTCTAATCTACTTGCTTGATTTCCCCTTGATTTCCCCCCCTGCTCTTGACCTGCCTGCCTTATCATCCCTAACCACCTCTACCTTGACCCCCACTACTGTGGCTTTGTCTAGAAGGACATCCGGAATGACATGCAGTTGTCCAGTCTATTTAATATATTATGATTTTATTATTATAGATTTGGCCTATTAATTCTTTTAATTGACAACAACCCTACTAAATAGATACTATTATCTTTACTTTGCATATGAGAAAAATGAAGTGCATAGAAGTTTAGAAAGAAGTGGAGTGAGGTTTCCAACCATGCAATCTAGCACTAATCGACTCTGGTAACCACTACACTATCAGGCCTCTCCACAAACTGAGTAGTTGCATTTGTTAAAGGGAAAATATTTCAGTGGGTTCTACTACTCCTTTTAAGTGATCCTTTCTGGTAGAAGATAATATTGCTATATTCTTTTATCAAATTATTTTATTGGAGAGCCAAATTGATTTATTTGTAAAATTCTTTAAGACATAAAAAAATCTGACTTAAATATCTACAAGTCTGTCTACATTTAACTCTCCCTTTCTCTTTTTTATGATGCAACACAACATTAAACTTCATTTTTATTTGCTGTAGCCAAATTATGACTGTTAAAAATGGCATCTCCCATTTTTTTAGAATAAGCAACACAGGCCTGATAATGCTGAGTCTATGCATTCTGACAGAAAGTAAATATTAATTACACAAGTAGTTCCCTGTAACTGACTCTCTGTAGAATAATTTCATTTTAATAATGCATAAGCATAGAGAATAAAAACACAAAGACAAGAGAGCTGTAACTCAAAGCACTTTTCTTCTTCTAATTCATATTCTGCCAAAGACATTATGATAGGAATCATCTCAGAACTAGTTTTTCAGTTGCCTGTTGATTTGTCATAGGCCTTATGATGATTTAGTTTTCCCTCAGCTGGACAGTACGTTTAGGTCTCAGTCCATGGGAGATTAAAAAAACTAAGTAGGATCCTCCAGTCTGGACTTGGCTGCACAGAAAAGGTGAAAGTGTGCTTTCTTCCCCTACAAGTTTTCCAAGCTTAGTTACTGCACTCTCTCCTGTGACCTGAGGCCTCTAAAATCCCAATGGCTTCCAAATAATCAACTTGGCTTTGTGTTGTGCCCATGTTGGTACATCCAAAATCACTTAATTTCTATATAAAATATAATGAGGAAGTTAGGTTAAAAAAAATTTCTCCTGTCCTTTAACACATTTTTTATCCTTGGATCCCTTGGACTTGGAAAGTAGTATCTTAGAGAATGTTACTGAATGTTCCCAATGATTCCTCAAATGTAGAAATGAGGCAAGGTGTAAAGTTTTGAGGTACTATAAGAATGTATCTAGTGCCTTCACTGATTGCAACTGCATAAGAAACTTTTAATATTCATACGATTGGGTTTGTATATATATTGATTTATGAGTCAAGAGAAGACCAAAATAATTGCTATAGAATATCAATGCATTTGTCTATCCTCTTACTTTGCTTTATTTTTCTTCAGAGCACTTATCTGAAATTACCTAAAGTAGTAATTTATTTGCTTTATTGTCTACTTCACCTACTAGAAAGTAGACTCCCTGAGGACAAGGATTTCTGCTTTGTTCACTGCTACATTCCCAGCATCCATATAGTGTTTGGTGCATGGTAGACCCCTGGTTGAAATAAATGAATGTATGTGTTATGTACATATGAATGAGTGCCCAGTATCTGTCACACAAATGGTTATTCAACAGTCAGGCTTAGAGGAAGTGACTTGCAAAAACAGAGCAGGAATAACTAAAAGAAACATAGTCCATAAAACCACTAGGAAATGGGAAGTTGCTATCATCAGCAACAGTGTGAAGGGTGAGAGATTTGGCAATGATGGCAGCTCCTCCAGTGCCTTCAACATTAAACTTAAGGGAACTAGGGGCAACTATTGGCTCCCTTGGCCTTGGGCATGGGCAGCTCCAGAAGGGCAGTAACACTTCTGCCAACATCAATGGCATATCTGACACTTCTGGCATTGTAGTAAGCAGGGATTATCATGCTAAATCATGATAAGCAAGTAAGGTAGTATATGAAAGCCATTGATTCTAGACTTTCAACTCTCACCATTCTTGATTTCCCCAGACAAATGTTGAAGGAATTCTAGAGAATTTAGAGTTCCTTCAGATTTTGTGTGTCAAAGCTATAGAAACAACTAATTTTGATTTTTTTTCTTTATGATTGTTATTGTAATCCTGTTCTTATAACTGACTGCCTAAAAGCACAAGGAGTATAATATGCTTTTTATATGGGGTGAGGGGACAGATATTAAAGGACTGACTAGGTAGAAATTACTTTTGGGGGGAAAAGGAACAAGTGGGACCAAGAAGTAATTTTAATTGGGGGGTGGGGGGAAGACAGGTGTCACAATCCAACAAAAGGGAAAGAGAGCAAAGATAATTTGGCACTAGGAGCCACAGCCTGAGCATCCATTAGGTAGAGCATGGCTCCAGAATGACCCATTGATGTATTCCTTAGAGGTTGCCAAGTGCATAATAACGTGGCTGCTGTCTCTGAGATCACTGAGAAACCAGGAGGAGGCCTGGGAGATTTCTGCAAGAATGGAGTAAGACCTAAGAGAGGTTTGAGCTATGGAATGCAGATTACATAGGGCCAGGGCCTTTTAGGCCATAATAAAAATTTGGGATTTTATTTTGTGTAAAGAAGCGTCTGAGGAGTTTCAAGGAGAAGAGTGACATTTAAAAAGAATCACTAACACTTTAAAAGAATCAAAGATTGCCAAGGAGAAGTAAGGGTGGAAGCAGGGAGCTGCAGTAATCTAGGCAAGCAATAATCTTTTAACTAGAAGAGTAACAGCAATAAAAATAAAAATAAAAAGCTAGATTCTGGAAGTATTTTGAAGGTGGAGAAAATAAAATTTGCTGATGGTATAGATCAGCAATTTACAACCTTTTCATTTTATGACACACATAAACTAATTACTAAAATTCTGTGACACACCAAAATATGTATTATTTTTACTGATCTGACAAAAAATAGGTATAATTTCAATTCATTCATGCCAGCTATTGTTGTGTTGGCTGTTGTCATTTTTGTATTTTTTATTTTATGATCTAAAGGGAAAAGAGATCAGTGCCCCTGACTAAATAGTCAGATATTACATGTTTTAAATTTTTTTTGCAGCACACCAGTTGAAAATCTCTGTTTAGATGCATGGTGCTAAAGAAATTGTAGAGAGGATGATACCAAGGTCTTTGGCCTGACTAACTAGAAGGATATAGCTCCCATTTGCAGTGATGGCAAAGGTGCAAGAAGAGCAAATTCAGTATAAAGATTAACAGTTCCTCCCAGCTGGCATAGCACAGCGGCTGAGTATCAACCTATGAACCAAGAGGTCATGGTTCAATTCCCGGTGAGGGCATATGCCCAGGTTGCAGGCTGGATTCCCAGTATGGAGGTGGCAAAGGTTCAATAGTTCTCATTCATCATTGATGTTTCTAGCTCTCTCTTCTTCTTTAAAATCAACAAAAATACAAAATTAACAGTGCCTTTTGGCATGCTGAATAGACATCCAAGCAGAAATGGCAAGTAGTACTTGGATATATGAGTCTGAAATTCAAGTGGTGGTCTAGGCTGGAGCTCTCACCAAGAGATGGGTTTAAAACCAGAAGACTGGATGAAATCACTTTGGAAGTAAGTGTAGATGAAGAAGGTGCCTGATGATTGAATGAGAAGACTAACATGTAGAGGTCAGAAAAAATGAAGAAGATCCAGAGAAGACTGAAAAGAAACAAAGAAACAGTCAGAGGATAGAAGGAGAACCTTATGATAAATATGTATATGTGTTCAAATGAAAATATAGGAGATAAAGGAAGAAAATAAGAAAGGAGAGAGAGGGGGGGGAGGAGGAGAAGAAGAAGAAGAAGAAGAAGAAGAAGAAGAAGAAGAAGAAGCAGAAGAAGAAGAAGAGAAGGAGGAGGAGGAGGAGGAGGAGGAGGAGGAGGAGGAGGAGGAGGAGGAGGAGGAGGAGGAGGAGGAGGAGGAGGAGGAGGAGGAGGAGGAGGAAGGGAAGAATGGAGGAAGGGAGGGAGGGAGGGAGGGACCAAGCATGTGATAATAGCTATTTCTAGGTAGGCATTTTTATTTGCTTATTTTGCTCTTCTAATTTATATTTCTTTTGTTCTTCAAACTTCTTATAAAGAAAAATTTTGGAAATAAGAATTTGTATTATAAAATAAAAAATACAAGTTTTAAATATTTAAAATATAGTAAGAGAGCAAGATTGGGACTTCTCTGGACTAGATGAAGGATTGTCTTAAACATGATAAAGTATACATTACATTCCTGAAAAGAACATGAATGCAGGAACTATGGGACCAGCTGTTGGGCCCTGGGCCTCTTAAGGCCCAATATGAGCCAATGAGGTTATGAAGAGCTAGACTGGCTTCTTAGAAAGAATGGCAAGCTGGAAGCCAGAAACAAAAAATAAAAACAGAGAGAGGATGTAAAGTAATCTCTAGAGCAGAAGAGGCCAAGAGTGAAAAACCTCCAAAGGCCCTAGACTCAGGATAAGAGAGACGGTTTACAGAGTGGAAGTGGCAGGAGGTAAGGGCAAACCCTGACTGCATGTGTACTAGGTTGCCACATATTCTCAGCCTAAAACCCCAAGAGGCTGAGAATAAAGCCTACACAGCAAAATACAAAGTCAAATTCCCAAGAAAAACTGTATTCTGTCAGCATCAT
Source organism: Pipistrellus kuhlii (assembly GCF_014108245.1). NCBI lineage: Eukaryota > Metazoa > Chordata > Mammalia > Chiroptera > Vespertilionidae > Pipistrellus > Pipistrellus kuhlii. The sequence continues at coordinate 147,833,950 of NW_023425404.1, forward strand.
TAGAGCTCCCGGATCAAGTCATGACTGAAGTTATCCGTGCATTGTTCAGCTATCAGCTCATACCTCTCCTTTTTGTATTACAGAAAGTTTGAGTTGGATTTTCTATCATTTTCTGACACAAAAATCCTGACTGACAGGATAATGACATTAAAATCTAAGTGGATACTCCCTAGCAATAGATTCTTTCAAAAAACCATTTGTTTTGAAGTAGTCTGCCAAAGGTGACATTATAAAAATGAATAAAGCTAATTAACATTTATTTGACACTTAACCACATGTTAGACTGGGCTCCAAGTATTTTACAGGTTTGATCTCCTTTAATTTACCCAACAATGAGACAGGTGCTATTATTATCATTATTAACTTCATTGTATAAGTGAAAAACCCAAAATAGCTAAAGACACTTGCCCCGCTTCCCACCATTTAAATAACTGATGCAATATAGAAATCCTCTGCAAGTTCAGAGAAGAATGTATTCTTGAGTGACAGTTTCTAATGTCCCAGTCTTTGGTTGATTCTCAGCTTAATAATGCTTTCAGGTCATGTGACATTATATTCCAAACAATACACTTTCATATCCAGGCAACTTAGCTTTCTTCCCCAAACATTATATTTTGTTTAGATTTTAGTAAATGGGAACAAAAAACCCCTCCCATGTTTCCCTCATGCTAACCAGACCCTGTAGTTAAAATTAAAAGTATGACATGAAGAATTTTTTCCTTTTGATTTCTAAAAAACATTTGCTCTCAAGCTGACATCAAAAATGGGATGTTTCATCTGGTTTATAATAGAAAGCCCATAGAAGGCATGTCTCTTCCTTTTACAAGTGGTTCTGTGAGAGCACTGAGGCAGAAATCCTGGATCCTGTGGAAGCACTAAGAGAACTCTCCAGATAGACAACGCATGCCTTCCACTCCTTCCATTTAAATCCATTTTCTTTTTTCAACTTTCTAAAAAACCTGACCTAAATTTCAACTCATAACAAGATTTTGTATTTGTTCAGCTCTTAATTTAAAATGTTTCACCAGAGACTCTACAGGTCGATATGATGGTGGTGTTGAGCTTGAACTGTAGCTCATGGATGGTCAATTCTAGTCCGTGAGTTTTGATTAGCCTGGCTGAAAATAGCTTTTGTGTTTATGAATTTATTTTGCAAAGACTCATAAACTATACCACTTTACTTTAAGTTGCCTCAGGACACAGATGCACATAAAACTTTGTTAATTAAAACAGTAAACTACCTAGATTGTATATAAGGAGCTGGGAGCTGCTAAGAAATCAGGGTCTCCAAGCTGAGCTAATCAGACTAAAAGTACAAAATTTTTAAATGTCTTACTATGATTTCCTAAAGAAAATTTTGGAAGAGATATGAAAAGGTAGGAAGAATTAGGAGCATATTATATAACCAGAGGTTCAAGCCATTTTCAAGCTGAACTCTATATAGACTAATGTGGACTCTGTAGACAATAGAAGCAGTGAGAGTTTTTTTGAACCTATAGCCAGGGATAATATGGGACATATAAGTCTAAAGCTTGGTTGAGTGATTTGGACTGTGGATATATCTTATTTTTTTATTTTTTTTTACTTTTTAAATTGATTTTTAGAAAGAGAGGCAGGAAAAGGGAAAGAGAGAAACACCCATGAGATAAATATTGATCAGCTGCCTCCTGCAATGCACTCTACTGGGGATCAAGCCTCCAACCCAGGCACGTACCTGACCAGCAATTGAACCAGCAACCTCTTTATGTATGGGATCATGCTCAACCAATTGAGCCACACTAACCAGGGCTATAGATTGCTACTTAAGAGTTAACAGCATACAGATGCTATGTGAAACCAGACTTAAATGCAAAGTCAGTGGGGGAAGAAGGAGCCTAGAAGAGAAGAGAGGAGAAGGAGAAGGAGAGGAGAAGGAGAGGAGAAGGAGAAGGAGAGGAGAAGGAGAGGAGAAGGAGAAGGAGAGGAGAAGGAGAAGAGAGGAGAGGAGAAGGGAGGGGAGGGGAGGGGAGGGGAGGGGAGGGGAGGGGAGGAGAGGAGAACCTTGGAGTTAAGACAACCAATGGAATTACCTTAACAAGGATTCAGATTGTGCCTCTTCATCTATATACATAAAACCCTAATATGCAAATAGACCAAAAGATGGAACAACTGAACAACCAAACAATTGATCATTATGATGTGTGCTGACCACCAGGGGGCATGCGTGGAACATGGTGGGCATCAGCAGCAGGCAGCAGAGTGCAGAACATGGTGAGCATTGGCCACGGCAGGATGGTGGAGCAGGTGAGTGGGGGCACCAGACCAAGGCAGGGCTTTGGTCACTGTCATCAGGGCAAGCCTTTGATGATTACTGAAAATTCTTTGCTCTTGTGTGTGGACCCGCCCAGCACTCACACCTGCTGCCAGCACCGGGCGCCAGCCCTAATCACTCAGCGCTGTCAGCAGGTGCAAGTAGTGGCTGCTGGTTGTGATCACCCCTTAGGGTTTCTCCACCTCCCCCTGCTTCTGAGGGGCAATTGGGACCAGCAGCCACCTCTCGAATCCACAGCTGGCACCCAGCGCCAGTCCCAATCTCTCGGTACCATCAGTGAGTGCAAGTGGTGGCTGCCAGCTCCAATTGCCATCAGAGGGCTTCTCCACCTCCCCCTGCTCCTGAGGGGGTGATAGGGGCAGCAGCCATCACTCACACTGACTGATGGCACCAGCCCCACTCACACTCACTGCTGGTGCTGGCCCCAATTGCTGCAGGCCGTCAGCATGTGGGAGCAGGGGTGGGAGGGGGACTGCCAGCAGACAGGGGACTGGGTTGGGGAGCAGAGGATGGCCAAGATTCGCCCCTGTGGCCACCGCAGCCTTGCAGCTCACAGTTTCTTTCAAGGTGCACGAATTCATGCACTGGGCTCCTAGTATTAAATAAATTTAAAAAATAATTGTTCAGATTCTCTAAAGCAATCTATTTATATTCAAAATGGTGGTATTGAGTATAAGAGCATCTTTTTAATGTGATTTGCAGCTTAACTGAATTTAACTATTCTTCCAATCAGTTTGAATGTATTAATGATCATGCTAAGGTTCACAATAGGCAAAAGCTCAAGACATAGCTTCTGTTCATGTTCTGAGTAAACAACACTAATTGCTGAATTTATTTGCTACATATTTTATTTTATTTTTCCAAATAAGTTTGAATCCTATCAGCCCAATTTTTCACACCAGAGATTCAAACTCAGTCAGTGCCCTATCTGAGGTTAATAGCTAACATTTAGTCCTTTGAATTAAAGCACAAAAAGAATAAGAAATAAATTCTTAAACTTATTTTTACTTTTATTATTTTATACATCAGTCAATGCTTTGTCTTATTTTTATAGTGTTGATAAAACTGAAATCTCTGTCTAAAAAAAAAAAAAAACACTGGTTGGCTTTGTTCACTTAATGTTCTTTGGAAATTTATGTCTCTGTCCATTTCTCTTTTTCTTCTCCAGCTGACATTCAATGACTTACAAATTACTATATTATATTCAAAGTTGCTCTTGATCTTTCTCCCTTTTATCCCCACTGCTGCTACCATATTTTTAATATATTTTAATTGATATATAATTCATAAAGAAGAAAATGCTCAGGTTCTAACTGTACAGTTTAGTGAGTATTAATATAGGTTAATCCCTGAATAATGTTTACCCAATTAACATACGGAAAATTTCCACTTTCTATGAGATCACCTCACGATCCTTATCAAATACAGTAATCTGACCCTCAGCCTCATTCTTGAAGCAATCATTGTTCTGATTTCTCTTGCTAATAAATTAGCTTCACCTATTCTAGAACAAGTAGAATCATATAATGTTTATTCATTTTTTTTTCTGAATTCTTTCATTTGGCTTAATGTTTTTGAGATTCATCCATTCTGCTAACATTAGATATTTATTCCTATATCTTGCTAAATAGTGTCCCATAGTATGAATACACCACAATTTTGTTTATCTATGTCCCACTGATAGACACTTGGGTTATTTTAATTTGGAGTTATAAGTTGTTATGAACATTTTTGTGCAAGTCTTTTTGTGAACATATATTTTCCTTCTCTTGGGTAAATATCTAGGAGTGAAACTGTTTGTTCATGACCTCATTTAAGTCATCATTGCTAACCTAAATTAGAGAAACTCTCTCCTAAAGGATATCCCTATTTCATCTTTCTTTTTTCTTGTGGTAGACAGAACAATGGCCTCATAAAGATAACGATGGCCTAATCTCTGGAAACCTTGAATGTGATGGCAAAAGGCATTTTGCAAGCGTGATTCAGTTAAGACTTTGAGATGAAAATATCCTGAATTATCCAGGTGGGCCCTGGATAAAATGGAGGAAAGAGAGAGGGGGAGAAAATGGAGGGGAGTGCAGGAGAGGGCAGAGGAGGGGAAATATTTGAAGATGCCATTATGTTACACTGCCAGATTTGAAGACAGGGTGACAGAGGGACTCCGAGGCAACTAGTGCAAGCAGCCTCTAGAAACTGGAAAAGGCACGGGAACCAATTCTCCCTTAGAGCCTCCAGATGGGGCACAGTTCTGCCAGCACTTTTGTTTTAGGGCTCGTGATCTCCAGAACTGTAAATCTGTGTTCTTTTAAACCACTAAGTTTGTGGCAATCTGTTACAGCTGCAAAAACAAAACAAAAAATCACATCTTCAAAACCTACCTATTCATTCGGAAAGATAATTTTGACGTGAATATTGGATTTTCTTATTACCTTGCCAAATTTTTTTCTCCAGGTTTAAATGAAAATGCTAGCATATTACATAAAGCTCCTTAGTCTCATTCCCTACCTATCTACCCAGTCTCCCTAAGAATACTTAGCAATCTGTTCTTGATTTCCCAACACTCCATACTCTTTCCTGTGACTTCTGCCCCAAGGCTTTTCCCCTAAAGATTTAGCAAACAAATCTCTACTCATTCTTTTTTTTGTTTTATTCATTCTTTTTTTTTTAAATTATTGATTAAGGTATTACATATGGGTCCTTATCCCCCCATTGCTTCCCCACCTCCCCACTCATAACCTCACCCTCACTCCCTGTTGCCTTCATCCATTGGCTATGCTTATATGCATGCATACAAGTCCTTTGATTGATCTCTCTCCCTTACCCCCTCCCTCCCCTACATGTCTTAAATCTATCATTACCTTTACTGTAAAGCCTTCCTTGATGTCTTTAGTCAGGATGCAGACCCTCTCTTTGAAAATCTCATAAAGATTGTATGGTGACATTTGCATAGTATATTGCACATTTTCCCTTGAATATCTGCCTCCAACTAATCTCCGAACTTCTCAAGGTCAAAGTTCATGGCTCTCTCTGGGTATACTCCCTTTTCCTAGTAAACATTAAGTACTCAATCAGAGCTACTGAGTAAATGAATTAATATATAATTTAATATTCTTTTAATTGTAATACAAATTTTCCAGTTAATAGTTACATACGCTTTCATCATCTTAAATCCTGCCAATATTCTCATTTATCATTTTGTGTTTAATGTATCCTTACATACTTAAAGACAATTATTATTCCAGTATTAATAATCAACAAAACGCTAATAAAAGAAAATTCTCTCATTCTGGAAAAAAAAAATTCAGTATTTTGGATCATAAGTGTAAAAAGGCAATTAAAGGAAAAATACACCAATACATAATTGTTTTCATAATAATCTTACACATACACATTTTACGTCAGGATATACAAGCTTCTGACATTCACTCTATAATCATGCATGCATACACTGGGATGTTGCATTGAATTAAGGATACTTTCAGTTCTAATAATAATTTTGAGTTCATGAATGATTCCTTGCTTAGAGTCAGAAAATTCTACATAGTCCCAAAGTTGACACAATAAAACTCTTCTGCCTAGAATAAAGTTCAGAGCCACACACCCTCCTCAAGGTCAGCTTGAGAAGCGCCATCTGTGAGGGGTGGACCCATGGACCTCTTATTCACTATAACAGGTAGTGCCAAAGCACAATGCCCGAAATTCAAATACTTACTAATTTAATAAGTGAAAATAATTCTATAAGATGCCTTGGAGCCAGATTGGAGAGAGAATTCTAAGATTGTTACCTGGTTCGAATTCACAGTGGACATAATAATTAAAATAATCATTTTTAGGTCTTTACTACCCCTACAAACTTTTCTAAGAAGGATTTTCTCCCTGGCAGTCACCACCAACCTTCTATTATTTCTCTATTTCCTGCGCTGTATGAAAATCCCAGTGAAGTTCATTAATTTGACTCGCAGTGAATAGCCTCTTTCCATCCTTGCCTGCAAATCCTACTGAGATGCTGACTTCCTGCTTATTTTAAAATACAGATTACAAAAAAAGATTGCAAGAAAGGAAAATGAATCAAGGAGAGTAACAAAGGAAAATGTGTGCTCTTCTGTTGCCAATCCCAGGCCCATGTCCCTTGAGCCAAACACACGAGGCTTATTTGGTCCTTCCACCTCCGCTTGCACACTCCAATTGCCCTCAGAGGCTCCAGTTGTTCCGAAGTTCTCTCTCTCCATCTGCAGATCTCAGCTGTGTGCTACATAACCTCCCAGAGCCAGTCCTACTCACTCTGTGTTGAGCCTTATCTGTTGCCAGAGTCCTGACATTTCCCTGCATTAGGCTTCCTCTGAGAATGCTGGCTGACTGGGAAGAAGCTAGAATGACACCAGGAAACTGGACCCCAAAACTCTCAAGTCACAGAGAGCAGGGTCTTCCTGGTGGTCTTGACAACAGAGACCTACAGAATGGATAGAACTGCAGCTCCCATGCTGCTTGTTTAAAACTGTCCACACCGAGTGCCTGAAATGCCCACACATGGAGTCCTGTTTTGTTTCTAATAGTCCCATGCTGAGTAGTATCTCAGTGCAGGACTTCCTTATATCCTGCCCTCTTTTCGGCACATACAAAATAATACCTTCCCTTTAAAATGGAAATTCTTTTTAGTTCTGATCTGTTATTAATGGATGCACTTGGAAATGTTGTACAAATAATTTATCAGAGTGTGTATCCAAAAAAAAAAAAAAATTGCACCTGGTTTATAAATTTTAATTAGATCCCAAATGAGCATCTGATTATGGGTGAGTTTCTGCGAAGTCACCTGTTCCAGGCCACTTGGCAAAGAGGCTCTGATATCTTAATAGCAGAAGGTATTGGCGGTATTAGTCTAGCCTCCGTCTCCATGGCAATCTCTTAATAACACAACACAGCGCAGCACCATATGTACTCCCTCACTGATAAACGGCTTTACCTGCAGGCGATTTAATAAATAACACAGGATGAAGATGATGATTATTAAATTGATTAAACAAATGCTGATGCCATCCACAGCTCCAGCAATGACTGAGCATCCCCATGGGCCTGGGACTACTGGAGACACTAACCCCAGTCCTCCAAGTTTGTCCCCAAAAATGAGGAAAGAAAAGTTCCTCCTGACTTTTTCCACAGGGTTAGGGTTTCATGGATAGTAATAAAAACAAGACAAAACCGGTTTCCTTCTTTGTATGTTAAAATAAACAAATAAATAAATAAATAAATAAATAAAAGTTCTTACAGTAGAGAGAATTTTCTAGGTCTACTTTCTCATTTAGTTCCTCCCAATCAATATACCTTTTGAGTAACAGACTCCAACAATTATGTGTTTGCCAAATTTGCCTACCACTTAATCAGCCCAGTTCCTCATTTATCCTCTTTGGAATCCAGAAGCCAAAAAAGTTGACGCAAAACCAGATCTTGCTACCAAAGACTTCCTCACCTTTTCTAAAAATCGGGAAAAGGCTCATCTGTGAAAAATCTGTTTACAGAGAAAACAATTAATTGTTCCTGAGCAAGCTCCTTCCATTCTCCCCCTACCCCCACCTCTCCACCCCTCTGGCTACCTGGCCCCACCCTTCTCTCCCAACCAGATCTGCAACTGACAAGGCAGGATGAGCCCAAGACCGCCCCAACCAGATTCCTCAGTCCTTCCAACCTGTAACCCGTTCCCAGCTCTCCTCCCTGATAAACCCAACCTACCAGGCTTCTAGCTTCTCCCAGTGAAAAATATATATGCTTTTCCTGATCAGCTTCATCCCTTACCAATTTCTCAGGAGGTGACCCTCTTCAACTAGAAATTAGATCATTCTTTTGTTTAAAACCAATAGCTTTCAAGTGCATCTACAATAACATACAATCCCTTCCCCACAGGCTACATTAAAAGGTTCTCTGGAGCGACATCTTCCACACTTTCTCCTTTGCAAATGGGCTCTGTGGCCTGGCCAGTGGCTCAGTGGTTGAGTGAGGCCTGCTCAACCCCCAGAAGGGGGCGTGCAATTGTCTTTCTCCTAGAAGTTTCTACCTCTCCCTCTCCCTATTAACAAAAATAAAAAAAAATTCTTTAAATGGGCTCTGCAGCCCAGCACCTCCGTTCCCGCCACCTGTGAGTGATCATGCCCGCAACTGGTTGCCCCTGACGTTTCCACCTGTCCACAAGCCAGGGGCTCACTCCTGGTCACCGGGGACTCCTACCTGTGCCGCCTGGGTTCCTCTCACAATGACAGCTCCTGTGGAAGTGCCGTTCCTCACCACCAAGGCTGGCTGGCATCACTGGCAGGCAAGCTTCTTTTTCGGGAAATCCATGCCACAGTGCTGGAGTCCCCAGAGCACGCGACTCTCCCAGGCCCCCAGCAGCACGATCACCTGTGACCTGGCTCGGGAAGCCACAGGAAGCAGCCTGGTGGCCAGCCCTGCAAAGTCACTGCCGGGCCCCCATCCTGAGGGGCCACCACCAGCCACCAGGCTTCCAGAGGCACTAGGTTCTTTGAGCGCCTCCCCTCCCCCTCCTGGTCTCACCCCATCGACTAGGCAAGGAGAAGCAGTTGGGTTCTTTTATATCAAAACGGCAAACATGGAAATGGGAGTTGAGAGAGCCCCACTCTATTACCCAAGCCACCTGGGAGCCTTCCTGATACCCCCGTAACCCTGTGGAAAATAAACCACAAGGAGCCAACAAAAAAATAAATAAATAAGGGAGATCCCCTCCCTCCCTATCCCTTGAACCACTAACTCTCTACTAGCTTACACACACACACACACACACACACACACACACACACACACACACTTTCTTACATGACTAGCTACTTCCATCTTTCAAGTCTCAACTCCTCAACATCACTACTTAGGGAGTAGGCAGAATAATGATCACCCGAAGGTGTGTTACCTGCTAAGACCTGGAACCTGTGAATGTTGTTACATGGCGAAAAAGATCACAGATAGATTAAGGTTGCTACTCATCTGATTTAAAATTAGGAGAGCACCCTGGTGTTAGCAATTCATCACAAGTTCTTAAAAGTGGAAGATGAAGCTATGACTGCAGAAGAGAGAGCCAGAGAAAGTAAAAGCAGGGCCAGGTCTCAAGGAATGTGGTTGCCTGGAAGCTAAAAAAAAAAAAGAAGGGGGTGGGGGCAAAGAAAATGAATCGCCCAGAAAGCCTCCAGAAGGAATGCAGCCCTGCTACTGCACCTTGATTTTTATCTGAGACCCATTTTATACTTCAGAACAGCTGAACTCCAAGATAAGTGTGTATCATTTTAATTAAATCACTAAGTTTGTGGTAATCTGTTACAGCAGCAATAAGAAACTTATACATACATCTTCTCTGAGTCCCACTAATACATACACCCCCTCCTGTTATTTGCCAGATTTGTTCATCCAATTCTTTATTTTTGCAGCTCCTGTGTTCAGATGTGGCTTTAGCTCCTATAGTCATACCCTGTGAACAAAATAGACATAAATCTCTTCCCTCGTTATTGCTTACCATCTAATACATAAGCACCATGTATTTTATTTATTTATTTTTTTTTCCATCAGAACTTGTGTGTGTGTGTGTGTGTGTGTGTGTGTGTGTGTGTGTTTGTTTGTTTTGGCCGTGGCCACAGCAGCACCTTCCTCCTCGTCCTCTTAGCGGGCTTCGAGCCAGGACACAGCGGACGCCCCTGCCCGGCGGTCCTCCTCCTCCTCCTCTGCCTCCGCCTCCTAGAACTTGCTTTTTTTTTTTTTAATGTAATATTTTACAAACTGGGTTTTTGTTTGGGGATATTTTTTTGCTTGCCTCCCCCATGAGAGACATTGTTTCTACGTAGCTCATCATTATGCAAATTCAATAATGCCTGACACATTAATGTGTTCAATAAATATTTATTGAATTAGTAAGTGAGTGATAATACATATTCCTCAGAAGTTCCTCTTCTCATTATTTATTCTCTCTCTAGTTCCTTTTGTTCCTATGCATTTATTAATCAAAGACCTGTGCATTAGCCATGTGTAAAAGAACTAGGGCCCAAAAGAGTCCTAGCAGTATGGCTGTCATAAACAGTTAGGGCTGCTATATCAAGAGTACCATAGTCTGGGTGGCTTAAAAAATAGAAATTCATTTCTCACAGTTTGGGGAGACCAGAAAAATCCAAGATTAAGATACTGGCATTTCCTGTGTCAGGGGAGAGCCTTCTTCTAGTTGCCGATGTCCATTTTCTCATTGCATCTCACACAGCAGAGAGACCATCTCTCTTCAGCCTCTTCTTAGAAGGGCACTAATCCCATTCATCCCTCATACCTTGATTATCTCTCAGAGATCCCACCTCCAAGAGCACATGGGGGACTTATACTTTAAAATATGGATTTGGGGTAATACATTTAGTCTGAAGCAACAGTGATGTGCAATTTGGTATGTTTAATCCCCATTAGCTGTGATAGCCATTGTTTCTTAATTCTGACATTTCCCTAGAGCCATGGTCGGCAAACTGCGGCTTGAGAGCCACATGCGGCTCTTTGGCCCCTTGAGTGTGGCTCTTCCACAAAATACCACGGCCTGGGCAAGTCTATTTTGAAGATGTAGTGTTAGAAGAAGTTTAAGTTTAAAAAATTTGGTTCTCAAAAGAAATTTCAATCGTTGTACTGTTAGTATTTGGCTCTGTTGACTAATGAGTTTGCTGACCACTGCCCTAGAGTGTCTCTGAGGGAAGAAAACATGTCTTATTCCTTAACTGTCTTTATGATTGTTAAAGTAGAAACGCTGTTTGATTTCAGTTAGCAATTAGAAATACTGTTAGAACTTAGTTGAAAGTCATTTTACTCTGCGTGACTTAGGAATTGGCATGAAGCAGCTGACAGGACTGCACTCCTCATAACCTTGTGTGATGAAGTGCACACCTCCCCCTGAGAGTGAAACAGAGTGTGTTTACAAGTTTGTTTACTGGTATGCCCATTGGAACTAATGTTAAAGTTGAGATCTTTTTATGCATTTTGTTTACCAGCTTTCCCCTCCCCCCTCTCCCCCCACCCTCCACCCCCTGCCCCCAGACTTCCGTGGGTACTGCAGGCTGCTTAAAAGGTCGCCAAATACCATTCAAGTTGATCATTGCTTGATCACTGAACACTCTGCCCCCTCTGGTCGCTCTGATCCCAGCACTGCACTAGTGGCTGAGAGATCGCTGGACTGACTGCCTTTGGCATCCCTGATCGCCCTGATCTGGGTACTGTCCTGCTCCTGCTCCGCCAGACGTCAGAAGACTGGCTGAGCCTTGGGTCCACCCGAGGAGTACCAGGGCACCTACAGCAGAGACCCAGCAGGGACACTGTCCCTGCATAACAGACCTGACCTAACTCCTCCGGCCACCGACCTAGCCGAACGATGCCTTGACAGGACGCCACAGTCCTGGTACCCGAAGCTAAGCCTGTACCCACAGCACCAGGAACCTGTATGTGAGTAATAAAGTGTTCTGTGTGATTTCAACTGCATGATTTTGTGTGGCATCATTCCTCTGGCAGTCTCTATGAAATTACTCATGTGTTTTCATTATAAGGTCAGATATCAATGCCTGCCTTCAGTCCTTCTGAGGAATATGTATTAGCACTCACTCATTAATTTCAGTAAGTCAGGCTCAAAGTAGTCTCTCTGTTGGCAACTATTTAATGTCCAAACACCTGCACACTTAAGTGTATCCTAAGGGACGACTCGGATAACACCCCTCCTTCTTCGGACAATGATCCTACCATTTGTTGTTGTGCCTGGAACACTCAATGGCTGAGTGTTGAATGAAAGAATAAACAATGACTATATGTGTATTTCAGGTTACAAAGGTTTATATGTTGAGGCTTCATATAAATAAGTGCTTCCCTCCACTCAGAGGATGGATAGCAAACTAGCGACTTGCTACAATTATAGCCAGATTATCCATGAAAGTACGTGGACACAAGCCTAATAATGTTTGGCTTTTATTTTGCAGGCAGGGGGGTGGTGAGTACATGGAGTACTTTTCCATATTTATGTAAAGGAACAGTAATTTGAGTCAAGTATTTGTTGAATAGTTATTTAATGTCTACCTCTCTTCCAGGTGGTCATATCCTGTCATCTATGGAAATGCTATTAAAAAAGTTGATGTCCGCCGAGACCGGTTTGGCTCAATGGATAGAGCATCGGCTTGGGGACTGAAGGGTCCCGGGTTTGATTCCGGTCAAGGGCATGTACCTTGGTTGCGGGCATATCCCCAGTAGGGGGTGTGCAAGAGGCAGCTGATCGATAACTCTCTCTCATCGATGTTTCTAACTCTCTATCTCTCTCCCTTCCTCTCTGTATAAAATCAATAAAATATATTTTAAAAAATTAAAAAAATAAAAAGTTGATGTCCTAGAAAATTTTTCAGACTGGCCTGTAGAATATTTCAACCCTAGTTCCAGGAACACTTAGATAAATACAAAGGAGACTGAAGGACAGGTATGATGGAAGGTGGGGGGACCATGATCAAGGACATAAAGAAAGCATTAACAAAACATAGAGATGAGAGGACTGTAAAGTCTCTTAATTTAAAAATCTCTCAAAGTGATAAAAAATGAATTTCTTTTTATAAGTGCATTCATATGAGGATATATTCAAGAATGATTACTTTTAAATGAAAATAAATTGTCTTCATATATGAAAATATATTTTTAGTCTTTTTTAATCTTTGCACATTTAAGTTTCATGTTAAAGACTGAATGATGTAAACAATTTTATAAAGAAAGTGAATTATTTAATGGGATTTCCCTTTATGAAACTTCTCAGTGTATTCATGCTCTTTTTAGAATACTACCCCTTTCACTTCTCCATTAATTTACTTTAAAACTTTCAACTTGTAATAATGTCCCAGGTAGATCCCGGGAAAGGATCTGAGGTGTCTATCTAAGCCGTTCCTCTTGGTAACCTTTAACAGTGCAGGTGTCGGGACATTCAAGTAGTTACTAGCAAAGAGGCTACTCTATGCAAGCAGGACCAAGGGCAGGCCTAGGACTGAAAAGACCAGAAGCTTTAATTTCAATTTTAAACATATGCAAAATGATTCAATTAACTGCCGGAGGACTTACACCACATGAAACATATGCAATTGCAAATCACACAGCACTTTATTACTCACAAAAGTTCCTGATGAGATCCCAGGGGTGCTGTCTTCTGGGATCCGGTAGCTGGGCTGGTCCAGTTAGGGTGCTGGGGGCCTGCATTCCTCACCATAAAGCTTGGTGGCATCTCAATCCGGAGGTACATTCTTCGTTCTTCTATCCTCTGGCAGGGAGAGGAGCATGGAGTGATGTCACTTGCCGGACTAACAAAAGGACGTGCCTTTGTGGTGGTCCCCAGGCGAGCACTGTTGGCTTATCAGGACCCGTTTTTAAAGCCCATTTCGTACCTGCAGCAGTTCAGGTGGCTATCAATAAATTATGTCAATGCACACATGTTAATCTCAAACAGGGCAAGGGTCTACGTGTGGTTATCTAGAAAGAATACATCACTCACACATACGATTATCTTAACAAGTCACTTCTAAGTCAGTAATTGAAGTTCAAATCCTTATCTATGGGGTACACCTGCTTCAGGGCAGTGGGGAATGTGTCCTTAATATCACACTTTACGTTTCAAGAAAGTTAACTCAAAACTTTTAAAACCTTTTTAACATTTTTAGACATTTAAAACCTTTTAAAACATTTCTATATATTACTATAACAAATAATCTTTCTGTTCTCTACTAGAAAAGATTTAAACTATCTTAAATATTAGGCATACAATTATATTAAAAATCTCAAGTTTACATTTTTTCCCCTGACTCACTTATACTAACACTTGAGTTTTTCACACTACAATTTGACAATTGCATTAGGATTGCAATGCCTCTGTCAGGTTAAAGGTACAACACTTCAAAATCCTTAACCAAAGCCAATTAGATATTAGGATGCAAAGTTAACTTAATTTTCTAGGAATGAAGTTTACTCTTATTAATCTTGTGACATCATGAACTATGTAGTTGATTCAAAGAGCCTGGCTGTTGTTGAACAGACCTTTAGTGGTGCTTTGTGTCAGTGCCATTTAAGAGCCATTGGGTGATGTCTCAAAACATTTACCTTCTGAGAAGCTGATCTATAAGGATACCCAATCTTTTCTCTTGCCTTATACCACCTCATTTGAGCTCTTCATTTTCAACCTACTTTGGGTAATAGTTTGGGGATAAATTTAGCTTCAGACTTTTCTATTACGAAAAATCTGTCTTTGCTAGCATGGGAGTGAATAGTGGTGATTGCAGGGAACAAAGGGAGTGATTACTCGGCACTCACATCCTGTTAGTGCTCACATCTTCCAGTGATAAAGAGATATTTTGACAAAAGAGAATGGTAAAGGTTCTGCCTTAATCTAGTCACAGATGCCTCAAGTCCTTGCTGCTTGTAGAATGAATTTATCCAAAGCCCTTCTTGAGTAAGAAAGCCCTTATCAACTGCAAGGTCATATTGCTTTGCTAACTGGATATGCTTTTATAAGAGTACATATATAAACATATTAAATAGTTCTTTAATATATAAGTTAATATAAGAATATATTTTTAAAATTTTTTTGGCATTTGAGTTTCCAGAGTCTAATGGTTAATAGGAAGGAATACCCAAATCTGGAAGCTGATGGTTATACAAATAAAAAAGATGCTGTAAGGAATAATGAGTTTAAAATGTGTTAGAGATCAGTTGACTAAAGCATGGCATTAATGATGCCAAATCACTGGCCCCAAACCTATAGAGCCATTTAGTGTCACACAAAGAAAGAAGTTGCTAATTAAGGAACCCTTGGCCTTGATATTGAAATGTCTGCTATTGGTCACAGAAAAGATAGCATGAACATTTTAATGAGTCTCATATTCCCGCTGGAAAAACAGCTCATATTCAGTATTGAAAATCAATAGCATTACTTTTATGACTGGATATAGAAAGAGAAACTCGTAAATGAAGAATATAAACAAGCCAACCAAACTCACCATGTAAGCCAGTAATGAATTTAAACACAAAATTATTAGGATGTGGTTTTAAATCTGTTATGACAGTTATTACCTAGATATCATTAGACAAGAATCAAACTTTTATGCTCTGACATGCACATGCATAAATTGTTGTGAGTTGAAAATGTGCTATATGTGAAGGTACTTAGAATAGAGTAGATGCTCAGTTAAAGAGAGCACATCACTGTCATGTGTTAGTTACTTTTCCTAAATAATCACCACCCCATAGTTACATGGGCACAGGGACCTTCTAGTCATCTCCAATTTGCCTGCAGCAGTAAGCCCAATTCAGATCAAATAAATGAAAATGGATTGTGTCCTTACGCTAGGACAAGTGCAGCAGTATATATTAAAGATAAAATAAAAGACAGGGGCCATGCCTCAGGGAATTCAAACTAGTAAAATATTCACAGACAGTTCACAGTAAATGCTGGTTGAATTAATAAATGAATAATAATAAATAGACAACTAATTACGACTGTTAAGTACTTTCTGTGTTGAAAAAGAAATAACAACACCACATCCTATTTATGCTTTTTGTCATAGCTGCTAAATTAATAAGTTGGTGAATGCTACTAACAATTTAAGATGAAATATGAGGTTATCTTTGTTGTGTTTCACTCATTCCAAAATGACTGTAATGACAACTCCATACATTAACTGTGGAAAAACCAAGGCAAAATTTACATTGAAGGGAGTTAAATTTGTCCAAAGTATAATGAATCGTTTGTTGTTTTCAGAAGCAAGCTAAAGAAAGAGCAAACCTGTACTCTGAATTATTGATTCTCAAAAACACATTAAGTAAAGCTATTTTCTGCAACAGATGCTGTTCTGATCCTGGATATAAAATATACCTTCAGGATAAAAATAGCAGTTTTTCAAACTTCAGAATTGTTTTAGACATACTATTTTCTTTTGACTACATACAATACTCCATCCCTCTCACCCCAATCAACACTTTCACATGGTAACTACAAAAACAAGAGTTCTTGACCCTGCTTCAATAGCATGACCCAGACGAGGTCCTCAGGTTCAATCAATGTGAGTCTTCATAGGTATCTGGATGTGGTACCAAAAAGAGAAAATTGGACTAGATTACTTCCATCAGCCAAAGTTGTAGATTGTTAAAAACCAATCTGAAAAGAATCTGTTACCTATACACATGGGCATAAATTTATATGTATACGTAGATAGACCAATTTATAGATATGTCTGTGCATAATCTGCTTTCACAATCAAAATGAGATACCTCATATGAGTTCTACTTGTTCCCAAAGTCACCCTTTTTCCTATCTTCAGGCTTCATGCATTATCACAGTACTCTTGAAATAAAATAAGCTATTTGCTTAAATTAATTCAATTTGGGTTTCTGTCACTTCCAGTCAAACAAGTTTTAATACAAGATTGTATCATCCGTGCTTCTCCAGTTAAAATATAAAAGGACCAAATTTAAGTAAGAAAAGAAAAAAAGAAGATTTAGTCACAGATCAGAAGACAAATTTAAAAATGTGTAAAAGGTGTCTTTCAGTAGTTGAATCGATAAACTGTGGTACATTCATACAACAGAAAATTATTTGGCAATGAAAATAAATGAGCTATCAAGCCACAAAAAGATATGAGGAAACTTAAATGCATATTCCTAAGTGAAAGAAGTCAATCCGAAAAGGCTACATGCTGTATGATTCCAACTATATGGCATTGTAGAAAAGGCAATGCTATGGAGACAATAAAAAGAGCAGTGGTTGCCAGAGGTTAAGAGGAGGGCAGGATGAATAGGCAGAGCATGGAGGACTTCTAGGGCAGGGATACTATCATGCATCTGTCAAACTTTATAGAATGAGTAACACATAGAGTGACACCCACCCCCCAGGGGTTTTAGTTCAAGCATGTATCAATATTGGCTCATAAATTGTAAAAAAAAAAAACAACACAAAACAAAACAAAAAAAACACCCCAACTATATGCCACTCGAACACAAACTGTTAATACCAGGACAAGTAGGGGGGTTAGATGAGGGAATTTATGGAAACTCTCTGTACTTTTCACTCAATTTTTCATAAATTTCTAAAAAAAAGAAAAAAATACTGTTTACCTCCAAATCTAACTCTGCCCCTCTGGAAGCAAATTTTCAAAGACTCTTTAATATGTTTTCAATAACAAAAATACTTATATTATACCTTATCGGCACTTGAAAACAAGGTTAGTGTCTTGCAAAGCTGCATAATTCACTTGTAATTCAAGACAGAGTGTTTATATGTGGGAGGTAGCCAATAAATACTTGATAAATAGCAGATAGATAAACAAGTATGATACTGTCAACAAGCTGAAATGTAATCTTCAAGGATTAAAAATTGAAATAACTTTCTCAGTTAACTCCTGATTTCTCTTCCCTTCATCTTTATATAAACCATTCGCATGGCAGGTATACATTTCTCATGTGTCTAAAAGTATGACTCAATTTAAGTTGGCTTTCAAGCAACAATTTTATTCAAAAAGAAAAAAGAAAAAAAAAATCCATGATGTTTCCAGTTCAAAATCACTCCATTTCCCTTTGATTTAAAATTCAGTTCTTCAGGGACAAATACTCCCATCAAAGTCAGGGTTTCCATTTTAACCTTTACCCCTTAAGATATTATCCTGTGAAAGAGACTGGTCTGGCCTTTGCCCTTCCTGGATCACTCTGAGGCTTAGCTGCCCTCACCTTAGGCCATGGCAGCCAGACTCTGTCCCACTGCATGTACACTATTAACCACGACATGGCCTCTGATGGTAGGTGTGTGGGATTGTTGTCTTTCCTTTCAACCTCAAGCTTTCTCCTGGCCCCCAGCTCACTGCCACGTTACCTTTGCCCTCCTGGGGTACATGGGAGCTTCAGGTGCCTTTGTATGGGATTTGTAGGTACCCTGGGTGCTATGATGCTGTTTAATTTTATCTTCCAACCCCTTGAGGCCTTAGGCTTAAGGCATTTGTACTAGCTCTTACCTCTGTCTGGGAGCTCTTCTCCAACATATCCAAGTCAATAAGGCTCACATGACTCTTTGTTGAAATGTTGCCTTCTCAATGAGGCAATCCCAATCACCCTTTAAGTTTTAACATATTCCTGCATACCCATTCCCCTTACTAATTTTACATACTATTTTCACAAAGTTGTTATCACCTTTTATTTTCATTTTTTATTATGTTAACTGTTCATGGTCTACCCCCTTCTCCCATCTCTAATGTAAACTTTGTAATAACACAGAATATTTTTTCCTCTTTTGTTTACTGACTTAATCGAAGTTCCTAAAACAGAGCCTTGAATAGAGTAAATTCTTAATAAATAAGTTTTGAATGAATACATCTCTAGCCTTTTAAACAAAACTAGTCCTCCATGCAATATAGAACACATCTGTCAATACCAGCCATAAGGAACAATGCCTGACCCTGTCATTCACACACATTCTATACCTTCTACCCATCCCACCTCCCTGCCTGCCTGTAGTCTCCTTTTCTATTCATCCCAACCTCTCTAATCTCGGGGTCTTTTCTCATATGCTCAAAATCTGTCTTTAGTCTTTCTCCTTCACTGGTGACCTCTTTGTACTTCTTTCAGCTTATCTGCCTTGCCTCCCCCTTAAACTATTGTTCTGGAAATTGGGTTAAGTAAGACATAATTTATCTACCAGTCCTCATAATAGAATTTTCATTGTACCTTGTATTTTCATCCTCTCTGCTTCAGATAGTAGAGGTGGCAACTGACAGTATGGGAATGAATACAACTTCTTAGGGGGACAGGACAGAGTGAGACATGCTTCATATGGAAACCTGGAAGTAACAGTACTATGAGAAAAGTCAAATAAGTGAGAGGAAACTAAAAGGAGAAATAAATAACATTAAAGAAGTAAATAACTCTTAGAAGCCAATGGGGAAATTTTTTTTTTCATGAAGACAATGGCCATCATTAGTACCAAAGCTGAAGTACAGTCAAGTAAGATCAGATCTGAAAAATTCTCCATTGGTTTTAGTAATTAAGTAGGTCATTGTCATCAGTTTATTTAGAATTGTTGAAGTTTGGAGCTTGGACACCAGATACCAAAGTACTGAGGGATGAAAAGGGGTTTCCCCAACCTATTACCAGACATTTGTGAGTGAGTCTATTTGCCACCAGAGAATTGCTCAGCCAAACCCAGTCTAGAGCACCTAGTCATAGACTCATGAACTAAATGGATGGTGTTGTTTTAAGTCACTGAATTTTGAGTGGATTTTTATGAAGCAAAATTGATATTTGAGCCAGACTTCATCATGTATAAAATGGATGGGAAGTAGTTTAGAAAGAGAAAGAATCTGAGAATTTAGAAAAAAGAGGGTAATAAAGCAAGGTACATAGGAAGTGTGAGAGAGTGAAACTCCAAGCAAATGTGGAAGCATAAGTATAGATTGATTCAGAACCCGGAGACACACAGTCACAGCCTGGAGATGAGTCAGAGGCCTGAAGAGAGTTACAAAGCTCTGATAGATTCCCTCTTAATTAATGCTGTTGCTAAGAGACTCTGTCCAGTCACAATACATTTATCACTGTACTCTTTCCTCTCCATCCATTTCTGAATTACCTAGCAATGTACATTTTAAAATTAAGCAATTTACATTATTTAAGTCACTGCATACTGGGTGGTTTTGCCTATATATTTGTTATGCAATGGTAATCCGGTTGTAACAATTCTATAAATTCTTCAAATTTAGTAGCTAGGACACTATATCCATCTTAGGTTTCCTCTTCTTATTAGCATCCTAAAGAACAAAGATTAGACAGACCATTATTTGAAGTTCAAGTACAATGCTTCAATACAAATCTGACTTAATCAAATGCCAAAAATATAAAAATTATCTTCATTTGGGAAAATGAGGGGTGATGGACTGAATTTTGTGTCCCTAAAATTAATATGTTAAAATCTAAACCCTCAGTTCTTCTAAATAGGACTGTATTTGGAGATAGGACTTTTAAAAGGGCAATTAAAGTACAATGGAGTCATTAAGGTAGGCCTGAGTCCAGTATGACTAGTGTCCATATAAGGATGAGAGATTAGGACACAGAATACACAGATAGAAGAACAAACATCTGAGGACATAGTGAGAAGGCAGTCATCTGCACATCAATAACAGAGGCCTCAGAAGAAACTAACTATGCCAACACCTTTATGTTTGACCTCTAGCCTCCAGAATTGTGAGAAAATAAATTTCTGTTGCTTAAGTCACACAGTCTGTTATTTTGTCATGGTGGTCCTAGCAAAGCAATACATGAGAGGATTTTTTTAAATTAAAATTAGGCCAAAGAATAAAAGTTATATTGTCTAAAAACATGCATCAAGAGGAATGTCAGCAATTTGAATTTGCTGAGTGAGAAAACAAAGTCACGAACTAGAGGAAGCAGACTGATATTGGTGCAGGTAATCCTGGTGAAGGACTAACATCCAACAGTGGAAAACAGTAACCCAATGTGTTACCAAGACTCTCACTTAGATGGGAGGAGGGCTAGTATCAAATGTAGAGAACCCCAGCTCATGCACAGGCATAACCATGGGGCAGTGCTAAAAATCAGGTGGATAGAGTTCTATTTGTGATGTTAAATGCATTCAGAGTAGACCATATCTATCTGTAGGTATAAGAAGAGAGTTCAGTTCCTGGGCAAAAGAGGGTTTGAAAAACTAGGGAAGATAACAGAGTCCCAATCAAGGTGACTAGACAGGAAGGTAGTCAAATACCATATGGAAACCAAAAGGATCAGCAAAACACAGCCTACTTACTGGGCCATCAGAGTTCAGTCAATTGAAAGGTGGTTATTTTTAAAATATATATATATTTTATTGATTTTTTTTAGAGAGGAAGGGCCAGAGATAGAGAGCTAGAAACGTCGATGAGAGAGAAACATCGACCAGCTGCTTCTTGCATACCCACCACCAGGGATGTGCCCGCAACCAAGGTACATGCCCTTGACCAGAATCGAACCCGGGACCTGAAAGGTGGTTATTGGGAAAAAGTCATTTGGTAGCAAATGAAAGTTGGCTCAGATGGAGTATGATTAACTCTATAGCCCCACCTGCTGGTTGAAGCCGGAGGTGGTTAACATATGGCCAACATTTGCCAGGGCTGTCCCATGAACCAGATTAAGCTGACCCTGCCAGTGTGGTCAGTGTCCTTAGCTAAAAGAAGTGTAACAATGTCTGCTGGAGGGATGCAGATATGGTATGGAAGTAGCAAGGTATTTGGGGATCAGAAATTGTATTAGATTTGCTAAATCGTCTTTTTACTCCTGAAAAATGATTAAAATGTTATTCCAGATTTCCACATTCTTAGAACTCAGGTATCTAACATAACTAAACTTTGACTGTATTTCTAGATGTTTCTAGCTCTCTGTCCCTCTCCCTTCCTCTCTGTAAATTATCAATAAAATATATATTTAAAAAAATATGCCAGCCACTATCTCAGGACTGAATATATCATTAAAACATTTTGTGTGTGTGAGGAAAAAGAAGGATTAGTTCCAATAATCTTTCTTGCTTTTTCCTTGAAGGTCACTTCAATAGAGGGATACTTCCAAAAGAAACATAAATCTTACCTCCAAAAGCTTGAGTTTATTGAGATCTTGCAGAGATAACCACATTTCTTTAGATGCACCCATTATTATTTATAAACCTCATAGAAAGACAAATTCACAAAGAAAAAATATGCTCTAGATATACTAGCTAGAGTTCTGCCACAATAATACTAACACACCACCCCCCAAATCTCAGTGGCTAGCAACAACAGACCTGTATGTCTCTCTCAGGTCTTTACATTGTTCAGAATGGGTCTGCCTCAAAGTCAAGTTCAGTTTCAAGTCTGCTACAAAGCCTCTATCCTGGGTCCAGCAGCTTCCCAGAGCATGGTCTTCTCATCTAGGTGGCAGAAGGACAAGAAACCACACCTAACCATGCAAACGTATTTTGAATCTCAGTTTATGTAACATCTGCCAATATTTTATCGGCCAAAAAGTCACATCACCAATCCTGAAGTCAGTGGGGTGGAGATGCATACTCCACCTACTCTACTGGGAGGTAATGCAAAGGCTAAAAATGTATAGTTTATTACAGAATGAGAGTGAAGTTGGAAAACAAAAATCTACCATCAAGATAGCTTGTAGTGGTAGCTATGTTATCTTCAAAAGTACTGTAGCTTGTGGGAGGGCGCAAAGGGAGAAGTCTGAAATAAAGTCAACATTAAATTTTTTTAATAAAAATATTTTTTTAAAAACTTCCTGAGCTTAGAAATGAATTTCCTGATGCCTCGGTTTCTAGGAACTTAGGCCATACATAATTTTTACTAACAGAATTTATACCTGCCACCATATTCTGTCTTCACAATGGGATATATAATTCATCAAAAGGAATATGTCTAAATTCTTTGCTTTTAGGTGATTAAACTATGATATAAAAATCATTTCTTTGACTTTTTTTTATTTAGTGAATAAAAGTAGTCTTATTTGTCAGCTGCATAGTTAAAACATTCCCAGGCAGCTAATGTAATATAACAGAAATTTACAAAACTATCTCTAAGGGTCATCACCATATGGTAGGTCCAAGAAGTTTACTTTGACAAGTGATTTGTAAGATCCCAGAAACAGAAGTATTGGCAAATCAAAGAACCTGAGTCTTAGACAAGACAAGCTCTTGGATACCAATTCAGTGCTATGCCCTGCTCAGGTTTTTTTTTAATATATTTTATTGATTTTTTACAGAGAGGAAGGGAGAAAGATAGAGAGCTAGAAACGTCGATGATAGAGAAACATCGACCAGCTTCCTCCTGCACACCCCTCAACAGGGATGTGCCCGCAACCAACATACATGCCCTTGACCGGAATCTAACTTGGGACCTTTCAGTCTGCAGACCAATGCTCTACCACTGAGCCAAACCGGTTTCGGCCCTGCTCAGTTTTTAAACAAGACTCTGAGCTCCTTCCACTGAGAATCTCCCACCAGTTCAAGCACCAGTAACCACTGCAATTTGTACATTTATTGGAGAAGTAGGAGGCATTAGTGCATTACTCTTGAGATCTTAGTTGTTAAAATGCATGAAAACAACCTTGACCCATGTCTGGTTAGTCATTCTTGTTGTCAGTCTTCACACTTGGACCAATTCCCCAATTCATGCCATTTGTAACAAGGCTGCCTTTCACTGAGAAATTAATATGTAAGAATATATTAGAAAAAAATAAAAACTAAGACATAGTAGAAGATGCTTAAGATTCTAGCAGTTAGGAAGTTTGAAGTTTGTACATCTGGACACCAAGCATCAGTATTACTAACAGGGTAAAAATAGAGACACTTTACTTCACAGCAACACAAGTTTTCCACTAACCCAGTATCTGATACTGTATAAATGTCAACTCAATATTGTAGATCTTATTCCTTCTGAGAACCTGATACTATTTTTATTTCTTGTTAGTTCTTAAAGCTGTGAAATGTAGAGACACTGGCTGAGATATCCCATAGAGTTTTGGAACAATAAAATCTTGCCTCATTGAAGGCCCCTAAATGAACTGACATATCCACCATGATGCACATTCAGACATAAATAAGGAATTCAAAGTATTTGAATTCCCTGTTCTCCCTGAGAATTCTGAGTTAAAGGCAGCCAAGGCAAACTGCAGCTGAACTGTGAACATCATTATGATGTCTGCATAGTGACTCCTGAGACCATTAGACTCCACCAGGATGAACACAATTCTGAACACTTACTAGAGGTGCCAGAGAAAAGAGCCTACTTTTCCCCCGCTCTGTATGGATACAGCAGCACCTGCCTAGAGCAGAGGGGTCCCTGAGGTCAGGGCTTGGAGAGCCAAGCTGTGCAAGAGAGGTGAATGCCTCGTCCTCTCTTTTGATCGCTTTCTCTTTCCTTTGACATCACTCCCTTCACTCACAACCCCCTCTGGTTTCCTCCAGCTATATCCAAATACCCTATCTAAACTTTCTAATTTGTTTTGCTTTTCCCATAACAGCAAGTGTCTGACGTGGTAACTTGCCTTTGCCTTCTTTCTTCTCTCTCTTTTTTCCATGTCTTCCATTCCATTTAGATTCTCTCATCCCCTTTATTTTCCTTATTTCCACTCTACCTTCCCATGTGCTTATATATTAATTACTTCCATTCAAATTATGAAATTGTGGCTGAGAAGGAAGCATAGAGACAACCCAGGCAGAACCATTCATTTTACACACGAGGAAGCTGAGGTCCAGAAAAAGTGTGACTTTCTCAACATCACCTGGCTTGTACCTGAACTCAAAGTTAGAAGCCAGAATAGCCACACCCAGCTCATTCCTTCTCCCAATGGCTAGCAGAATTATCAGCAGCTCAGGACAGCAACAGCTTTCTTTCATTTTTCTCATGACAGCTCCTATTTATTGGCAACCAACAATGTGAAATTGCTTAGCTTTGAACATGATGCAAGTCCAGATATGTCTGCCAGCTCCACATTAGATTCAAATAATATATTAGTCACCAAAAATTCACCCCAAGTATATACCTTTCTCCCACCAGTTCCATAGGTTGCCATGTCTAATCTTAGAGGCAGTTCCCCTGTTCTTTTCTAGGCATCAGTGTTGCCAGAGGGTTGGATTGGTGGGATTTATCCATCACTAGTGCCTCTTGCAATATCTTCAGAAAATAAATTGTCTAAGACTCGAATAGGAAAATGAATGGTTCTTATCTACAAAGAGTTACGCCCCTCAATTTTGCAAAGTCCCATTGTCTTTAAACCAGTCTGAGAAAATACGTAGCTGGGGCTCCTGAGAGCCAAAAGTAGAGCCATTGTCCAGAGCTTCCATTCCATGGTGGAGCTGGGTCCAAGGTAGCATCAATCTAGATTTAGTCCATCACTCCATTGTGTGGGTCCCACATGTCCCTGAGCCATGTGGGTGAATATAAAGGAGTGTGTCTCCTACAACAGGAGTCCCAAGAGAGAAAGGGGGAAAAGAGTGAAGGGGCAAGAGAGAGAGAGAGATCCCGTTGTTCAGGTATTTAAATATCAAATCTTCCCACATTTGTAGTGGCCACCCCTCCACACCTATTTTGGCCAATTCCCTGTTCTCAGGTGTGACTGCCAGAAAAGCACCTTTCTACATTACTCAGACCTTACTGGGCTTGTGTCCATTGTCCAGTCCCTTCCCACAGTGATATTCGGGGAACAGACTTGAAGAATGTTAACTGCAGCTTCCTGGCAAATGTTAATTGCAGATTCCTCTATAAATAGCATGCCTATATTACCTACTTTTCCAGTTAATAACAACCAAGTGATTAACAGTATTACCAGGACCATTCCTATACACAGGGCTCTGAAGTACAGGGAATGGAATCAGAGTGTGAAAGTGGATCAGGCAGAGATAGTGACAAACTCTGAACCATACATTTTGGCAGCACAGGGTGTCCTGTGTTGTCAAAGCTTCCTACTATTAGAGCCTAGCTTACATCTAGATGAACTATCGCCTGTCTAGTCTTTAGCTCTTAAAAAAGTTACCGTTCTTGTTGCTGTTACTGCAGCTTGCTTTGCTTGTTTGCTTGCTTGCTTTTTAAATCTCAGAAATTGATCAAGGCAGGCTTTCTGAAATAAAATTAGAACTAAGAATACTTTCTGACTTTCCTTCCATTACATGGGTTGCACTTCTGTAATTTCTACTTCCAGTAATCAAAAGAAAGAATAATGATAGCAGGCATTTACTAATGGCTTATTCTGAGGCACTGTGCTTAGTCTTTACATGGACTATCTTATTCCATCTTTACCGAAGTTTCATAAATTAGAAACCATTGTTAGCTGTGCATTACAGATCAAAGAGCTAGCAATTAGAGGATAGAAATGCAGGCAGTAGACTCTAGAATTGACATTCTTGAGTTACTTCCATAGGGAGTGAATACAGCCACTGCAGTCATTTCCAATTTGGTTTATGTTTTGAAGTACTTTGAGTCTGTCTGGAGGCTGTAGGAAAGCAGTAAAGCGTTCTCTTGTCTACCAAGTTAAACTTGAATCCTAGCAATGTCTTATAAATTAAAAACAACAGTAACAAAGGATTATGCTTTATGCTGTTAACATTATTAATCTGACCCTGAATTGGCCCAGCAAATGTACTCAAAATCTGCTGCTGCTGCTGCTCAGCCATTTCTTCTGTTGGCAAAGAATAGGGGTCTTGTTTACCCATGAGCTCATCATTTCCTCATTTGCATTTCATCTCAAATAGTTGATCCATTAAAAATGTAATTTGTAACTTATCCTTGTCAAACAGATTTAATGTAGCTGGCCTCATATATTGTTTTCAAAATTGCCAAATATCAACAACCGACAAAGCTAATGCTGTGGCAATGGGACATGTTCTCGTCTAAAACAGGAATTGGAGCTTTTCCATAGATGGTTTATTGTTATGCACAGAATTTCCAAACCAAAACATAAATTCACAAGCCAGCTTTTGCACAGCTTCTCCTTTTGAAAATTATGGCTGTGTCCTTTCTAAAAGGAAATCTGTAAGTCAGAAATAGAACTTTTGAAAATAGTGCCAGGTAAAAATCTAAGACAAATAGCAGGTGTTGAGTGCTGACACTGAATAGTCCTTAATTGCAAATGCCACATCAGGAGAATAAATTCAGTTTCTCGAGTACAAAACACAAATAAAATGGAGGGATTTATTCAGTACATTCCTTCTAGAATCTGCATTTACTTGCAGAATATTTTTCTTTCTTCCATTAATAATTTTTATTCTGAAATTAAAGGAAAGTCGCAGAAAAAAAATATCTTTGCAAAGATAACCCTTTCAACTGGGAACTCTAGTCATTCTTACCCATCTTCTATCTCCCTCTCTACTAGCTCCCATTTATTTAAACTAATTTGAACATATCCAGATGTCTTTTTTTGTTTAAAAAAAATAGTATTTAAAGCAATGCTTTCTCTCATATTTATTAGAAAAAACAGTCTACTCCTGAGGTCTTCTACCTTAATCTAGACATTCATTCATTCATCCATTCTTTAATTCAATAAATATTTATTAAGCATTACTTTATATAAAGCCTTATATTAAGTGTTGTTGGAAAAATATATAATTATGTTCTGTGTTTATCCTAGCATCTCTTTGCCACAGAAATTATACATTAAGACTATATCATTTTTTAATAATTGAAAACATGTAATTTCCTTCCAAAAATTTACATCTTTTATGGCTGTTCATAGCTATGCTTTAACTTCTAATGGTGGCATTTCAGGCACCAGGGAATAATGTGTTTTAAAAGGGACCATTGCTTATCTCTGTTAGGCATTAAATGAGAGGTTAAATAATAGAGTATGTTAGATGAAGTGGTTGAAAATGGGAGACAAAATAAGATAGAGCAAATTCAACCAGCATATTCAATCAGGGGTGATACTGCCTCTCAGGAGACCTTTGGTAATGTCTACAGACATTTTTGGTTGCTACACAGGGTGAGTGGAGTACATCGATGCAGTTAAACATTCTTAAATGCACAGTTACCATGCATTTAAGTCCCCATAACAAAGACATAGCTAGCCTCAAATGTCAATATAGCTGAGATTGGCAAACTCAAAATTAGAGAAATTAATTAATATAATATTTTTCCTTACATCACAGCAATGATTACCAGGTAGCAACTTGTAAATGAGTGGGGTGGGCCTGCTTGAGTATATAAGAAAACTAATTGTTGAGAAAATATTTTGCAAAGTGCTGTTATCAAACTATAAATCTCAGGTTTATTGGTATGTTATTAGAAATGCAGAACTCTGAGCCCCACTACAGATCAACCAAACTCTGACCTCCTCCCCAAATTCTGTCAATGTTCAGAAAACAGTGCAATTATTGTCATTAAAAGGAGGTGGTGTTAGAACTAGCAAGAAGGGGAGTGAGTAGCTGTGATGTTTGGGAGAAAGCTCTCGTCTGCTCCTCAGAATATCTGGGTTTGAATCCAGATTTATGTTTGCAAGACTTTGTGACTTGGGCAAGTCACTAAACCATCACTGAGACACTATCCTCATCTGTGAAAACAATCTGACAGGGGGAAAACTAGGACAGATAACACCCAGGAATGTATCTAACACACAGTAACAATGGCATGGCATATTCAGGAGCTCTTACCATCTGGCATTGTTCTAAGCACGTTTTATTTAATAACTAATATAATCTTATTACCAAATTCCTGTAGGTAGTAGTGTTATCACCATTTCATCAGATAAGGACATTTAGGCTCAGAGATGTTAAACAACTTGCTCAAGGTTGAGCAACTGGTAAACAATGGAGACAGCCAGGCTCCATAACCCACACACTGTCTCACTGCACTTTTCCAAAGTGTTGGTTGATCTATTGCCTCAGACACTGGAGATAATCAAGTATGAGGTAGGTTATTCAGTTAACAAATAATTCTTAAGTGTCTACTATATGCCACTTGCTAGAGATAGAATGATGAGCAAAACAGTTATTATGCTCACCCACTTAGAACTCACAACCTCAGTCTGTGTGCACAGAAGGAAAGCTTCGGATTCCCAGACTCATCCCTGAGAGTCCAGTTCGGTTGATCTGCAGTGGGGCTCAGGGTTCTGAGTTTCTAATAAACACACTAATAAACTGGAGACTAATCATCTGGTGACAGCACTTTGCACAATATTTGGTCAACAATTGGTTTTGTAATGTGTGTTACTGGATTAAAGCCGGGACCACATGAGTTCTTTACAACTCAATACTATCTACTGGGGAAGCAATTCAAGATATACTCCAAATGCCAAAGAGTTGACTCATTGAGGGCAGAGAGAGTGCCAGAGCAGCACTTAAGCAAGAGAGTTTACCTGATGGGCACTAACTCCTAACAAGAGACCACTTGAAAGTTGGGAATGCTCAAAGCCCCTTTCTAGAGGGAAGGCCTCCTGCTGTTCACATAAAATGTGTCCCCTAGTTAATTCATCTGAAGATCATGCAGGGCAGGGACTCACTGTGGCACAGGCTGACTGTGAGTCAAGGAACCCAAAATCTAGATCTCAGGAGTAGCTTTTCATTTCATTGCTCACATTATTGAGCCTCTGCCTGTTCCTTCTTTTCTAGCATACTAAGAGGGAATGAGACCCACAAACTTTGCATGTCTTATTATCTTTAAAAAATAGAAATGTAATATACATTTATATTCAAAACTACTATATAGTTACAATGACAATCCTTATGTAGCCCAACATATACACTGTCCAACAGAAACATTAAAAATGAATGCCATAAGCATAACCAATGGATGAAAGACACTGAGTGGGGGAGAGGGGAGGGCATGTGCCTGGGGGTAAGGCTGGCCAGGGAAAAGTCAATAGGGGAAAATGGAGACATATATACTACTATTTGTAATACTTTAACAATAAAATAAAATTTTAAAAAATGAATGCCATTTAATTATAGGAATCACTAACATTGAGAACAGAAGAATCAGAAGACCTGGGTTCTAAGCCTAACTGGCCATTAAGATTGTAAAATCTACTTAATTGCTAAGACTATCCAGTTTTTCTATAAAATGAAAGGTTAGTCAAGGTGATACAATTTCTGCTCAAACAGATATGAAATATGAAACTAGTGAGTCAAAACAGAATAGAGAATAAGTGCTTCCCTACAGTAAGTGTAAGGATTGTGTGTGTGTGTGTGTTAGACATACCTATATAGACACTGAGTCATGATGTAAAATGCATTTCTTATTGTAAGCTTTAGTCAATTCAGTTGGAAAGCCACTGATTTATAAGATCCCTTCCAGCTCCAAAAGTTCTCTCATTTTGTGGTTTCACCTCACCCATTAGTGACCTTATAAATCACCACATGATGCTAACTAATCCAAATTTGTTTCTGCTTAGCTTCAAGCACCAGATGTGTTCATTATCAGCATATTCTCTAAAATATTTATAAATCTAGAAGGTCACTGACCAATCTCCTGTGACTATTTCTTCTCTTTTGAGCTGATTCTGGTATTTTCCGCTGATCAACAGAGCTAAGAGAACAGTAGGCTACACAGCTACAGCTATATCTCTACAATAAGAGAAAATATCATCACACCACCTACTCCTATGGAATGAGAAAAATGTACAATAAAAGCCCACCTGAGACATGATCTCAGAAAATTGAAGGGTATATAATTAAACTTGGTATTTGGAGGAGCCAGATTAGAAAACACAATAAAACTAGGATGAACTAAAACTCTAGAGAAATTATAAATAGAGGTTCCCCAGCCGTACTCCTCAAATCTCTCACACCCATTCTGAGAGTTCTGATGTACCTACTTTAATTGCTGCCTAAGAGTAATTAAGTCAGGCACATGGTGTTATAACTCTAGATTTATTATAAATCCTCTTTAATGACATTTTTTTTTGGTATAGGATACAGGGTAGGTACCCTCCCCAATATCCACACTTCTCTTTCATTTCCACTTCCTCTATTCTTACAGAAAAGTATATCAGAATCACATGAGAGAACGTCTTAATTACACCTATCTATCCAGAGATTCTAAGAATCAAAGAGTATAAATGCTCACTTTTCCACATAAAAAGGTCATCCCCACTGAGTAGTACAAACTGGAATTACTCCCTTTTGTATGCAATGAATATCTGTAGCCCTCATCAGTTTGTGAGCATGTTTTAATTCCTGGAGAATCCAACTTTTTCTGGCTAAAAACTTACACTACATATCAGGCATTGCAGGACTGCAAAAGTCTTACCCAAAAGAGTATAAATGCTCACTTTTCCACGTAAAAAGGTCATCCCCACTGAGTAGTACAAACTGGAGTTACTCCCTTTTGTATGCAATGAATATCTGTATGCAATGAATATCTGTTTTAATTCCTGGAGAATCCAACTTTTTCTGGCTAAAAACTTACACTACATATCAGTC
Source organism: Pipistrellus kuhlii (assembly GCF_014108245.1). NCBI lineage: Eukaryota > Metazoa > Chordata > Mammalia > Chiroptera > Vespertilionidae > Pipistrellus > Pipistrellus kuhlii. The sequence continues at coordinate 147,865,194 of NW_023425404.1, forward strand.
ATTGATATTTGCATCATATTCCTCCCTGCCCATAGCTAATGATATCAGCTGATTTACACCAGTGCTGAGGAGCTTCCCAGACATGCATATAAACATGTCTAGGAGATCAAGGACACAGGCAATGAGGGACTAACAGAAGTAAATTTTCAGTAGGGTAAATAGGAACAGAGAGAATTAATTTCACGGGAAAAGTTGGGAAGAATTTGCAAAGTTTGAGCATCAGAGAGAGGTGGTTCCAGATACACAGCTACTATGGGAATTCTCCCCACCTAGATTCTGAGTTGGTTTGTATACACTCTAAAAAGGTTCCATTTTGCTAAGAAAATAAAATATTTCACTAAACTTTTAACATCTTGAGGTTTAAGCTACCTTAATCCCCGCAACTGATCAAGTTCTAGACTAGAGGAAGGTCACCATTCCCATGTCCTCCTTGTAGTGGAATAACCCGGAAAGATGACAGCCCTGGTGACCTGAGCCACCAGCCTGGCTGCCCACACAGGCAGTGGAACCTGTTTGGTAGAGGTGAGGCTTACAGCACTGCTTCGCAACCACAGCAATAGACCTGCGCCTCCAGCTCAGAGAGCACCAGGGATTGCACATCCCTTGACTTGTCAAAAGAAGCAAGAGCAATGGGGCTATTGAATCTTAACTCAATAACATGGACTGTGTGTCTCTGGATTATAGACCAGCTACAGAAGGCCACCAGCAGCTGCAGCATCAACAATCAGGACTAACTTGGAGCACATAAAAGATGTCCCTAAAGAATCTCAGATGTATTGGGTAAGACCTTTGCAGTCCTGCAATGCCTGATATGTAGTGTAAGTTTTTAGCCAGAAAAAGTTGGATTCTCCAGGAATTAAAACATGCTCACAAACTGATGAGGGCTACAGATATTCATTGCATACAAAAGGGAGTAACTTCATTTTAAACAATCCCAAACAGACATCACTAAAGCCATTTCTGAAAGAAGGGCATTGAAAGATCATCATGGTGATCTTTGCATACAGAGTAATTGCAAAGAAACTTCATCTTTCATCACAAAAACACAAACAATAATAATGAGGCAGCCCACCCATTAAGAGATATTCATCCACTGTTTCCTTTTTTTAATTTTTTATTGTTGAAAGTATTACAGATGTCCCTCCCCACCCCCAACCTTCCACTTCACCACACTATTGTCTGTGTCCATGGGTTATGCCTATCATCCATTGCTTTCAAGGTGCACTCTACCATGCAAAATGTTGGGAGGGGAGCAGAAATTTACCCATTAGGCTTTAGATGCTCACTAATATCTCTTGGAATATCTGACTTAAATTTTGCTGAGAGTAAAAGGCACAGTAGTTTATAGTGATTTCAGTGAGAACTGGAGTTTTCTCTTTACTTGAGAGATAAAATTAATCAATTCTCCCATTAAGCTTTTCTGGGAGCTGTAAACAGTTAAGCAAAATTAGCATTGATTAAACTTGAAAAACATTTACCTAGTGAATCTCAGAATGAATTTAATTTCCCAGACTTTGTGCAATATCAATTCCAGATTAGTCCTTTATTTAATGGAGATGTAGTAAGTCCAGCACTGCCTCAGGCATTTGGACATTGCGCTAAACATTGCTGTGGCTCAAAAGAGGGCTGAAAGGGTACCCCTTAGTTCTTTGAAAATCTAAAATCTGGCTGAAAAGGAAAATTATACAAAATGAAACAAATCAAGATTATAATTTCCACAATATTCCTTTGAGGTTCCTGTGGAAGATCTATGAAATTCCACAAGTACTTCCTTCTCACACAATATGCGAGTGAGCATTTTTAAAAGAATTATTTGACATACCCAGGAACCTAAGGGAGAATCCTTTTTGGACAAATACTTCAGCAACCTTTGTTGATTTTTGTAGTTTAAATTCAATAATATGTCCAATATCTTGTTGAATCTGACACATCATAAAAATAAAGGTATTTATAGAATAAAAACTTATTCATAGAAAAAGTAGAGACAATGGGAAAAGGGGTAATTTTTATTAAAATTATTATAGACCAGAATAAGACTACTATCTTTTATGTATTCAGGAACTAGTGAATATGTCAGTATTATATACATATCTATAGTCAAGACATTGCAAAATACCATCAGTTGTTAAACTTTAAAAATAAAATAACCTTTCCCAAATAATTGGTTTGCTCTTCAAGAAATCACAAACTAATAGAGCCTCTGAATTAGGAGAAAAATGTTAAGTTCCCTTTAAACATCCACCTGAAAATTAAAGTCCTTGTATACTGTTTCAGCAAATGTTTGTCTCTTCAGCCTGTGGTTGTATTCCTCTATGGAGAAATCACTGGGTCCCAGGACATAGGTGCACACTGATGCATACTTATCTCCTTCCTTCTTTACTATTGTCAGTGCCCATTTATATGACCACTGGCAATTAAAAAAAATACCACTTGTAGACAACTAGCCACCTCAATCCACTGTTCTATTTCACTTAAATGAAGTATTGTCCATTATTTCAGTGACATCTCATTTATGATAGTGTTTATTGTCATAAAGCCTGTATGTTGTTATTCTTTATCCAACAGCAAAACTAGAAGATACTCCTTACAGATATAGACAGGTTCATTGCTTTTTCTCATCGCATCCTTAATATTTGACTTTTCAAACATTGCTAGTCATAAAGGATATTTTTTATAATACAGACTAAGTATTACTGTGAAATTAAATTTCTAAAATCTAAAAATTACAAATGCTGTATAAAAATTATGTCATTTTTATATTTGAGCAGGAAGCTGAGGCCCTACATGCAATTGGCAACAGAAGAGGTATTCTGGGGATTCAAGTCCAAATAAGCTAGTGGGGCCCAAAGGCATCAATCTATGGAACGTAAGACTGTGGCCAGATGCTGGGAACCCAGAAACATTGGCCAATGACTTGCTGCTTTGATAAAAAATAAAAGAGCCAACCAGTATCAAGATGGCTGAAGTCAGACTGAGGAGTAGAAAACTAGAATGAGGAGTAGATCAAAGCTCAAATTTGGGATATAAGCAGAACTAAAAGCCTGTTGTTACCAGAACATAAGATAAGAAGAAAGCTCCTCCACCTGTAATGTAAGCTCCTTGAGTATAAAATGTATGATTATATATATATTGTAATATATATAATATATATAGAATTATAATATATATAATATATTATATATATAAATCATTAACCTCCATCAGAGTGGGCCATTAATGTTTGACAAAGAGTAAATAATTTGCACAATGGTTTACTTTAGAATCCAGACCTCAACATCCAGTCTTCTTCCATTTGATTTTATTTTTACTCTATTTTAACTTTATATTTTTAAATTGAAATATAATTTACATGTGGATCTTAAGGATTCAAATCAATGACTTGATAGATGCCTGGGTGTGCAATCTGTGCAGTCATACAGGACCCGAGCTTAGAAGGGCTCTGTGCCTGGCTTAATGGTCTGCTATTGCCAAAAGTATATTAATAACTTTTGAAAAAGGAGTCCCTTATTTTCAATTTGCACTAGGCCCCTGCAAATTACATAATAAATCCTGTGTGAAACAAACACCTCTACCTATCAATAGATGGCTCCCTCATGCCCTTTCACCAATGATTACTTTTACCTATTTTAGAACTGAAATAAACTGTGATATCTCTCTCCTCCTCTCTCTCTCCTCTCTCTCTCTCTCTCTCTCTCTCTCTCTCTCTCTCTCTCTCTCTCTCTCTCTCTCTCTCATCTCTCTCTCATACTCACTCACAAAGAATCTAGCAGCAGAATAGATCTTGAAATATAGTTTCTATGTAACAGGTCAATGACCAATCTTTGCTGGTATCTTTTCATAATCTCTGGTTTACCTGGAATATAATGGCAGTTTAAAAACTTTGCGTGAATAAATAAATTAGAATTATAACTGTCCATTTCCCAGGTTTATTGTAAGGATTATTGGGATAATTTATGTAAAGTGCCTGGCACAAAATAAGAGCTTTGTGAACATTAGCTTCTATTATCATTAGGTTATAATTTAACCAAAAGAACAGCATCTGCAGAGTCTGATGAACTTGCCAGGTGGGTCTGTCATGTAAGTGAGGGAGCTAGGATTCTAACCCGAGTCTCTCTAACTGCAAAGTCTTGTGTTTACTCTACAATGCGGCTTCCCTGGATGACCAAATATGTACTTTGCAACTCAAAACAGAAATGGTAATTACACATTTTTTTGGTAAATAGACAAACGAATCGTTCTTTATCAAAATATTTGCCTACAGCTTCAAGTGTGCTTATTGTATATTTGTTCTCTAGTGCCAGGATTTACTCTGAGAGTCTAGTTAAGCAACTTGTAGCATACTTTTTATTAATCCGTGAACCAAAGATAGCAACATTTTCTGATTTTCTTGCTGGGAAGTATTCATATGAAACACAACTTGAGACTAATTTAGTTGCATGCAGAGGCCAAGTTAGTCAACAGTTTAATTTGATTCAAAATCTATGAGAATCTGTCCTTTGTGAGTTGTATTTCATAGTAAGAATAAGCAACATTATATCATGTTTCCCTGAAAATAAAACATCCTCCGAAAATAAGACCTACTTACAGGTTTCCTTCTGAGTGAAATATAAGGCATCCCCCCCAAAAAATAAGGCCCCCCCAGGCTCTGTCTCAGAATGAAAATTAATTGACCGTTAGGGCCACCCCAACTTGCATCTAGCATGCAGTGACGTTAAGCGGAGTCCTGACATCACTGCTGTGTGGAGGCGGAGCTGAGGTCAGAGTGAGCGTGAGCGCAGGGCCAAGAGAGGAGGAGACTTTCGCAGATGCGTGTAGAACAGGAGGATTAGAGCGGACTGGATGCGGCCAAGGTGGTGAGTGCTGGTCTGTCTCTGGTGACACTACCTGATGCTCCAGGCCGCCCTCATGATGACTGAAGGTTCTCAGTCAGTGGCAGACCCTGCTCCAGCCCAGATCAAGGCCCCAGCAAGCCCAGTGACAGTCCCCAGGCAGGCCCCAGGGGGTAAATGTCTGATAAAGGGGTATGGGGGATATCTGGTGAAGGTGTTCAGTGGCACAGGGGTGGGGGGAGGGGGATCACTTAAAATGACACAGGAGGATCAGAGGGGGCAATCAAAATGACACAGGAGGATCAAAAGGGGTTACTACCCTGTTTCCCCGAAAATAAGACATCCTTCGAAAATAAGACCTAGCGCATAGAAGGATAAGATATCCTCTGAAAATAAGACCTAGCGCAACTTTGGGAGAAAAAAAACTAATATAAGACACTGTCTTATTTTCGGGGAAACAAGGTAAAATGGTAATCCCCCCTCTGATTCTCCTGTGCCATTTTGATTCCCGCCTCTGATCCCCCCTGTGTCATTTTAAGTGATCCCCCTCCCCCCACCTTGATACCCCAATTCCTTTTTTTTACCCCTAGAAATGAGCACAAAAAGAAAAAGCTACTCCGTGGAGTACAAGAAAGGAATCATGGAAGACTCTTGGGGCTAACATCTTACTTTCTGCAAAGAGAAGATGTTGAGTATTCGATTGGTCTGAAAATGGCGAGCAGAGTATGGTAACCTCATTGAGCAAGTGGACAAAGAAAATGCTAAAAAGCGCAAGTGTGGATCAGGTCAGCAATCATTATATTCTGAGCTGGAAGACCTGATCTGTGAATGGGTTGTTGACAGGAGAGCAGAGGCTTTGGTTGTGAATAGGGCTCAGATTCAAGAATTTGCCCTTGCAATGGCACCACAGTTTGACATAGCCCCCGAAGACTTCAAAGCATCACAACACTGGCTGGATAATTTCCTTCAGCGAAGTGAACTGTCTTGAGAAGATCTACTACAACATTGTTTAGGTTGGAAGATTCTCAAGTTATTAAGCAAACACGTGCATTCAAGTCCTTTAGTGATGATGCTGACTTCTCTAAATATCAATACAATCTTCCCAACATGATTGCTATGGATGAAACTGCAGTGTTTATGGGCCAATCATCTCAACAACAATTGAACAGCGAGGTGCCTCCCTAGTGTACATTCCCTCCACTGCTTAGGAAAGTGCACGTATTTCCTGTATTTTGGCAATTCACCTGGATCCCACCTTTAATCATTTCTAAGGGCAAGAAGGAAAAGATTGAACGTGTTTTGGGTGTTTTTATTCTTGAAACTGAAAAAGCCTGGGCCACACAAGCAGTTATAAGGAAGTGGGTCAATTTAATGCTGCTGCTTGTTATGCGAGGGAGCCAAAGAGGTCTGCTAGCCTGGGATGCAGGCAGCACTCACTTCGCTAAAGACATGGAGACATTTCTTCACAAAAGAAAAATAGATCAGATAATGATTCCCGCAAAAATGATGGCCTATCTCCAGACTCTTGATACTGCAATAAACAAGCCATTCAAAGACAATTTATGCATGGAAATTAATGACTACATTGAAAATAGAATGAAGAGAAATCAGTGTGGAAACTTTGTGGGATCTAAACTACAAGAAGTTGTGACTTGGGTGAAGAATTCATGGGAGAAAATCACTGACAGTTGCACTGCAAATGCACTGAGAGCAGGCTACCTTAACAAGAAGTACTCATTTAAAGACAGTGCTATTGCTAAACATGAGAGATTTGGTCTACTGATTCTGAAAGAAATGGAGTCACGAGAAATTCACCAGGAAATTCAGGAATTGGGTTGTTATGATGATGTTCCAGAAGATGATGACATGATTGTCATTGAATAAGTGAGTAAATTCTTGATATTGTAGGATTCACAGTTTGTCTGGTTTGTATTGACAACTACCGTACTATCATACCGTATACAGGTAATAAATTTCTTTTATTTTCATTTAACAATAAATGTGTACCGTATTCTTCTTCATGGAAAAAATAAGACATCCCCTGAAAATAAGACCTAGCGAGTCTTTGGGAGCAAAAATTAATATAAGACACTGTCTTATTTTCGGGAAAACAGGGTACCTACCCATTCAAATGTTTCTATTCTTAAAAATACCAGAAGGTTCTCCATGCTTGTCTCTTTAAACATAGCACAATTTCACAGATCATTTTCCTTTAACTTAGAAAGTTTCCACTTGATAGGGTGGGATGTTGTTATGGTATTTTTCTCTTTGCCCTCATGGCCACCCCACCCTTCTCAAACCTGGGTGCTGACCTGCACAGACTACTCTTCCCACTGGCTTATAGCAAGGCAGCTAGTGGCACAGAGGAAGCAACAGCAGATTCAAAGGGAGGCGAGCGGAGGAAGATCAGGCACCTATGTCCTTCTCTCCTTCCAACTGGGTCACTTCAGGTTGGCTGCATCTTGCTCCCAGAGGTCACTTCTTGCCACACCGCTTTCTGTCTTTGGTTTCAGTAGCCCAGTAATGGCTCTGATGTTATGACCCAGGTTCATCACTCTCCCTTGTTCCTTCACCTACGGTGATCCCACATATTTGTAAACAGTCCCATTATTAAATTCTCCTTTTATTTCCCAACTCTGATTGATACAGGTGACTCCATGATACACCTGTGTCTCATCTAAAGTAGTTACAGAAGTTGCCATCTGGCATGGCTCAGTGTTCGAGTGTTGACCTATGAACCAGGAGGTCAAGATTCGATTCCTAGACACATGCCTGGGTCGCAGACTCAGTTCCCAGTGTGGGGTGCTCAAGAGGCAGCCAATCAATGATTCTATCTCCTCATTGATGTTTCTACCTCTCTCCTCCCTTCTTCTCTGAAATCCATAAAAATATAATTTTCAAAAATAAAGTGACTACAACAGCATTCCCTAAGGATAATCTTTACTGAAGTAATAATAATAAAAACTTTCAGTGGTAGATTAATTTGAAAGAATGGCTTAAGCAAAGTTAAATGGGGTCCTTTAGAATCTCACACATTTTGGATGTATAAATGATCACTGAAAAGCCCTAAGAGGAGAAATTTACAAGCAGCATTTCCTACATTTCACTTTTCCCACAGAGCAGCTTCTAAGACTGCAAGGACAGAATCTAAGCAGGACTGCAGTAGAATGATAAACGAGGTGGTGATGCAGAAGGCTTTTTTTTGGGGGGGGGGGGGCGGTCAGGTGACCAGGCTCCTGTCCTGTGCTGGTTGGAGGCCTCAAGTAGGACACTGTGCAAGTATCAGGGGAGGCAGAGCTGTGCTTGCCAACACAGCAAGGGATCTCTAGCTGCTGGAGTCAGCTAATTGGTATTTCTTCTGCCTCCTCCCTAGTGAGAATTTCTGTTACTGGCTGTCAAATCTCATCACGTCTCTCAAGACTATTCATTGCTTTTTTCTCTTCTGGACACATTATATTTTCAATGAGAGTGGCCAGTTGTCTTTCTGAAAGAAACTAGCATATGAATTTTCAAAATATCCTTTCATCAATCTTCTATTAACCCTTTTATTTCTCCAGGGCTTCTGGGCTTAAGTGCTAATGAGAACTGAGTTTTGTTGTAATTATTCTCCAAAGAAAAATGCTTTTCCTTTTAGCCACTAAGTGATCTCAAATACCTTATGGGTTAATTTTATTGTTTTGGATTATTAGGCATTTTGCTTATTTTCATATTTATTATTGTTTTTTAAAGTGGATAGTGCCAACCTGGCTATTTGACTCAGTAGTTAGAGGATTGGCCCATGCACCAAAGGTTCACGGGTTCGATTCCCGGTCAAGGGCATGTATCTCTGGTTGCAGGTTTGATCTCTGGCCCCTGTCAGGGCACATGCAGAAGGTAATTAAACAATCTCTCTCTCTCACATCCATTTCTCTCTCTCTCTCTCTCTCTCTCTCTCTCTCTCTCTCTCTCTCTCTCTCTCTCCCCTTCTCCCTCCCTTACAATCTATAAAGATCAATGGAAAAATAATATCCTTGGGTGAGGATTTGTAAAAAATAGAAAAGGTGAATAGTGCCAAACATCTGAAAGTCAGATAACCACCCAATTGTACACGCTATTTTTATAATATTTTGCTCATTCTGTTTGACTCAATTAAGTTCATTTTACTAAATGCAGTCCTGTTTTGAAATATGTTGACACTCTAATTGGTTTTGAATACCACTAATGACTCTTTGCATCCAATGATGTATTTTACCAGTCTTAGATGGATACATTTATTTACAAAGGACACACAACCTTAAAGCTTGAAACCTAAATATAGCAATGACTACCCCATGAACCCTGACTTTTTGACCCAAGGCCCTCAATTCCCCTAGTTAGGAAGTCTTAAACTCAAAACTCTGGGTTCATTCTTGGCCTATGATGTAGGACCAGTCATACACTAAAACATCAATGATTTTGCTGCAAGACAGGCTGGCCCCCGATCCCATATGTATCCTGAACCCCAGTTGTTATTATTTTACTCTTGCCTTATTCCCCCTGCAAAGCTCCTGCCTCCTGCTCTGATTACAATGACTCAGCCTCGGCCTCACAGAGGAGCACACAGTCCTGTCTGATCTCGGTGATGTATCTGGTAGTGTGTAGTGCTAAAGGTGAGGGCTTTAGGGCCCAACGGCCTTAGTCTACAGCTCTAGTCCCCCAATTGCTAGATTTCTGTGCCCCAGTTTCTTCATTTGTCTAAAGAAGCTAATAATTGTTTTCACCTCATAGATTTGCTATGAAACCAACACACAATAATGGCTCAATATGTGTCCATTATTGTCTTGGGCTCTTTGAGACAAGGGTCCTATCTTTTTCCTTTAATTCTAGTAGCTGAGTACCTATAGGAAACAGAATCTCACTTAAAATATTCAAGAATTTGAATAAAGTTGACCATTATATCGGGTCTAGTAATAATTAATGTTGTTTTTAAACATTCGTTTAAAATCTTGCTTGGCATTGACTTGTATTAACATAACCTTCAAACACGTGGTATCTACAGAACGTGTAAAGTGCAATTAACAGTTTTGCTTGAAAAAGTTTGTGTTTGGTTTGGTTTTTGTTGCAAAACTAGGGCTAAGAAGATGGCGGATGAAGAGCATATTCGACACTGCATGCTTTACGAGTTCCAATTAGGAAGAAAAGCAAGTGAGGCTGCAAAAAACATCTGTAGTGCCCTTGGTCAAGGTGCAGTTAGCGCCAGAAAATGCCAGCGTTGGTTTGAGAAATTTTGCAAGGGAAATTTTTCGTTAGATGACAAGAGTGGTCGAGGCCGTGTGTCCAATTTTGATCAAGAAGCTCTTCAAGCTCTTTTGGTGCAAAATCCTCAAATTACCCAACAAGAGCTTGCGACAACTTTAAATTGTTCACAGAAAACAATTTCCAATCAATTGCGTGCACTTGGCAAAGTCCAAAAGTTTGGAAAATGGGTTCCTCATGAGTTGACCGACAACAACCGTAATCAAAGAGTCACAATTTGCAGTTCGCTCCTCTCTTGTCAAAACCGTTTGCCGTTTTTAGAGCAAATTGTTACCGGAGATGAAGAATGGGTGCTGTATGTTAATTTGAAAAGGCGGCCTCAATGGTTGGACAAAAATGAGGCTCCGCAGCCCACGCCAAAACCTGACTTGCATGCGAAAAAAGTGATGTTGTGTGTTTGGTGGAATTTTAAAGGAATTCTTCATTATGAACTTTTACCATCTAACCAAACCATTACAAGTGCAGTGTATAGTGCCCAATTGGAAAGGTTAGCCCAAGCTTTAAGAGAAAAAAAAAAAACCCGCACTGATTAATCGGAAGGGCGTAATTCTTCACCACGATAACGCATGACCGCATACTGCAAGAATCACTGCTGAAAAACTGCGCCAGTTGGAATGGGAAGTTCTCCCTCAACCTGCATATTCTCCTGATATTGCCCCTTCCGATTACCATTTGTTTCGTTCTTTGCAAAACTTTCTTCTTGGAAAAAAATTTAATAATGAAGAATGCCTCAAAAATGCAATGACCGAATTTTTTGCATCAAAATCACAAGAATTTTACAACAGAGGGATTAAAATGCTTCCTGAGCATTGGGCACAAGTAGTAGAAAACAACGGCAACTATATTGTTGATTAAATTTTGTTGTATTGTTTAAATAAATTCGATTTTTAAAAAGTATTAGAAAACAACATTAATTATTACTAGATCTAATAGGAATGGACACAGTTAAAGAGGATCACCTAAGGTTTTTGAGTCACCTAGACACTAACAACAGAGGGAGCCATTATCACATCATTTTGAAACCCTGGGATCCAAGGAGAACACAAGCTGTGGAGGAGGGGTGGCATGAAGAGCTACAGTTGCACTTATGGAAGGACTGATTCACTGCCAGAAACATGGCCCAAGCAGAGAATAGGAAAGAAATCCCGTTTCTTTCTCTTCTCCCGTCTTAAATCACTACTGCTACCTCCCAATGGACCAATGGAAGCCAACTGGCAAGGGATTGTGAATAATGTAGTCCATAGGAGTAGACTCTTATGGCAGACAATGAGGCCACCGAGGATGGAAAAAAAAAAATTGATCTAAGGACAAGGTCAAGCAGAGAGCAACCAGGAAGACAGTCCTTAGTGAATTTTTTGCTAATCCAGTTCCCTACATTAGAGCTATAGTTGCCACATTTGCGGATGCTCAGCCATCTCTTTCGACTCTGTCTCTGCTCTAGAACTGGGCCCTAAGGTCTCCAGACCCCAACTATCCTCATCAGGCTTTACCCCAAGCCGGCTTTACTCAACACTCAAAGGTTAGGTTCTGAGAGAAAGCATTTGGCAGTAGGGTGCTTCCTACATGACTTATTTTTTTTAGAACCTTAATAGCTAATGTGCGAACAAATGATCAGGTCAGTTATAAAATGATCCAAAATGACTAACAGATTGACCATTTTTCTCTTTATTGGTTTTAGTCATAAGTGCAAGGTAATACTTGCAGGAGTACTGGAAAGGGGAAAAAAAACTATATATATATATATATATATATATATATATATATATATATAGAGAGAGAGAGAGAGAGAGAGAGAGAGAGAGAGAGAGAGAGAGAAATAAGCTGTTGAGAGATATTCTCCATGAGTCTTATGCATTTCTGAATGTCTTAAAAGCAAAGACACTGATAATCTTTTGACACAGGCCATATTTTTAAGGATGCTTGTATAGTAAGTAGCCTTGGAAGACAGAAACAGTTTTTCCCAAAAGCAGAGCATAGGTTTGCTCACTGCCCATTATAAAAGGTTGTTGATGCTTAAATTCCACATCCCTCTCCTGTAGCTCAGCCCCCTGTGTGTGTAGGTGTCACTGTGGGATTCACATCACCCTGTGGGAAATGGAGCTTAGGGAACAGTACAAAATGCTGATTATCTAACTACATGTATTGGCTTTGAGTAACAAATTGTGTTATATCTCTAATCTAGGAGACTTGTGTCCAACCTAGCAGATTTGTATCCCTACCATCAATTAACCTGTAGTGGATTAACTTGTTAGGTTATAAGTAGGGTAAAAATCTCAAATATTTCACAGTTCCTGATATATATTTCTAAGGAGTTTAACAATATAGGCTCCTTTATATAAGGACTTGTGTCAACTGGTGGCTCTATTTTAAGAGATTTTGTTGGCTATTTCCAACTCTTTTATCAGTTCTTTCTCTAAGACATAATTCAAATTTTAAAATGATACAAGATATTTTTACTTAATTGCTATAAAAGCCCACAAGAAATCTAGAGATTGTTTCATCATTGAGAAGTAATACATTGGCATTACACAGAGCATTTCTGTTAGGCTAAGAAAGAGTCACCCATTCTTAAAACACACACATACACACATGCACATACATGTACATGTATATACATGAATACATCCACCACATAAGCATACATGCACACAAGCATATAGTCTATGAGTCTAGATTATGTTATAGATTTAGTTATCTGAAGATATAAAATATGTTTGAAAAACAAGGTAACCTCAAAAAATATCAGTGGATGTGGCATATATCAGCAAAATTTCCCTAGCTGTGAGATTCTCTAAGATATTAGTGTCATATTAATGCAATATGAGTGGTCTCATTGGATCCAGAAAGCTGAATTTTTACCCTGCTACCACTTTTCTATTCTTACAATGCACATTATCATTTTAGAACCACTTGTAACAAAAACCAGAGCTCTGAATTCTAAGGAAATATTTACAAGTACAGGAAATATTTACAAGTACAACCACAAGTGGATTCAGCAAAGCTTCATCCTGATTATGGGTTAGCGAGTTGTGTGGGTTTGGCAAGGAAGGGGACTCAGCTTCAGCTTTCCAGGTAAACCCATTCCACCCCTGGGTGAGGAAATTAGCCAAGAGACAAGATTTAGAATGTTTCAGGCAAGTGCCCAATTCCCCCCAAACCAGAACCAGCAGTGGAAATTCTGAAATTTATGATTCATCCATTTATAGTAAGCATTACCTGTGGCTTATATTCTTTTTATAAAATTGTCATAAATGTTTTTGTCTCCAAGAAAAATAGATTAATAACTTCATACGTGGCACAGCCTGTGGCAGCATGAAGGAACTGTTTGCTGTAGTGGAAGGGAGGGAAATTATAAAGATATGAATGTACACATAAAGAAAATAAATCACAGTGTACAGAAGATCTTAACCATCTTTGATCAAAATGGTGAAATCTTCCCCATTGTCCGTAGGAAGGGCCAATCAAGAAAGCAGCATGATGTAATGGAACAACAAAGGCTCTGCATTTGGAGTTAGGCAGTGCAGGCCTCTTATCCTAGCTTCTCTTTTATTAACTATGTGGACTCTAGTTTCCAGACCCATTAAAAAAAAAAAAAAAAAAAAAGGAAGATTTTTTAAAAATAACCTGCTACTAAAAACTATTGAAAACATAAAATGACAGCACCTGGAACATAGTCAGCATTCTCTAATTGTCAACTGATGTCATTATTATATTTTCATTATCATTAACCATTACCCAGAAAACAATCACTAGATATCAGTTTCCCCAAATTAAAGCATATTTAAGTAATGTGGTTGATTACAAAAATAGATTCTTTATATATACATGTTGACTCTCAAATAGAGTTGAAGCAACAATGAAGGAAGTTTCTCAAGTATAAATATATATATATATTGAAGAGGAAAGGAACATGTATGTTTTTTGCCTAAAGGATGTTTAACATACCTGTTATTTTTACAACACAAACAAGGTAAATTAAACTATGACAGAATTATCTTGGAGGTTGATGGCGTGAAGAAGATAGAGGGACAGCAGAAACAGCATGGATTAAACACGGTAACTTTGAGGGTACATGTACCAGATGTCCCTCATTCCCACTATCTTGATAAAGACATGTAATTCCCTATGTTTCTGTGCTAAATTTTCTCATTTAATACAAACAGCTAGTTCATGTTATCCAGTCATCAAACTTAAAGGAACACACACATTTATCAGATTATGTACAATTTCCAGATGGAGAGGTTACCTTCCGGCCTAGCGTTCCTGGGAAATTCAGGTTCATGTCCTCCCATATGGATCCATTTCCCAGCCCACTTCATGTAAATGGTCCAGGCCTGACAAAAGGACTGCAGTTCATCTCTTCCCACAAGTAACCTTGGGAGATTCTATGAGTTAATGGATGACCATAGCTAAAGTTGTGAGAAATGATGCCTGTTTTCTAAGCCAGACTCTAGCTGATTCACAAGTTGTAGACCATTCACTGTCTCAGGGGTTTTTGGGGAGAGAATTTTCTGTTTGTTCTTCTGTATTTAATATAAATGTTAGTATTCATAAAACAGATGTCTGCAAGGCAGTGCCAGTTAGCTAAAACACATATGAAATTAGTCATTTGTAAAGCAGATTCACATATTTCTGGGATGGGCTGCAAGACTCTGATTTTGAGTACTAATTCATGTTTTAATACATTTCTAGTGGCTCTTGAATTAGCTTTTAGCCAAGCATCATGGACTATTTTTGGCTCATTGGACTACTAATTCTAAGTACAAAACAAAATCCTATGAGAGAGTGGATAAAGAATTTGTCCTTGAAGTTACACAAAGAAGCAAAAATTCCCTCCAGGAAATTAATACTCTAATTATAAACTTTCTGTTTGAGAAAGTCTTGAAAAGCTTTGTCTCTTCTATGAAGTCAGAAGTCTTTGGTTTGGCTTCATTTAATGTTTCCCATTCAGAACATATGGGAATATTCCTGAAACATCAGAGCAGCTGGTCCTTTCAAAGTCAGAACAACTTTTCTTTCTAAAGCTACTTACACTATAGAAAAAGGAATCCACTCTGCTGGCAAAACAGCTGTTCTTGTTTCTGAAGGACATGGCAATGGTTAAGGCAACATGTTTTCCTGCTTAAATTACAGTTTCGGAAAAGAAAAAACGATCAATCATTGTTTATATATTGAGTTGTAATAATATCAGTTCCCTTCTTTTAACTTAGACCATTTAGAATGTTTCCAAATTTTGGAAGCATTAGCACACAGCCCACAAAGTTCACATTTTGACTGGCTTTCTCAGTTGACATTTGAATAGTTACACCTTATAGTAGAAACAACTTTTCTGGAAGTTTCTATACTGCACTATATTTCTCCCAGTATTTCCAATTGTATATGCAAGATGTGAAGAAATGTTAATGAGGAAGGAAAAAGAGGCAATTAAACTATATATATTCAGAGTTCAAGCAATATTCTTAGTCACATATGTCCCCAGTATCAAGTAGAATTAACACTCTAGTCTGTGCTTTCTTGGTCCAGAGAACTCAGGACCATAACAAACCTCAAATGTTCTCTTCACAACTCTTAGCTTTCTTGCACAAATGTGACAATTTCCCTATGCAAGATTTTCACAATTGAAAATGAATCTACATAAGTATTTCCATACCCTTTTGGGGAAAGAAATATACTTTTTAGCAGAGTTGAGTAAAGGCTAAAAGGAAAATTATTTTCCTGAATTAAAAAAAAAAGTTCCCATCTCGGGCAAAATCAGAAAAACTGCAATTCCATGTCACCACTTAATTGATATGACCTGCAGGGCACCAAATTGTTGCTACTGATCAGTAAATTCCCAGATCAGATTTCCTAGTTACTGGTTTAGCAGTACAATGGGAGCTATTCTTTTTGTAAAGCCACTTAATCTGTGTCATTTTGTAGTAAAAATAACTACTTTAAGCTTCTACTGTATGGAGCTCAATGCCTTACAGACATGATTTATTAATCCTTGCATTATGCATATAGTGTTGGTGAAATTACTACATTTTACAGAAGAGCAAGTGAACTTAGAGAATTTTATAATATCTCTCATTTATCTTAAAATTCTTCAGCATAGACAATGTGACATACACTTTTGATATATACTTTTATTTTATTCCCTAGAGTGATTAGTAACATGTGAAATACCTAAATGGGAAAACACTCCAGAGTTAGTCAGCACATTGAAAGACTAATCAAAGTCACAATTCTTCATTTATCTTTCAACAAATCAGAGCTTTTCTTAAGTAGCATAATGGAGATACTAGCATTTACTAAAGAAGTGTAAGTAACCAAATTGATTTAGGTCAGTTCACAAAACTGGTTACTGGTTACATAACTTGTTCAAAAAGGTGTAGCTGAGATTTGATTTTTGTTTTGTTTTTTAAATCATCACCCAGGAATACTTCTTCCATCAGAGGGAGGAGGAGGGGGAGAGAGAGAAACATCAATGTGAGAGAGATACATTGATTGGTTGCCCTCCCGCACATTCTCGGACAAGAACCAGGGAGTGAACCTGAAACCAAGGCACATGTCCCTGATTGGGAATCAAACCTTTGACCCTTCAGTTTGTGGGCCGACACTCTTTATACTGAGCCAAACTGGCCAGAACATGTGGCTGGGATTTGAACACAAGAGTTCTAATTCAAATAGCCTACTTTGAACCACAATGTTGAATCCCTCTGGCCTTATCTTCCAACATACAACTATGTACTCACTGAACCTTTGATTGCTAAAAAAATGACATACAAGAAAAGTAAGGAGAGAAGGAAAAAGGCAAGAATACTCCTCTAAACCTGTCACACAAATGACCCCATTACAAAATTCTTGGCAAATTAAGGTCCTATCCCTTTCCCTATCCTCCCGCATTTGGCATTTATATTAATTTGCTAGGACTTCCATAACAATGCTAGAGACTGAGTAGTTTAAACAAGAGAAATGTATATTCTTATAGCTCTGAAGTCTAAGAACAAAGTGTCAGCAACATTGATTTCTCTTGAGAATTCTTTTTGGCTTGCAGATGGCCGCCTTCTTGCTGTATGCTCACATGGCATTTTTTTCTTTCTCCATTCTTTTTTTTTTTTTTTCTTTTTTCTGTGCATGTGCATCCCTGGTTTCTCTGTTTGCCCTAATCTCATCATGTTATAGGGACACCAGTCAGACTGAAGTAGAGCCTACCATAGGGGTCCCATTTTAACTAACATCTTTAAAGACCTTATCTCCAATGAAAGTCATGCATTCTGAGGGGCTAAAGATTAGAGTTTCAACATATGAATTAGAGTTGTGGGACACGATTCAGTCCATCATAGTATCTTATAAATCTCCAAATCCAGGGCATTCTGCTGTCCCTTCCTCTTCATTGAAATTTTTGTTCCTTGGTTTATGTTTTCAGTATGTCCCACCTGCCCAATATAACAGCCTTCCATACCCTATCTCACACACATCCACGGTTTTCTTTACACCAGTGCCCTACTGACAATTGTTGATAAAGCCTCTTTTTTTAGAATAAACCCAAAAAACATATATAATTCTTGGTTTAACAGAATGATAAATGTGATTTGATTTTCTTTATTGCCTCTCAGCTCCAACAGATGAGAATCACTGCAGAAAGAAACCCATAGCAAGATCTCAAGGAAAGCTGTTAAATTATTTATAAGAATGTGCTGAGAGACAGAAAACTTATTCCTCAAGAATTCAAGATCACTTCTTTCCAGTCACAGAAAGACTGGTGTAGGGGGCCCCTTGGGAATGCACATGGATGACCTTTAAATTAACGTCAGATGAGTCCGAGGTGACTGGCATGGCTATCCCCCAGAAACAGCCTTCCAAAATGTAGGAGACTGTTATCAGTACCAATTTCTTATCTTTATCCGTGTGCTTGGAATGAAGAACTAATAGGACCTTGACTTACCCAGGTCTTGATATGCTAAATCCCAGGAATGAGGGAATGAATAGGACCAAACTTCTTTGACCTTGAACCCCCCTTTGGAAATCAATAAATGTGCTGTGTTGTCTGTGGAGGGTGGGTGACTCCATCAGAGTGACAGCCCCCCACTTGGATCCCAGCTTGAAACTATTTCTGTGTCTTGGTCTCTTTCTTTTTCTTTTTAAATTTCTTAACCCCCAGCTCCTCCACTCAGGAACCTGTTGTTTTCCGTGCGAGTCAGGGAAAACAGAGAAACAGCCCCCCACAGGCTGGAATTATTTTGTAGTTTGAGAGTGCTGTGGAGCAATTCCATCTTCCAGGGGGAACTCTTTCCTGTCTCACAAGCCAAATGAGAGGTGCTTTGAGGATACCAGTCACGTAGCTAAACAGACAGGTGTTTCACGGTTTAGGAAGCTTAAAGACTAGCATGAGATGCTGAAGTTAGATCAGCTGCAGATGGAAGAGGAGAGCGAGGCGAGAGCAAGAGATAGAGTGATCTATACAGAGGGACTATCCTAGGAATGGCTTACATTTTCACTTGTCATGGGGTGAAAGTAAATATACATATGGACCAAATGCGAGGGAGCTGGCCTAGGGACATCTTGAAAGGGTTTTCACCCAAAGGGGCTAAAGTAACTCTGCAGAAGGATGGAGTTCTAGTAATCAAAGGGCTGATGAAGAGTAGAGCAAGTTGTCTGATGAAGGAAAAGAGAGGTATCTCATGTGGTAGAACCTCAGCTACAGCAGGTCTGAAAGGATGAACCTCCAAGAAAACACCAAGGGCAACTTATGACAGCAGGAGTCCATCTGCATGGCCATACCAAAGACAGATCACAAGTGTAGTGTACTCACTACCCTTTATCTACTCGAGCCCCTGTATATGAAGAGCAGAACAAGGAAAGAATAGCAAAGACACTTCAGCCCTCTAGTATCCTATGAGGAAGAATACCCAACTAGGGGAGAGGAGAAAGCATTAACTTCAAATGAAAGTATTGTTCTTATTATTGCAAGGATTTGGCATTTTAACTCCTAAAATTATACTGTACTTTTCCCTAAAAGTGATCAGAAAAGCAATGATACCTGCACAAAATTTCATCTAGTAGTAGGACATTAACCATCCCAAAGAGTGGGTTAAAAAGTGAAATAAATAATAAAGTTTCTTTCCGATGCACTCATCAAATTGAGCACAATCCAATAGTTCTGTTTTTTAAAAGATATACGTCAGCATAAATATAAGCTCTAGTATTTCTTTCTCCGAGGGCCCTATAGCAAGGACCACTGCCACACTGACAGTTTGGCTATTTTTCTAGGCTGGTCTGGCCAAGCTACTGCCCAGCTTAAGATCCTAGATGTGTTCTCATTGCCTGTGGTTGATATCTCACTTTTTTATAGGAACATGCAAAATTTTCATGCTTTTCTGGTCTCCTCTGCCTACTTACTTGCAGTTTAGAGCTACCAATGGGCATGCAGTTCCCTAGACAGACATTAAAGACATCTTTCTGCCCTTATTCTCATTCCATTCCATTGAATTTATCTTCCTTTTCCTGTTCCACACTTGGTTTTTAATTATATTTAAAACTTAGTTCAAATGTTACATTCTCCAGCCTCTCAGCTCATCCTTGTTCAGAATGTTAGACACAGACATTCCTTGACTTACCATTGGGTTATGTCCTGTAAGTTGAAAATATCATAAGTCAGAAATGCATTTAATACACCTAACCTACCAAACATCATAGCTTAGCCTAGCCTACCTTAGTATGCTCAGAACATTTCTAAGCCAAGTTGGGTGATTATGTTGAGTTTCATCTTAAGAGTAACTGCCTTCCCCTTCTTCTCACCACAATCAGGAAACACAGATAGATCTTTTGTACATATGATGGAATGTGAAAACACTATATTCAAAAACTTCTGGCAACATAGTACACTATATGATTGTTTACTCTGGTGATTCCGTGGCTAACAAGCTGTGGCTCACTGCTGCTGCCAAATGTCATGAGAAAGCAGTGTACCACGTATTGCTAGTCCAGAAAAGATCAAAATTCAAAGTACAGTTCTTACTGAATGCATATTGCTTTCTCACCACCTTAAAGTTGAAAAATGTTTAAGTCTAACTATCGTATATTGGGGATCACCTGTAAACATTTCTCTCTCTACCACAGTTTCTACTACAAAGTTCTTCAGCTTCTATTACAAGGATAAGCAGTAAGGATTATGGTTGTTTATTTTTTATATTTCATAATTTCTCAAAACACCCAATAAAATATTAATGTTTTTGTGGAATTCAATACACAAATGAAGATTGCTCTGAGTCTGATCTAACAGAATTTGACCACTGAACTATATGGAATAATTTTTCATATGCTCTAGAAGATCCAGTAAAACTGCCCCTGAACTCCTAAATCCAATCATGTTAACCCTAAGATAACTAAATTTTACAGGTTATATTTTTTCTTTGATCTTTTTTCAGTTATTTTTTTTTTAATTACTGAGGTTAAAGAAAAAGAAAAGTAAATAAGGCTCTTTTGTCAGCTATTTTTATAACAAATTTTATTCAGTAAGATAACATTGAGGACAAAGGTTTGTTCTGAGACACACTATCTGTGGGATGGTTTATTTTAAGCACATGGTTATCCACAGAGGCATTGATCAATATGCTTTCAGTACTGACAACATCAAAGCACCAGCCTGCCCATTTCTCCCTAACCCTTCCCTCAGCCTCATTTTACATAAGAGTCTATGGCACATTGCATATTACAATACAGTTTTATTTCAGTCTCTGTAAGGTTGTATTGAGCACAGAGGCCTTTTTTATGGAAAATGTCACTTCAAAATATTTGTAGATTGTTTTAGCAATTTATCTGGGGGTATTAGAAGCTCTGCAGTGATGAAATTTAAAGAAAAAATAATTCTATCAGCAAACAGTTGATAAAGTCCAGCAACTCATTGAGAAAAAGAGCAGGTTGGAGTAAATGGCTTCATGATGTTTGACTTTCTGCTAAAGACAGAGGCACTGTATTTCCCATGAAAACCAGATTTCTTTTTCATCAACAAAATTCATATCACTTAACTGTCAGCATTCAAAAGTTAATAAAGTTCATTCAACCTTACTACCATTAATAAGTAACAAAAAGGAAGAGAAATAATATTAAATGAGCAAAATTTTAGTTAATTGGAATGCTTAATGATTGTCAAGGTACAATGAAGGATATATCCTTTTAAAATATAGCTGTTCAGAGTAAGATTTTTAAAAAAAAATATAAAGTCAAAAGACTTAAAAATACTAATAACTGTAACCTAAGAATTGCACATATAGAAATTTGGCCTAATGGAAAAAATATTTATTTCTAATTGTGTTCATTACAACAATATTTACAATATCTTTAAAAACAGAGTGTTATTAAATAAGGTACATGCATAGGATATAATATCCAGTTACTAATGTTTTGAAGAGTAACAAGCCTGAACAACTCAATGGCCACTATATGCCTAGTACCACTTTAAATGTTTTGCCTCAAAAGATTCAATCTTTATTACAACCTATTAGGTCTCACTATTGTTATTCCCCATTGTACAGGTTAGTGAATTGAAATATAGAAAGTTAGCATGCTCACGATGATAAACCTGTCAGAAGTAGAGTTGAGATTTAGACCCAAAACTCCTGGTCTATTATCCACACACATATCACTACCATACCGTGTATATCACTTTGCTAGATCTGCCATAACAAAAGTACCACAAATTAGATGGCTTACACAGAATGTATTGTCTCAGAGTGCTTGAACCTAGAAGTCTGAAATCCAAGTGTTCCCTTTAAGGGCCATCAGAGAGAATCTGTTCCATCCCTCTCCCCTAGTGTCTAATGGTTTTCTGGCCATCTTTGCTTATAGATGCTTCACACTAATCCTTGTTTTCATTTTCACTGTTGTGATATCTGTGTCCAATTTAGGGTTTTTTTTGTTTGTTTGTTTTCGTAAGGACACAAGTCATATTGCTCCAGTATGACTTCATCTTAGCTATATATCTACAAGGACCCTATTTCCAAATGAGGTCACATTCTGAGGTACTAGGAGTTAGAACAAACATATGAATTTTGGTGGGCCACCATTCAAACCATATCAAGAGTTTCTAATTCTTTTAATATTCAATGCTGAGAAAACAAAAGCTGAAAATAAAAATTTGTATACATTTTGATCCCAGTTTAAAGCCACACACTAAGGGTTGAAGGGGAGTGAATATACCAAATAAATGCATCACAGGTCTTAATTTTTCTTTATTTTTATTGTATTTGTATTTTATAATAAGCACTTGATACTATTTTAATAATTCAAAATGCAATGATAACTATTACATCTGAAAAGAAGCAGAAATATTTTTTCCAAATTTATCAAGTTTATTTGTATCATGTGGTTCCAAAAAGCTTTGTGTACACAGGTCAGGGCTACATCCTTGGACTTTTAACTTCAGTGTCCATCTTTCTTACTCTACATCCTCTAAATACCATGTTTTGGTACCATGTTTTTCCTCCCATGCTATATTCTCAGCTCTTCAAAGAGTAACAGTGTGCTGCAGTGTGGCCTTGGTATGTTATCTGATAGGACTCTGGCTCAAATGTGGCTCAAGCAATCACACAGACAAGCTTTGAAATGTATTATAGAAAGCTCTTGCTGGTAGTCTCCAAAGATCAATGCACTCCAGGTATTGCACAAGATAATCCATTTAGGGTATGAGGACAATACTAATATTTAGATACTGATATTTATAATAGAGGGTTACCTCACTCAATTTATGTTCAGCTGCACAGAATTCAGGTATATTATTTAAGTATCCTCTGGGTAGAGTGGGACAGTTACAGGGTAGTAGAGTGGACCTGACCTGTATTTGTCTCCTAGGGTTGTCATAACAAATTGCCACAAAGTGAGTGGCTTAAAACAAGAGACAATTATTCTTTCATAGTTATGGACTATAAAGTCAGTAGCTCTATGTGTCCTCTAAAAGCTGTAAGGAAGAATTCTTCTTTGCCTCTTGCACCTTCTAGTAGTTACTGGCAATTCTTGACATTCCTTGGCTTGTAGATGTATCACAAGCTCTATGTTTTATTGTATATGTCTTCTTTTCTGTTATGTATTTGATTTCAGGCCCACCTAATCTAAGATTATCTCATTTAGAGATCCTATCTTAATTATATCTCCAAAGGCCAAATAAGATTACATACTGAAGTTCTAGGCAGCATATCTTCTGGGGATCCACTATTCAATCCTACCTTGCCTTAAAGTGCTATCTTGCTTTCACAGTAATGAAATGCCTTTCAGTATGCATGAACATGTTCAGGGGGATTTATATTGATCATATTATCCATGTTTAACCAAGTAAATTTTCACAAATAGACAAATGAGTCAAAATTTTCAGGCAAAAATAAAACCAAGAGATTCAACACCGTAAGAATAATGCAAGTCCAAGAGAAAAACAAGAAAATAGAAAGGCTGATACTTTTTATGAGCTCTTTATCAGCCACAGCAAACTGCAATGAATGTGGAACAAGGCCTGCAGGGGAGGAGAGTTGGAGGCAACCAGGCCTGCAGGAGAGGGCAGTTGGGGGCAACCAGGTCTGCAAGGGAGACCAGACCTGCAGGGGAGGGCAGTTGGGGCAACCAGGCCTGCAGGAAAGGGAAGTTGGGGGTGACCAGGCCTGTAGGGGAGGACAGTTAGGGGTGACCAGGCCTGTAGGGGAAGGCAGTTAGGTGTTGATCAGGCTGACAGGAGGCTGGCAGGGGAGCAGTTAGGGGATGATCAGACTGTCAGGCAAAAGCAGTTAGGGGCAATCAGGCAAGCAGTAAGATGAGTGGTTGGGACCAACAGTCCTGGATTGTAAGAGGGATGTCCGACTGCCCATTTAGGCTTGATCTCACCAGGATCAGGCCTAAACAGGCCATTGGACATCCCTCGAGTGATCCTGGATTGGAGAGGGTGCAGGCTGGGCTGAGGGACACACCTGCCCTCCCCTCCCCTCATGCATGAATTTCGTGCAGTGGGCCTCTAGTCACAGTATAACTAGGCAAAATAGGTTTAGGTAGCATACTTAAAATTATTATCATGAACATACAGTAAGACCTATCAGTCTATGATGAATTAAACATTACAAAGAAACAACAATATAACAAGGAAATTTTATCTTTCTAGACAGTTTAAAAAATTTGGTTCATGGCAGCTGTTGTCAACTTTTTTATTTCTGGGCCCCTTCAATGCTTTAAAAAATTATTGATGATGTAATATTTTATGTAGATTATATCTATTGATATTTACTGTGTTAAAAAATTAGAACAAAAATTTAAAACTATTTTAATCCAATTAAAATAATAATAAACCCATTAAATGTTAACACAATATCATTTATAATAAATATTTTCAAAAACAAAATATAATTAGGGCATTGTTTTACATTTTGGTACTTCTATTTAATGTCTGGCTAAATAGAAGACAGCTGGATTCTCATATCTGCTTCTACATTCAATCTGTTGTGATATTACATGTTATGAAATTTGAATAAAACCATTGAATAACAGGAAGTGTTTAGGTTAATAACAATGAGGAAAACTAGTTAATTTGACTCTTTCAGAGCGTTAAATATTTTATGATGATGCCAAAGGAGATTGAGGAATAAAAATGCTTCTGATTCTCTCCTTGGTATGATTTCTGCTCATTTATATTTAATTTATTGTAATGACTTTATTTCCAGAAGGTCTGGAAGATGCTAGCTAGTCATGGTTTCCTTTCTTTCTTTCTTTCTTTCTTTCTTTCTTTCTTTCTTTCTTTCTTTCTTTCTTTCTTTCTTCCTTCCTTCCTTCCTTCCTTCCTTCCTTCCTTCCTTCCTTCCTTCCTTCCTTTCTTTCTTTCTTTCTTTTTTTTTTTTTACACTATATAAATCCTCACCTCTGGTCCAACAGGCCAAGAAATTAAGCATCCCAATCCTTCAGGAAACAGTCAATAGTTTATAAAATCTAGACAGTGATTGACGTGTCTGGTTTTATTCTCTGCCAGCTATTTGTAGCAAAGGTCAGAAAAGAACTATAAGTCAACTGAAACTTCAAATGAGCTTATATCTCTCTTTTTCAGACAAATGAGACCCCATGCTCCCAGAAATGTGCAGCTTAGAAATCAAAACGCCATCTGCGGCTGAGCTACAGGAACAGAGAACTGGGGATTTCAAGTATTCCTAAATGCCACTCTTAGGAAGGTTTTAAAATAAGTCATGTCTAAACCTCAGACCTAAAATAAAAGGCAATTACTCTTGCTCAGTTTTGGCATTTCTAAAGAGCTCTTAGGAAAGAAGGAGGAATAGGTGTTCAGGCTAAGAAAACAGAGTCTAGAGACCTCCTGGTTTCACTGATGAAAACATTATTTAACAGAACAGGAATGATTTGTCAAGATGACATTCACATTCCCAGAGTAATTAATTTTCATTCCCATCATTGAGCATGAAGAATTAAAAAGTATGCCAAGCAGAGAATTATAAATGTTTCTGGTGAAAAATAAGGAGTACTTAACAGGATTGGTATTATTTAACACTCGGTGAGCATCAGAAATGGGCTGGGCATCATCCAGAAGAAGGTAGTAAGCCATAAAGTCCTGTGAACTGCGGTGGAGAGCCCCAGCCCCTGTGTTTCACCAGCAATACTATCTGTCAATCTGGATTAAGTAGCAATTTAAATTCTGGCCATTGTTTGGGAATGCTTTGTTACAAGTTTTCAGCAATCATATTACTGCTATTAAACAAACTCAGCAACTGATTGGTTATATGCCTGTTAAGGATAATTTCATGTTGATTCATGATACTTGCATTCTGTGTACTGAAGAAGGAGAAGAGCTATAGTCATAATTTACAAATTTACAAGCCACTTTAGCACATCATCCTCCCTGCCCTACCTGCAGTTTAGCTCAGTAGATAGGGTGTCAGCCTGTAGACTGAAGGGTCCCAGGTTCAGTTCTGGTCAAGGGCACATGCCTGGGTTGTGGGCTCAATCTCCAGTAGAGGGCATGCAGGAGGCAGCTGATCAATGATTCTCTCTCATCATTGATGTTTCTCTCCTTCTCCCTTTCTGAAATCAATAAAAAATATTTTAAATGTGTTTCTCTTATTCAAAGAAGTGTCAGAAAAGGAAGTAGATGTATAAATGTTTGTGGGTGAAGAAATCAATGAACATTTACCTTATTCAATTCCCATTCCTTACACACTTATACCCACACTCATATGCCATACAATGTTGGTTCTTCCTTCCTTGGTTAAATTAAGAATAGCATTTAAGGCATTTCATGCCCCTTGTTTCTATGAAACAGGCTCCAGCAGATGTGTAAATAATAAGGCACAATTTAGAGAGCTTATCATAAGAAAGAACAAATAATGGAGTACTAAAACCTTAAAGGAAATAATGGATTTCAACATAACCATATCTAATATCACAATCTTAACAGGAAAATGAGAATAATGGTCTAAGCTTAGGATTCCTTCCAGAGAAACACAGAGGATGCCAGCTGTGTGTATGGAATAATGTAATAGGAAGTGGGAAATTTTCTTTCATTGATGCTACCTCTTACCCCAGAGATAACATGTTTCATCTATTGTACAATATAGCTGTATGACACTTTGACACAATCTAGACAGGCATGACCCTTTAAAATAGTACTTCAAAAAGAGCAAGCTAAAAGCCTTTCATCCATTATGCTCTTCTCAGCCTGTAATATACTATTTTTGATGTATATTTCTAACACCATTTTTCAGCTTATCTCTCTTTACTCTTAAGATGAAGCTTTGCAGTTAGATTGCTGACTAAAGATTTACTCTAAGATGGTGCCATACTGTTTTTGTAAATGGCAACTACTATAATAAGTTTACATTAAGCCCCATTCACATCATCTTCATATTATGTAAGTAAGGGTCTAAGAATGGAAACATTTTTACATGTACATAGGTTTTTCCATAATTTTTCATTCCACTTAATGTGTTTTTGTCAAGTGACTATTAATAACTGGGCATGCCCAAGATCAATTAATTTACTTACTTCATTTATATCAAGTTCAACATGATATAGATTTATTTCAGACTCTGATCATAAATGATAGTATTTTAGTTAATCATGCTAATTCATAAACTACTCCAACTTTAATTTTTCAGGGATGTGGTAATATATTATGTCACCATGAGCAAAAAAGTGATGACAAGAGAAGTAATAGTAAAAAAAAAAAAAAAAAAAAAAAAAAAATGAATATTAAAGACTATGACTTCAAGCAAATTTTCTCATCTAGATAAATTATCCTATGTTTAAACAAGTGAAGTACTTCTAATGTGGATTGTTTGATGTTACAATTAAGCAAGAGGATAAAGTAGAGAATAATACAGCTCAGTCAGCCAGAATGATTTTTGTTCCCAGAAATCTCACAGTGTGGCAGAAATAATGAGATTTTTGGCTTCTTGAAATATTTTCAAAGAATATTCATATCTATTATCTCATATCATTTTCATCACCAGAATAGTATCAGTACAATGGATACATTCATCACAGTTGATAAAAGAAATTGAGGTAAAGGTTTGTCCAGAGTCATAGTTAATTCAATAAATGTTGTTTTAAAATATAAAGATAAAAGGAAGGAATGAAGAAAGGAACAAAGAAAAAAAGGAAGAAAGAAAAAATAAATGGCAGAAGGCAGGGAGGAGAAGGGAGGAAGGAAAAAAGAGAAAGAGGGAAGAAGGTATTATAAAGGTTCCTGCAAAATTATTTGGAAGATAGATTCAGACATACCTTTTTATAGCCAATCCCAAATACCATCTCCTACCTCTTAATGATCTGCCAAACTTCTTACCCACATATGCCCTTCCTGTCACACCACCATTGCTGTAGTCCCACCTTCTCTACTGCTATGCTCTAAAAGGAAACAGGTGTTGAAGGATATGAGGGTGTATGAAATATATAAAATCTAAAACCTAAAAGTCTGTGTTCAGTTTCTAAAGTGCCTGTAGTAACACACCATTTTCATTTAACTCTTTTCCATTTGCCTCACCATGCCTTTCTCTAGGATTTGGTACTTAGGCCATGGGATTGAGTCAAAGATTAATTTTGATGATACTTCGTGGCTATGTCTAAAATTATCTCTCTTCATTTGTTCATAACCAGAATATACCTCAAAGCTTCAGGAATTTAATCCAACTTTTTTTCTTTCTTTCTTTCTTTCTTTCTTTCTTTCTTTCTTTCTTTCTTTCTTTCTTTCTTTCTTTTTCTTCTTTAAATAATTTTTCTTCAACTACAGTTGACATACAGTATTCTATTAGTTTCAGGTGTACAACCCAGAGGTGAGACATTATATAGCTTATTAAGTATTTATTCCTTAATCTGGTACCCATCTGACACCATACATATATGGTCTGAATGATGGATGTTCCATAGTTTAGTTGTAATTCTGATGTGGTTGTGGGAGAATGAGAGTACTGCCTTTACCTATGCCACCCCCTTGACTGGAAGCCTTGACTCTTTCTTTCAGTGTATTCATGATATAATTCATGATACCACTACAGATATTAAGAGTTGGTGCTTGATCTGATCATTTAAGGATCTTAGTGTTGGGTCAGTAGAGGCAATATCTGTCAGGTTCTAATATTTCTAGTCCTTCTCTTTCCCCCAAATCTACTGGAACCTATTTGCAAATAGAATTCCTGATGTCATTAACTCTTCCAACAAGATTAGACATGGCTTTTTTTTAACCTCAGACACTTACCCTTGTGCCTCTTCTATAGAGAACTTAGAAAAAGCTAGAAATTGGCAAACACTTTTATAAATGTTTCATTGATGAAGAGATGTTTGAATATTTTATGTCAAAATAAAGACTAAATTGCTATAGCTACAACTCTTTTTCAGAATGTGTAGTTTATTGTTAGCTTATGTATGTGAAGGAGATACACAAACAAATTCATTTTGACTAAAACTCAATGGGCATGCACGTTGCATTTCCTTTTAGTAAAAAGCTTATAATTAATAGAAACAATATAAGCTAGTGACAAGGCAATTAGTTTGATGGTTGTTCAATTAATAGTTGTCTTGCTGTAGAAATTTAACACTAAGTTAAACTTCTTTCTGTTGAGCTATTAATTATAATTCTAAATTGCCTCCTTGTTGAGCTTAAGATGTTGGTGGACATTCAAGTGAAAATGTCTTTAAATAATTGGAATATAAATTAGAACATAGTTAAGAGGCCATGACCAGAGAAATGGATTTAGAACTCATTCATAGAGTTAATAATTGAGCAAAAGAATTGTCTAAAGAGAATAAGATAATAGGGCCTTGGAAAACTTGCTGTTGACAAACAACCTAACAAACAAACAAATAAAAACAAAACAAACAAACAAACAAAAAAAAGAAGTTAGGAAAAGAGATATTCACCATGACAAAGATTTCTGGAGAGCAAAGCAACTCACTGTCATTGAGGCCAAAAAGTATGTCTTCTTTTACAAATCTCCTTTGTGCCTAGCACAGTAAGTTCTATGCAAATATGCTACATTTATATACGTGTATGAGAGTGTGTGTATTTGTGTGTGGTAGTTTCTCTGTAAGTATTTGATTACTGCATAAGTAATAGGATGTTAAATCAGATATCACAGCTGAAGTGCATTCCAAATTAAGGTCTAACTACAGACAAAATTAACTCTACCAGACCGCTGTACCGATTTTTCGGTAATTTCTGAACCTGTCGCTATACCGTTGTACCTAATATTTGGTACTTTGCCTCATACATGAAAAAAACGCGTCACAAACGAAAAATTACCAATCAATTGTGGTCAGACCTCATGGTTAGCCATTGCAAATGTCTGAATTGACTTTGTGTGGTTTGATGTGAAAAAATTCTGAAAATTCACAATGAAACAAGCGGCTGATGAACCAAGCACTTCAATAGGAAAGCGAAGTAGGGCTAGGCTTATCACAGTCCAACAGGTGATCGATAGTTTGGTTGATTCAGACTCTGAGGAGTCAGAATTTCA
Source organism: Pipistrellus kuhlii (assembly GCF_014108245.1). Lineage (NCBI taxonomy): Eukaryota > Metazoa > Chordata > Mammalia > Chiroptera > Vespertilionidae > Pipistrellus > Pipistrellus kuhlii. The sequence goes on from NW_023425404.1 coordinate 147,895,258, forward strand.
TCAAGAATACGTTTCCAGTTCCAGTGACACAGACAGTGAGAGCTCGAGTAATAAGGAGAATCTTGAACCTTATGGATCTAGAGCTAGATCGATAGTAAGAGAAGGGGTGTGTGTCCCTCAAACAGCTGATGGGGGAGATCTAGGTGTGATGAAGGTTAGACAAGAAATTTTGTATCACCAAATACAGATTTGAATTCCAATGAAGATTGAAAAGGCCCAGTGAACATTTCTGGATCTATCACAGAGGAGAGTGAACAGATTGACTATTTATCCTTGTTTTTGGATGATATTTTCTGGCAAAATTTGAGAGAAAACCAACCTCTGGGCCCACCAATTGCATAGCAAAGCCCAACTCCTACAATGACAAAAATTTCAAGGATGCCACAGTGAAAGAAATGAAGGTTTTTCTTGGACTGAGAATCTATTGAAATATATGGAATACTTACATATAAAGCCCAGCTATTGGGATTATTAGACAAATGAGGGCTCTGACTTTGTTGGGTTTACTCCCAAATTTCAAAATGTTATGACTCAAGACAGATTCTTGGCCCTTTGGAGTTTTTTACACATAATTGATGAGGAAGACACAAATATCGATAAGACAGATAGAATATATAAAGTTAGGCCTTTCTTGGAAAGTCTGTTCCCAAAGTGTCTCCACTTCTATCTGCCAAAGCAACATTTGAGCCTAGATGAGGGAATGATTCCGACAAAAAACCGCTTGGCCATCAAGCAGTATATCAAGGATAAGCCCACAAAGTGGGACATCAAGTATTTCCTTCTCTATGAAGGTGAGGCTGGCTACATTTTGAACTCAGAAATCTACACTGGTGCTGCACCAATGCCTATAAAAGACTGGGGCACAGTAGGAAATACAGTCGTTGGTCTCCTGACCTCATGTGCAATGGAAAATAAATCTCATGTGCTTGTCATGGACCGGTTCTCCAACTCTGTAACTCTTGCTAAATATGCACTGTCAGAATTACACACAGGAATTGTGGGATCCCTACAACAAAACAGGAAGCAGTTTCTTAAGTTGCTGAAAAGTATTAAAAAACTTGCTAGGGGTTACAGTTGCTATCTATGTCAAGAAAGTGTAGCATGTTTAGTTTGGCAGGATAGAAAGCCAATCACATTTATTTTGAACTACCACAATCCAGCCCAAAATGTAGTAATAAACAGAAGAAATAAACTTTGCAAGAAGTACCTGTGTGTGAAACAAGGCTCATCCTGCTGGGTGGATTGGCACACAAAGGTGGAATATTGGTGCTAGATGAAAGGTAGACCTATATTCTACAATGTCTCCGAGTTCCATCTTATTCTAACCACTTGTTTGCATGTAACTAACATTTTTTCTATATCATGTTGATTTTTTCTCTTTAATGCTCAGGAGCCCATGTATAGAGGACAGTTAGGTTCAGGACTTCAGGTCTGGCAAGGTTAAAATCATAATTTTAATGTGCAAACATAATGGAAATTTACTTCTTTATGTAAAATTTAAAATATGTATTGCTGGTGAGTTTTTCTCCTCTATGTACTGGCTCAAGAACTCCAACTCTTTTTAACTCATGGCTCTGCCATATTAAAACCTGGCTTCCAAGATATTGGAACACCTAGCTGTGCTCATCTTCATTGAGCTACTAAAATGAGATATTGGGAGATTCCATTCCCTCTCACATTGAATTGGCAAAAACCAATATCCTAGACTTTTGCATCTGCCAGATGCAAAAATATCTGAGAACTATGAACCCTGACTGGACATTTCTCTTAGACAACTACAGTACAAGAGAGAGTACACTGTTTTTTTAAGATCTTTTTAAAAATATATATATTTTATTGATTTCGTACAGAGAGGAAGAGAGAGAGAGAGTCAGAAACATCGATGAGAGAGAGCCATCGATCAGCTGCCTCTTGCACACCCCTACTGGGGATATGCCCGCAACCAAGGTACATGCCCCTGACCGGAATCGAACCCGGGACCCTTCAATCCCCAAGCCGACGCTCTATCCATTGAGCCAAACCGGTTTCGGCGAGAGTACACTTTTTTTGTTGGATAACTAATCATCTACAAAATGAGTTGAAATTTTTGTTTTGTTTTATCTTAGTTTATTTATATAAAATCCAAGTTAGAAAAATTAGCTTGATTAAAATTATTGTCATCCAATGCCAAGTAACACATTTCCATTTTAAAGAAAATTTGACAGAATGGAATATGTAGAAAGAATTCGATGACTATTTGTCATGTTCTATGGGTATGTGTATGTCCGTCACGCTGAGGAAATAATAAGTAACAGCCACACACAGGTTGACATGTAATGGAGTAAGTGAATAAAAAGCAATATAAAAGCTGACAGAAATCTGAGTAAATGTTATGCTAAACGCATGTTGATTGATGAGCCAATGATGTCAGACACACTATCTGAATCTACTAATTAATTACTGTTGTAAAATCCTTCCCAGTGTTCACCTCTCCTAGGTAAATTTCCTAAACAATTTCTCTAAGTAGAATTAGACACAGCCATATATCTTTATTCTTATGTAAACTATGACCTAATTTATCTTCCACCATATTTTGTATCTGACAGTGACCAATGTTTCCGATCAGTATTTGAAGTCATAATACTTAAAGAATATCTTGCTTATTCTAGTTTGAGAAAAGAACAAAAGAGCTGCTGATTTAAACATGTATTTTAATTGTCCATTTCAACTTCTATAATAGGTGAATTAAGATACTGTTGGATCATTTTTATCTTTTTATTCATTTGTATTTTGTTTTGTTAATAATGCTTTATTGTTGAAAGTATTATACCTTTTTCTCTTATTGTTTTCCTTCCACTACAACCCCCCCATCATTATTTCCCCAGCCCCATGCCTTCAGTACCCTATTGTGTGTGTCCATGGGTTATGTATATGAACATACAAGGTTTTTGGTTGATTATCTCCCATCCACCCTCCCCTGCATTCCTCTGAGATTCCACACTCAGTTCCATACTTCCATGTCTCTGGATCCACTCCGTTTATTTATCAGTTTATTTTGTTACATAGATCCCACATATGAGTGTGATCACGTGATATTAGTCTTTCTCTGACTCACTTAGTCACTTAGCATGATACTCTACAGGTCCCTCCATACTGTCTCAAAAGGTAAGAGAAACTTATTTTTTACTGCTGCATAGTATTCCATTGTATAAATGTACCAAAGCTTTTTTTATCCACTCATCTATTGATGGCCACTTAGGTGGTTTCCAGATCTTAGCTATTACAAATTGTGCTGCTATGAACATAGGGGTGCATACATTCTTTCTGATTAGTGCTTCAGGTTTCTTAGGATATATGTGCTAGTATAATTTCTAGACTTTGGGATTTCTTAGATCCCTAGAATTCCTCTGCATAAATTTGGGAAACCAATATTCCTCCTATCATACTCTGAACTAGTGAAATCCTTGTCACTAACAAGCACTGGTCTTTAGACTAGCACTTGAGAACTACTGTTTTAAGGAATCAATGCTAAAACTATGATCATCATGAGTATATGATAAACTTGAAGTTATCCCCAGGAATAAGGCCTTGTGCCAGAGACTAAAACCAACAGTATGTAACATATAAATACAAAAGGACACATCAGAAGGCCAATGGACTTTGATATTCAGCAGGGTTAAATAATATTGCCCTGCTGTGGGCTCAATGGCTAAAGGCAATTCTCTAACCTGATAAATCCTTTTATTGTTTACCAAAGCTTACCTTTGATATACCTGTATGCATTTCTAAAGGGCAAATATGTATTCAAGTGAATAAAAGCTGACAGGTCCAGAGTTTCAGTGAGCTTCTCCACTAAAGAGTGGTTTCTGCCTGGCCCCCCATGCCTTCTAAATTCATATTTCTTGTCTAGTGTTTTCATTTGTGCATGATCCCTTCTTCAGATCCTGAACCCTAGCATAAATGGATGCAGCAGCGTTGGTCTTACTAATACCAAGAAACAAATCCAAAACTGCATGTGAGCCCAGAGACTAAAAAGTTTGAACCTTTCTGAGCCTTTGATCTTAAAAGATAGCTAACATGAGCCAACTGACAAACTCTTAGTGGTTCTCATAGTTCTCCTAGCTTGAGCCATCCTCTCAGCAGATGGTCCACATCCTTCCGTTCCCAGGAGACCCAGACATATTGCTAAAAGAGGGAATGTCTAATGATAGTTTGGGGAGACTTATATTCTAGGACAATGGAAGCCACATCTAGAGATATTATCCTGAGACATTGAGGCTCAGACTCCAGTTTCCACCCCAGTTAGCATTGCTGGCTCTGAGTTTGGTTCATGAACCAGGGAACCTGATATATTTTTAAAATCCCTTAACCAGAAGACTTAGATTGCTGAGTCAATAATGAAATGTAAACTTAAGTAGGAAAAAGCAGGGAAGTGAAAGAATTCAGCTTATTTTGCAACCCTAGAAAGATACTAACAGTTCAGGAATGTTACAAGCATAAAGAATCTAGGAACAAGAGAAAAACCTTACTCAAAAATGCCATCTTTTTCTGCTCTGCATAGTTACCTCACTTCTTTTATCTTTGGATAGGATTAGAGATAGAGAAAAGAGAACTGAGGAGAGAGAGAGACAGAGAGAGAGAGATGAAGAAAGAGGATATGAGTGTGTGCTGTCTCTCCTTGTCAATTCATAACCTAACCTGCTACACTGTACATAACACCTATTTAGGTATTGACTGACTGTTAAACATTGGTTGGCAAGTTACCAAGTCCTGAGATCATTCTGTAAAGCACATAGGAAACATGATTTTACCACCATGGATAACCACATAGGTGTTCAGAATGCAGGTGGAGTCTTATTTTCGGCAGAAAATTTGATACTGTGGAATTATATCATCCAATTAATTATAACCTGATCTCAGCAAATTCATTAATTCCAGATGTGCATGACTCCTCACCTCCACTTTGGCCAGAGGGCTAGGAAGAAATAAGCAAACACTGGAGTAGTTGAGCTCAGGTTTCTCTGACCTAACAGTTTTATGACAACAGCCACATGACTAAATAACTCTGTACCTAAACCCTATACACTGGGAAGTTTAAACAGAAAATAGCTAACAAAATATAATAACCATATTGGCAGATGATATGAAAATGTAACCTAAAGTCTCTGGCACACGTAATCATTTTAACTTGCCACTCATGAGAAATAGCATATTGTATGTGGGGCTTAAAGCGGAGCTTGTGAAATGAGAAATGTCACACTTATTTAACTCTGGCAGTTGAATCAAGTGCTCTTGGTTTTGTGGTCCCTTTCAGAAACATGTATGATATTTAAAGTGACCCTTTCTGAATTTTTAACATAATCAGAATTGGAAGGATGTCATGCAAAGTAATAATGGAAAAAGGGGACTCTGTATGGAACAAAATCTTCTTTAAGAGGAATGAATGTGCTGAGACAAAGGAGATGAAAGGCAGAGATGAACAAAAAGTAAATAGAGTTAAATCACATTGTTGAGCTAAACTCAGTGCCTTCTAAGTTATTTCAATCTTCAAAAATACTATGATTTTGATATTAGCTTCTGCATTATCACATATGAGGAAATGAATTTAAAAAAAAACTAAGGTTACTTGTCCAACTTCACATAGTTGGTAAGTGGTTGAGTTGGATTTTGAACCCAAATTTTTACATGTTTTTACAATGCATATTTAGCTTATTCTGATATAGTTGGGAATTTGAAGTCTACTCACCATATCTGAATTTCCTCCTTTATCCTTTTCATCTATCCAAATTGCTTTTATGATGCACCTGAAGAAACACACTTTGATAAATATTTCTTTGATGTTCCCAGGTTCCAGTTTCTTCTTCCCTGTGTGAAATCCTGTAGCACTTGTTTGCTCCATCATTTACACATCCTACATGATACAATACCTAATTCACTAGTCCACCTCTACGCATGTCTTATCTTTTTAATTTAATTATTCACTGGAGGGCAGTGGCCGTATCTTAAAGATCTTTGGGTTCCTCATTGTACAGGAATGCAAAATAAATTTCTTCTCTCCTGCCACTTTGAATTAGTGGTTGTTGCCTAGCATGTCATATTGAAAACTCTACACAATCCTTTGACTGATTGGTGATGGTGTCATGGGTGCTTTTGAATGGGAAGAACTGGGGGGTAAAAAGATACGCAGAAAATGATAGCACCCACGTGTGTGTTTGCTAAACCTGCCATAGTACTACAAATAGAACTATGTACATTTTAGATTGATGTTTTCAATAAAACTAATCCAGATAAAGATGACGTATCTAATATTTGCATCAAAATTATAAACCATTAAAGTAAATTTTAATTCAAGTTAAACATGGAGAGGAAATGGACATTTTGTTGTTGTTGTTCTAACAAAGTTTAGCCACAAATAATCTCTGTGGTTGATATCTTAGTGATTGAGGTGAAAAAAAATGAACTATCCAATCCAGATTAAAGCTATGAAATTAGAACCAAATCTACATAAACTATGGGATTCATTTGCTCTGGATTAAAATTCTCAATGTCTCTAATATTCTCCTCCTCCCTCTTCCTCTGATGAATCTACAGGAATAGAGAAGGGTAGCACAAATGTCCTTGTGGGCACTGTGGTTTCAATGACATTGGTAGAAATGACTTCATGCTAATCCTCAGATATGTGCTCCCTGTAGTCTACTGCTCTAAAGGGCTATGGCCTTTGTTGACCTTGCCACTATGAGCCCTGCTGGCCTTCTTCAGTGCAATTTACAGCTGCTGATTCATGATTCAGTCTTTTGGCTCTAGTAGCACTGCCTCAGCCACCTAACTGTTATCAACTCAATCTGTTTTCAGTTCTCCATGGCTGCAACTCCTGGGTCTACAGTTCCTCCTCCACCAGGTCCCAGGTTGAGCTGTCCATGCCCGCTTATGTTATTGGGATCACCTTGCCCTTTACAATACCTCTTGACTCAGCCCAAGATTTGTAAACTTCAAGGTATCCATGTGATCAGTGGTACATGCCAACTTTAATGTGAGTAGCCTCCTCATGAGACCTAACAAGTACTAGGTTAGAGCCCCCAACTTTCTTAGGGCTCCTAAATTTGGTGAGCCACAAGTTTAACCACAGTCAAGGCTCCAAAAGAAACTGGGACACAAATACTTAGGCATTTTCTTTTCTTCCCAAACTTATTCATGCAACTGCCTGGCCCAGCCCTGAGGAGTAGAGGGGGAGGGGCTTTCTCCTACTTCCTCTCAGTTGTACCTTCCTCCTATCAGAGAAGACCTGTCATAGAAGGAAGGACAGTCTTACGCTGTTGGAAAAAACAGTGGAAAGAATCCTTTAAATATAGCCTTAAAATGTTAAATTAAGTGATAAAGAAATTTGGAAAACCTTTTTCAAGGTTAAGGTAAGATTTGCAAGGCTAATGTGTGGCATAATTTTATTTTGCATGTCAAAAGGTGAACACTAACTGTCTTTCTGTTTGTATTCTAGGTTATCAGTTCCTAATATAGTCCCAGGCACTGTCTACCCCCTGGGAACTAGGACAAAGGTCTAATATTCAAAAAGTCAAAAGAGAAAAGCATACAAATAATTTTTAAACTTCATTATCATTATATCTGAATGTCAGTAATACACAAAATAACTAGTGCTGGGTGTATTCAGTTGTTCAGAGGCCTAAGTCAACACTCTGATAACCTAAATGACCCTGTTTGCTTCAGTAATTTATTCTTACAGGTTTAAACTCTAACTTCAGGCAATCATTCTATAATTGCTTTTTATAAAAGCATAAAAAGGGAGCAGATAAACTATTATGAGTAAACAGTACAAATTTTCATTATAATTAAAAATTTAATTGTAAAACATATGCCCTCATGATATGCTGATCATTCGTATCATTATCTTTATAATGTTTGATTGAATCAATTTAAATTTTGATATGCTGAGCCCACAAAATAATAGGGCAGTATTCCTCTCTAAGAGCATAGTGATTTCAGGCCTACTGTTAAAGTTATATAAAATTGTGTTTCCAAATTAATTAGAAGTTTTTCTAGTTTTTATTTATGTATTATTTCCGAAGGTAGAAAAAAATGGTGTTCAAATAAACCTAAATAGATTTTTTTTTAAATATGAGCCAAAAACTCTTTCATCACTTTGTAAATAATATCTGGATCTTTAAGTAAACAAATAGCCAGATCTTAAGATATCTCAGAGATGTTTCTAAATCTTGTCATTGACCAAACTGGTTTGGGATTCAGTGATGGTCCAATTAATAAATGGATGCCTATTTATGGCCACTTTCAAGTGAGAAGGCACAGATAGAAACACTACCCGGTGCTTTATTTATTCATGCAGTGTTTCATTCACTCCATGCAAAGAGTGCAGCATCAGACACCCATTAAAACTCAACGGATTTTAAAGGACAAAAAGTAGGGCACTGGAATTTTGCCTCTGACAATGACAGCATACAAGGAAATGAACTTACTCTTTCATGAAAAGCTAGAAAATGGAACAAAATACATTCCAAAGCTGTGTTCAGACTTTAGACCACAGGCAGGGTAAGCTAATGCTCCTTTAAAAAGGTAAATAAATGAGGTAGTCCATACATTCTTTCCAACTTTCTACCTTCTTGTCCTATTCAAGCCATGGTACTGAGTTTAGAAGACACAGATCTGAGTGCAGTGGGGCTAGGTGACCAGAATTTGAAAGGCTGAGTTCTAGAGAGAAGTACTATAGAGCAGCCACTGTCAATCTTTTTCATCTCATGGCACACATAAACTAATTACTAAAATTCTGCAGCAAACCAAAAAACACATTACATTTTTTTGCTGATCTTATGCTTTGGGATTCAGGAGAAACTCCAAAAGGAAAATGTCTTAGTAGTAGGTCAAAACTAGGCATAGATTAAAAGCTATTTTAAAATCAAAAGTCAGTATTAGTACAATAACAAAACCAGAAAAAGACACTACAAGAAAACTTCAGATATGTGTCATAAGCACAGATAAAAATATTTTTAAATATATGCAAAAGTCTGCAATAATCTCAATGTTAAAAATTTTTAATAAAAATAAATATATTTTAAAACTTTTTAAAAAAGGAATAGTGAAAGGAGTTTTAGGGGTAAAATAGGCAGTTTTTTTTACAGAGTTTTTGCAATTAGGGGATCCATGGAGGATGAAGGCATAGTTGGGGATTTGGAGCTGCCAAAAGACATACATTCACAGAGAGGGGAAAAAGGTGCCACAGGATAAAGGGAAAGGAAGACATCCATTCACAGAAGATAGGGAAAAGCCACAAGGTAGGGAGAGAAAGTGGAAAAACACTTTCACAGAGTATAGAGAAATGCTGACAAATGGGAAAAAGAAGAAAACAGATTTTTTACAGGGGATAGAGAATTCTACCTTTGAAGGGGTAGAGAAAGAGAGAGGTACCACATGGGTTTTGAGCTTTGAAGATGTTTAGTGACCAATTAGAAGGGAATATCAAGAAACAAAGAACTGCATTCTTTATAAACCTTAGCAAAGGTAGGTTACCCCCTTTGAAACTCCCTCCCTACATGAGAGTCTGTACTTGTTTCCAGTAAATTTCCACCCTTTTCATCTACCACCTTTTGTCCATGGCTTCATTCTTTTTTTTTTTTTTTTTTTTGTAATATGTTTTATTGATTTATTTATTTTTTTACAGAGAAGAAGGGAGAGGGATAGAGAGTTAGAAACATAGATGAGTGGTAGAGCATCGGTATGCAGACTGAAGGGTCCGGGGTTCGATTCCGGTCAAGGGCATGTACATGGTTGTGGGCACATCGCCTGTGGGGAGTGTGCAGGAGGCAGCTGGTTGATGTTTCTCTCTCATCAAGTTTCTAGCTCTCTATCTCTCTCTTCCTCTCTGTAAAAAAAAATCAATAATATATATATATATATATATATATATATATTTTTTTTTTTTTTTAAAGAAAGAAACATAGATGAGAGAGAAACATTGATCAGTTGCCTCCTGCATACATCCTACTGGGGATGTGTTCACAACTAAGGTACACGCCCTTGACCGGAATTGAACCTGGGATCCTTTAGTCCACGGGCTGACACTCTATCCACTGAGCCAAACCAGTTAGTGCCGTGGCTTCATTTTTAAAATCCACCTGGACAAGAACTCAGGAAATAAATCATCCTTGCATCCTGCTTAGGAAAAACCACCCAACTCAATAGAATCATGACTAAATGTAATTAATCCCAGAAATGTAAGGTTCGATTAACTTTGCAAAATCAATTGATGTAATTCAGTATATTAGCAGAAAAAATTATATGTACATATATAAATTTGACATATTTGACATAAACAAATACCTAATTGAAAAGCAGGCATTTGAAAATATGCTCAATATTATTTACTGTCAGAGAAATGCAAATTGAAAGCACAATATCACTATATATTAGAATTTCTAATATTAAAAATATTGACAACTTAAAATATTGTGCTAGATCTTTGGAACGCTCATACATTTATGGAAGTTTAAAATGATACAACTATTTGCAAACGCAATTTGATACTTTTTTTTTTTTTTACAAAATTAAACACTTCCAGGATGATATAGTAATTCTTCTCCAAGAAAAATGATACCTTGTGACCACACACAAAAAATATTATGCATAATTGCTCATAGCAACTTTACTTATAAAAGAAAATTTAAAATAACTCAAATATTCATGAATATATGAATTTGTGAAGAAATTTTGGTATATTCGTGCAACTGAATACTACTTAACATAAATAAAAACAAACTATTAACTAATTCACACACAATGAATTAAAAAAAAATGTTGAGTGAACAAAGCTAAAGACAAAGATTGTGTATTTTGTAGTTCCAGAAGTCTCAGAAAAGACAAATTTAATCTATAGTGATTTATTATCAGTAGTTATCTAGAGCTAAAGATAGACATGTGAATGAAAAAGAGCATGTGTCCAGCTGGTGTGGCCCAGTGGTTGAACATCAACCTATGAACCAGGCTCCAGGCTTGATTCCAGGTCAGGTCACATTCCCTCCCAAGTTGTGGGCTAGATCCCCTAGAAGGGGCATGCAGGAAGCAGCCATTAGATTATTCCTTCTCATCACTGATGTTTCCATCTCTCTCCCTCTCACTTCCTCTCTATGAACTTAATAAAAACACCTTCAATTTTTTTTTTTTTTAAAGAAAGAAATGGAGGTAGGGAGAAAATGGTGGCTGAATAGGTAGCAATGTCTTGCACCTCCTTCTAAGGCCAGGCTAGAAAAGCAACTAAATAGGAGAACATCCACCCTGAATTAACAAATTAGACACAGCTGATGAGATAATTTTAAATAATGAAGAGCAGAGGACACTTAGAGAATCCTGCTTATCAGCTATAACCCACCTGGAACAACCACCATGCCCTGGCAGTGAGTGGTGCAGTACCTGCTAGTAGGCTCCCAGATGACTGCAGACCTCCTCACCAGCCCATTGGAACCCAGAGTCCTAGGATCCAGCTCCAAGACCTCACAGTGAGTACAAGTGTGCCCTTCCCCCTACCCCAGAACCAGAAACATGCTGCTAACCTCACTCAGAGAGACCCGGTGGCCGCTCCACCCTGAATCCTGGGACCTCCTGATGGGTGACCCAGAACAACACAGAACATGCCTCACTCAGGGCCATAGCTTTGATTGTGTGACCCAGAGCAAGCCATACTTGTTCCACCACAACCCCCAGGACAGTCTTGCCAGGGCCACCCTGAGCAACCCAACATACACTGCACTCCAGGAGATATAAGAATACAGATTGAGTGACTCAGGACAACCACCTCCCCCCACTACACACTAAGAAGGGGCAAACTGCAGTAACCAGTGCACGTGTTACTTTGGGCTACAAGAAAGTGAGTTCTGTGTGACCCAGAGAAACATGCACACACTCCACCCCAATCTCCTGGGACAGTCCTGCAGGGGAGACATGGAGCAGCTAGTGTGCCCAGCCAGGGGCCACAGGACCACACTGCAAGTGCACTGTCAGGGGGACATAGGGTGCCACTCTGCCACAAATGCTTGGGCCCACAGCAAATTGAATGCCAGAGAGCTCTGGGTCCTCACAGCAATTGCACACCAGAGGAACTGTGTATGCACTCCCACCACCCTGAGCATCTGAAGCAGATAACTAAGGGACCAGATCTGTGGGAGAAGGGGATAAAACTCAGAGTGGAGTCAATAAAGGCTTGAGACTCAAGGAAGACCAAGCCTCTGGACTAACAATTTTCAGATGATTGCATTCATAGGGTCTTCAACCTCTCAAACCCCAAGGAGGGTACCCAGAGACAGAAAGAGAGAGCTAAAATGGGAAGACAAAGAAACAACCCCCCAAGGAAAGAAGAGGAATTGCCATAAAAGGAACTAAATGAAATGGAGGTATGCAATGTGTCAGTAAAAGAATTCAGAGTAAGATTCATACAGATCATAAATTGGTTGGATGAAAAAAGAGGAAATAAAACATTATATGGCTTAAATAAAAAAACACAATGGGAGGTTTTAAAAGTAGACTAGAAAAAGCAGAGGACAAAATTAGTGAGTTAGATGATAGGGAAGAGAAAAACACTCAATCTGAACAGCAATTGGAGAAAAAAGTTAGAAAGCAGGAGGAGGACCTAAGGGAGATTTGTAACAACATGAAACGAAATAACATATGTATAATAGGGGTGCCAGAGGGACAAGAAGAGGAGCAAGTATTTAAAAAACCTATTTGAAGAAATAATGACAGAAAACTTCCCTGATGTGGGGAAGAAAAAGGTCAAACAAGCACAGAGAGTCCCAAACAAGGTGAACCCAAAAGGTCCACACCTAGAAACATTGTAATTACAATAGCAACCATAAATTATAAAGAGAGACTCTTAAAGGCTGCAAGAGAGAGACAGAGAGTTACCTATAAGGGATCTCCCATTTGATTATCAAATGATTTCTCAACAAAAACACATCATGCCAGAAGAGAATGAAATAGAGTATACAAAGTGATCCAAAGCAAGGGACTAAATACAAGAATACTCTACCCAGCAAAGCTATCACTCAAAATTGAAGGGGAAATCAGGAACTTTTCAGATAAAGAAAAAAAAAAAATCTAAGGGAGTTCATCGCTACCAAGCCAGCAATGCAAAAAATGCTAAAGGGACTGTTGTAAAAACAAGAAAATAAAGGAAGAAGGAACACAGGCATAAAGAATAAAAATGACTATAAACAAGCACCTATTAATAATAAGCTTAAACATAAACGGACTAAATACTCCAATCAAAAAATATTGAGTGGCTGAATGGATAAGAAAACATGACCCATATATATGCTGTCTACAAGAGACCTACCTCAGAACAAGGGACTCACACAGACTGAAAGTGAAGGGATGAAAAAAACAATTTTCAGGCAAATGGAAATGAAAAAAAAGTGGGATAGAAATATTTATATCTGACAAAATAGACCACAAAGTGAAGACCACAGCAAGAGATAAAGAAGGCCACTTCATAATACTAAAGGTATTGATACAACAAGTGGATATAACTCTAGCAAACGTATATGCACCCAGTGCAGGAGTACCCAAATACACAAAAAACCTTTTGGAAGATATCAAAGGAGATATTGACAGCAATACAATCATAATAGGAGATTGTAATACCCCACTGACATCAATGAATAAATCCTCTAAACAAAAAATCAGCAAAGAAACAACAATCCTAAATAACTCACTAGATCAGATGGACTTAATCAACATCAGAACATTTCACCCCAAAGCTACAGAATATATATTCTTCTCAAGTGCACATGAGATATTTTCAAATATAGACCACATATTGAGAAACAGGCAATGTCTCTTCAAATTCAAGAATATTGAAATTATATCAAGCATCCTTTCAGGTAACAGTGGCATAATATTAGAAATAAACTACAATAAAAAACAATTTAAAAATGCAAGCACTTGGATGCTAAATAGCATGTTATTAAACAATGATTGGGTTACCAAAGAGATCCAAGAAGAAATTAAAAAAAAAAAAATCCTGGAAACAAATGACAATGAAAACAACATTCCAAAATTTGTGGGACACAATGAAAGCAGTCCTAAAAGTAGTTCAGAGCAGTTGATCTTAACCTAATTTCAACACTCTCTACCATAATTCCAAGACTTCTATGAGCAGGGCCAAGATGTCTTGAGGAATCCTTTCATGATTCTCATGAGTAATGAGTATCAACTTACCACTAACAACCATATATGGAAGAGTTGGTAAAGAAATCACTATTGATGCTACAAGGTTGCAATGTCCTTACATAAGGGTCCTTTTGTTTTATTTTAAGTTGGGTTACATATTCAGCCTTCTAAATTTTTTTATAATCTATGAGTAACTTGTAAGATTATTGTTACACTTGAAATCATATAAAATTGACCCAAATACTACTGACTCTCTGTTCCATTTCTAAGAATGTAAATGTCTTTTAGCAATCCTATATAATAAAAGGCTAATATGCAAATTGACCAAACGGTGGAACTACTGGTCACGGTCACTATGATACACACTGAACATCATGGGGCAGATGCTCAATGCAAGAGCTGCCCCCTGGTAAACAGTGCACTCCCACAGAGGGAGCGACACTCAGCCAGAAGCCAGGCTCAGGCTGGCGAGTCCAGCAGCTGTAGCATGAGCTTCTCCTGCCTCTGCTGCAAATGGGCAGTAAGGAGCAAGGGGACCCAGACTGCAAAAGCCCAGGACTGCGAGAGGGATGTCTGACTGGGGGTCTGGCATCAACTGGAAGGCAAACATTCCCTGAGGGGTTCCAGAGGGCACAGGTTGGGCTGAGGGACCTCCTACCCCAGTGCATGAATCTTGTGCATCTGGCCCCGAGTATCTTAATAATTTTTAAAATTCTCAGGTGTTTGAGCTATCACTATCCTCTACTTCTGATGCAAATGACTTTCTTTTTTAAAAATATTGCTGCATAAATTATTCAAAAACAATCCTGGTGCCTTACATGCATTATTTAACTTCAAAGAGTTGTTAGGAGCTAAAATTTCCTTTTCAAATAACCTGTCCTAAAAATCAGCACCAGTTGCAGCCTTATGAGATCCAAAGATGTCTGAAAATTTAAGTGAGTTTAACACAACTAAATGGTAACAGTGGGTGGTTTAGAGGAGAGTGGAACCCCATTTGATGAGGCTAGTCTCCCCCCAAATATTTGACAGTATTGCCAGAGGCTTTAGGAACTGAACTACCCATATCTGTAGAAGGATTTGAGAAGAAGCATGACTTTAATTTACCTCTAAGGTGGGTATTCAGACATTTATAAAAATTGGTAAATTCAAGTGTGGCCATGCTGGTATTGAGTCTTACTAGTTTTCCAATTCTAAAATATTTCATAAGTCAAGAAGTCTGCCAGGCCTTCTGACAGAGTGGAGGAGGGAAAGGAGAGCCTTTAGATTTCCATTTCTGACTTCTATAATACCTTGACTCACAGAAATGGGTGGAAACGTGAATACATCTCCATCCTCCTAATTACTGAGAAGGGCCAAAAGGGGAAAGTGAAGATTTGACCAAGGCATAAAAATAATTTCCAAGAATAAATACCTGAAATTATATTATTTGTCAAGAATTAGACCTATTTTAGGTAGCTTCAAAGAGTAGAGCTAGGATCAAAGAGTGAAAATTAAAAGGAAACAAATCTGAGCCCTGTGAACATAAGCTTCTAAAAATATTGAGCATAATTCAGTTTCTTATATTTTTTTTCTGAAAATTTTCATCATTTTTACTATAGTTTACCTTTATGTGGCACCTTTATTAACCTCCTTGTGATTTCATGTTGCTTGATTTTCCAAGAAACTAATTTGTCAGCTCCAAAAAAGTTCAGTTTCTATAGCCAATGTAAATGAATTTTTAAAAAGTAAGGAGTATTTCTGGTTAAAACAAAGGTCTGATTAATTTTATGGTGGTTTTATAAGGAATATTGCATTAAATTATTTAAAGAATAATTATCTTATCCTATAATGAAGTATAAAACAATATGTATCACAAGATTCATGCATTTAATTGGTTTTCTCAGTAAATAATGATGCCCTTGGCAGACACCATCAACATAAAATATTTGTAAATCCAAAACCAGTGTCTCCAACTGGTCCCTGAGGGGGAAAAAAATATATAAATATCATAGCTGTCAACAGACAGCTTTTCTAAACATTGAATTATATTAGAGAGTTAGATATGCTTGCATCAATGTCTGTACAACTGCTCCATTCCAGAGACCTGAAAAGGAGTAAAATATTAGCAAATGACAAAAAAAAAAAAAAAGTATATAACTAGCAGATGGCATCCTTGATCTTCTCTCGTGATTAGGATGCAAATCCCTTACACTATGAGGGGAAATATAATATGAAACTGATTAATATCTGTTTACCTTAGGTGGAACTGTGCTTTCTTTCCAAGTTAATGTGCCATACAAGATTAAAAATCACACCCATCTCAATATGAGCCCGCAGGCCCTTGAGATTTGATCCAGTGAATTTTAGTGGGCCGCTTTCCTTTCTGTGATCTGAAAATGTTAACAGTAGCCTTCAAATGTACTTATCTTCATCCCTTATCTCTGTCCACCCAAGATGAGTCAGAGGGTATGAAAACTATTGTCTGATTTTCCACAGACTCTGAAAAAGATTCCCTGTTTGACAGACTTGTATTTCAGATTGTTGGCTCCATGGCACCACTGTTTCCAGGCACTAAACCAGAGAACCAGACTGTTCCAGTCCCACACAATCAGATACCAATTTGTGACCAGTCTTAGCCATGGTGACTAGTCAAGCAGAGCAAGTGCAAATAGCATTTAGGCCAGTGTTTTCTACATTTATCTGGATATAAACCATTTTGTCTCTCAGCATTTTAAAACCTCACAGAACTAATGCTTCATGAAAACATTTGAGCCCTGGACAGTTTTCTCAGTGGTTAGAGCATCAGCATGTGGAACAAAGGGTACCTGTTCAATTCCAGTCAAAGGCACTTACCTCAGTTGCTGGCCTCTCTCTCTCTCTCTCTCTCTCTCTCTCTCTCTCTCTCTCTCTCTCTCTCTCTCTCTCTCTCTCTCTCCTCTACTCTCTCTCAAAAAATAAGAAAAACAATAGCAAAAAAAAATCCTCAGGTAAGGATTTAAAAAAAAACAATTTCACAAACACTGACTTAGTCACATTCACACATTCATACATCACACACACACACACACACACACATGCACACATGCACACATCTCTAAACAGTACCAATGAACTAATATATGGGAGTACAATGACATTCCAGGGACACACAATCCTTCTAATAACAAATGCTAAATTGTAAAGACAAGTTAGAAAGTTGAAATAAATGTGTATCAACACTGAATAAAATATATTTGCCAGAATGGCTTAAAATATTCATACTCTGAGCCAGTAAATTGGAAAACTGCCTTGAGAAAAAAAAATACAAAACTCAGGCAAATGTTTATGTACACCCAATTTTTATTGTAGCATTATTTATAATCTCCCAAATACCAGAAGCAACATAAATATCCAACAATAGGAGAATCAAATAAATAAGAATATATACATATATTCAGAGTACTCCTAAGTGATTTAAAATTGTTTCCTAAAATATATATAAGTGGGGGAAGATGTTTATGATACAACCCAAAACTGTACAGAAAGTATAATCTAAATGTATAAGAGCAGAAACATACCAAAATGTTAAAATATTTCTTTCTAAAGAGTGCAACTATTCGATACTATGAATGTTATATGTACTGGTACCGACAAATGTTCCATAATTGACACATAATGCTCTTATTAGCGTGGAACAAAAATAAATTTTCATTCCTCATAAAGCTTTCAGTAACCTTCCTGGAGAAGCACTCTCTAGGTTTCTTATCTCATAGCTCGTTGCTTTTCTAATGACATTTCCTCAAAATGTAATTGGTAATTGTGAAAATGGGAGGCAAAAATGCTAAACAGACAGAAGGTGGCCTCCAAAAAAAGCACCTTTCTTTTACAGGGAGTTTTGATCCCCATGACAACTCTGAGGTAACTTGACCATTCAAGAGGAGAAACTCTGTCCTGAGAGCAGCTTAGGGCAAACCGAGTCTGTATCCCTTGGGATCTCTGGCTTCCTCTCACCTCCTTCCAGACATCAATCAAGCTCCAGATACACTTGGTGAAACTGAATCTAAAGCAGACCGTTATTAGTTTGTCCTGCCAGCTCTGAGCACGTTAGGCTCTCTGGGAATTAAGAGCCATGTGGTTGCTAGGCACTGCTGCTCTCACATGTGCAACTTCATTAACCGCAGGTTACACAAGGCCAGAAACCAAGCTCTGGAAAGAAGGAAAAGGCTTCCAAGTCACAATTTCTCTTCAGTCAGCCTGAAAAGTGTGTTTTTCTTTTTCCCTACACTGTGGGGTGGGGGACAGTTCTATGCAGCAATTTGGATAAATATTTATTTATAAATAGTACAGTGCAACAGTTAGCAAATGTATAGAAATCTCCCCCAATTACAACTATTTCTTCCATGCAGTCTTCCCAGGAACCATAATACAATTGTGTATATGTGTGTTTGAAATTAAGAAAAACATAGACAAAATCTCACTTTCTTTGGCTTTACCAGTTCCAACAAATATTCATTTCAAAAGCTATTTGTGGACATCACTGCCTACTAGGTGAACCAAGGAGACAGCAAAGAGACAGATGAGCCAAATTTCTCTTTTGGTAAAAAACAAAACAAAACTAAACTAAAGTATCCCCTTCCTCTGTACTTTTCTTCCATATATAAATTTTAGCAGATTACTGGTCTCATAAAAACTGACTAATGAATAATAAACAGAAAAGAATTATTTTAGGACCTACACCTAAAAGCTTCAGAAATGACTGAGAAATAGATGAATAACCCATGCAAAGATAAAGAGTTTAGACTAGTCATTCAATAAATTTAAAAAATGTTTTAAGTAATTTTAAAATAAAAACATAATATCTCTTTTATAATAAAAAATTGATCTGACAATGTTCAAAAATGGGAAAAGTGAGGGTCAAAAACAAGCATAAACATATCACACAAAATGAAAGAGAAATTATAAAGAAGATGGCATGTTAAAGGGATAAAGTGGTCGGATATAGACCAGTGTTCATAATGTAGAGAACAGAAGAAGAGGAACAGAGGAGAAAAATTTTTAAATATCATAGGAGAAAACATTATAAAAATTAAAACTAATTACTGAAATGGCTCACCAGGTACCTAGAGGTGGGGGATGGGGGTGGGGGTGGGTAGTTATCAAAATTAGGTTAGGTGCCTTAACAAATCTGACAAAAAATCTGGTGCAAAATGAGCAACATTAAGATATATTTAGAAAAAGTCACACAATTACAAAGATTAAAAAAACAAGGGATTCAGAAAGAAAAAGCCAGGCACATATACGTCTAAATGAGAAAATAGGGAAAAGTGTGAACTTGACAGTTCATTTCTTTACCTTTTATAGTACTATCAAAAGTGAAAATGTAATTAAATATTAGCAAAGAAATAAATGAGCTCACTAACTTTTCTTTTTGTTTTGCTTATTTATTTTATTTTATTATTTAATATTTTAAGAAAAATGATCTGAAGTATGATAATGTTACATGCAATAAACGTTAATATCTCAAGAAAAATGATTTTAAATATAATAATGTTACATGAAGTAAACACCAATTATTCAAGAAAAAAATGAACTTAAATATAATAATATTACATGCAATAAGCATTAATATTTCAAGAAAAATAGGATTTTAAGTATAATAATATTACCAAAACTGTACTAACAGTAAGATATCACAAAACTTGTAGGAAATATTTAAAACTTTTTCTTTAGCATTAAGCTTTTTAGGTGATATTTAAAGACCCAATCAATTTCTCTTTTCATAGCATTTGGCTTCAGATAAATCAGCAATTCATTGTTATTTCAGAGAATTGTACTTTTGTTAAATGTAATTAAAATAAAATTTAATGTTTAAAAATTGAATATATTATATAATCCACTTATTTTTCTAAAATTACCTTAAAAAATCTATCTACCTATACATATGGGTAGAAAGACATTTGAAATAATTATATCAAATTATGATTATTTCTTGGTTGTGAAATATGTGCATTTTGTTTTTTACTTTACTTTCTTCTTTTTAAAAATATTAAAAAAATTTTTTATTGATTATGGTCTCACATAATTGTCCTTATTCCCCCATTCCCATCCCAAACCCCTCCCTAGATATGTCCCCCTTTCCCCCCATTGTCCATGGCCACTGGCTAGGCCCATATGTATGCACACAAGTCCTTTGGTTGATCTCTTCCCCTTACCCCCATCCCACCTTACTTTCCCTCTGAGGTTTGAGAGTCTGATCACTGGTTCTCTTTCTCTGGGTCTGTTTGTGTTGTTCATTATTTCCTCTAGATGTGTGAGATCATGTGATCCAAGAAATACCCTTGTAAGAACCTAAACTGAGAAAAGCCATAATGGTTATGCTGAGAGGCAGATGAATCAGTCTGTAGTGTGTTCCTTTCTGGGCCAACAGTTCCTTTGCATCCCAATTTCAATGTCAAATAGTTCCTTATGTGTACATGCCAGCCATGATATTTCAGATCTGGTTGGTGGACAAATGGCGGAAATGCAGGTCCGCCTGTCTCTGGTTTGGTCCTGGGCATCCTTCAGCAACATGCAGCTGCTGTCTGCTGGTATGCTGAGGCGTCGTCAGCATCTTCCATCTCTGAATTGTGTCTCTTCTGTCTTCATGGCTGGAGCGCTTCTGTTACATAATTCCAGATGGTCTTGGAGTTGTTTTCTTTAGTATTTGTGTTTCTCCTTGCCTTTCTAAAAATATTTTTTTTATTGATTTCAGAGAGGAAGGGAGGGGGAAAGAGAGATTGAAACATCAATGACGAGAATCATTGATTGGCCACCTCCTGCATATCTCCTACTGGGGATTGAGCCCACAACCTAGGCATGTACCCAGATGGGGAATCAAAGTGTGATCTCTTGGTTCACAGGTCTATGCTCAACCACTGAAACACATCAGCCAAGCTACTTTACTTTCATCTTTATACTTTTATACACTGCTTGATTTTTAATGGAATATTTTTATGAAAGTAACAATTATGTATTAACAAATAAGAAAATAATTTAAATTCTTTTGCTAGAAAAAAACAATAATAATTTGCATGTATTTAATGTGGCCAATGGGAGGATCTTATAAATGTCTGCTGGAGAGGTGTCATGATCATAGGCAGTCACTGAGCTGAGGGCTCTGAGCAAAGACCATCACTCTATGAATGACATCAGATGAAAGACACACAGGAAATGCATGTGTATGTGCCCTACATGTGTCGATGCAAAGATTAAAAGTATTTGCCACATCAATGCTTTTTAATCACTCATTTATACAGTACTGTGAGGTATCCTGGATCATTTTTCTTTCTTTGGCTATTTTTATTCAAAACACCGAAGTTGCTCTAGAAATAGTCACACTTGGACATCAATCTATATATACTTATATTAGACTCAGAGCATATATTTAAAAATCACGGTGAATTGAGAGGAGTTTCGATGAGTGTCTTCAGTTTAAGGTTACATTATGGATGCTCAAATAGGCACTCTTTTCTTAATCTTTTAACAGTTTTTTTTGTTAAGACTGTCAATTCTAGCTAAGTCTAGGGGTAAGCCTCCTAAATGACCCTCCTACTTTTCATCTCTGACCTCTTCCCCAAACCACATCCCCATTAATCCTTCATGGTATTTATTATTTTACTAGAGGCCCAGTACACGGATTCATACACAGGTAGGGTTCCTCAGTCTGGCCTGTGGGGATCAGGCTTAAACTGACAGTCTGACATCCCCTGAGGGCTTCAGAGTGCAAGATGGCACTCTGCAAAGTTGCTGTGGCTCAGCAGCTCCTACACTGAGCATCTGCCCCCTGGTGGTCAGCGCACATCATAGCTACCAGATTGTCAACCAGTCGTCTGGTCACTTAGGCTTTTATATACAGACAGTACTTGGGTTATGTGGGACTCGACATACATCATTTCATGATTATGTTGCCATCTCCCATTTATTTACACACAAAAAAAGTCCTGTCATTTTGACAAATGCACATATGTGCTTTTTTAATTATTATTTATTTACCACAAGTAAAGGTCAGGAATTATCTTTTAAATTTTTTTACTGTTTCACTTCATTACTGCTGTGTACGTGCTCCATGTGTGTGATGTAGGTGCTTATGGAAGTGGATTCCCACTTACAGTGAAAATCAAGTTAAGTCGTGACACAGGAATGGATCTCTGACATAACTCGAGGACCTACTATATACAGATTATTATTTTTTATTAAATTTATTGAGGTGATTTTGGTTAATAAAATTATATAGGTTTCATGGGTATAATTCTATAATATATCATCTGTATATTGTATTGTGTGTTCATAGATGTCAAGTCTCCTTCCATCACCAGTTATGACTCATTTACTCTCTTCTACTTCCCCCCACCCTCCCTTTCCCTCTGGTAACCATACTGTTGTCTGTGTCTAAGTAATTTGGTTGTTTTTTGCTTAGTCCATTCACCTTTTTCACCAGTCACCCAGCCTCTCTTCCCTCTGTAAATTCTTATTTTTAAATAGTTATATATTTTTTATTGATTTCAGAGAGGAAGGGAGAGGGAGAAAGAGATAGAAATATTAATGATGAGAGAATCATTGATCTGCTGCCTCATGCATACCCCCTAATGGGGATCAAGACTGCAATCCCCGCATGTGCCCCTGACCTGAATTGAACCCAGGATCCTTTAGTCCACAGGCCAATGCTCCATCCACCCAGCCAAACCAGCCAGGGTATATAAATTCTTTAATAATCACCCATCTCCTTTCCTATAAAATCAAAGGCCATTATGTCATTGTAAGTCCATTTTGACCTGACCTCTGCCTCCCTTTATAAATAAGCTTTAGAGAGAAAAATGTCTCCCTACTCCAAGTTTTCTCAAGGAGGGATTTTTTTCCTAAACACAAGACTCGTATTTCTCCACCTTTTATTCAAACCAACCTGAGGAGGCAGAGATCTGATTGGTAAACTCAGGAAAAACAAACTAGAATATCCAGTGTCATCCTTCTCTCTCTAGTCAGTGAGATGCACATGGGGAGCATGATTTCTGCTCCTCCACTGAGTCTGTCTGCCTTGCTCCTTTGCTTCTTTGATTGGGTCCGGAAATCCAATCTGTCTGGGCTTCAGAATTATGAACTCATTTATTTGGCTATTAAATCAAAGCCATTTGCTCAACCAAACTTCTATCACTGAAAAAATAAATAAATACTATGCCTTCATTTGCTACTTTTATATCTTTTTATTTCTCAACTTTTTCAGAATTCTGGTTGGGGGAAAGGGTACTATTTACTGAACACCTTCCCCGGAAGATCCCAACATTTCATTGAAGGATTGCACTTGCCAAATATTGTGTTGATGAGTGTTGAATGTGAGTTATGTCATCACAAAGCTCCACAATCTCTGCTACTTAGCACTTGGCTCCTCAGCCCCCCTCATCACCCCACACACTCAACCTCCATTTTGTCTCAACTGAGCTTAGTGTGGAAGGGAAGATTCCCTCCTCAGATGTATAAAATAAAGATAGAAATTTAAAGATGATCAAGAGACTGAACTGTTAAAGTGCTTCACATATGCTGACTTTCCTATAAAATGTAAATTCAAACAACCTTTAGTTATCATTCACATCTTCTTGAATCGTATTCTCATATGTGAGAGATGTTATAATGCAAATGGTCATTGATTACTCTGAGCTCATGTTTCTAGTTTGGTGATTAAGGGTTAGTTGACAGGAAGCTGTTTTCCTCACTATAGCTGAGTTACTCTGGGAAACCTTGAATCCAGAGTTTCTGCTTGGGGATAAAAGAGCACTTGAATCTTTTGCTTTTTCTCTAGTGCATGCTTTTTGGCCCTCAGTAAAAATGAGTTATATATTCCACCATGAAAAAATTCCACTAAGCTTTGGACCCATGGTAAGATAACATTATATATTTCTTTTGAACTGTCTTTTTGCAAAGGACAAAATCTTTCCCTGAACAAAATAAATAAGTATACTTATCAAAAGAGTGAGAAAGTAGGATTCCTAAGAAGAGAGTTTCCTAAAATGATTTACCTATTATTTGTTATTTTTTAAGGTATATTGGAGATATATTAAAGGGAGATGCTATGTTGGCATAATCTATTTAATACTAATTGTCCAATTTTCTTATTATTCTTTGTTCCCATAAAATAAATATCATTGTATCATTATATGGTCAGTGCCTGAGATTTAGTACATGGTGGGAGTTTTCCAAAATCTCACAAAATACCATATTGCTGTCCTATCTGATTCTTAATCCTATTATTTCTTCTAGTGTCCTATTTCTAATACAGAGTTGGTTCCCCTCCTCAAAAAAAAATAAATAAATAACTCCGATTAGCTCTTGGAAACAAAACGTTATTAATTAGTATATCTATAAAGCAATAAATATAAATTCAGGTAGAAATAAAGTTAAAGAACTTTTTGCAACTTTCACATTTTTAAATATATTCTTACTGATTTTTGAGAAAAGAAGGGAGAGGGATAGAGAGATAGAAACATTGATAAGAGAGAAACATCGATTGACTGTCTCAGTCTCCAGCACTCCCCCTACTGGGAATCAATCCCATAAACCAGGCACGTACCCTAACCAGATATGGAATAGTGACCTTTTGGTTCATGGCCTGATGCTCAACCACAGAGCCACATCAGCTAGGCACATCTTTCACATTTTTGAAGCAATACTGTGTATTAAAGTAAATTATAAATAAATTAAAAATAAAAACTACATTTTACATAAAATATTAAAACTTGTATTCATATTTTTAAAATCTTATATAAGTACTAGAGTTTAATATTTTATTTCTTATCATTGTACACACCCAAATAAAAGAGGTATATTTAATGACTCTATTAAAGTGTATCACAAACTTGAAATGTAGGATTCTTATTTCATTAATTATTTAAAAATATTAGAGACAAAATTAATAGGTGTAACAGCCAGCCAAGTAACTTCTAATTTGTAATAAATGAGACAAACATCTTCCAAGGAAATATAGTTTCAAAATCAAATCAATATCTCATTTCAGTTAAATTTTTTTCATTAAATATGAAATTAGTAGTGAGTGTCAGTCAGCATGCCAATATTCAATTTAATCTGAAAGTGCTGTTTTCTGAAACTGAATCTTTGTCAGTAGCAGCTGAATGGACTGGGAACTTTCTATTAGGTTAGCCATCAACTCAGGGATTAAAGAGATCATTTATTTATTCCAAAAGAAATCATATCTCTCCAGTGAGAATAGATTTTATTAACCAGCATCTGACAAGAGTAATCAGATACATCTAAGAAGTTAAATATAAAACTTAAACTTAGTGTTTAAACATAAGCACTTTTTGCAGAAATGTGCTTCTATGATAGACAGAAATAAAAGCTCTGAAAAATGACCAACCTATTACCTAAATCACCTCAATAGATGGCCTGGACTTTTCAGGAAAAGTGCAATTGCACAACCATCAGTCTCTCAATGTGGCTCAATAAGCCTCAAGTAGACCACATCTGAAACTAAGCAAATCTATGACATTTAGATCAGCATTATATTCACTTTAGGCTATGTAAAAAAAATGATTGATGATGATCATGCCAACTTTTAACCTCTTTGATATACTGTAGACTATAATTCACATAAAACAATGTATGATATATTAAAACAGCACATCTAAATGGTGGATCTAAATTCCTGAGGTTGGTCTGAAAAACATGAGGTTTCTTTTCATTTCTTTTTATTACTAAGCTAATGTCAATCTTCCTGAGTTTCAGGTTTATTTTTTGCTAAAATGTTGCTAAATAAAGAGCAATTCGGGAAGATCATATTTTTCAAACTTTTTGAGTTTTATAGAAAAATACTTCTATAAAAATCCCAAGCAACAGTATTACTATTCATAATGTACCCAAACACAAGAGAAATAATATTCACTAAAAATAAAAGGAACTTATCTAAATTTGATAACAGAAAATGGTTTTTAATGGATTATCTGATAATCTCATGAATGATTCTGAGTATACTGTAGCAAATACTCCACAATGACAAAAGTTAAAACATAATAATATCCTATCTAATAAAGATGGAATATGCTAATTTACCCTCATGCTGTCACAAATATAGCAGCACCCACAACCAATAAGGAGGAAATATGCTAATTAACTGCTCTGCCTTCAAAGATGATGGTGCCCACAGCCACAAGATGGTAGCGCCCAGGCCCCTGAGCCCCATAGTTGCCAAGGGCAGGCCAGAGGCACAGACAAGCCTGGAATGGTGGCTGCCCAGCCACCCAGGGCCACCTGAGGCTCAGGTAATCAGGGCCATCTGAGGCTTATGTTGCCGGCAGTGGCAGCAGCAAAGATATGATGGGGTATCGCCTTCCCCTGATCGCCAGGTTGCCTCCCACCCCTGAGGGCTCCTGGAATGAAGAGAGGGCAGGCCAGGCTGAGGGACTGCCCCTCCACTGCATGAATTTTTATGCACCAGGCCTCTAGTATTCTTATAAGTAATATTTATTTTACTTAGTTTCACAAGTTCAGCTGAACCTCTGTCACTTAAGTGTAAGATACAAGTGTATGTATCTTTATGATATGCTAGTAAAGCATTTTAATTCTCCAAATTATTCACTCAAACAACAACTTTTATTATTGGGCACCTGTTGTGTGCCACGCAATGCCCTGTTATCCATAGGTTGTGATGTAAAAGATGACACATAATCAAGGCCAGTACATAATTTGTGGGTGCAGTGCAAACTGAAAAACATTAAATCCTTTGTACAAAATTTATCAAGAATTTTAAGAGTACTAACCAAGGGTAGGGCAAGTGCACAGCCCGCCTGCCCAGGAAGCTAGCTCTTTATGTGATTTCAGCACTGGGCCTTCTTTACTCTTTTCAATGTGAAAAAAAGAAAAAAGATTAACGTGCATTTAGAATGCTTTAGGAATTATAGAATAATAGGATGGTACAACCAAACTCTCCACTGACAGTGTGTATGTTTGTATTTTATTTTTACATATTTCTTTATTTATTGAATTCAAAAGCACAAGTTTCCAGGAAGAGCCTGTAATGCATTTGCATAATATTGTTGCTCAGATATTTCATTTTTCTGGTTACAGAACTGAATACATCAGAAATTAAGAAGTCCAAGTGGTAGTCTCTGGAATTTGAGTCTAGGTTAAAATAATATCTTTTTCAGGCATGAAGAACTACATAATTAAGCAGCCTGCCTACAAGACCTATAAAGTCAAGTATAGAACTACTGCTAACTATAAGCACAGCAGAGGAATAAACAAATCAGAGCTAGAATAAGATTAACATAAACCACATACAATTGGTTCAACGATCACTTAATTGAGAGCCTTCAGTGTACCAGATACTCTTCAGTGTACTAGTGTACTCCAGGGTCAGGAGTACAATGGTGATGGAAACAAAGGTCATGTCCTCATAGAGCTCACATACTCCCAACTGAAGGCACAAAAGATAATCAGAGTTGACACCCATTTGTGAATGTGTAATGTTTCTTACAACTTATTGTAAAAGAGTTTTCTCTTGATAATATCTTTAGTTTCTATTTATTTATTCACTTATTCATTTGACAAAAAAAATTTTTACCAAATAGCTTTTAAGATCTAGGCACCATGCTGGGATTTAGAGTTGAATCTATAATTATACAGTCACAGTTGTTGTAAAATGTGTCATTAATCTAAGAAGTCACTGATTGCAACCTGGGCTTATCTCACTAATCTATTCTCTATGCCATCTAATGGTCCAGTTGTCAAATATATGGCATCTATACCACTATTCTTCTCTCTTTCACCCAAGAGCAAAGTCACTAGTGGATTGGGGCTTTTTTCCCCACTAAATTTAAACATAACCTAAAAGTTCTTTTAAGGTTAACCCTTCAGCTTTCCAAAATCAATCTTATATTTGGTTAATGAGATGAAACCTATTTGCTATTTTTGGTTGAGCCTGGTTTTCAAAACCCAAAGTTGATTTCTGAAGAGTAAGCTTAATATTAGGAAGAATGGTAAATCTACTAACAAACTGTATTGCTCAAGATAAATGAACAGCTCCAAAATATCTTTAGTCTAACACCATAAAATTAATTTTTCATCCACTTTAAAGTCCTAAGCAGAATGTAAGAGGGCATGCAGGGCTCTCCTCCCTGCATTTACTTGCAGAACCTTCAAGAGGCATGTAAATGGGGTAAGAAAGAGTGTGAAGAATGGTAAGAGAACCGTATGTGTCAGGCCTTGAAGTGGCATATTTTGTTTTTGCCCCAATTCCCACATTCTGTTGGTCAGAACTTACTCATATAAACATGCTCCCCAAATGCAAGGAATTCTGGGAAGTGTACCAGTAGTTTAGTCTGTGCCTAGTACAGAAATGAAACAGGGTATACACATTATATCTGTACTACATCAGCATCAAACAAGATGAGATGGTAATGCATTTCATCAAATAAACTTAATTTACTAACAATAAATACAATTATCTGCTTATAGTACTCTGCCATTTAACATTAATACTTTGATTTTGGTGTTAATGACTGGTACCTCTAAATACCACTAAATTTGTAAGACTTATTGTTGTTATGAAAACCCTTTTATTATTTGGACCAATAATTACTATTAGAGAACTTTTGTTTTCAGTTTTAGTACAATTATGATGATTTTAGTACACTTCTATTTTTTAAAATTTTTCTTTATGAGCCCATTGAAGTTTGGAACCCTAAGGAAGTCTACATTCTGAGGAAGCCGTATCCTTTCCTGGTCAACTTGAGCCTCCAAATTCAATTAGGACTGGGAATCTGGTCTGATATTCTATCTCTGAGTCTAGTTAGGCCTGTCAACCAGTAACATACTTCTTGGAAGTTCCCAAAATATTGTTTCTTAATTTTCTCAAAAATCACACAAAATTTTTCAGAACCACCAAGATGGTATCTAATGAGAGTGAACTCAAGGATAAGATGGTCCCTGTGTGTTTACTTTACAGTATTCTGAGGAAAATGAAAAGGCCTACATCTATTAAAAACAAGATACAACATCAATAAAAACTCAGCTTTTAATATTCCATATGAAATAAGAAATTTTCAAGCTGGACAGAATCCCAGAGATGATAGAGTGTGTTGATGTACATTCTGAAAACCACAGGCCACATTTGGCCTTTCTGAATCTTTGGTGTGGCTCAGGAATGGGGCTTAGAGAAGGCCAAATTATGCTTACTGTTTTCCAGCCCTTAGAAATCACTTGTTTATTAATGTTTTGTGGTTTTACTCCTCGGGTCTAGCTATTAGGACAGAATAAGTTTATTGTATTTACTGAGCAAGCAACATAAGAAATTATCTGCTCAATGTGGAGTACAGAAAGGAAAAACAGCAGGTGGCAATGTGTGTGTGACAGGCTGTTTTCTAAATAAAACATTAACTACTTCCATGGCCACTGCCAAGAAGAGAAAAGTGACTGATGAAAATCATATGTTCCAACATAAGGAGCCTGGGGAATAATATTTTTTAGATTAAAAACACTGATTTTTTTTTCTCATTAACAATGGGAAAATCTGATTTTGAAGAATACAATATCAAGAGTCCCTAGATGATGAACCACATTTTCAATTAAGTGGTTTAGAAGGCTGGCAGGAAGGCAAAATAAACAAATTTCAAAAACAAATTTAATTCTGTTTCAACATTCCTTCATGACAGTGCTTTATTGTATTTCCTAAAATTTAATTCAAAAAATGAAAAATTTTATTCACAAATAATTAATAAAAGAAAGCAAACAAATAACTGCAAATATTTCCTTTCCTGACATAATACATAATTTATGATATCTGTATTTTATTTGTTTCAAAGGATAACTCTTCTTGATGTGAAATTCATACAATATATTGTGCTCACAACTAATCTAATCCAATGACTCCATCATAAGAGAGAGAAAATGGATATCTGGAGGTGGAGAAGACTTTCACAAAGCCACAAAATGGGCTTATACAACTGAAACTACACATCTCCTGAATGTGAATTCATAGTTTTTGCCACTGAAATAATAACCTCAAATGATATTGTTAGTGTTGTTTTGTATCTGTACAGAGCAGGTGATGGCTGCTATTCTAATCTGTACATTATTTACATTGTTACATTTTAAATATAAACTATAAATCCAAGCATAAAAAATAAAATGAATACCAACTCAGTAAATCTTCTCTACTAGTGTTTTAAATATGATTGTCTAGACACCTCTGAATATATGGAATAAGTAATTTTAACACAAGAAGAGTGGGATGATCGTGGGGTTTAATAGCAAAGAAGAGGATAGCTTAGCTCCTTCTCAAAATTCAGAGATCTGAAATTTTACTTTAAGAAGTTTGCATGACGAGACTCAATATAAATAGTAATAAGCTATAATTAGGTATATAGGGAGGAAACCTATCTAACAGTTCCTAAATTAGGGAAACTAATACTAGTTTTAAAAAAATCACTTCTGTAGCACAGAAGTTAATTATCAGTCAAGTACACAACACAGTTTTAGGGATAAAATTTTGTAGAATGCAATAATAGTAAAGAATTCCCTCTGGCATAGGAGCAACTAATGAAAAATGAAAAAAACTAAATTTAGTTTGAGAAAAACTTGTATGGCATTCAAATTTATTTCCTTTGTTTATAAAACATGCTCCTTCCCTTTAAGAGAAAATCCTTGGGCAATTCATGGTCTAGTTGGGAGGGAAAGAGAAAATATCTGTTAATTATATATCTGATTAAAGGCTTCTATCTTGAATATATAAAGAACTCTTAAAACCTAATATTAATAAGAAAACAATCTTAATTGATTAAAGCGAGAGTTTGGACAAGCACTTCACCCAGAAACAGATACAAATGGCAAATACTTAATGAAAGGATTTTCATTATCATACATCATTAGGTAAATGCAAATTAAAACATAATGAGATTCTATGCATCTATTAAAAATGTCAAAATTAAAATACTGACCATACCTAAGGGTAGCAAGATGTGGTGCTAATAGAACTGTCATAGGCTGTTGGAGGGAATATAAAATAGGATAATTACTTTGAAAAACAGTTTTGCAGTCTCTTAAAAAATTAGAAAAAATGGTGACCAAATAGGTAGATGTGTCCTGTACCTTGTCTGGGAACAGATAAAAGGAAGAACTAAATTGAATAACATCCACCCAGAATTGGTGTATTAGACAAAGCTGATGAGACAATTCACAGCTGGAAAGGGCAGAGGACACCTGGTGAAGGGTGGAATCAGGGATCTGGGCTGGAGAGAGATGTGCCAACATTATCTGACTGTGGAAAACAGGCAAAACATCCAACTGTAGCTGAAGCCGGTTTGGCTCAGTGGTAGAGCGTCGGTCTGCAGACTGAAAGGTCCCGGGTTCAATTCTGGTCAGGGGCATGTACCTGGGTTGTGGGCACATCCCCAGTAGGGGGTGTGCAAGAGGCAGCTGGTTGATGTTTCTCTCTCATTGACATTTCTAGCTCTCTATCTCTCTCCTTCCTCTCTGTAAAAAATCAATAAAATATATATATTTTTTAAATCCAACTGTGGAAAGGAAGTCCACAGAGATGCTGGCAGCTGGGGAATCTAGGTCTAAGTCCACAGCCATGAGAGGCTGTGCCCAGAAAGGTGATCTGAAGAGCTGCCCAAGCCACATAGTGTCATGAGGAGAGAAACTCACAGTTTCATGGTTGTTTTGCCTCTGTTTTCTTTGCTTTTATTTGTTAAGCCCAGTTCATAGGACCTTTCAA
Organism: Pipistrellus kuhlii; assembly: GCF_014108245.1. Classification (NCBI taxonomy): domain Eukaryota; kingdom Metazoa; phylum Chordata; class Mammalia; order Chiroptera; family Vespertilionidae; genus Pipistrellus; species Pipistrellus kuhlii. Next base: position 147,927,134 of record NW_023425404.1, read on the forward strand.
TTACAAATACTCACTTGAGGCTGTGGTGTAGGTAGTGGTGCAGATTTGTAGAGTCTGGGCAGAGGCTTAGGGACAAAGAGCTAGAAACATCAATGAGAGAGAAACATTGACCAGCTGCCCCCTGCACACCCCCTACATGGTATGTGTTGGCAACCAAGAGATATGCCCTTGACCTGAATTGAATCTGGGACCTTTCAGTCCGCAGGCCGATGCTCTATCTACTGAGCCAAACCAGTTTGGCCTCAATTAACATTTGACTAAGGATGCAAAAGCATCAATGGAGTTAAGACAGTCTCTTCAATTAATGGCACTGGGAAAATTTGACAGATACATGAAAAAAATAGAAACTAAATCACCAATTTACACTATACACAAAAATAAATTCAAAATGGATAAAGGACTTAAATATAAGACAGAAAACCATAAAAATCTTAGAAGTATCCATAGACAGCAAAATATCAGATATATGTCATAGCAATATATTTACTAATACAGCTCCTAGAACAATGGAAACTAAAGAGAAAATAAACAAATGGGACTACATCAAAATATAAAGCTTCTCCACAGCAAAAGAAACCATCAACAAAATAACAAGAGAGCATACTGCATTGGAGATCATATTTGCCAATGTTATCTCTGATAAGTAATCTCCAAAATTTACAGGGAACTCTTACAACTTAACAAAAGAAAAATAAACAATCCAATCCAAAAAAAAAAAAAAAATGGGCAAAGGACCTAAATAGACACTTTTCAAAAGAGCCTTCAGAAAACCACGAGACGTATGAAAACATGCTCAAAGTCACTAATCATCTAAGAGATGCAAATCAAAACAACAATGAGGTACCATCTTACACCTGTCAGAATGGCTACCACCAATAAATTGACAAACAAGTGCTGGTGAAGATGCAGAGAAAAAGCAACTTTCTTGCACTGCTGGTGGGAATGCAGACTGGTGCAGCCACTGTGGAAGACAGTATGATGTTTCCTCAAAAAATTAAAAATGGAACTGCCTTTTGACCCAGTAATACCACTTCTAGGAATATATCCCAAGAAATCAGAAACACCAGTGGAAAAGGATATATACACCCCTATGTTCATAGCAGCACAATTTTCAATAGCTAAGATTTAGACACAACCTAAGTGCCTATCAGCAGATGAGTGGATCAGAAAACTGTGGTATATCTACACAATGGAATATTATACTGCTGTAAAAAAAAGAAAAAGAAAAAAGAAACTCTTACCATTTTCAAAAGCACGGATGACCTGAAGATCATTACGCTAAGTGAAATAAGCCTGTCAGAGAAAGATAAATATCACAGGATCTCACTTATTTGTGAAATACAAAGGATAAGATAAACTGATAAACAAAAATAGATCTAGAGACACAGAAGCATTGAACAGACCATCCAATCTCAGAGGGAAGGAAGGGTAGGGTTAAGAGTTCAACCAAAGTTCTTATATGCATGCTTATAAGCATAACTCATGGACACAGATAGTAGTGAGGTGAGGGCATGTGCTGGTGGGTGGGAACGGTCGGGGAGAGATTCATAAATGGAAAAAGGAGACTCATGTAATACTTAAAACAATGAAAGACTTTAAATTGAAAATAAATAAGTACACACCTACAATATGACTCACTCATACTACTCCTAGGCATTTATTTTAGCCAAGAGAAATGAAAGAAGACATCTGCACAACAGCAAGAAAAGGACATGAACTACTAATACATGTCAGATATATGTCATAGCAATATCTTTACTAATACAGCACCTAGAACAATGGAAACTAAAGAGAAAATAAAAAAATGGGACTACATCAAAATATAAAGCTTCTCCACAGCAAAAGAAAACATCAACAAAACAAAGCAATATAGATGAATCTCAAAATATTACGCTGAGTGAAAAAAGCCAGATGAAAAGAATATATACTGTACAATTCCATTTATGAATACATCTTGGAAATAGCAGCTAGTTTATATTGCCAGAGAACATATTAGAGACTGATTACATGCTGGTGAAGGCAGGAGAGAGGGATTACCAAGGGGCACTAGGAAACTTTTGGCAATGATAGATACCAGTATGATCACTATATTGATTCTGGTGATGGGTTCACTTTTATACTTATTTTGAAATGTAATCAAAGTGTGCACTTTAATTATGTGGAGTTTGTTGCATGCCAATTACACCTCAATAAAGCTGTTTAATAAAATGAGAATTTATAGCAGGACTGAAACAACTTACAGAGGCACAGGAGAGACAGACTCCTGCCACCCGGAGAACCTACATACAGTAATATTTTCTCCATGAGATAGAGGCCCTCAATCATTGTACATACATGACAAGTATGTAAGAAAACACATGAAATTTTCTTTGAGGACCATCTAGCTGCCAGAAAGGTAATATAATGCTGGGATAAGCATACTGAGCCATCATTAAGTACAAAGATTTATTATTTTTTTTCTCATGTTAGCTCAGTGGAAATGAAACACATGCTACTGGATCTGGCCTGTCACTCATTCTGCTGCTATTATGGGAGTTCTCAGCTGAGGCCACAGAGGGCAAAGATGCCAACAATTTACATATCATATTAAGCATGTGATGACAGAATTGCTGGGCATCTCTAATTTTTCATTCCACATGTACCCAAAAGGTGCAAGACAGAAAGGGAAAGCGCATTTTATGTGATGCATGGGGAAATATACATTATGGAGCATTTCAGAAATTCCCTTCTTTAATATAATAAATACATAACCAAGTTGGTCCGAAGGTTGTGGGTTATTGTTAAGCTGGTTAATAAATACATAACCAGAGAAAGACTTAAAAACTGTAATGGTATAAGCTCTGGGGAATAGAAACAAGAGAATAGAGAGGGGGAAAAAAGGTTTACTCTTTGGTATGGCTTTTTAAAAAAATATATATTTTTATTGATTTTTGGAGAGAGAGAAAGGGAGAAGGAGAGGGAGACATTAATCAGCTGCCCCTACCAGCAACTGAGCCCAAAACCCAAGAATGTGCCCTGAGAGGGAATTGAACTAGTAACCTTTCAGTGTCTGGAATGACAATGTCCAACCAACTGAGCCACACTGGCCAGGGCTGGAATGGCTATTTATATGCTTGGAAGTTGTCATGAGCACAAGTTACAATTTCAAGAGAAAAATAAATAATAATTTTTAAATGAAGCCCAGTCTGCTACTGGGATTACCTGTGTTGGGTCAATCCTAAGAAATGAGTCGGGTACGAGGGCTTTCCTCTTTAGATCAAAACAGTACTCATTTTATAATTTTTATTTTTATTATTTTTAAATTTTACTACTTTTTCTACAAACTCTATTTCACATATTAAATTGGTGAACTACTTGCAGAGATAATTGGGGGATGGTGGCTGGTAACCTAGTAATTACAAATGAGGGACGATATATAAATTATTAGTGTTTAATCTGACCCACCACCCTGGCTACAACAGCTATGGAAACATGGGTTGACCCAATAGGTTGTTTTTCATCTTTAATTTGAGGGCTATCTTTATCATTTTATATAGTTGGAGCTAATTTACATTCACTTGGCATCTTCTGAAAATATTCATCATCTACAGCATTAATGTTAACTTCTTTCAACAGAGAAATAAAATGTGCAGTTATCCATCCTCAGCCATGTCATTGAAAAATATTTTTCTCTGTCATTTAGTCACTTTGCATTCTATTAGAAAAGCTACCAAAATGTTAGCAGGCACCCATTATCAGATTAAATGCTTCTGACTTTCAATATTTCATATGTATCAACTGAAGAATGGTATAAATGTTCTCCCTATATTATCTCTTGATAAATTCTATTAGGGAAAAAAACATTGCTTATGTTCAAGAAAATCTAATTAGAGACTTTATTTTTGGGCGAGCGCCCACAGGAAAAGCAGCATCTGTGCTTACTTTCTAAAAAAAAAAAAAAGGAAGAAAGAAAGAAAGGAAGGAGAAATGAAAAGAACATAAAATGTGTTAACTATTCTTTACAAACCTGCATAAATCTGGTTATACATGACTAGAGGCATGGTGCACAGATTCATGAACATTGAAAGGAAATTAATTAGAAGGTGGCCAGCAGGGTGGGACTGGATGAGATGGACCAGACATGCCCTGGAGCAAACTTCCCACTGTTCCTCCCCAGTTGGCCATACTTGGGGCGGTGCCAGGGCTTGAAGGGCATCTGCAGAGTGAGCGGGGTTCCTCCGATAGGTGTGGTCACTTGTCTTGGCCTGTTGGGACTGGGCCAAAACTGGCAGTCTGCTATCCCCCAAGGGGTCCCAAAGTAAGAGGGGGAACTCTACAAAGTTGCTGTCACTCAGCAGCTCCTGCATTGTCTGCCCCCTGCTGATCATTGTGTGTCATAGCTACCGGTAGAAGCATCTGCCCCTTGGAGGTCATTGTGCATCATAGCTACTGGTCAGATGGTCTAATGATCAGACAGTTGCTTAGGTTTTATATATATATATATATATATATATATATATATATATATATATATATATATATATAATAGCATAATCTCTTTTACAGTACCTGTATATTCATTTTAACAATAATGCATTTTTAATAAAAACATATTACCTTTCTTTACAAGATCATCAAAAGGAACCTTAGTATAAAATTAAATTGTTCAACCTTGCTGATTTGTCTCAGTGGATAGAGCACTGGCAGACTGATGGGTCCTGGGTTCGAGTCTGGTCAAGGGCACAAGTTACAGTTACCTTGATTGCAGGCTCAATCCCTGGCCCCTTTTGGGGCCTGTGCAGGAGGCAACCAATTGATGTGTCTTTCTCACATTCATATTTCTCTCTGTCTCTTCCTCTCCCTACCACTCTTTCTAAATATCATTGGGAAAATATCCTCGGATGAGTAACAACAACAACAACAACAAAAAACTAAATTGGTCAATGGCTATAGTTCCAAGAACAATTTTTGCACCAAATCTATTACCAATTATTCTTACACATACTTGGTTTCAAATTCAGACTTCATCACTGATTTACTGCAATTTTTAACAAGAAACATAACCTCTATGGTGCTCGATTTTTTATCTATAAAATGGGGACAGTGATCCATGCACCATAGGCTTGTTGTAATGTTTAAATTAGATTATATATGTAAAAACTTGGAATATGGTAGAAATCCAACAAATGTTCTCACCAGTACCCTTGGAATTATAAGCAGTAGATCTAAATCAGCCAAATGTTTTTAAAAGGAAAAAAATTGAAGTCTCTTTCTATTAATGGTTTAATCATACCAAATAAATTTGGTTTAGTGGCTTATTATTATATCATACATGTATATTTATAATATTTTTGTAGTCAGTAACTTGGATCTTATACATTCTATTATTGAAAAAATAGTTTCAGAACACCAACCTTAAAAATAAATTTTTACCTAAGGGGTAATAGTTCATTTTGACAACATAATGTGACTATATATGTGTAAAAACATTTTTAAGTTATGTTATGGCTTCAATACTGTAAAGTGTCTAAGATCCAGGAAACCATTTACAATCATTTGTGCTCACTGAGACAGTATAGAAAAAAAAAATTTCAGCGTTAGGCTGAATAGAATCCTAATCACACACAGATTTAGTACTCTGGTGAAAAAAAGATCCAAAGTAATTAACTGGCAACCAGAAAAAACTCCTTCAAAAAGGTTTTCTCCAACCAATACTACTAAGACATAACCAATCATTTAAAAAACATACTATAACTATTTGACATACACAAAGAAGCATGGATATTTAACAGCCTTAAACAATTATAATCATACCATCCATCATTCAACAAACTTTTATTAAGTGTTTACCAGGTACCATTCTTTGGAGATCCTAGATTAAAAGGCATGCCATTTCCCCCCAAAAGAATCCAGTTTTTAGTAGCTGAAGCTGTCAGACATGTAAACAGATAACACATGGTGTGATAACACAGGTACTAGAGAGCAGTGTAAGAGTGGCACCTGGCCCTGAGCACAGGTGTGAGGAAATCCTTAGGGACAAGACAGCCCTTGAACTGTGTCCAAAAGGGTGAATAGGAGTTAGCAAAGCCCAGAGGCAAGGAAGGAACCATCAAGGCAGACACCCCCAGGGCCCTGTCTAAACGAAGGGCTGGCTTTTAGATGAAATGCTAATAAACTATTTGAAAATCTGCCTTGTTGATATTAGTATGAAAGCCTTAAAATGAAGCACAATTTCTTTGGAATCTGAGAAGCTATTTTATTGCCATCTTAAAGTTATAAATATGACCTGCCTTAATACTGACTGAAAATGTCACCCCATGCAATTCCATCTTTATTAATCCAAAATTCTCAGGCAGCATGTTTCAATAAGCTGTATCAGCAACCACCAACAACCAATATAGGCAAGCAGAATTATAAGATTTGCTTCACAAAGAGAAAGCAGGGAATGTGTTAACTAAAGAAAGAGTATGCATCCAAATTACTAAGAACCTCACAGCTGTCAGATCACTACTAAGAAATGAAGAGCCTGTTGAAATGTAAACCACAAGAGAAGAGAATTAACAAGTGGTAAAAAAGCAAAAGAATATTCCTGAAAAAGATTCCAAAAATAAATCAGTTGGAATTGCTTATTCAAAAGAATGATATTTCCTGCAACATAGAAAGTTCCCATGTTAAAACAAAGGCCCAATTTTGTACTTGCTGTTTTTTCCATTCACTAACATGGACTTTCTATATTTTATGTACTGAACATATTTTAGACTCAAAGCATCAAACCTCATAAGTGGCCAAATCAATCCAGGTATTTCAACATGCCAGAGGCATAGACATCATGTTTATTATATGAAGAAGCATATTATTAGAGTAAAATATTATGTATTTCCACACCTCTAAGAAATTATCACTGAAACTTACAAAATTCAATCTAAAAAAAAAATGTATGTTGATGTGCATTACTTGCAATTACCAATGAAGATTGGGAGAGTCCCCTTTGCCTAAAAATCTCTCATTAAAAAGCACATTTTCTTTTAGTCAAAGAGATCCTGCAATTATCTTATTATCTATATCTATATCTGTATCTATATCTATATCTATCTGTATATATTATGTGTGTGTGTGTGTGTGTGTGTGTGTGTGTGTGTGTGTGTGTATATATATATATATATATATCTAAGTGACTGTCACAACTGAAACAATCAAACAACCAAACAGGCTGCTTGGGGTGACCAGGCCAGCAGGGATTTAGTGAGGGATGACCAAATGACTGAGCACCAGGCTGTGTGGGGGGACTAGGCCAGCAAGGGGTGGGGGGCAGTTAGGAGTGACCAGGTTGGCAGAGGGGGGTAGTGAGGGGCTATCAGTCTGGCATGGTGGCAGCCAGAGACAAACAGGCTGACAGGGGTGGGCACTTGAGGGTGACCATGCCATGATGGGGGACAGTTAGGGTGATCAGGGAGGCAGGCAGGTGATCAGTTAGGAGCCAGTGGTCCAGGATTGTGAGAGGGATGTCCTGGGATCGGGCCTAAACTCCCAGTCGAACATTCCCCAAGGGGTCCAGGATTAGAGATGGTGCACGCTGGGCTGAGGGGACCCCCCCCCACCCCCAGTGCACAAATTTTGTGCACTGAGCCTCTAGTATTTTATAATGCATATTCTCAGCACGTTTTGTTATGTCAAATTTGTATATTTTTCTTCAATATAAGTACATTCATCATTTGCCACCATGCAGGAAAATATTTAAGCATACTATCTAAAATTACTTTAAGTTTATCCTCCATATGTTTTCATATTAATTGTCCAAAGCATTTCAAAAGTAATTTAGGTTCACATTGGTCTATGTTGAAGATTATGAACAAATTATTTTTCATGGAAAAGTTAAGCATATAGTGTGGGGGAAATGGCCTTTGAACTAAATGTTGTCTACAAACTAGTATGTCTATTTATAGCTTGGTATTCTATGGAGATCAAAATTCACTATCCAAATATATCTACAAGCATGTTTTTGTTCTCCAGTGTATTTAGGAACAAAACTGTTATTGATATATTCTTTATGTGAGAAGGAAAAATGTGTCTCTTACTATGATAGAACCAAGTAAAATATTTCTATTCATCTTATCTATGAATATTCACTTTGTTACCTTGTATCTTCAAGTGAATGTTATGCCTCAGAAATGTTGTAACAAAACCATGATTTCTCTTTTCTTTGTAATGGTCCGCAGAACCTGGTGTAATGTTCTGCAATATGCAAAAAATCTATAATCATTAATAGACTGTTGACTAAACTTTTTAATTTTAGAAATAAGCCCATAATCAGTCTCATGAAATGCCAAATGCTTGGTAGGAATTCATAATGATCAAGGAAGAGTTGTTCAAAAGTCAAATAAATAATGGAATAGGGACAATTCAGGATTTTATTTTCTCACCCAGGGCTACTAAAGAGAATTACATCGAAGAACCATAAGACACCCATTCGTAATTTTTATGGTGGACAAATTTAATTTCTTGGAATCTGTTGCAGAATTCCTGACTGCTGAGTCTGAATAGCAGCTGTTTTGTTTTAATTTAATTATTATGATAACTTAATTTGGAAATATACACTGAATGGCCAGATTATTATGATCTTTGAATGCATAATAATCTGGCCAATAAATATATATATAAAATTTTAGAGGCCCTGTATATGACTTTGTGCATGGGTGGGGTCCTGCCAGCCTAGTCAGGGGGAGGGGACATGGGTGGTTGGCCAGCCTCTCTGCTGGTCGAACTCCTGGTCTAGGGGACAATTTCCATATTAGCCTTTTATTATATAGGATATACACTGAGTGGCCAGATTATTATTTGTTATTTGTTAGGAGATCACAATAAGCTGGCCACTCACTGTAGTTGTCCCTTGATCAATATGGGTTTCAAATACTCAGGTCCACCTCTACATGGATTTTATTTGTGTGTGTGTGTGTGTGTGTGTGTGTGTGTGTGTGTGTAATATATTTTATTGACTTTTTACAGAGAGGAAGGGAGAGTGATAGAGAGTTAGTAACATCGATGAGAGAGGAACATCGATCAGCTGCCTCCTTCACACCCCCTACTGGGGATGTACCTGCAATCAAGGTACATGCCCTTGACCGGAATCGAATCCGGGACCCTTGAGTCCTCAGGCAGATGCTCTATCCATTGAGCCAAAACGGTTTCGGCTGGGTTTTTCTGTTTGTTTGTTTGCTTTTATTAAATACAGTTTTCCCTCTATGTGTGGTTTTGTATCTAAAGATTCAACCAACCACGAAAAGAAGACAGTATCTTCACATTTCCATCTGCATTTTCTGAATCCTGTATTTTCCACATGTTTGGCTGAAACCATAGATGTAAGCAGGCGTCTTCAAACTACTGATCCGGCCCGCCAGGTTTTTTGGGCAGTGAGCGCAGCCGAGGTGTTACAGTAGGAATTAGTAGTTCATATAGTCCGTGATCTGGCCCCCACTTTAAAAAGTTTGAGGACCCCTGAAAAGTAACAACTGTTAAGTCTAAAGTTATTCACAAATTTTTGGCACCCCTGACCCTCACATTATGCAAAGCCAACTCTATTTGTAATTGGGGTTTTCAGATAAGTTTTAGGATGCATCCCTCACACATCTCCTGCCTCAATTCTTGTCACCCTCTTCCAAGCCTTGCCCACGACTACTGCAATACATTCACACACCCTATTCCCAGTCACAAATTAGAGACCTCCAACCTTTCTTCACCTTTTCATGTCTATATTCCTTTATAATGGGGAGTCATTTGAAAGGTTTAAATAGAGAAATAGCATAAATAGATTTATATTTCATAAAAGGCACTTTCAAAAGTAAGTTTTCTTTATATATATATATATATATATATATATATATATATATATATTATTGATTTTTTACAGAGAGGAAGAGAGAGAGATAGTTAGAAACATCAATGAGAGAGAATCACCGATCAGCTGCCTCTTGCACACCCCCTACTGGGGATGTGCCCGCAACCAACGTACATGCCTTTGACCGGAATTGAACCCGGGACCTTTCGGTCCGCAGGCCGACGCTCTATCCACTGAGCCAAACCGGTTTCAGCAAAAGTAAGTTTTCAATTAATTTAATGAAGTTCCTCTTTTCTATGTTTTCATTTAATTCCAATTAAAGATTTCAGGGACAATAAAACCCAGATCCAGAAGTCCCATAGCTTCTCCCTTCAAATCTTGAGTTCTTTTTACTACCCTGTTTCCCCAAAAATAAGACAGTGTCTTATATTAATTTTTGCTCCCAAAGATGTGCTAGGTCTTATTTTCAGGGAATGTCTTATTTTTCCATGAAGAAGAATACGGTACACATTTATTGTTAAATGAAAATAAAGGAAATTTATTACCTGTATACGGTATAGTAGTACGGTAGTTGTCAACACTAACCAGACAAACTGTGAATCCTACAGTATCAAGAATTTACTCCTTTATTCAATGACAATCATGTCATCATCTTCTGGAACATCATCATAACAATCCAATTCCTGAATTTCCTGGTGAATTTCTTGTGACTCCATTTCTTTCAGAATCAGTGGACCAAATCTCTCATGTTTAGCCTAGGGGGGCCTTATTTTCGGGGGATGTCTTATATTTCACTCAGAAGGAAACCTGTAAGTAGGTCTTATTTTCGGAGGATGTCTTATTTTCGGGGAAACACAGTATTTGGCCTCTTTTAGATGCTTTCCCAAAAATATATAATTTTAGCATTTTCAATAGCATCAATAAGCCACTTCCTCTCCTGGGAAAGGTGGACTAAGAGGGGATGGATTCATCTTCTTTTCTGAAAAAAAAATTTTTAAATGGCAAAAATATATGAAATGACAACTCTGAAGATGAAGATACTGAGCAAGAGACAATGAAAATAAGTGATTTCTAAGAGATATGAAACAAAGTGAATCCTACAATTGCCTGAGCTTAATGTTTAGGGAGTTTGCAAACCGTGATTCGGGTGGCAGAATCTATGCCTGAGATAAGATGACAGTGGTACCCTCTTCTCTGCGCTTCCTGGAGTGGTGTGTCTTTTTCCTTCACCAGCTTAGACAATATTTCTGTCATCTTTTCAAATAGGTTTTCAAACTCTTGCTCTCTTTTTTCTCTTACTGGTACCTCTATAGTGCAAATGTTGTCATGCTTGATATTGTCTCAGAGATCCCTTAACCTATCCTCATTTTTTTTCAATTATTTTTTTTTCTTTTTGCTGCTCTGAGTGGGTGTTTTCTGCTACCTTTTCTTTAAAATCACTGATTTGATTCTCTGATTCTTGTAATCTGCTGTTTATTCCTTCTAGTGTACTCTTCCTTTCAATTATTATATTCTTCATTTCTGAAACCTACTGAATGGAAGAAGATATTCACTAACAATACCTCCAATAAAAGATTAATAGTCAAAATATATTTAAACTCATATAGCTAAAAAAAAAAAAAAAAAAAACTTATATAGTTCAACACCAAGAAAATAAACAATCTGTATGGATAACAGGCAGAAGATCTGAATAGATACTTCTCCAAAGAGGCCAGACAGATGGCCAATAGACAGAGAAAAAAATCTTCAACGTCACTAATCATCAGAGAAATGCAAATTAAAATCACAATGAACTATCACCCCATACCTATCAAAATGGCTATCATCAATAAATCAATAAGCAACAAGTGTTGGCAAGGATGTGGAGAAAAGGGAACCCTCTTGTACTGATGATGGGAATGCAGATTGCTACAACCACTATGAAAAAAAAAAAAAAGTATGGAAGTTCCTTTAAAAAATTAAAAATGGAACTGCTTTTGAGTCAGTGATTCCAATGTTGGATATTTATCTGAAGAAATCCAAAACACTAATCTTAAAAGACAGATGAACCCCATCATTTCACCATTATTTATAATATCCAAGATATGGAAGCAACCCAAGTGCCCTTTAATAAATGAGTGGCTAGAAAAGTAGTAGTACATATCTACAATTAAATATTACTTGCAATAAAAAAGAATGAAATCTCACCATTTGTGACAACATGGATGGACCTAGAGGGTATTATGTTCAGTGAAATAAGACAGTCAGAGAAAGACAAATACCATATGATTGCACTTGTATATAGAATCTAAAAAAACAAAATAAATGAACAAACAGAGACAGACTAAGAGATACAGAGAACAACTGACAGTAGCCAAAGGCGAAGGGATTGGGAGGGAAGGCCTGGGTGAGAAATGTGAAAGGATTAAAAAGTAGTGATTCGTAATTACAAAATAGTCCTGGGAATGTAAAGTACAGCATAAGGAATATAGTCAATAACATTGTGATAACTATGCATGGTACCAGGTGGGTACTTGAATTACTGGGGAATCACTTTGTAATTGTCTAACCCACATGTGTCAAACACAAGGCCTGCGGGCCAAATCCGTCCCGCCAGGCCTTGCAATGTGGCCCGCACCGCGCTGTCATCACTGCACTCCGCTGCATTTCCATCACAATGACAGTTTATGACTGTTCAGTAAACCATTCGGCCCGCGATTTAGGCTGGATTTTAGATTTTGGCCCCTTCTCTGATTGAGTTCGACACCCCTAGTCTAACCACTGTACTGTATACCTGAAACTAATATAAAATAATATTGGATGTCAACTGTAATTGAAAAATATAATTTTAAAAAAGAGATGACAGTGGGCATTCAGGGAAGCCAAGTTCATAGAGAGAAAGATTGGTGACAACTGTAAGAGACTACCGAGATCTGAGGAGAATACCCTTATATTGGCACACAAGTGTGATAAATCCACCCAGGACCAAGGAAAGAAACATCCAAGAAGATTAGAGGCGGAGAGAGGGGAGCCAGAGTTTACACTCATCCCACCAGCCAGAATTGAAAACCTCAATAGGATTTTGCTTCAATATTGGGGACACTCTGTAGGGAGTGGCTATAGGGTCAAACCTCAGTCTGACCTGTGGCAGAGCCGCATACAAGTCTCAGCTTGGAGGGCAGAGCCCTCCTAGCACAATTACTAAGCTTGACCTTATAGTCCTCCCTTGTTCCTAGGTAGCTAATGGGCTGTGGGAGGTGCAGCAAGTGCTGCCTAAACAAGGCTTGAGTAATGAAATAGATTTGAAACTCGCAAAAACATTATAAACATGTTGACCACTCCCCTTGCTTTGCTTTGTGTGATCTAACTATAAAATAAAGCTTTGGCTTACAGGCTGTCATTGTTTCCTCATCCAGGCACAGAGATCCACCTGGCCCCAACTGCATTCTCTTGTTTGTCTTTAGTCCTTTACCGCCCCTCCTCAGGTTCACCCCTGGCATGGCCATGCTGGACGCGGTTCAAAACTCAGCCTCAGAATAAGTGCTGCTCTACCTAGTTCTACCTAACAAAGTTTAAGAGCAATACTTAAAAATGATCAGATAAATAAGTAATTAAGTTGTGTCTCAATAAAACTGAACAGTAATTTTAGAAATACAAAACTATCTAGCACCAACAATGTAAAATTCACAACGTATGGCATCTAATAAAAAATTAGCAAGCATGTAAAGAAACAAGTAAATTTCACCCATAATGAGTAGGAAAAAAAAGAGCCTATCAGTTAGAATTGACATAGAAATTACACAGATGATACAATGAGTACACAAGGACAATAAAAGAGTTATAACTAACTGCATACCATCTGTTCAAGAAGTTAAAAGGGAACTGAGCATGTTAACGAGAGACATGAAAGATACAAACATATTGTGACATCAAACTTCTAGAGATAAAACTGCTATCTGGCAAAGAAAAATACAGAAATCACTATAAATAAAAAGACAAAAATAATTAAAGGGACTAATAATCTCAGATGAATTTAAGATATTTATCATTTTTATAACTTTTGTGCCTTGACTAATTCCTTTAAAAAGCATATAACCTAAAATAGTAGGTTTTTGCTTCTACTCTTTCTCATTTATTTTCAGTGTTTCAAAAACTGATGTTTATTGTTTACAAATTACCCAGTCTATGGTAATTTGTTTTTAGCAGCCAAAACTGACTAAAACAATAGTTCAGTGATTAAATTAGGCATTAAAAAATTAAACCTCATGGATTTTATATTTTAGTCTTTTCTTTATCATTCTCATTATAACTTATATACCCTTAAAAAAACTATAATCATATATTCTCCACTAGTAAAACAACCAGAGGCAAATATATCACTTCATAATCATAGTATTCTTTTCTTTTGTGATGGATTAGCAAATTAAGCATCTGTTTGGATCCTATGTAAATTTTCAACAACATAATTCAATGAAACTAGAAAACCTAATACCTATTAGAAAGTATATCTTGTGTGACATTTTGGCAGATGCTTTGCAAACTGAATGTACACAAATGAGTCAATTTCCCTTTATTATCCATAAATGTTAAGTACAACTCAATGTTTCACTATTTACCAATCCTGGTTTATAATTTTTATGCAAAGTGTAGTGATTTAGATAACCCTTAACTACTCAATTATAAATTATAAGTAGACAAAGATATTAAATGTCATTGCAAAGAAAAATATAATGAACATTAATCTTTCCAACAAAGAAATATTCAAGTTAATTTTTTAAAAGATGTAAGAAAAGAATACTCTATTTTATCAAATAATGAGTTAGAAAGATTTAGGATGACAGACATAGTACTATAATTTAGAAGTATGAATATAATTACGTACAATTGTGAGACTATTTTAAAGTCTGTTTCTTTAGAATGTTTTCACCTCCAAACGGCATGCTTTGCAAAAATGACTTAAATATTTTCCCACTATAATCACCACAATTTTAAGGTAATTGGATACTTTTTAACAGAGGGCTTAAGGTACCAATACCACTTTGCCCAAGATCTCATGAAGAGTTAATTAGTTAATTTGTTCATTCATTCAAACATTTATTAAACCCTTCTGCATATAAGGTATTCTGCTAATAACTGGTTCGATATAATTGAATAAAAAGTCTTTCTCTTCAAGTTGTTTACTTCTGCTATGGACTGACTATTTGTCTCCCCAAAATCCATGTGTTGAAACCCTAATCCTCAATGAGATAGTATTTGAAGATGGGACCTTAGGAAGGCAATTAAGTCATGAGAGTGAAGCCTTTGTGAGGAGATTACTGACCTTATAAAGAGAGACAAGAGAACTTGCTCTCTCTTTCTGCCCTTCTCCACATGAGGATGCAATGAGAGAGGGGCATCTACACTCTAAGAACAGTATCCTGATCAGATCTGCTGGTGCCGTGATTTGTTTTTCCCAGTTTCCAAAACTGTGAGAAATAGATTTTGTTGTTTACAAATTACCCAGTCTATAATTATTTGGTATAGCAGCTCAAAGTGACTAAGACAATATTCCAGCAGTTAAATTGAACATTAATACAATAGAAATTAAATCCCATGGGTTTTATATGTATTCTTTCATTTATCACTTTCGTTCTAACTTATATACCCTTTGAGAAAACCTATAACCATATACAGGCAGTCCTCAGGTTATCTTGGACTACACGTTCGTCATTTCGTCGTTACGTCGCCATCTCCCATTTATTTATTTTTAAAAAAAGTTTCATCATTTTGATGTATGTACATATGTGCTTAATGTTTTTTATTATTTATTTACCACAAGTAAAGGTCAGGAATTGTTATCTTTCTTTTAATTTTTTTTTAACTGTTTCACTTCATTACTGCTGTGTATGTGCTCCATGTGAATGACGTAGGTGCTTATATTAAGGTGACCAGACATCCCGCTTTTGGCGGGACAGTCCTGATTTTTAACAATTTGTCCCGTGTCATTTTAAAAATCTTTCCAAAAATCAGAACTTTTTAAAAATACCATGTCAGGGATGAGGTGGGACAATATTGACTAAAAACATCACAAAATTTTCTATCATTCTGTACACATTTTTTACCTTAATTGGTTTCTGCAGATCCTTGACTATTTTCCAAACTTCTTATAAAGTTAGTTCATCCAGTTTCAAACCCTATTTGTTTTTTTATTTGTGGGGGAACAAGGACCCGGAGTTTCTTAGCTTGCCATTTTGTTAACAATCAGCTTTAAATCTTTTTAAATAAAACGTTATTTAGTCATCACTATTACTTTATGTTTATTAATCAGGAGCTATTCTCTAAGTCAAAAATTTATAATAAGCAAGACACACTATTTTGTTTCTAAATATTTTGTAAGAATGTGGTAGCTATAAAATTCATCATCTCGCTTTTAGAAGAGAGTCACATACTATTACTAAATAAAACTCTTACTAATAAAATGTGTAGTTTTATAATTAGTTCTTAATAAATTCAAATATAAAATAACATTGGAGCCATATGACTTAAAAAATAATCAATGTATTATAACTTTCTGTTCTTTTCTTCAACTGCCTATGAAAGATTTCTGATTTACTCTCAAAGGGTTGTAATTAGCCTTTGTTTTCAGATTCTTTCTGCATATCTTGTTGTCTTTTATGTCACCCACTGGCATTGTAATTTGAGCTTTATTTTAATTAAATACTACATATTTTCTAAATTAGGATGTAATTCAACTTGAAAGATGGAGATTGTTGTCTAGAATCATAAAAGTATTTGTACTAACCCTGGCTTTTGAGATAATATAGATCAATATCTTCATGGTCCATATGTGGACACGATACAGCAGATTAATGCTATTTATTTATCAATAGCAAGTTGGTCCTAAAGTCATAACACAAAAAGGCCCCTTTAGTGAAAGGTTTATGCTTTTCATTACTTTATACTTTTTTTTAATCTGTTGTCTCAATTACTCTGATAAAAAATAAATTGAACTATATAGCATGGTAATTTCCAGGGTAATACTAAAAATGTTTTGCAACCAGAATGGCTGCAGCAGAGTTCCAGAGAAGAGCCTTATGGCTCCATATCCAATCTTTTAGATGCAGAGGGTAGAAGTTAGTACAGGAAAGGGAATGAAATAGCTAGAGATGAGGAATACCTCTCTAGATCAGAGCAGTGGCTACTTATAAACCAGTATGGATATATTTCAATCTACATATCGGGTCTAGTAATAATTAATGTCGTTTTTAAACATTCGTTTAAAATCTTGCTTGGCGTTGATTTGTATTGACATAACCTTCAAACACGTGGTATCTACAGAACATGTGAAGTGCAATTAACAAGTTTTGCTTGAAAAAGTTTGTGTTTGGTTTGGTTTTTGTTGCAAAACTAGGGCTAAGAAGATGGCGGATGAAGAGCATATTCGACACTGCATGCTTTACGAGTTCCAATTAGGAAGAAAAGCAAGTGAGGCTGCAAAAAACATCTGTAGTGCTCTTGGTCAAGATGCAGTTAGCGCCAGAAAATGCCAGCATTGGTTTGAGAAATTTCGCGAGGGAAATTTTTCGTTAGATGACAAGAGTGGTCGAGGCCGTGTGTCCAATTTTGATCAAGAAGCTCTTCAAGCTCATTTGGTGCAAAATCCTCAAATTACCCAACAAGAGCTTGCGACAACTTTAAATTGTTCACAAAAAACAATTTCCAATCAATTGCGTGCACTTGGCAAAGTCCAAAAGTTTGGAAAATGGGTTCCTCATGAGTTGACCGACAACAACCGTAATCAAAGAGTCACAATTTGCAGTTCGCTCCTTCTCTCGTCAAAACCGTTTGCCGTTTTTAGAGCAAATTGTTACCGGAGATGAAGAATGGGTGCTGTCTGTTAATTTGAAAAGGTGGCCTCAATGGTTGGACAAAAATGAGGCTCCGCAACCCACGCCAAAACCTGACTTGCATGTGAAAAAAGTGATGTTGTGTGTTTGGTGGAATTTTAAAGGAATTCTTCATTATGAACTTTTACCATCTATTGATAACCAAACCATTACAAGTGCAGTGTATAGTGCCCAATTGGAAAGGTTAGCCCAAGCTTTAAGAGAAAAAGAACCCGCGCTGATTAATCGGAAGGGCATAATTCTTCACCATGATAACGCATGACCGCATACTGCAAGAATCACTGCTGAAAAACTGCACCAGTTGGAATGGGAAGTTCTCCCTCAACCTGCATATTCTCCTGATATTGCCCCTTCCGATTACCATTTGTTTCGTTCTTTGCAAAACTTTCTTCTTGGAAAAAAATTTAATAATGAAGAATGCCTCAAAAATGCATTGACCGAATTTTTTGCATCAAAATCACAAGAATTTTACAACAGAGGGATTAAAATGCTTCCTGAGCGTTGGGCACAAGTAGTAGAAAACAACGGCAACTATATTGTTGATTAAATTTTGTTGTATTGTTTAAATAAATTCGATTTAAAAAAAAGTATTAGAAAACGACATTAATTATTACTAGACCTAATAATAAAAGCCTGAGCAACTGTAACACTGGAATGAACAGTCACTATGATGCGCGCTGCCCACCAGGGGCAGGTGGTCAATGCAGGAGCTGCACCCTGTTGGTCAGTATACTTCCACAGGGGGAGTTCTGCTCATCCAGAAGCCAGGCTCACTGCTGGTGAGTGCAGCTGCCATGGCGGGAGCCTCTCCTGACTCCATGGCAGCAGGTGCAGCAGACGGGGATGAATGTGAGTGGCCCTGTGCCCAGCCTGATTTGGGCTCCTCCCTGGCTCCCTGCTGCTTGGCGCACTGCTACATTCCCCAAGGGGTTCTGGAGCATGAGCTGGAGGTCTGACTGCCGGGTTAGGCCCAATCCTGCAAGGGACCCCCACCCCCAGTGCATAAATTTCATGCACCGGGCCCCTAGTATTATAATAGAAGTAGGGCAAACTGACTTGAAAAAATATCAGGTCACTCCCTGACATTTTCTTTGAATCCCTAATGTTTTCAGAGTGATTTTTCAAACTTCAGAATATGTTTAGTTAAGTCCAGTCTCTTCTAAAAATGTGTAAAGTAATTTACTGCCTGCTTTAAGAAGCTGAAAACTGGTTGCTAGGCAAAAACTAATTTATTATACCAGAACAAAAATGAACAGGTCACTTTTTGTTCAACAAAAACAACGCCTTAAGCCTCTAAAGAAAAACCAAGTTTGGAGGCTTTCATTGGGGTCTCTTATAAACACTGTCCATAATTAGATAACTAAGACTCATTCTTATTCAAGGATGCAAAGGAGAAGCTTCAAAAAAGCTGATCACAACACAAATAATGAGAGAAACAACATCCAGGCAAAACTACAAAAATGGAACATTAAAGTTACCTTCTCTTCCAGTACTTTGCATTTCAATGTCTACATATTAGAGTTACTATATTATTCAAACTAGGATAGTGAGGGGTATGCCAATGTTACAAGATAAATAAAACATACCCTACTTGATCATCCATTATCTTTAGATAGACAAATTCTTAAAATCACTTCTGGGTAAAATAAACATAGATGTGCCATTGAACAGAATCCAAAATAACACAAGCTGTTAAGGAAACATGAGACAATGAAATTTTACAATTATGGAGTAGACATTTGGATTATATTTCAGACTTAGATTCTCTGGAGTTGAGAGTTGTACTCCTCTATTATCCTCTCCCCTGGTTGTTTCACTGACTTCTTGCATTATTTAAAAAACAAACAAACAAACTCTAACAATTAATTAAAATAACGATGAGCTATTTCTCACAATTCCATTGCCAATTTGAGCATTTCTTTAAGTCTCACTTGGGATCACTCATGTATTCCGTAGTCACTTTGCAGCTCCATTGAGACTGGGACCAAGGTGGCCTCATCTCCATAGGATGTTGGAAACCTATTGGAAGCTTTGGTTTTCCTGCATTTGGCTTCTCATCCTCAATAGGATAGTCTGAGTTCTTCACGGGTGGTGGTTTCAAGGTTCCAGTAAGGTAAGAATAAAAACAATAAGAACCCTGTCACCTGTGACACTTCTGTCACACTCTGTAAGTCAAAGCAAGTCACAGGCCAGCCCTAACTCACAGTGCATAGAAACAGATTCCACCTCTGGTTTCTTAAACAGCTAATTCACAATGCAAAGGTGCATGGATACTAGAGGTTGTGATTTATGTGATTTATTGTGTTCATTGTTCTAACTATCTTCCATGGGGTATTTCTGTGAATTAAGCAAATTCTAGTGAACTGAATGTCATCTACTTTATAAGTCTTTAGAAGTGCAAATCCTTCACTTAAGGGAAACGAACACCAATTATTTGGCATAAAATATTATATATCCTAAAGCCCGATTATATTTTCAGTTTGGGAGGTAAAACAACACAGGAAAGGTTTTTGGTAGCAGAGATATTGTCCTTAATTAAGGCAAAGTCAGAAAGAACAGTTGCTAAGATGCTCTTTAGACACCAAAAGCCCCAAATCTAAGAAATACTAATTCATAAAGGACCAAGACCATGATTGGTGGAAATATTAATGGTTTTAAAATATGTAAACCTTCCAAAATATTCTATTTTTATCCTTTGTTCTTCAAACTGTCTAAAAATAAAAGTGTACATATGCTTATATACCTCTGGTATACCTTTCTTAGAGGATAAAAGTTGGTGTGGATAACAGATTATTATCCACTAAAAATCAGACTTATTTATCACCTGCTCTGGTAAATCATTCTTCTTCCTCAGAACTCTGAGTAAAAAAAAGAGAAGAGCATGGATGCCAACCTATGCCTTAGCAGGGGACTTAGAGAACAACCTTCAATTAGGAGTCTGTGTCAACTAAAACTTACCAATGCATTTTCAGTGCCTTTTACATCAACTCTTCTTTCATGCCCTCTCGATGCCATTGTAATTAGATAATTATCAATAGGAAAGGTGCAAAGGGAAGGCCATGTTTCCTATAAAACATGTTTTGTACAGACATGTTTCCTACAAAACACAGGGGGGAGGAGGCAGGGGGGGTGTAGGGGAAGATTAGACGCATGCCCAATAAAAGCTGGGATAACTAGGGAAGGTGGGTTCACACCTGGGGAGAAGTCTTTGGTCAGAAGGGCATGATTATGCAAGCAGAAACCTGGGATATAAAATCCCCTAAAAAATAAGTTCACTCTCTTGGTACCTCTTGGCATGCTTGACTCTTGGCTCATGGTTCATGCTTGGCTTCATGGCATTCTCCCATGTGGCCCATGGCCATACTAGCCATCTCCCCCCATCACACACACACACACACACACACACACACACACACACACACACACACAATGGATTAATGGACAATTGGCCTGATGCTGTAATGGACCTGTCTCATGTCTCCAATAACTTTGGTCACTAGCTTTGCTGCTGAAACCCCATCTATGACCAGACTAAAGGAAATGGGACTTTAGAAACACAGGGATTTAATTCCACACAAATAAAAATCACTTGTTTTCCTGTGCAAGACTCCGAAATTTTCTTTTTTGGGGGGGACATCATAAGAAGTCCACCCTCAGCAGTACTTCATGTGATATCACCCTCAGCATCAGCTAAATCACCAAGAAAACATGATCTTAAGCATTCTGAGGACTCAGTAGAGAACTCCATTACTGGCTTATTAAATCCAAATTACATTACCTTAAAAAAAAAAAACAGAATAGCTATGCCAATCGAAAAGGATCGAAGAGAAAGTTTTAAACAGGAAAATTCATTAAGAAAATAAATTTAGCAATATGAGTATCAGTGGGAACCATGAACACATGAATGACATCTTCCTAACACCAAGGCCTTACAAGGCTTCATCTCATATATAGCTTAAGGCTTTTCACATTACAGCATTGTAACCTATGAATAAAAATCAGTAGAAGCCCATTCACTCTCAGCATTACGCATGGCAATTCTGAGCATTATTGTGCCAGTGAGAAATTATATTTTCTTATTATTCTTCCCATGTAAGATGATAAAAGAAAATGGAGCTAGAAAAGCTGATAACCTTTAAGGTAAATCATATTGGAACCTTCTATTTTGACATCATGGTTTTATTTATTAATATTTAACTTACATAAATATTGCATTATAATAGCCACCAAAAATGATATGTGAGAATTAAATGACACAAATAAGTTATATATTGATCATGAAATCTCTATAATAAGAGTTAGCTGCAGAGAACAGTGTATTATAAGAAGGCTGAACCTTCTTTTATGAGAAAATGTAAGCCTAGAAAAATATATCTTATAAGGGGATACAGAAAAAAAAGTGTGTATATGCAAATATGCTATACAGGATATCTTGATATGGAGGTGAAACAGAATAAAACAGAAAGGGAACTTTTGGTTATTTCTTAAATAACATTGGATAATGAATTGCAAAATGGAAACTAAAATAGAAAACTAAAGCTAAGAAACTTTTGATAAGCCTAAGTAGCTGACAATTTCAAACTGGTTCATACCTCCAGTTTCAGTCTCCTTTTCCCAGCTAGATGCTTAATTCCCCTTTATAGAATTAATTCTGTCTCCAGTGTCTAAAACCAATTCAAGACAGAGTCACAGTTCTATGGTTTGGGAGTGAGCATCAAATCACTCCTGAGGAAATATACAGGAGTGGCCACAGAGATGTGCTTCTTAGCCCGCCAGTTACAGAGAGAGTAACTAACCAAGAGTCTTAGTTGCTGTGCTCTGAGATCCACTGCCACCTTGACATGAAAGCCAGGCTCTCCCACAGGCTCCTATAAATCAGTGACTGAGCAATGGGGCAGGCCTCCTCTTGTGAAAATAGGGGGCCTCTTATTGTGAAGCTGAGTTGAGGATTCCTAATGGTCTTGCGGAACCTTTATTAGGTTGTATGGCAGACTGAGGATTTCCAACTGTCTCTTTCTTTCCCCTTCAGGATCAGATTTACAATAGACCTGATGGCTAACACAGACTTTTGCAGTTCTCTCCTCCATTTTCTCTCATACAGCCATTTCTTTTAATAAAATTCTTAAACTTTTAATTCTGCTTTGACATCTGTCACTCAGAGATCTTGAAATAACACGTGCTCTACAGATATGACAAATAGGTTCCTATCTTTTTTCTCAATTCCTAATCTCTTCTAATGAACCTTAATTCTTATACTTGAATTTCTTCTGTCTTTGAGTTCCCATGTAATAACCTACTACTCAATGTGCCAATAATAATTGTGGCTTTTATGTCCAACTATGCACTTTTTAGACACAACTATTTGTTAAATTAATCTTCAATCTAAGTGTCGCTCCCTTTCCATAAAATTTACTCTGACTGAACTGAAACCTCTTGTTATACTAACACATTGCTTCTTTTTTAATTTTTTTATTATTGAAAGCTTTACTTATATCTCCTTTCCCCCTCATTGACCTCTCCCTGTCCACTCCCGCCCAATACACTGCTTCCTGTAATTACCCCACTGCCAGTTGAATTGTGGCCAGAAATTGCTGAAACCCATTGATCACCAAATGGATCCCATAATCAATAAGCTCTATGGGTTATCAGCTACCTCAGTGCTTATCCAACTTCTGTGAGTGAGTAATTCTGAATCACACTCTATACATATGTCTCACCAAATCCCAGGATATAACATTAGGCATTTACTTAAAATTTCAAAATAAAATATTTATTGGCTAAATATAAAACACTTACCTAATAATTAACAAGGAATAGCAGAGAAGAGTGAATATACCTCCTTAAAGGAAATTTGGGCAAGGAGAAACTCAAAGTTATTGGACATGTGTGTTGACTAAATTGAAAACAAAATGGTTAAAGTATCCTAGACATGATGTATTTGAAGACATGATTTCCTAGCTTTCTTTGTATTAATTTGTTTGTGTCAATGTAAAGTTTAGATTTATTTATCATAGAATAATTATTAAGGCAAAATGAAATATGAGTTTACTTCTTATAAAAATTAAACAGTATTACTCATGTTACTCAATTACGGCTAATTTCAACTGAATCTTCCTGTGGATCACATGTGAACAAAACATGACTTATTTCCCTAGCCAGTTTTTCTCAGTGGATAAAGCACCAGCCTGTGGACTAAAGGGTCTCAGGTTCAATACCAGTCAAGGGCATACGTACTTTGGATGCAAGCTCAGTCCCCACCCCACCTAGGGCATGTGCAGGAGGCAGCCAATAGATGTTTCTCTCCCATTGTCTCTCCACCTCCCTCTATTCTCCAATGGAAAAAAATAACCTCAAGTGAGGGTTAATAATAGAAAAAACTCAAAACAAAACATGCCCTATTGACTGATTCAGACCCAGAACCTTATTTTATCCCATCCTTGATTCCATTGAGGAAATCACTAGTGTCTGCATGAGAAATGATGCCACATTACCATCAATTCAGTATTTCTGAATCAGGACTGGTTTTCATGTTAGCAGTAATGTTGTCCATTTGCCAGAAGGTGGGGCAGGGGAAAGGAACTAATTGTTTGGGGGGGAAAAGTCATACATTTTTGGAAAGTAAGATCAAGAAATAAAGGTTTATTAAACACATCCTCGTCAAGGAAAGAGAATCACTGGCTCAACATGCCCATTTAGCAAATATGTGGGCTGTGATGACTGGCCTGTACTATGCCAAATATAAGCCAAGGCACAAAGAATTCTCTTGAAGCCATTTATAAAAATACCATAATTCTATGTATAAACATCACCACATGTTTTCTTAATGTTATAGCAACTGGAGTCAGATAATGTCTCAGCAGATTGCTAGACAATTTCAAGTGATTAACCTTTCATTGGAAATGGAAATTTATTTCCATAATCAAATTCTTTTTGACAGCTTTCTACAATACGTTTTTGTTCACTATTTTCTGGGGAAGACTTCAACAACTGTAAAAAACAATTTTCTTTTTCAGGAGACAGCTCTCTCTCTCTCTCTCTCTCTCTCTCTCTCTCTCTCTCTCTCTCTCTCTCTCTTTCTCTCTCTCTCTCTCTCTCAAAAAAATTTCTTTTGGTCCACAGCTTTAAACAGAAAAAAATCCTTCCACTATTTCATAGTTGAGCAGAGAATCAGACATTTCTTGGGGGGAAATATGAGCATGGCTGAGAATGACAAAATTAACACACACAAATAAAACAAGACAAACTACATTTACCTGAGTGAGGGGAAAGGAACTTGACTCTATCTAGGGATAGAGAGATTTGAAAATAAAACACAAAAACATCTTCTTTATTTTGGTAAATAAAGAGCTTATAAGCCAACTAAATATTGTACATGATAAATCTCATTAGAGAATCAAGAAAAAACAAGACTGCAAAACTGTCACAGATCTGAGGTGCCTAACAAAACATAACAACTAAATTCAATGAACTATTCTTGAATGGATCCTGGAAAAGTAAAAGGACATAGTGTAAAACATTAAATTATCCAGTGAGTTAATAGTAATGTACCAATATTAATCTCTTAGTCGTGACAGATGTATCACAGTTATGTAAAATATTAACATTAGAAGAAACTTGATTGTTCAAATAGGATTCACTTGGCAAAATTTTACACTAATTTACTCTATTTCTTAAATATCCTTTTCCAACATGTTAAAAATAAGAAACTGGAATAGTGACATTTTGTAAGCAATATTTTCATTTATAACTCATGAATTCTTTTTCTTGCATTCAGTATGAATTTTTATTAGGTCATGTGACTATTCTACCTAGAACAGATATATCACCATGAAATAAAATCAATGCTACCATGCTTAGCTATTCAAACAAACAGCATTCTTTTACATAGCCAGTTTCACTTTGTCATTTAAAATAAGAAAGGGCACAGAAATTAAGCTACAGGAAGTATTGTCAGAAGGAATTTGAGAATAGAATGATTGATATCTTGAGGAATTAGCATCATGGACATACATAATCTTTTACTGTGTTTCAGTAAACTGGATACTCAAAACTATACTTTTGTAGTAAAAATTCAGCTATTATTATTCATACTTGTAACAATCTTTTCACCCTGAATTTCATGGTCTTTTACTAAAGGGAATTCAATAAACCATTCTTAAAAAATGGTATATCACAACTGGGATTTTTCTAACACCTGACTCTGTAGGATCAAGGCTAATGGAATTGTGACTGGATGCAAGAAAAGTAGATATTTGTATAAGATGTGTAAGATGACACAATACCAGCTTAGGGCAGGGGTATAAGGTAAGCTCATAAAAAATCCCTTTCACATGCTACTTGGCATGTTCCTGACCAGCAAGTCCTAGAGTCTAAGATGGGACATTTCTAACAGACAACTACTTACAGTGACAGCAATTGTCACACCTTCCCTAACCTCATATAACAATTGCTTTATAGCATTTGTATATATTGTAAAATGACTTAATAGGAGAATCAACTTGACACCTTAAAAATTTAAAAATATTTACTTGTCCTGGTTTATTGGAAATCTAACTTTGTATGTGCCTTACAAATTCAAGTTTACTACTTTGAATTGTAACTTCTCAGTCTCACAATATATGTGCTTTTATGAAATTATAAATTTAGAATTCAAACACTTTGAATATCTTGTGATACTTTAATTAAAATGTTAACAATATTTTTTAAATGTTATAAATAAAATTTGTAATTTCAAAATATATATTTCTTTCAGTCCACTGGTTATAACAGTTGATTAGGCTTTTATAATATAGATATTTCTCTATATATGCATATTTCTTTCTTGGTGTATTAGGGTTCTTTAGAGAAACAAAACTAATAGATAGATAGATAGATAGATAGATAGATAGATAGATAGATAGATGATAGATAAAAACGTAGCCCACATGATAGATAGATAGATAGATAGATAGATAGATAGATAATAGATAGATAGAAATTTATCATAAGGAATTAGGCCACATGACTAAGCTGACAAGTCCCAAGGTCTTCAAGGTAAGTCAACAAATGGAGGATCTAGGAGAGCTGATGGTTTAATTTAGTCTAAAGACTGGTAGGCACAAGTCCCAGGATAAGCTAACATCTCAGTTTGAGTCCAGACAGGAAAAAGTCAAAATCCCATTTTGAAGGAAGTCATGAAGGACAAATTATCTCTTACTCAGGGAAGTCAGCCTTCTTGTTCTAAGCAGACCTTCAATTGATTGGATAAGGCTTACCCACACTAGAGAGGGTCATCTGCTTTACTCAGTCTACCAATTTAAGTGTTAACCTTATCCAAAATAACACCCTCACAGAAACACCCAGAATAATGTTTGACCACCCGTCTGGGCACTCCATGACCATCAAGTTGACACATAAAATTAACTATCACACTTGATTTATCAACTTTATCCACTTATTCTCTTTATGAATCAAGTATGGTACCGATTGACTTGGCTAAGAACTAATTCCCATATATCATTCCCATTTTCCCTGCTCCTTCCCCAACTCCTCACTACCTAGATGTATTGGTTATATTTTCAATGTCTAGTTCTTCCTTGATTACCTGTAAAAAGTTATATAACTTATACTTTTTACTTGCCCTTTCAACTTTAGCCACTGTTTCTTGACATCTTATTAAGTACCACTCTGCACTAATCCTCTGTCTCCACTTCCTGACCCTTGTCAGCTTTATTATCACATGCATATTGTCAAGGTTTAGAATATTCACATCACATCCCATAAATATAATTAAAATCTCGCTTCATTTTTAAAATTAGAACCTAACAACTAACATTTACAACTTGATGATTTTGTAATAACTATTAATTCTAAAACTAATTAGTTGAGTAGACCCATAGAAAAGGGCAAATTCACTAAGCCCCTACAGCTATTTAGAATGTTACATACATCAAAATCAAATGAATTATGTTCCCTTCACTCCTCCAAGTGCTCATATTTCATTTGCTACATATTTTGCCATGACTTGCTTGTATCTTTGCTTCTTTTATTTGAACTTCAATTTGCTCTTCTCTTGTTACAATAGATATTCATATTCCACTATGTACTTAATCATATTATCCATTAAGAAATAATATCTTACTCTTTTTGAAAAACCATCTTAAAGAAGTCTTCTGACTTCACATTCTAATATGGACTGATTACTTTCTAGAATTGCTGAATATCTGTCATCCTTGGATTTCTTTTTATTATCCTACTAGAGGTCTGGTACATGAAATTTGTGCATGGGGGAGGGTGTTCCTCAGCCCAGCCTTCACCTTCTCCAATATGGGATCCCTCGCACAATCTAGGACTTCTGGCTCCAAACCACTTGCCTGCCTGCCTGCCTGCCCTAACTGCTTCTGCTTGCCAGCCTAATCACCCCATAACCACTCCCCTGCTAGCCTGATTGATGCCTAACTGCTCCTTTGCTGGCCTGATTACCCCTAACTACCCTCCCCTGCTGGCCTGGTCTCCCCTAACTGCCTTCTCTTGCCAGCCTGGTCATCCCTAACTGCCCTCCATTGCTGACCTGATTGCCCCTAACTGCCCTCTCCTATCAGCCTGGTCACCCCTAACTGCCCTCCCTTGCAGGCCTGGTTTCCCCTAACTGTCCTCCCTTGGAAGCCTGATTCCCCACCACCACAACTACTTTCCCTTGCAGGCCTGGTCCCTCCCAACTATCCTCCCCTGCTGGCCTGATTGCCCACAACTGCCTTCCCCTGCTGGCTATCTTGTGTCCACATGGGGATGGCTATCTTTGACCACATGGGGGTGGCCATCTTGTGTGTTGGAGTGATTGTCAATTGGCATATTACCTATTTATTATATAGGACTAGAGACCCAGTGCATAAATTCATGCACCAATGGGGTCCCTCGGCCTGGCCAGTGGGATCATGCCAAAACTGGCTCTCTGACATCCCCTGAGGGATCCAGGATTGCAAGAAGGTGCAGGCCAAACCAAGGGACCCCACCAGTACACAATTGGGGCCAGGAAGAGATGCAGGAGTTTGGCCAGCTGGGGAGGGACTGCAGGAAGGCTCCAGGTCATGTCTGGCCCACCTAACTCAGTCCTAATCGGCCAGACCCCTGCAGCAAGCTAACCTACTGGTCAGAACATCTTCCCCCTGGTGGTCAGTGCACATCACAGCAACAGGCCAACTGGTCAACTATCTGCCCTGGTGATCAGTGCACGTCATAGTGAGCAATTGAGCAGCCTTAGCATATCATTAGCATATTATGCTATGATTGGTTGAACAGACAACTGGACAACTGGACACTTAACCATATTGGACTTTTATTGTATAGGATTGAGTATACTTCTGTTTCCTGGCAAATACTCTTTCTTTTTCTTGCAATTTTAAAAAATGTCCTGCTCCTGAAATAATGCAGGGTAGAGCAAAAGTAAGTTTACAGTTGTAACTATGTAAAACACAGAGTATCTTCTTATGTGATTATTATTGTTGTATTATTTTCTATACAAACAATTGTAAATATACATTTGCCCCACCTTGTACTGAAGTAGTTCTCCCCTTCCACACCCATGAGGAAAGGATAGTGGAAGGAAGAGTTTCTGAATTCTTGCACATTGTAGACATTTTTATTTGTTTCATTATCTTTGGTTGGTAATTTGGGTTGGTGTAGATTTCTATGTGTGAAACCACATTCCATCAGAACTCTCAGTACATTATACTATTGTACATTATACTATTGAAGAGAAAGAAATCTGGGGTTAACCTGATTATCATTTCATTATTCTGATTGTTTTAAAATTTTCTGATAGTTATTTATCCCTGCTGTTAAGCCATTCACAGAAATATATCTAAGTAACTTCTATAAATATATTTAATCTGATTAACTTCAGTAGACACTTTCAATATGTGGAAGCAGGAGTACCATTGTTCCTCTCAAGCCTACATGAGCTAAACTAAAGCATCCTATATAATAAAGAGCTAAAATGTGAATTAGACAAAACAGCAGAGCAAACAGTCTGGACAACATTCCAGATGACCATCTGGGCAACCTTTTGGACGAAGCTGGGACTGTGAGGGGCCGTGAGGGCCAGCTGAGGCAGCCAGACCTGTCAGGGCTGAGCACCTTGCACAAATTTTGTGCACTGGGGCTCTAGTATGATATAATGCATTATGTTAGCATTTAAGAAGCTTTTATTCATTTGTTTGTTAAGCAGGAAAAAATAAGTAAAGGAAACAACAAACAAAAGAATTCCATACAGATACAATAAACATTTATAAGTCCAAGTCATTACATGTTTATGTTGTTATGAATCCAGGTAAGTCTTTTTTCCTATTTAAAGATTTCCCCTTCCTTGCATCTACACATGAAGCTAAAAATTCTAACTGGTACAGACACGTGCACAAAGGGCTTTAATATTAAATTAAAAGAAATATTATCTAGTTTCCCCACTAACTAACATCTGCCAAGAATGCAATTCCTAACTTGTGTGCTATGCAGCTATTCAAAAGAATTCTAAGACCTAAATCCTCAAAAACCTTTAGCAAGGTACGCTATAATACATTTGTGTGTATGCATGCACACACACATGCACACACACACACACACACACACACACACAAAGTAAAGAATCTTGAGGAAAACTATAAAAACTAATTGTGAAAAAAATAAAATCTTGTTTATAATTTTCTTATACCTAAAACAATATCAATAATTGCTTCCTTGCCAATAATGAAAATGGTAAATTAGTCACTTTATTTGTTTTTATTATTGTTATTATCAACTTTTGGCTATATTATTCTCTCTATTTCACTTAATTCACCTGTCATTATAGATATCACTGTTGAGTTATGAAACTGGCTAAAATCAGCATGAGTTTCAAGTGTTTTTATCATGAAACCTGACAAATTGACACTGTTAATCTCTCCAGAGAACTGGTTGCTGTAAAATGAGCATGGCTGGAAGAGCAGCCAGTACAAGCAACATCTGCACTGTGCCTGGGCCAGCACTGGAATTCCTGGAAGACAAATTTATGTCACCTGACATCCTTTTATGTCACTGCACTGTGGCACCCAGTGAACCTTCTAGTGCAGCCTGTCACTACCTGCCTCAGTCTTAGTATGGAAGGAGTAAAAAGGAAATGACTGTTCTAAGTATCTATTTTATTTTAATTTGGTGCTTGAAGGAGGAGGCACAGAGCAATTCTCTCAACCCTGAAAATCTGCATATTTATTTTGAAAAGTTCTAGGTTAAAACCAAGTGTTTGTTAAGCAGAAAAAAATAAATAAAGGAAACAATAAACAAAAGAATTCCATATAGACACAATAAACATCTCTAAGTCCAAGTCATAATCATAATCATAATTCTAGTCACTTATTAGACATTTATTTTATTTTACACCTACTATTTGCAAAGCTCTAAGGAAGACATCATGAGAAATATAAAGATATTTAATATACAATTTCTATACTCAAGGAGTTCATAGTAAATAGGAACTGTAAAAGTCATTATTACCCAGAAATAAAATTTAACTGCTGAAGTTTCCATAGATCAATTTTTAATTGATGAAATCAGGTATAGACACAATAATAATAGGCATCTGCTAAAATTAGTTACTGACCCAGGAGTTTGGTTAAATTGGAATAAGAAGAGCAACAGAGAAAGATAGCTTAGGATTCAGACCAGAAAGAAACCTAATCTATAGAGTGCCATTTAATAAGGAAAAAAAATGGAACTTAGTCACTGTAGCAGAGGGAGAATGCTTATTCCATGGATTCAGCTTCACCATGCATTGTCTTTAGAAATAAGTACATGTAATAAAAGTCTATGAAACTCTTAGCCTGTAGCATAGGTGGATGTTCTGCCCCCACCACTAACATTATTGTAAACCAAACTCCCACCAACCTAAGCAATATAATATGTACTAACAAATAGGGAACTGCTTCTGAAAGCAATCTCTGGGTGAAAAGTGTTCTTTTGTGGTTTTATTTGTGCTTTCTTCCATAAAATGTAAAGTAAATGAATGAGCTATTATATCATAGCTATGATCTTTGTTAATACAGCCTGGTGGGCATCAAAGGAGGATGGAAGCTATTATCTAATTTCTATGGAAACTCAATACCTTTGAGACTTAGAAGCTTGAAATTTGGAAAGCTACTAGATACACATAAGATATTTATGAGATGAACTAATAAACAAACAATTAGCAATTTGGGAACTGTGACCATATGGTCCTTGACAAATCCAAATGTACCAGGCTTTATGGCAATTAATTGAGACTCCAAAATAAGAACACAATAACAATACACACATACGACTGAAGGGAAAATTATGTTTGTCCATATAGATATCTGTGTTTTATAAACAAAGTGGCAGCTTTCCAAGATGTTATAATTTGCTAGGTTCTGGAAAGTCACGTGACTCAAATGGCTCCCCTACTGGCCTGCTAACTATTACTAAATTTCCTCTTTAAGGTTTTTCTTGTTTGTCTTAAAATTAAGAACAAACTCACTTAAGTAAAGTGATTGTTCATGGTGCTAGAAGTTCAGAAGGAAATAGGGACTGTGATAGGGTATAAAAACATTTAGCTATAGGAGTATAAGGAGATCTCTCTGAGGGAGAGATCTCTCTGAAGGAGAGATCTTTTTGAGGTAAGATTTGAAAAGAAGATGCATGTGGCTATATGAAGAGGTGAGGGGAAGCTTCCTAGGCAAAAGGAACATGAGGCTTAATATTTAGAGCAACCAAGGAAGGCCTGGAACACGGGGTGTTTAGGGTAAGTCATGGAGATTAAAATGGAAAGATAGCTCTGGAATACCTGATGTAGGGCTTGTATGGCCAAGAAGTAATTGTTCTGGCTTCAATGTCAACATGCAGCCATGTCTTTAAGCCATAACAATCCCCAAAATCTTTAAGCATGCTTTCAAACCCTGCTGACTTCCATGCATCTTCTCAGCCTCTGAATCTTACTAGATCTCCCAGTACAACCTATCACTCCATGCCTTGTGCTGCATTACTTATGGCCAACTCAGCATCACCACCTCCTTTGTTAAATTTTATTTGATTGCAGAGGGAAAGCTGGATACTATGTTTCCCAGAATCCTCTTTCCCTCTATTTTTCTTAATTAGCCTCTGTCACCTAGTGAGGCATCGAGAAAAGAGAGTTCATAGTTGAAAGGCAGGTTCAGCCACGTGGTATGAGATTCAAAGTAGATCCCTGGTAAGCTCCTCTGCTCTTCCAACAATTGCAGGTACCTCAAGTTCCTTATCCTAAAACCCTTCAAATCTGGGCCATAGAAAGTGTCTTTTATATTTGATACCAGAAAAAAAGAACTTCAAAAGATAGGAATGTGGAATCAAATCTATGGACTGATTATATTTAAAGGCACTGCTGGTTAAAAAAAAAAAAAATTAATGATAGATCCTGTCATGCAGTGACAAAGGCTAGTTACTGCACATGTCAATCAGGTGCTTAAAAATGCCAGTTTCAGAGAAACAAACATTCTGATATAGGCACCTGGAGTTTATGTCTCAGCTAGAGGACAGAATGTTTGCACCACTTCACTTAGTTTACTGGAATATAGACTCAACATTCACCTACATTAAATGCAGGATAGCATAATACACTGACTTGCCTTATTATAAAAGGTAGCTCTGAAAGACAAAATTTGTATAGGCTTTGAATGAAAAGTCCTCACCTTGACAGAATCAAATCACATATAATACTAAAGTCAGATTTAAGGAAAGCAGACACCTCAGGACAATTCACCAAAAATAAAAATAAAATAAAAAAATTCCTGCACAAAAGGAACATCTTTTTAAAAAGCATCAAAATATCCCCCTTATTCTCTGTGTCTAAAGTTCCCTTGTCTATGGTTATTGGGTTTTTTAGATAATCTGATTTTAACTTATTAATTATCAGCTTGGGGTGATAGATTGGCATTTAATTTTGTCATAAATAGGGTGAATTCTTCCAGGGATATACTATATATTGGAATATTGAATATTGTTATCACTATACCACTCACCAGATTTTTCAATCCACACTTCTAAAATATATCCAATACTTCATTGTTAATAATAGTGTCCTCAATGTGCTATGATATCTTAAAATTCATAAATGATCTAAATTAAAAGGTTATATTTTATTTCTTCCAGAAATATGAACCTGATCATACCCTCACCCTATTTTAAACACTTCTTTACTCTAATTAATTGTGTATAGTAATGGCTGAATCTTTTTGCAAACTGTCTTCCATAAAACACATATATCCATCAACATATTAATAAAGATTCCAGAAGCAAAATGTCCATGGTTAAGTAAATTTGGGAAATATTATGTTAAAGATCGTAAAATAAGCCCTTACTGTAGGATTTTTCCGAACCTTTAATGCCCACTATATACTGTGAATGCCTGATGGGAATATACTTGTACTAGAGGCCCGGTGCACAAAATTCATGCACAGGGTTGGGGGGGCCATCAATCCAGACTGCACCCTTTCCAACCTGGGACTCCTAGAGGATGTGGAACTGCCAGTCTAGACCAGGAGTCAAACATCCTTCTCACAATCCTAGACCTCTGGCTCCTAAGCGCTCACCTGCCTGTCTACCTGGTTGCCCCTAACTGCCCCCCTCACTGGTCTGGTCACCCCTAACTGCCCCCCCTGCCAGACTGGTAATCCCTCGCTAACCACCCTGCTGGCCTGATCGTCCCACACAGCCTGCTTGTTCAGTTGTTTGGTCATCCCTCAGGCCAGCCCTGAGCAGCTGACATCCAAGGCTTGCCCGTGCCTCGGGCCAGCCCTGGATGGCTGGGGGACTGAGGGGATTGGGGGACTCCAGAGGTAGGCGTGCAGAGCAGATAGACCTATCTGGGGGCAGGCCTACCTGTGCTGCATGTCTGCTGCCCTGGCAGGGATGAGGGCACTGGGTGCTGCCATCTTATGGCTGTAGGCACCATCACATTTGAGGGTGTGGCAGTCAATTAGCATATTCCCTCCTTATTGGCTGTGGGCACTGCCATCTTTGTGCAGGTGTGATGGTCAATTAGCATATTTCATCTTTATTAGATAGGATATACTGCATTTCCCAAACCTTTTTGTTCATAGTCCTTGGGCGAAATTTTTAGTCTATCAAACACTTGCATTCAGTAAAACACTGGCTTCCGCTCTTTAGCCTGTGTTTAAACCCTCCTTACCTTCCAACTGGGTCTTGGTTCACCTTTCCTGCCTTTTCTCCTATCATCAGCTCCAGAATATGCTAGATGGCTAGCCACTTTCTAAGCATGCTCCCCTGGTTTCTCACCTGTATATTGCATCATTTTACCTACTATGCCTGTTTGTTTTCTGACAGACAAACCAACCATACTTATCTTCTCATATTATATTAAAGTCATTACCCTTCCAAAATCATACAAGCCAAATGAACCCCTTAGACCTCAGGGCTCATAGAGCATCTTTGTGGACCAGTGTACATACAAATGAGATGAACTGTGTGTTTCCCTCAGGCTGCAAGCCTCTGTGAGCAAGGGGTGTGTCTGATACATTTTGATGCATTTAGGAATCTAAAGTAGAAAGCGTAGTAAGTACTCAATTTGTTATTGTAGGAGTTACGTTAGCTGTAATTTACTTTTAAAAGCATTACTATATTTCTTGGAAAGTCAATAATCTGTATTTTACATATTAAAACACTTGATGAACTGCAAATTCTTCATTACCTAATTATGCTGAATAACAATTTGATATATTTTAACATATCCATTAATAAGTCACTCTAATGGAAACAGACAAATCAAACTAAAAATCTTCTACTTATAAACTGACAAATTAATTGAATGTGAAAAATGAACATGGATAATTTTACAATTACCAGCCAAATTATTGGTAGAAAGTTAGTCTTGGAATATGGTCCATAATAGGTTATCAGTAAGAAAGGAACTTTACAAAATAATGCCTTTATTTTACAAATAAATAATCTGAACTTCTATTACAGTACTTTAAAAATTATATTCTGAGGAAGAAAAAAATAAACCTGGCAACTTGTGAGTGCTAGGTGTTTCAACTATATCTTTTCCCCCTGCTCTCACAAAAAGACTTGAAAAAATATTATTTTCTAATCCAGTTTTTACTATCTAAGATGCTTAAAGAAAAGCACGTAATACTTCTCCTTTTCCCCAAAGTCTCAACCTTCCCACCACATGTCTGTGCTTTCTTTCTTAATCTTTTTAAAGTCAGTATCTGAGGGAAATCAAACAAAAAGCATCTGGAGCAAAGGAGCTCAAAAGTAGTGAATGAGGACAGGTATTTTTAAGAAAAAAACAAAAACAAAAAAAAACACACCTTTTAACTTGCATTTCTACAGGCAAATAGACTTCAAAAATGTGCATCTATTCCCCATTTCCTCCCTACCCCCTTTCCTCTTTTCTCTTCTCTCCCTTCCTTGAACATGGCAGTCTGAAAGGCTTCGAGATTGGATAGAGTAATTCAGATAGTCATGCAGAGAGGCTTGATATAGGAAGTCAGAACTCAAACTATATGGTGAACTGAGTATACCATCTACTGATGATAAAGTTAGAAAGTTTGTATTCATTTTATAGTGTGAATGCTTTCAGTGGGAAGAAGAAGGGAAGTACATACATCCATAACTACTTTGGCTAGAAGGTAAGATATTGAGGGCTTTGCCTTTAGCTGACACCAAAGCTTCAGAGGAAAAGGAGAGATGCTTTGCTTTGAAATATTTTTTTTTCAAGAAAGAAAAAAAATTGCTTTAGACTAATTGTTTTTCTTGCTTGCTTGCTTACTCCTGAACGGGAGTTTTCTGAAAGGTTAGAAGGAAAGAGAAAAAAAGGAGAAGCTAATAGGGCAAGAGAGACAGATGATCTGAGGTTCTTCATCCTGTGAAGGCAAAGGGCGGATATTCTTTAATGGTAATTCCTATGTTGACAGTCAATGTGTCATAGTAATACTAATATAAATCCTTTCTGACTCCTCCATGAAACCCTCAGTAAATTCTTTTTTCTTTTTACATTTAGGTTTAGTACATTTTATTTCTTAATCAACGTTTTATATGAGTGTTTTGAGGTAAAACTCATAGAGTTAACAAGAGATAACATACTCTGGGAATTGAGAGTTGTTAAAAAAAACAAACACATTGCTATATAAGACCCCCCAAAATTACCATAAATCTAGATGTGGGCTCTATATTTTCACAAGTCATGGTTTTAGTAAACTTTGGATCCAGGTATACCTATTTGTTCTTATACCCTAATTTGACCACTTATTAGCTATATTAGCCTGGGCATACTAGTCAATTTCTCAGTCTCCATTTTCTTATTATGTACATGGCACTTAATAATTATCCATAAACAGTTGTTCTATCAACTTTAAATTGCTTATCAAATTGATTTGCCAAGAGTTACAGGTCTTGAAGAGCAAGTGCTACAAAGTCAAAATATCAGCACTTTATTTAAAAAATATTTTAAATCAACATGAAATTTCTTTGGCAATCAAATTTCTCTTGTGCTCTAATGCTGTCCCATTGTCACTCTCATTACAACGTAAAAGAACTGTGATGTCCCAGGGATTCCTTCCTCTTAATCTGTATACTTGCCTGAGTATTTACAGAAACTGTAGGAGGGAAGAGTTAATTTGTCTAAGACTGATTGCCACAGGCTGCTCATTCAGAGAGGAAGTTGTATACCACTAAAGAGACAGCTGGAGTCAAGTTCTACAGGAAATCCCCACAGAATTCTGAGTTGATAGATCAGGCCCATGGACCACAAAGCACAGACCTGCCACTACTAGGCTGGGGCCCCAGCTCCTGATGAGGCATAGAGAAAAGCTGGTGTTCTTCCAACCTGGTTTTGAGATGGCTAAGCTGGTATTCTTCCAACCTGGTGTTGAGATGGAAAAGATTCAAATTTCTCTGATGTGATACTTTATTGTGCCCCTGATTATGCCAGGGCAAGCACACAGTTTATTATCAGCTCACAACTGGGCTCCCTTCCCTAGAGTCTGATGTCTAGTGCTACCAGATCTGTTTGTTGCCTCAAAGTACAAGGGGAACAGGGGTGCCCATTCCTGCTATTCTTCCTATCCCTGTGAGTTGTTATCAATAAGCCCAACTCCAGAGAACTTGAGATGTGTGTGTCTGGCCATTCATCAATGCTTTTTTATTAGGGCTCAATGGAGTAATCTAGTCTTTGAACAATTTTTTTTTCTATAATATTAGTTCTACTGTTAATTGAGCATTCCTTCTGCTAATCATAAAAACAAAAAATGAAGGAAAGCCTAACCCAGTCAGAAAGTATGAAGTTGGTTGCTGACAGCTTACTGGACAGTTTTACACAGAAGACTGTCTGATGGGTTTACTTTCAAAAGCAAAAGTAAATGCCACTTTGTAATTACTACCCTTGAGCTTTTGTTTTCACTGAATCATTTTCACCTCCTATATATCTTCTTTCAATTGTCTGTCTAAAGATATGACCATTACTTTAAATAGCTCTTTTTTTATTATGATTAAGAAATCCCATCTTAAAGAGAAATTATTGGATAGTTTTTATAAGTTTACATATAAATGTTAATAACCCAAAAAAACCTAATGAATAAAGGCAATAACTAGATCTATACAGTATTTGGAAGGGTTCTAGGTTATGTCCAATACGGCTTAATTTATAAACATGGTAAGAATTCCTCCCCCCATTAGAAAGTAATAATTATAGACAGATCTCACATCTTTAAGGACATAGAAAAGAATCATAAGAGGGGTGTATAAGCAAAATAAGAAAGTGTTGTCTGAGATCTGAGGGCATCCATGCAATTAGAAGGAACTAAGAAGAGGCAAAAATGTTGCACTATTTGAAGTAAACTTATAAATGTATAGTTATACCAGGAAGATGAGTTCTCTTGTCCACTAGGAAAACAAAAGTATGAGGTTCTTAAATAAAGATTCTCACATGTCTTGAATTTGGATTTTTTCATGTATTCTTCTTAATATCCAAAGCCCTGGACCAATCACTATAGATGTCTGACAGGGTAAATGTGACTATTATCACACTAATGTCACCCTGTCTTTTGCTTGTTTAGGGTCAAGTTCAATTCCTAGTCAAAAATAGGCTTACAAGTTTATGCCAAACAGAGATAATAGGCAGATAATTCTGAAAATTGAATGTGATTCCTAAAGTACCTATACCTTTTCATGTATAGCCAGAATAAAATAAGTCTGCCCCAGCATAGTCTTAATGACCATCCTGAAATAGATCTTTATGGAAACTCTAGAAAAATTTGTTTTCAAAATATATAATAGAGATGGTTGGAAATACCTTTGGAAATCCCCAAAGTCAGATTTGATCCCAAGACTTACAGATAAATAATCTAATGTGTTACCTTAAATTCCCTTTGGTGCCATAGCTTGGCAAAGTATTCTATTTTAAAGATACCAGTTTTCACACACCCTTTCTTCCTTCTCTCCTTCTACTTTTTCCCTTAAAACTCTTTTGAGAGCTTACCACTTATGAGATAAATGTACAAAGATAATGTGGATGTACAAGATAATGTATTAAGGGCCATCTGTTTTCAATATCTTTCATGAGATCATCTCCCAGGAGCCTCATCAATGTCAAGATTTCCCAAAAGTCTTATTTCTTCATTGAAACCAAGGTTTCAGTAACCAGCAGAGGGTTCTGAGCTAAAGATATTAATTTGGGAGTCATCAGGGTATAATGACTTCCAAGTGATTATCTTTAGCTCAGAACCCTCTACTGACTGCAGATACACATACTGTATTTTAGAATAAATGCCTCCACTATGGGTATGCCAAAATGAATGTGTCTAAAATAAAACATAATATTATCCCCTAAAACCTGTTCTTTTGTTCTGCATTTCCTGTCTTATGGATTAGCATGACAAATCTGTTGACTCAGGGTGTGGAAGACACACCATAGAAATCACTTCAATGTCTATGTAATCTGTTCCTTCTCTACTCTCACTATTACTGCCTTAAAGTTCTCATCACCTTTCCCCTGTGTATTGCGGTAATATCATCATTAGATGGCCTACCCTCACGCTAGCCTGCTTCTGCTGCTCCTCCTAATTGCTGCCAAAATGATGTTCCTACAATGTAAATATCATTTGTCTTCTCTGTTTAAAAGTCCTTTTTTGTGTCTCTACAATTTCCATTTTAGAGTTCAAAATTCTTCACCAACACAAAGCTCTTTATGACCAGGCACCTACCTAATGTAATTTTTTTTCTATCTATCCTCATACTCCTTCCCCTGAATCCCATAACAATCTCTATATATAAAAGCCCAGTGACCAGAACAGCAGAACAACCATAACAACTGGCACAACTGGTGACTATGATGTGCACTGCAGCAGCCAACCAGCCTGATCTGGACCCCTTCCAGCCCCCCCTCTCCCAGCCGACCCAGCCCCAGATGGACTCCCAATACCCCTACCAAGGGCAGGGCCTGAGGGCCAATCACCCATGGCCCCTCCCCACAGCTGGCCCTGTCCCCAAATGGCCCCCATCAGGGCTGGTGGGCCAGATCCCACCAGTGCACAAACTCATGCACCACACCTGTAGTGGATTTATAATGATCTAACGTATTAGATTTAGATTTTCCTCTATTAAAATGCTTTTTCCTCTCTTTTCAAGTTAATTCATACTTACTCAACTCAAAGGAAGACCACTTCTCAAACCCTTTCAGAATCCTTCTTACTCTCATCTGATTTGTGTTCTCCTTGAGCATGCCTTTATCACAGCCTTTATCCAATAGGAATCTCCCTTATTAGACTGTAGGCTCCTCAGGCCTCAATCACATCTACCTCACTTTATCAGTACCTAGAACAGTGCCTGGCAAATTCATTACTCAATACAGAGCTGATGAATCAACTGTTGAAAGAAGGGCTACAAAGTATGTGTCATATTTAGCAAAATGTTTAGACTTTGTGAAGTAATCTTTACCCCAGGAAAATATTTTAGAAAAAAAAATGTATATGACATATTAGACCAGGTTTCTTTTTCCTAAGAAGATAACATTTAAAGGACATGAGAAGAATCTTTATGAAGATTTTAGAAAAGGTAAAGAAAAGTATTTCAATTTATATATATGAAATCCAGAGAATGTAATGTAATAGCCCAAAAGGAAACATAAATGAGCACAAAAAAATAATCAGGCAGAATATTTTTTTTAAATAATCTTTAGGTATATTTCTCCCTTCAGTCACATAAGCACAATATAACACTCAAGAGAATTAGGAACTTTGAGGGGGAAAGTATAAACAATGAAAGCCACTACTCTATTAGATTTTTAAAAATGTTCTCTAAAGAAAACCCATGCATAATAAAATAGTGAAATGGAAATTTGCAAGCTCTCAGTGGAATCTTTGGACCACTGGCACTAACATTTGGTTCCTGGTGACAAATGAAACCTCTAGGATATTTCTAAGCATAAGTACATTTTACTGTAGCAGAGCTAGCCTCTCCATTGGCTGTTAAAGAGATAAAGAAGTATTAAGAGTCTAGTTACTACTTCAAGAATACCCAGGCAACAGGTGCCTTCCACAATACCATAGTCATAACATTTCCATTCATTGCACACCCAACTATTTAAATTGAGGTATAACAATTTACAGATAACTAAATTACTTCCTTTTTAAAAAAAAAGTCACTTATCAAATAGATAAAGAGATTACATTTGAGTGAAGCCATTTCCATGTAAATTATTGGTTCATTGTTTTTGATGAGTTACAAAATAATATGCATGCTGGAAAAAAAGAATATTGTTATGTTGAAGTAATTCTATGTCTTAGAATTTAATAATAT
The DNA here is from genome assembly GCF_014108245.1 of Pipistrellus kuhlii. Taxonomy (NCBI): domain Eukaryota; kingdom Metazoa; phylum Chordata; class Mammalia; order Chiroptera; family Vespertilionidae; genus Pipistrellus; species Pipistrellus kuhlii. Next base: position 147,968,621 of record NW_023425404.1, read on the forward strand.
CCCCAATGGTCTATTACATTAACTTAAAGAGTGCTAAAATCCAACAGTAAGTGGAATTTCAGTATAATTTGGTGGCAGGAACAGGAAATAATATTTCACCTTAAAAGTTGACCATAAATGGTGTATGTGGAAACTTTGTACTTTCTGCTCAATCTTGTCTTGAACCTAAAACTGTTCTAAAAAATAAAGTCTATTCTTTTTAAAGTTAAAGTTAATATTTTGTTACTTTATCAAGATTTTATTTTGTTGTAAATTGTACGTTCTCCAATAATGCAAATATATCCATTTGATGACTAGACTATTGATATATAATAATTAAATCCTATCCCACTTGAGGTCTTTAGAGGCTTACATCCTACGCTCTAAGAAAAAACTCCCAAAACCACCTCTTCCAAAAGCAGTCAAGTTTTTCTACTAACAAATCAGTACAACTTGCATTTCTAAACAAGTCTGCCACAAATTAATAAAAGAAACAAATGAGTGGGTCTATGAGGCAGGACACACATAGATTGCTTCTGATGGGGCTCTCTATTAAAATATATAGTAATCCTGCATCAGAATGAAAAATGGGCATGTGTCCCACAATGGTAAATTTCCCCAAAGCCTTCTTCAGGGATTCTTGTTGGAGAATAAAAATCTCAAGTAGTTTGATTCTAATCTAATGGATAGACTAATACTGTTTGCCTTTGGTAGAGAAGTGTTTGTGTATATAGGTGTGTGTGTGTGTGTGTGTGTGTGTGTGTGTGTGTGTATAAAGGGGGAACAGTTATCTACTGAACAATCAGAGAATAAATTCACACTGGTGGAGAAAGTTGGAATTCTATTCTGGATCATTCTGTGGGACTTGGAACGTCATGGGTGACACAACTCTCTTTGGTGTTATTCTTTTCCAAGTAATTCAGACAAGGACAATAAACTTCTGAGGGAATCAAATGGGTATAGGTTCTGCTGTGAAACCAGTCCCTATGGTTAGGAGAGGAGCTAGCTTCAAAGACATTCAGAGAAAAGGTCTTCTCACATGGAAAGAACTTAATATGCGGGAACAATAGAGCAGAGTACCCTCTGAAAGACTGGTTGTCTTAGAACAGCAATTTTCAACCAGTGAACCGCAAGAGCCACACTGGTATGCTGCCAAAAATTCTTAAAACATATAATACCTGACTATTTAGTCAGGGGCACTGACCTCTTTTCTCTTAGAATGGCAAAAAAGGACAACAGCCAACATAATAGCATTCTGGTGTGAATGAATCAAAATTATACCTATATTTTGGTCAGATTAGCAATATATATATATTTGGTGTGCTGCAGAATTTTAGTCATTTGTTTATGTGTGCCAGGCAATTTAAAAAAAGTTGTAAATTGCTCCTCCCTTGACCATGGAAAAATTCTGTCTGTGATATAGTTTCCATTTCTACCATTTACACTAGAATTCAACATAATTACCCAAATCTTTGAGTGCAGTTTTATAAAGTCATGGAGCTTTAGTGTGGAGCATCAAAGGCTTACGTTTCTAAGGGAACATTCATGGAGGCAGCAGCAGCTGCTGAAGGGATTGCATCTAGACAAGCCAGAAGCCAGCAGGCGACCAGCAAGGAAAGAAGAGGTGGTCCACCAGCAAGGAAGCACACCTGGTACCAATGAGCAAGTCTGCTGCCCCTCAGGACAGAGTGAGACCCGCCACCAACCCATCCTTTGGCCACAGGAAGTATTAAATTACTGAAAAGCCGTGGTGTGGTGTTCAGCTTAGATTCTGATAAGAAAGTGGCTTTTTAAAAAATCCTTACTTGAGCTTATTTTTTTTATTAATTTGAGAGAGGGATAAACATCGATGTGAAAGAGAAACATCAGTCACTTGCCTTCTGCATGTGCCCCAACTGGGGATCCAACCACAACATGAGTATGCACCCCAACCAGGGAAGGAGCCCACCACCTCTTGGTGTACAGGACAATGCTCTTACCAACTGAGCCACACTGGCCAGGGCAAAGTGATGATTTTAACTGAAAAGGAGCAAAATAAAATCCTGCCCTTTGTCCCTTCCCTCCAAAGAGCATGCAGCTGGCTATGTGAACACAGAAGCAAGACAGAGCATTGAGATGAGAGAGCGGCACAGCCAGGGAAGCCAACAAAAGCTATTCTTCTATAATCAAACAAGGCAGTCAGATTTTCAGAGCAAATTAGAGAGAGGTGTGGCATTTTGTAGAAATTAATAAGTAAACAATTTTGTATTAAAGGAATCATAAAGTAAGAGACTACGTGGTAAACAGTAAAACTCTGATACAAGAACACAGCCTTGGTAGAGTGTATTCCACAGTTGTAATCAATCTCCCTTTTTGTCAATAAAGGACCTTAGTTTTAGCTGAAAGACAGCTCTTCCTAGCCTTGGTTCAAGCAGACAGTCCCCATATGACTAAGTTCTGGTAAGACATAGCAGAAGTGTTGAGAGATTAGGCTGATTAAAATCAGTGGCCTATTTTGGAAGAAGAGGTCCCTGTTATCACTTCTTTTTTTTCCCCTTCTATTTTCTTTGGTCTATAACTTGGACACTGTGGCTGGTGCATCAAAAACCTCTTAGTCCATGAGGTGACCTTGAAGTTGGAGGCATATGCTAACACGTGGAAGAGCAAAAACTGAGAAAGAGCCTGAGTCCCTAATGATTACTGTGTTAACACACCCATCCTGTACTGCTTACCACTGGATTAATTTTGCAATAGATTAAAAACGAACAATTTTGTTATTTAAGTAACTGTTATGTTAGGTTTTCTGTCTCTGTTTATATTTTCTGTTTATGTCTCTGTTTAGGCATTCAGCTACACCTAATCCTAAGTGATACACCGAGAATCCCATAATAGAACCTGTAGAACAATAATGCCAGGAGTGAACATCAACATAATGGAAAGAGCCAAGGAAAGAAGGGTATAGATCAAAAACAAAATTGCTAAGTTGGATACATATTGTTGTCAGTGATAAATATCTAAAGATAAGATTTAGAGTCATTTTATACTTATACATAAGATAAATGTATAGTCAATGCTGTGTAGTTTTCATTTCACAGCATAAATTCAATCTGAACAAATGTTTTTGTCATTGTTAGACAGTTTAGAGATAAAGAAACTTACCAGTATTTATAGGGACTGAACCTCTGCCTCTCTAATACTATTAAGTGTCTGGTACCCACGGTGACCAAAAGAAAACAGCAGCATTACTGATGTAACACTGACATTTACAAACTTGTCTCTAAGTGTGACACAAGTCATGCAAACACCTTAGAAAACAATATAATGCATAAAGAATGCCATCTACCCTTAACCTTAGATTTCACAGTTGTTTACTGAGCATCTACTATGCATGGGTCCTATACTAGGCACTACAGACAGAGAGGTTAATAAGACAGATCCCTCATCCTCAAGAAACTTACAGGTTAGAAAGGGACAAAGAATAAGTAGACAGTGTCAGGAAAGGAATGTGTCCTAGTGCTCATAGGAAGGAAACAGTAATGAATCTTTCCCCTGAAATGGCACTTTAGGAAAATTTAGTTATCAGGCAAAGCCACCTCGAGGTAATGTGGGGCAGACCCAGGCAGCAGGTGTCATAGGTTAAGTGCAGGACAATTAGAGAAAGGGAGGTTCTTCTAGGGTGTGAATGGTTTGAAAAGTTTTAAGCAGGAAAGTGTAAAGGTCACTTTTACATTTTAGCAAAGATCATCTGGATGCCTCTGGGAGAAGAGATTAAATGTAAACAATGCTGGAATCGGACCCGTTGTAGAAAGCATAGTACAATAGTAATCCAGGCAAGAGATGATGACAGTCTGAGCTGTGAAAAGATGTCAGGAAGCTTAAGGGGCCAAGCTGAGTCAAGAAGTTGAGAAATTGACATGGCACAGGACTCCACCTTTACATGTTGAGGAGGCAGGTGTGTGTGTGTGTGTGTGTGTGTGTGTGTGTGTGTGTGTGTGTAAAAGGGGAACAGTTACCTTCTAGACCAGTGGTTGGCAAACTCATTAGTCAACAGAGCCAAATATCAACAGTGTAATGATTGAAATTTCTTTTGAGAGACAGATTTTTTAAACTTAAAATTCTTCTAACACCACTTCTTCAAAATAAACTCACCCACGCCGTGGTATTTTGTGGAAGAGCCACACTCAAGGGGCCAAAGAGCCACATGTGGCTTGGAGCTGCAGTTTGCCGACCACAGTACTAGACAATCAACAGAATAACGTGATACTGGTGGAGAAACTCGCAGTATCTACTCTGGATCATTCTCAGGTGACACCTGGTTTGTGCTTGAACACCTGTTTGGATGGTGGGGGCACTCACTGTGATAGGAACCATAGAAAAGAACACATCTTGTGTGAAAATAGGATGAATTCAAACTATGAGAATAACACTAGCAATGCAAGTAGTAAATAACATGCAGCAAAGAAATGGCACAGTCCCAGCGCCAAAAGGGTTCAGAGGTTTTGGGTCTTATGTGGGCAGAAATGTCCTTGGGAGGAACAGATTTATCTTGGGCCTCTAAGATCATAAAAGAGGCCAATAGACAGAGAGAGTAGAAGAGGGCATTAAAGGGAAAACTACATGAGCTAAGCATTGCAGAAGCCAAAGAACCCACATGTTGTAAAACTGCTACCACACTAATTGGTGGAGACTGTGGTACTCAGAGCCCTGATGGAAATGAGCTAAGATCAGACTTTTAAGAGCAGACATATTCAGAATACACATATGCAGATCTTGGTTAAAACTACAGGTTGGATGGAGTCACAAGATGAAAGTGTTTAAAAATCCATGCAAATCATATTTCAATCACTATCCAAACGTGTGAAATAAGGCAGTAGGCTCCCCATTTTACATCCTCACTGAGGAAAAGCAATCTCTCTCTTGGCTTATGATATTCAGTATGAATGGCACATGGCCAACTTCACGACATTTTGCCCTCCCCTCCCCTTACAAGAAGGCAAGTCTCTTTTTCTACTGGCAAGCTGATGATGTCCACTAGGACATCAGTGAACACAAGCAGGAGCAATGCACTAACTGGGAAAGGCTATAAAGCTTTTCGGTTTTTTTGGAGTTGTGTGTTTTTGTTGTTTGTTGTTGTTGTTGTTGTTGTTGTTGTTAATTTAATCCTCACCTGAAGATATTTTTCCACTGGAAAAATTTTAGAGAGATTGGAAGGGAGGGAGGGAGACACAGAGAGAGAAACATCAATGTAAGAGAGACACCAATTGTTTGCCTCCCAGGGCACAGGATGGAGCCTGCAACTGAGGTACATGCCCCAACCTGAACATGAGACCTTTTGGTCCATGGCCAAAGCTCCAACCACTGAGTAAAACTGGCGAGAGACACTATTAAGCTTTTAGAAATACTCTTGCCCAACTAATCTTCCATTATTCTTACAAGGAAGGGAGGAACAACAAAACAAGTAAATTGCTTAATGAAGACTACTTTGAGAATTTAAACTAATGTGGATTTGTAGTGCAAAAGATACTTTGTCATGAATGGCGAAATTGGTTTAAGGTCAGTAGAAAAGGGATAGTGATAAATAGGCATAATTTTTATAAACTATTGAGCACCTTTTCTGTCCCAGGCGATTAATATACATTCGTTTAATTTATTCCATCCCAGAACCCCATGGAAGAGATATTGTTACTGTTGTCACTAGTGTGATGATAAATGTGAAGGCTGAAGACCAAAAGAAAACCTCTGATTGAGTCTGCAGAGGACCACATTAATTTTATAAATCAAATAGGACTTTTATGGGAAAGTAATTTTAAAAACCCATTTATAAATCTGAAATTATAACCTGTAAAATCTCTGGAATGTTTTTACCAGAGCATAGAAGGTAATGTTACTTCTCCAAATTCAATATAATTATTTCTATTTAAATATCATTTACCTACAAAGTACTGACTTTTGTTAATTATATAAAACTAGAGGTCCAGTGCATAGGGTGGGGTCCCTCAGCCTGGCTTGCACCCTCTCACAATCTGGGACCCTTGGGCGATGTCAAAAGCCTGGTGTATAGATTTAGCCTGATCCCCTCAGGCAGTTCTCTCCCCTCCCTACTTCCCTCTAAGATTCATCTATCTGTTCCATGTTTCCACGCCTGTTCATTGAGCATCTGCCCCCTAGTGGTCAGTGCACATCATAGCTGCTGATTGAAAGGTCAAATGGTAAACCAGTTCAATGGTCGTTTAGGCTTTTATATAGAGAGATTTGCTATCAAGTTTATTTATTAATCTAAAAGATGTTTATTTTTTATTTTTATTTTTAAATTTATCTTTATGGTTGAAAGTCTTACAGATGTCCCTCTCCTCCCCTCCTTTAGTCCTCCCCAACCCACCTTTGTCCTCCCCCAGTCCTTTTTAAAAATACAACCATACATGAACCAAAAGATGGCACTATGAGCAGAGACATTTTCCCTGTGTGAAATTTTCATTAACTAAGCTAATAATAAAAATAAAATTAAAAATTCCATTGGTTGCATCCAGTGCTCTTTAATGCTTTTTCACATTGCTAAAAAATGCTTTCAAAGGGAATTGTGAGGTAGGCAGAACGAGTCTATTACATGTATCTAAAAATAAATAAGCAGAGTTCTGATATGATATTGATATAGTAACTCCTATAAACTTAATTATTTGAGACAATTTCTAAATTGGCTACCAAGCTCAGCTAAAACTAAGACTTTATAACCCATCTCTTGAAAATCCAAATTTTTAATGCATGTGGGTTTTTGGGTTTGTTTTTTTTTAATCTTAAGTCCCCTGTAGGGCATTACTGCAAATGGAGCTAATCAACATTGTTAGGCTGTAATGCCAACTACATTTCAACAGCACTGTGTTTTTCCTTACAGCCTCCATTTTACATTATGCTCAGTGAATATAGGAATACAGAGTTAGGGGAAAATTAGTTGAACAAACACCACAATATTTGCAGTATAGCTAGTCTCATTTTTTTAGTATATTGGTTTTCTTGCTAAACTTAATAACATACTCAATTATAGTGGATTACATCTTTCTAATTTGAAAAATATAGATAATTACCACTAGTATGAGATGTTTCACAAAAAAATTGGAAATTCTGTTTTAAAAAATTTCAGAACATCTAGAAGGAAATGTATCACAATATCATATATCAGTACAAAGAAAGAGGTCACATGTTTCCAATGGTTGTTAAAGAACAGGTCTCCTGGAGGCTCATAAGTATTCAAATCCAAATATATTAACAATAACAAAGTAATAAAAACAATGGGGGTTGATTATGGTAACTATTTCAGACAGCAAATAAACAGTAGACATGAAGAGCATCACACAGAAGCGCATAAAGCACTTTCTACTTCAAAACAAATCCACAAATATGGTATGTATTTAACATTTTGCACATAAAACAGTAAGGTTTATAGCAGTCAAGTAATCAGTGAATTCAGGTGCTTTCACACCAAATTTACTGGTCTTCTACTAAATTACGATGTTTCCCTAAGTTATTACCAAAAAAAAGGATCTCAGCCTGAGATACCAAGAAGTGGACTTGGGGATGACCCTATGTGGAGGGTGAGGAAAGGAGAAGAAACTGAAATCCCAAATTTTCACCTGAGCAAGTTCTCCTTAATTGAAACGGGGAAAGCCAGGAGGGAGGAGCAGTTTTGTTGATAACAATACAGGCAGTCCTCAGGTTACGTGGTACTCAACATATATCGTTTCATGATTTCGTGGCCATTTCCATATATATATATATATATATATATATATAAGTTTCCAGTGGTCAAGGACAACAGGGGGATGGAGGCATGCGTGGGGATGACTTTGGGATGGGAATGGGGAGATGAGGACAAATATGTGATACCTTAATCAATAAAGAAATTTAAACGAACAACAACAAAAAAAGTTTCGTCATTTTGACATATGTACATATGTGCTTTATGTTTTTTATTGTTTATTTACCACAAGTAATGGTCAGGAATTGTTACCTAAAAATATTTTAGATTTTTTTACTGTTTCACTTCATTTCTGCTGGGTATGTGCTCCATGTGAGTGACGTAGGTGCTTATGTAGGTGGGTTCCGACTTATGGCAAAAATCACTTTATGTTTCAGCATAGAAATGGATCTCCGACGTAACCCGAGGACCTACTGTAAATATATTGTATACCTTACAGATGGTGATTTATATTATTTTGATTTCTCTCTGTTAATTATAACACTTAAATATCTGTGTTTATTCGTTACATAAAATAAATTTCTAGAAATAAATTGTAGATTGGTAGTGCATTAAAAATATAGTAAGGCTTCTGAAGCATAATGCTAAGTTGACTTCTAGAAATATTATAATCACAGTTATGGAGACACTGAATAGAACATCCACTTTCTAAAACCATTCTACCACCACCTATTATTATTTTAAATCTTTATTAATTTATGAATACAAAATAAAATGTTATTGCTTATTTGGTGTTTCTTTGATCCCTATGGAGATTAAACATTTTACTCATGTTTTAAATCATAATTTTTATGTGTTTGCCTGAATTGTTTGCTCATATCGTTAGCATTTTTATGCCAATAGAATTACCCTTTGTTAAATTATAGGCTCTCTTCATATACTTGGGATAAAAATGCTTTGTTCAACTCCCTACTCCTTCCCCCCCCCCAAAAAAAAAAAAACCACTATGTGAGATGACTGTGTAATAATATCTTCTAAGCTACTTCTAATCAATAAAAATATTTTACAGGGAACAATTGCCATGTAAAGAATTCTTTATAGTACTGAAGAGAGACCCTCACAGATACAAATATTTACAAATGAAGACATATGTAAAGCTATTAATATCTTGTCTAAGATCACATAGTTAGAGTAACAGAACTGATGCTTTTACTGATATTGGAAACAAGAAAGAAATCCTTGGAAATCATAATATACCTAAAGAGAGTGAACATCCCCAGTCTTTCTACAGAACTAGAATAAGTTTTTATTCACTCCAGTGTCTCCTCCAGAGAAGTTCACATTGTTTAAACTTGACAGCTATGCTTGTTAAATGCCCTAATTTGTGACTTTCTAGAACTAGAGGCTACATGTGCAAATAATTTGAATGTGGAAACCACTTTTAACCTGGCATCCACATTTGAAGTTACTGTATAAAGAAGCATATGTGCCAACTGTCCCTGTTAAAATGAGAGAGCATAAAATAGAAAAATATCCTAAGTATTGAGAAACCTGGCAAAAATTTCTAGTGAGTCATAGACGATTATGTGAACATTGCCAACGATTCATAAATGGTAAAAGCTTGGGAATAGAATGCCAGACGAAGAAATAAGTGGAAAGAAGCAAAATTGGTGCCACCATAAATGATCACTATGCTGAGGAGATGGAATTTTTGCCCCAGAATTAAGGTTTGGTATATAGTGCTCATAACATTTTGGAGGCATCTCTCGAGATATGTAGCATAGGAGAAATTACATCAGGTAGAACTTGGGAGTAGGCACTAAAACACATGAAACAACTAAAAGTTAAAAAGAAAATCCTTGCAAAAGGGGAACTGTGTAAAAATACCTCTAAAAAAAACCCACAACATTTTCCACCATACAAATCAATGGTGCCCAAGGGCTTTCTTTAAAAACAAAAAATACCACTGAAACCGGTTTGGCTCAGTGGATAGAGCATCGGTTTGCATACTGAAGGGTCCAGGGTTCAATTCCGGTCAAGGGCATGTACCTTGGTTGCAGGCACATCCCCAGTGGGGGATGTACAGGAGGCAGCTGATCAATGTTTCTCTCCCATCGATGTTTCTGACTCTGTCCCTCTCTCTTCCTCTCTGTAAAAAATCAATAAAAAATATTTTTTAAAAAATACCAACAATAATAAAAAAAAGAATTCATGCTACTGCTGTAGAAGCTAGAAACATAACATAAAAACAAGAACATGGGTTTATTGTAATGAAATGCTTTTCTGTACTGAGCAATTGAGTTAAATGGACACCAGTAGAAAACAAACAAACAAGAAAAAAAAAACTTAAGACTGAGGATGCAAATTTCAATGTGACAACTTGTAGTTGTGAGACCAAATGTAACTTATAAAAGAAGCCAAGAAATGCAAGAGATTTTTCAAAGACAGTATCCAATACTATGAGAGATTTTCAGATAATCAGAAAAAGCCAATCAGCTAGCCACTTGATTCTAATAGACAAGGAAATAGGTAATTTTTAAACTTTTAGAATAAATTAACATGCTTAGTATCACCCTACTAATTCTCAGAAACAAAATAAATTTTTGGAATAATAGGTTTTCTTACTTCTGCATATACAAACTGTTAGGTTTAAGGACATTTTTCTACCAATTTAAATCCCCAGTTTAAAATAAACAAAAACATATGCTATCACTGTTTTACACTAGAAAATGTGTTCCTTGATGGCAGAGGTGGTTTTTCACCTCTGCATTCCCAAGTAGCTGGACAGTATCTCTGACAGAGTTGGCAATCAATGAATGTTTATTAAATAAGAAATTGAATGCTTTCCAAGAAAGAAATTCTATATCATCCAGAAAGAGATAGTGAATTACACTAGCTCTGTTTTGTAAAGCATTTTCCCAGACACAGTTTAAGTTTCACTAACCTATGCCAAGTCACCCAAAAATCATATGTAACACAGAACTTCATTTGTAAACATCCAATAAGGACTTCCTGGTATAAGCACAGCACTCTTTTAGGTTATGGGACATTAAAAGCAGAAGACATAGATGGGACTTAGGCAGTTTCTGCTTCCAGAGCTCACATTCTACTGTAGATAATAAGAAGAAGAAGAAAAAGGAGGAGGAGGAGGAGGAGGAGGAGGAGGAGGAGAGAGGAGGAGGAAGAATCAGAGGAGAAACATTATTCCAAGCACTGATCTCAATGTGTTAATTCATTTCATCCTTGAAATAATCCTATGAGATAGATGACCATGATAATATCATTTTACAGATGAACAAACTGAGGAGAGAGTTTAGACAACTTTCCTAAGAATTGATAATAGTAAAATTAAATCCTAAAGTGTTTACCTCCAGAGGCCATACTGCTACACTGCCTCTCAAACACCTGGGCAAATAATTATGAAAGAGTATGGTAAGTGTAACAGAAGAGGCACTGAGTGCCTTGAGAGCTTAAAAAATTACCATAAGCCTGTTCTGAAGGATCAAGGAAGACCTCCTGGAAAAGGTAATATCTGCACTTAGCCTTGAAAAATGCATCCGGTGTGCCAGACAAGCAGGATGGGGAGAAGGAATACAGGTTATAATACACAATATAATAGGCATGGCTTCAGTTAGCTTATAAAGAGAAAATGAAGACAAGCTCTCCCTTTTTCCTTATCACCCACAAGTACTCTTAATCTCATTATGCCTTCTAATTAAGTCACTAACAATTATCTAGATTTTCTACCATAAAATGTAGAAGAAATATACATCTTTGAATCAATGCCACTCCACATGCAGAATTCTGTTTACAATGTCATTTCATAGAAGCACAGGAGCTTCCAGGGTTCCAGCTACCTGGACACAAAGAGGAACATTTGAATAGAAAGATTATTGTTTTTCATTTATATGTGTTACTTAGCTAAGTGTATTTAGCCTTGTTTAAAAAATAAGCTGAGGACGCTTACAAAATATCTGCCATACAAGATTTTTTTAAAATATAAGATAAAGGTAGAATGAAGACATTAAAGTGGAAAACTAATTGGGCTCAGAGATTATTAGTGATTTATCCAGCAAGGGAAACACTATTAGTTCCTCTATATATATATATTTCTAACATGGAAATAAGCAGTAACTGTCAAGAAGCAAAATTACCTCTCCTACTAAGCCTTGGAAAAAGTTTCTCCCTTGATTTCTCCCCTCCTCCCCTTGGATTCCTTATAAAGAATACAACTTGAACCATATGATTCCACTCATGTGTAGAATAGAAAAGAAAGCAAAAAACAAACAAGCAAAATTCAGAGACAACAGAAGGGTGGTTATCAGAGGGGAAAAAAGGTGGGGAGAGGATGAAAAGGATAAAGAGGATCAAACATATGGTGACGGAGGGAAACTAGACTTTGGGTGATGAGCCCAAAATGCAATACACAGATTACTAGCATATATCATAGAATTTTACACTTGAAACATATAATCTTATTAAACAATGTCACTCCATTAAATTTATTTTTTTTAATGAATTCCATGTGTTACTTAAAGGAATTCAAGAAGGAGATAAAACAATTCACTCTGAAATACATACATACCTCTCTGACGAGTCTGGTATCATTCAGGGATAAACTCTCATGTCTAAAATGGGGGAAGGATGGATTATATATAACTCAGTTAATCCTGAGGCTGGAAAAATGGCTCGTCTCAACTTCCAAAAAGCATTATGTGGCAGTAAATTCAGGAGAATACTCTCTGACAAACACCTGGACTGCAGATATTATTTTTTTCCATTCAACTCAATCGGCTGAGAGCTTAACATCATTCTGTTAATGCAAGAAAGCTTAATCATAATATAGTGTAAGTAAGGGTGCTCTTAGAAATAATTAACCACTAATAGTATGTATCGCATAATAAACCAACAGTAGTGTGGAACAGGTCCCTATAGTCCTACTAAGTCAAACATTAACCCTTAAATTGATGCATTGTGGGTAGGTACAGACACTTCTGGGATAAGAGGCTGGGGTGAGTGGGGCAGCTGGAGCAGCAGGCAGGCACTCAGAAGGCTTGGAGGCAGCAGCTTCACTCTGCCATGTATGGAAGTGTTTTAACAATCTCTATCGCTGTACCAGCCAATGTTGCTGAATTTCAGTAATCAATAAATTCCACTTTTGTAAGGACTGAGTTCAGATAAGTAAAAATATTAACATACCACAAATACTGGGTAAAATTGTTCTTTTACATTGAAATGTTTTCTGCAGCAATCCTCATCATTTTGGGACTCCTTTATTTCTCCCTATATATAAAATTCTTCTAATACTACTTCTTTAGCTCTGCTTACCCTCAAAATAATATGTTTAAATATGTTTTTAAAAATAAGTTAAGGAGATGTTGTTGCAGCTTAGAAAAGGAGATGCAGGCAAGTGCATGGTCACCTGGGATTTTTAACTGTTATTTGAAGCTGTGCAGGGGCAGGGGAAATGTGAGGCTTGGCCAAGGAAGAGCGAGTGAGAAGTTTTGAGCTCAGTTGATGTTCTGGAGGACACACAGAAGTGAAAGGTATTAGAAAATCAAGAAAAAAAAGATTTTAAAATGTTAAACATAGACTGTGATCTGTGGGAAAATATCAAGCAGATTAATATAAATGTAACTAGTGACCCGGTGCATGAAATTCATGCACAAAGGAAGGTTCCCTCAGCCCAGCCTGCCCTCTCAAACAGATTGGGAGCCCTCAAGAGATGTCCTATTGACGGCTTAGGCCCGCTCCCAGCAGTCTGGCCACCTCTGTGGGAGACGACAGGGCTGATCAAGGGAAGGTGCCAGCCCCATTACCCCGCTGCTGCAGCCACTGCCAGTCACTGCTGCTGCCAAGGTGTTTTCATCAACACGAACTCTAGTCCCTTCACCATGAAAAAATGACAACTTTCTTTAGGTATTTTCAAGATGCATCTTTCATAAGATATGACATTCCTTTTTTTTAATATTTTTTTATCCTTACCTGAGGATATGTTTCCATTGGTTTTAGAAAGTGTGGAATAGAGAAGGAAAGATAGAGAGCAACATCAGTGTGAGAGGGAAACTTTGATTGGTTGCCTCCTGCATGAGCCCTGACCTGGGCCCTGGTCAGGGAGGAGCCTGTAATCTATGTATATTTTCCCTTGATCAGAATCAAACCCAGACTCTTTGGTCAGCAGGCTAAGGCTCTATCCACTGAGCAAAACTAGCTAGGGCAGGATATAACATTTCTTAGCTCCTCCAGAGTGGACCTTCATTTTTTCCTCCAGGAGTGAAGTGGAAAAGCCCTAGATAACCTTCTTGGATTCTTATAATCCAAGTTACCAAGAACCCTGCAAGTGGCGATGTACAGGGAGCTTAGCCAATGAGTGGTCAGAAAAGGTATTTACGCTAGAACTGGTTTGGCTCAGTGGATAGACCTTCAGCCTGCAGACTGAAGAGTCCCAAGTTTGATTCCTGTTAAGGGCATGTACCTTGGTTGGAGGCACATCCTCAGTGGGGAGTGTGTAGGAGGCAGCTAATCAATGTTTCTCTCTCGATAGTTCCAACTGCCTATCCCTCTCCCCTCTTCTCTGTAAAAAAAATAAATAAAATATATTTTTTTAATAAAAGAAAAGGTGTTTCCTCTGCAGCTCATGCGGCAGAGGACCCTCTGTATTGTGTCCACTGGGCTAGGGGCATGTCCCTGCCACCCGTATCCTAGGTGCCAGGCTGGGGGTTATGCGGGGGTCCCTGGGCCACATGTGGCTGGCGGCAGCCACTGGGTTCTCCACAAGTCCCCAAGGCCAGCAGTCAGCCCTGCATCGTAGGCACCAGGCTGGGGGCGTGGACCCCGACTGCCACTTGGTGCTAGTGCACACGCAAGTGGCTGGGGGCAGGGCCTGCACCCATAGGCCCAGAGTGATCAGGGTGCATTCTGGGACTCCTGACACTCAGGTTCTAAGCGTAGACCTACAGGCTAGGAACAGCCTGGGTCCTGAGGATGTTTCCAGGACCCAGGCTGCTTAGCACCTGTATATGCAAATTAACGGCCATCTTTGTTGGGTTATTTTGCATACTCTGATTGGCTGGTGGGTATAGTGGAGGGATGGTCAATTTGCATGTTTCTCTTTTATTAGTGTATATTATTTAGTTGGTTACTTTATATATCACAATATTAATTATTAACTTCTTGCAATTTGTGTCTCTGTGAAGTGGAAAAAAAAAACCAACTTCAATGACAAACTTCCATTTACCACAATTAAAGATGGGCAAAATATTTATACAGGTACTTCACAACAGAAGCTATATTAATAGTCAATCGAACCATGAAAATGTGTTCAACAGTTATTAGTCATAAGGGAAATGCAAAGTAGAAGCACAATGAGCTATTACTACATACCCAACAGAATGGAGGGGGTAAGATTTACAGTGCCCAATGCTTACCAGGCTGTGGAGCAACCAGAACTCTCCCATATTGCTGAAAGTACAAAATGTACAATGACCCGGGAAAAGTTTTTAACAATTTTCATGAAGTTAACCATATTCAGACCTTACAACCCAGTAATTATATTTCTAAATATTTGCCAATATAATAAAAAACATCTGTCCACAAAAAGGCTTGTTTAAGATTGCTGTGAGCAGTTTTATTCAAAATGGTACAAACTTTAAATGTTCTACATTTTGATAAGATTGAACTTAAAATGTATATTTCAATGAAAGTAAATTCATACCTTATTTTAAAAATAAAAAATTTACTAATAAAAATTAAAACTAAAAATGATCAGTTCATGTATTACTTCCACTTAGAGGTAAGAAGTAAGTGAACCATGCTAAACTCAGGAACAAATGTTTACTTAATGCCTATGATGTTATATCTATATTAAGGTTTTTCTTTACCTATACCGTACTTCAACTATATTTACTTTTGCCAGTCCAAAACACTGTTATCTTTGTTCTAAATTACATGAATAAATTCAAACATAGAACTCTCAAATCAATTTGTAACCACATCAAAAACTACAGCAACATAATCTATATATCTGAACATCCACTGAAGATAAACTAGAAGAGTGGCCTTCAGAATCCCCTGCAAAAAAAAAAACAATACTCAATCCGCCCAGCCAGTGTGGCTCATTAGTTGAAATTCAACCCATGAAACCAACAGAGGTAATGGTTTGATTCCTGGTCAGGGCACATGCCCAGGTCCCCAACATGATCCCCCAGTAGTGGGCGTGCAGGAGGCAGTTGCATGATGATTCTCATCATTGATGTTTCTATCTCTCCCCCTCTTCCTTCCTTTCTGAAATCAATAAAAAATACTCAATTCTGAATTCTTATAACATGAGAAGATGAAGTGTCCCTTATCTATAGGTTATTTATTATGCAATGGGAAAAATTAAAACCATGATAGCAATCTTAACAATGTTTTGACACTTGATCAAGGATAAATATCTTTGATGTCCATCAAGATAATGTGTCACTTTGCATTGTCCCTAATTATAAAACCCGGTATAAGGCAAGAGGCATTAATATTCTCCTGCTGCTGCTTCTAATTTTCCCAGCACCACCAAGCCATGGAAATTTTGTTTCAAACATCTTGGCTGAATGTGATTAGCAAGAGCAGTAGCATAACCTTTCTCCTGTAGTAGTATAATCATGGTCAGAGGCAGTGGTTCCTTTTCTAATAGTGACATTTCCTTACATTGGACATCTTGCCAGTCTTTTTATTTCTGCTGGTTTGTAGATAGTTGTACCATATCTTTAATATAAAGTAATAATTAAGGATGACTATTTTTTCAAAACATAAAATAGATTTACCATAACTTTTAAAATCTTCAGATCCTTCAGCTCTCTATATTGTAAAAAGCAGCCTTGAGCCACCTCCCCCGTGGTCCTGTTACAATGACATAATTGATTCTCCTTAGAAAATGTTTTATGTCTAATTAACATAAATTTCCCATAGTCTTAAACCCTATATCTTTAAAAATAATAAGGGGGTCTCTAAAAGCTAATGTTGATAAGTACCGTATTTTTCGGACCATAAGACGCACCGGACCATAAGACACACCAGTTTTTAGAGAAGGGAAATGAAGAAAAAAAGATTCTGAAACAAAAAGTTCAGTGTTACCACTACAATGTGTAAACCCATAAATCATGCAGAGACTTTCTATGCTTTCTTTGCATAGTTTATGGGTATCTACACATTGTAGTGGTGAGAGAAGAGGCTGGAGAGTGTTTTACATTATGGTAAATGTTATTGGTTTGGTATCACAGAAAGTCTCTGCATACAATATACTGGTATGAAGTTTGTTGCAGTACAAACATTTTGACAGTTACCGGTATAATGGTATGAAGAGAAATTCTGACGTAGCGGCATTATCAATCAGGGCATCCAGCGGAGGGCGGAGTTTACTGGTGGGCGGAGATCTACAGTACGCCTACCCAGTAGTCAAGCACGGCAACAGAGGGCAGAGAGGAATGATTGGGGGAATAGACATGGCATTCTTCCGGGCCCGGAGTATGGGCCAGCAAGGGGTACAGGCGATGATTCCGGTTTGGATTACGCAGTTACCATACACCGCACCTGGGCTGACATGGCGATATGGCTGCAGCGAGGGCATGGAGGCTGACTACCATACATAGGAACTCCTCTACCACTCGGGGTTTACAGAGCGGGGCAGACACTCTGGGCACAGAGGAATGGACAGTGGCTGCAGCAAGCACACAGAGCCGGGCAAGCACACAGAGACCACACAGAGCTGGGCAAGTAAAAAAACTTTTTTTTTAAAGTATATGTGTAGGCTATATTTGGACCATAAGACGCAGGGACTTTTTCCCCACTTCTGGGGGGGAAAAAGTGCGTCTTATGGTCCGAAAAATACGGTAATATGCATATTCTAAGGTGGTGTTAGTGAAACAGAAGGTCATCTAAGAAGATTACCATCTGTCAATAAAAGATTTCTAAGGTTGCTGTTTTCCATGGTAAATCCATTGCAGGTAATGACTGTGCGGGAGAGATATCTGAATTTGTAATTACAAATGAGAATAATTAAGTTCTCATGGGAAGACCACATTAACCAGGCTCTCAGATGCTGAAATAACAATCGGGACCAAATCAGAACTTTTTTCTCTATAAGAAAACTAAACGAGAATATAAATTTATCATAAATTTGCTTAGCAAGTGTATCTTCAAACAAGGGGAATAAGTTGATAAGATATAGCTCTCAAATAAAGGATAGATGTGCCAGCATGATTTCTTTGTGAATTCATTTAACATGTATTAATTGGGCACCTCTTATGTGCCAGAAAACAAGAATTGCAGAGTTTCTTGTTTTGGAGCCTACCTTGAGAGATATGTATTTACTTGGCCTTTCTCTCCATTAGGCAGTGCTTAGCTGGGCAAATGTGATGATCAAGATCAACATTGACTCTTCTGACTGTTATATATATAGTGCATCCATGGCCCATCCCTGACTCATGTTCTCCATACTGAGCCTGAAATCATTGATGAGGTTTCCTCTCTCCAATTACAATCTCATTGCCATACTGCCTCCTGTCAATGACTGCCCCGTTCACCTCTATTGGTTTTTGATTGTTCCCTTACTCTCTGGCCACAAATTTGCTCTTAAAGATAAGTATACCTATTATATTTGACTTGATTAGTTGAATACTTCACTGGGTCTTCAATCCTGAAGAAAAAGGTTAACTTTTCTACACTAAATAAATTAATCACACACTGAGTGGCCAAATTATTATGATTTCTGAACATATAATAATCTAGCCACTCAGTGTATATCCTATATAATTAAAGACTAATATGCAAATTGTCCCCTCGACCAGGAGTTCCACCAGCAGGCAGGCCAACCAACCACCCATGTCCCCTCCCCCTGGCCAGGCTGGCCAGACCTGCCACCCCACCCCACATGCACGAATTCATACACCAGGCCTCTAATATATATATACTGAGTGGCCAGATTATTATGCATTCAGAGATCATAATAATCTGGCCACTCAGTGTATATTTTTGCTTTATTTTGTCATTATCTCTATCAACCTTAACAAATACCAGACTACAGTATTCATTTTAAAAAGGTGGGGGTGGGGCAGTTTAATCTCCTTTCAGAGATTAAATTGCATACCACCTGCCACAGTTTGGTCACAAAAGAACCTCATTTTTGGAGGATAGCTGCATTCTCAGGCCTTTCTCCGTGTGCCTGTGGGGTCTCAGCAGGAGGCCGAATACCACTGAGTCTGAAAACAGTTTTCATGTTAAAGGGCCCATCACGTGCATGGAGAGTCTCAAAACCATCTCTTCTTGAATAAATATTACTTGGCTATGGCTGGAAACTTTCATGCACTACTTACCAAATTGTGTTCATATGGGCAGGCATTTATATTGTGCAACCTAATCACTACTACTGGTTTGATGTCTCGGCAGACAGAGGTAATGTACCTATAATCACAGCCTGATTGCACTACCCCTCCCGGCCTTCACAGCACCACTCTGCATCGATTCATCATTCCCCTTTCAAGAGAGGACCTTTGCTGCTTTGTTTTTATATGATCTTGAAAGCCTGGCTGTTTTCCACCAGATCAGGAGTAGAGATTTGGATTATCCCTTTGATAATAAATGAGAAGACCAGTCTTAAAGCATGAAAGAGCTTTTCTGCTGAAAGAAATTGTGCTTTCTTTCTATATTTGAAAAGTTAGAGTTTCTTATTACAAATCTAATTCTTAGGCTTTAAAGGCAAGGGAAGAACACTGGCAAGTAAGATGGTATAGGCAGCTGTTCATCTGTGATCAGAGATATCTTTGGAGTGTCTTAGGGTCTTCCTCGAAATGGGAAGGGAGGAATTAGTAGATTTCCCTGAGCGTGGTTCCAGCCCCCAATTCTACCCACATTCCCGCCTCAACCAGGACAGCTTAAACATCTCTCGCTTGCACAGACCCTTCCAAGACACCTAGCAATATTTACATGGTCATATGTTTATATGTTCTGTAAAACCTGTGAAAGTTAAAAAAAAAAATTAACCACAATTAGTTAAGGCCATTGTCTTTCCATTTTAACTTTCCCTGGTTCTAACTGGCACTGAAGTAGTCACAGGCATTTTGGAGGATGAAGTTAAGGAGAAATTTGTGGGTATATTTTATTTAGGTGTAGTAGGATACATACAAGGATTAACAAAAATAGGTTTATAGTTGTAAATATGTGAAAGTTTATTCTTGTATTATTATTTTATTATTCTTTTCCATATAAACAACCATAAACCTACTTTGCCCTCCCCTCTATATGAGCTTTATAGTCATGCCTTGCATGACTGAGCTATTGCTAACTACCACAGTACAGAGATGGTTTCCTGGCATGCTTCCCCTCACTCCTTGTGCCAGTTCACCCAGAGCCATGACACAAAGGTGTAGCACTAGAGATGCTCTAGTGCACATGTGTCAAACACAAGGCCCGCGGGCCAAATCCGTCCCGCCAGGCCTTGCAATGTGGCCCGCACCGCGCTGTCATCACTGCACTCCGCTGTGTTTCCATCACAATGACAGTTTATGACTGTTCAGTAAACCATTCGGCCCGCGATTTAGGCTGGATTTTAGATTTTGGCCCCTTCTCTGATTGAGTTCGACACCCCTACTCTAGTGAATGAGCAAATCCTACGAAGGCACTGAGGTTTGACATGTATGAAGCCACAAGTTAGATTATGTAAAATTTCTTCTATCATCAGACACGTAAAAACATAAATAGACCCCCTACATTCTCATTTATGCTTAGTCTAAAGCATAAGCTCTATACTTGTAGTGCAAGGGATAGAGAGATAATCAATCCATAAATAAATCTATAGACAAAAATACTTCTATAAAAAATAAAATAAGAATGGATAGTAGGGTTAAATTTTTAAAGAGGATGATGAGGAAAATAAGGTTCCCTTTGATACACTATTTCATAACCAGATATGGAGTACGTCAAGCATCAGCTTTTATTAAGTGCCTGCTATGGGCTAGACATTACTAATATCACTGTGAACTATGTATGAATAATCCTGTTTACTGGAGCCTCCAGAATAGAGGGTTACACAGCCAGTAAACAGGCATCTGCAATTTAGTGTGTCATGTGCTATGGTGGGAAAATACTTTAAGGAGCCAATTACTTGACTTAAAAGGGTGATAAAATTCTTCTTCATAGAAAATTTTTATGCCAAAGTCCAAGCAGTGTTTCCCAAAGTGTGGTACGCGTCCCCCCAGGGGTACGGGAAGAGTTTGGTGGGGATATGCACTGCATCGTGCTTAGCTGCGCCTAATTCTACGTTCTCATGAGTACAAGGGGTACTCAGCGTTACGAAAATTATAGAAGGGGTACACATATGTCAAAAGTTTGGGAAACACTGGTCTAAAGGATATATAGGAGTTATCAAAAATGTGGTGAAAGGGAGGAAGGATACTGCTCTAGGTATAAAGAACACGATGCAAATGGCCAGAGACTGAAGAGATTGTGTTCTGTGCTGGGAGCTGAAAATGGTTTAGTAAAAAGCATAAAACAAATAAAACAAAAAAATGAGGTTGAACAGAAAAGCAAGCTGCATTCAGATCAAAGCTTCATACACCACAGAAAGGATTTTGGACTTCAGAAAGGTTTTGAGCAGCAACAGATGAGGATATAATAAGAATTATATATTTTTAAAATTACTCTGTCATGTGGAAGAAAGAGTAAAAGAATACAATGTGGAGGGAAAGAAATCAGCAAAGAGGTTAGTCTATTATCCAGGGGGGAAAAATAACAATGGCCAAAAGTTGCAAGTGCAGTTAAGATTCATAGGAGTGGCCGGGACCGGTTTGTCTCAATGGATAGAGCTTCGGCTTGGGGACTGAAGGGCCCTGGGTTCGATTCCGGTCAAGGGCATGTACCTTGGTTGCAGGCATATCCCCAGTAGGGGGTGTGCAAGAGGCAGCTGATCGATGACTCTCTCTCATTGATGTTTCGAATTCTCTATCTCTCTCCCTTCCACTCTGTACAAAAATCAATAATATACATATATATATATATATATATATATATATATATATATATATATATATATATATATTTTTTTTTTTTTTTTTTTTTTTTAAGATTCATAGGAGTGGCCGAAACCGGTTTGGCTCAGTGGATAGAGTGTTAGCCTGTGGACTGAAAGGTCCCAGGTTCGATTCCAGTCAGAGGCATGTACCTTGGTTGCAGGCACACCTGTGCAAGAGGCAGCTGATCGATGATTCTCATCAATGTTCTAACTCTCTGTTCCTCTCTCTTCCTCTCTGTAAAAAATCAATTAAAATATATATATATAAAGATTCATAGGAGTGATAAAATTTAGAGATATTTAATAAATAGAATCAAATGTGACTGCTTGAACTGAGTGGGTAAATAGAGAGTAGTGAAGGGCAACATCTAGATTTCTGGCTTCTGCTTTGGCCTGAATTGTGTCCTCCAAAAATTTGTATGTTGAAGTTCGAACCCCCAGAACCCCAGAATATGACTGTATTTGGGGACAGGCCCTTAAAAGATGAATTAAACTAAAATGAGGTCATTAGTGTGAGCCCTAATACAATATGATTGATATCCTTATAAGAAGAGAAGATTAGGACACAGAAACACACAGAAGGAAGACATGAAGACAGAGAAGTCAAAGACAAGCAAAGAGAGAGACCTCAGAAGAACCAACACTGCTGATACCTGACCTCAGACTTCTATCCTCCAGAATTATGAAAAAATAACCCACCCAGTCTGTGGTGCTGTACAATGGACAGCTCTAGCAAACTAGCACAGAGCCCTCATTAAGACAGAAAATGTACAAAAAAGAAGCAAGTTTTTGGTGGAAGATTTGAGGTGAGATATTAGGATATAGTTGTTTACAATGCAGTTGGGGCCTCTACAGAGGCAAAATTGAAACAACTGATGGCATTCTTCCATAGAGCAGAATATCCTTGACTCCTGTGAAAAACTTCTTGTGAAGATTAGCTCACAAGGTTACAAACCATACAAGAAAGTAAAATTATTTTCCCAGTTGCTATGGCTCAGTGGTTGAGTGTTGAAGTCTGAACTAAAAGATCACAGTTTGATTCCTGTTCAGGGCTCATGCCCGGTTGAGGACTCAATCTCCAGTAGGGGGAGTGCAGGGGACAGTTAACCAATGATTCTCATCATTGATGTTTCTATCTCTCTCCTTCCCTCTTTCTAAAATCAATAAAAACATATTTTTAAAAAATACTCGTTGAAGGAGTCACATAAAGCAATGGAATGTGCACACCAAAAATTGATATAATAGTCTTACCCTGGGGTAAAATGGGGCAGTAAGAAAAACAATAAATTTGAAAAAATAAATTCATGCTAGAACTGAAAATTAATCATTGAAATAAATAATTCATTGCATAAGTTAAAGAGTGGGCTAGATACATCTGAAAAAAAAGAAAAACTAGTAAAATGAAATAGATTTGAAGCAATTACACAAAATACAAAGCAGAGGAACAACAGATGGGAAATATAAATGACTATTCAAATGGCATGGAACAAGTTACTCCAAGACATGTATTATAGGATGTCTCAATGAAGAGAATATAAAAATGACAAAAATAGCCGGGACCAGTTTGGCTCAGTGGATAGAGCGTCGGCCTGTGGACTGAGGGGTCCCGGGTTCGATTCCGGTCAAGGGCATGTACATTGGTTGCGGGCACATCCCCAGTGGGGGGGGGTTCAGGAGGCAGCTGGTCGATGTTTCTCTCTCATCGACGTTTCTAACTCTCTGTCCCTCTCAGTTCCTCTCTGTGTAAAATCAATAAAATATATTTTAGAAAAAAAAATGACAAAAATATATGTATTTAAAGGAACAACTAAAATTTTTGCTGCATTAAAGAAAGACATGAGTCATCCTCAGACTGAAGGAGCACAATGTGTCCCAAAAAGGATAATCACAGATCTGCATGTGGAACATCAAAGTCAAAGAGAACATTTTACAAGTTATCTGAGAAAATACAAGTTATCAACAAAGGAATAACTATGGTTTATCATTGTAATATAAAATAAATAATACAATAATAAATAATAATATAAGAATAAGGTATGTTTCCTGTACTCACAATTGTAAGCCTACTTTTGCCCATCCCTCTATTGATATATTGACAGGAAACCGTAAGTAATAATACTCATCAAAAGACAATTTCAAAGTGCTGAGGAAAAAATCACTATCTATAATAATAAAAGTGCAATATGCTAATTAGACCAGACAACCTTCCCAATGAAGCCAGGGCTGCTAGGAAAGCCAGTCCTGAGTGCCAAAGGGAAGCTGGTGCTGGCAGCCAGGAGAAGGAAGGCCTGCTCTTGCACAAATTTCATGCATTGGGCCTCTAGTTAACTTCTTTCACCTCAACTATCATTCATAAGAAAGAGTGAAACTAAAATATTTTCCTACACAGTAAGTCTGAAATATTTGCCACTCAAAGACTTTTGCTGAAATAACTACTAAGTATAGAACTCAGCAATAAGAAAGCTGAACCAAGAAGGAAGGCTTGGAAAGCAAGAACAAATAGTAAGCAAAGAAATTGTTAAATATGATGGAAATTTCAATAAATACTTTGTTAAAATAGTAATAATAATCTCTGATTAAGAGGATCAAAAAAAAGGGCTACAAATAAAAGTAACTCAACAATAGCACTGAAGTTGAAATATGAAAGCTCAGAGTTCAAGTATTTAATGTCCTTATATTGTTTGGGCTTCATACATAGAAGATGCCGGCAACATCTATCGTGCGTTCTGCAACCAACTTTAGTGCCAACCGATGTTGCCCATTGTACAACCCTGCAGGCCTGCACTATTGTATTCAACCAACAACCACAAAGCTTAATTTAATCAGTGCTTTTTGAAAATTTATACCAGAAAAAAGAAAAACAGATGGAAAGAAAAACAAAAATATATATATATATTTTTTAGGATCTATTGCTCTTTAATAAACTACTCTAATATAATCAATTAATAAATAGCAAAACAGTTAAAAGATGAGTAGTGCATATTAAATTAAAATGAAACAAAAGAAGAGGAAAATTCTTCAAGGCAGATAATGCCTTAATAATGAAGAATTGGCTGTACTATTTATTTTCATTTCTTAGCAGGGACAATAGGTATTGTTTATATTATAAGTGACTCAACTGAGGTACAACAGGATCAATAAGATTTTCCTGTAGCACAACCAGAAACTTCATAATCATTGAATAAGACTTCATAATCTCTAATTTTAAAATCCAGTTTTCTATCTCATTGTATAGCCTCAGTTATGAAATCTAAAAACACTAATTTAGTCCTAATTGGTTTGGCTCAGTAGATAGAGCGTCGGCCTGTGGACTCAAGGGTTCCAGATTCGATCTTGGTCAAGGGCATGTACCTTGGGTGCAGGCACATACCGAGTAGGGAGTGTGCAGGGGCCAGCTGATCAATGTTTCTCTCTCATCAATGTTTCTAACTCTCTATCTCTCTCCCTTCCTCTCTGTAAAAAAAAAAATCAATAAATATATATTTTTAAAAATAAATAAATTTTGATTTATTCTTTTATTGCTTTACATTTTTAAAATGTAAATATTTCTTCTATTTCAAGTAATTGAATTACTTTCTAGAATTCCAAAATTTTTTAGTTATATAAAGCTGATAGGTTGTCTAGTTTTAGAAGTCCTAGAGTTAATCTAGCAAAAATTTTACATATTCTAAAGAAAACAAACAAGCTGATCCTTGATTTATCCTTCCAATCTTCAATTCTTTCTTTATATTGTGAACACTGGCTATGTAATTGCTAGGGAGTATAAGAAATTTTTAGCACTCCATTTTATTTTTCTTAATATTCATAAAAGATAAAAAAAAGAAAAACTATTAAAATGAGTTAAAACCAGTGTTCAAAAGAATTACAAAAACCTACCACATTGCAAAACAAATGACCTTACTGTAACCTCTTTACAAATGGCCAAACACAGCTCTGTAGCAGAACTCAATCAAGGACAGACGTGTAATCCATTAAAGGTGAAATAAATTTTCCCTTACAAAGTCTTTTTTTTTCTTTTTTCTTTTTTTAAATCCTCACGCAAGGACAGGTTTTTATTGATTTTCTTTAGAGAATCAGGAAGGGAGAAGGGTGGAGGAGAGGAGAGAGAGAGAGAGAAAATGTCAGTCCGCTATCAGGGCACTGGGCAATACTCCAATCAACTGTGCCACAATGGTCAGGGCTGACTTTAATTTCTTAGAGTCAAAAACTGTTTTTGTCACTCAATACATGTATAGATATGGATATGACTTTGGTCAAGCATTAAGAAATTTATGAGACAGCCTCAAAAACTTTTAAAAGGACTTTAACAGCATTATAACATATTTTAATTGCCTACTTTCTTTGTCAGTATCCCTTATGTTCCAAGTTTCTCACCATTATGAGCCAAGAGCTTAACACAATTTCTGGCATGTCAATGTTTGACATTTTAATTAATAGCATATGCTAGAGAGAGTCTATTGGTGACTTATAATCTATACAATGAGGACTTTCATTTCTGCATTTATTTATGAGTTTAAAACTTTGATTAGAAACTGCTATAAATCAATAAGCCTTTGTAGCAACAAAAAGACAAACATTAATAGACTTGTTTTAATATGTTGATAAATAATAAAGAGAAGTGACTGAAATTTGGCAAATATGAAGTGCCATTCCTATTAGAGAAATTGAATGTGCCATTCTGCTAGAAATAATCAACAATATAATATTGAAAGGAAGTGGCACAGCAAGTATCTGCTGACTATTAAAAGAACTCAATGGTTGCTAGCAAATGCCAGTGAAGAATCTTCAAAATATTTTTCATTCATTTCTTTTCTGAACACTTAAGTTGGTTTAACTTTTCAACCCAAATATTCATGTTACATGTTACAGTTAAATAGTTTAATTCTCTTAAATGACTAATATTCTTTCTAATATTTTTTACTCATTAATCATTTTATATGTTATATAAGTGGAGGAAAGTAACACAAAGCCTGAAATCGAAAACGTTTAGGTTTGTACTGTTTTTCCCTAAATTTGACTCCATGTAATGGTCAATGTGATATGTCACATTTTTACTTATACCTTTTCTCAGTTCTTCAGATTAAAAATTCACAATCTACCTTTTTTACAGGAACAAATTATGTATAATTCTATAAAGTCAGAAAACTTTCTATTTTATGACTGATATTTTTTCTGTTAATTTTTTAAATGTTTTGAGCATATTTAATTCTAAAACAAATTCCTAGCAAATAAAATTAAAAAACAAAGTGGCTCATTAAATCTGTAAGTTTCCACTTCCACATGATATCAAAATAGTAGTAAAGTCTGATTAGACTTCACCTGATATTTCTTACTAGAAGAAGTTTACAGATTCCCAATCTATCAAAATATTTATTCATGCCTGGGCCACTGTTGCTCAGTGGTTGGAGTGTCAGCCCATGCACTGAAAGGGTGTGCAGAAACTGGAAACTTATGCATTGTTATTGGGAATTCTAAAAATAGAATTATCATCTGATCCAGCAATTCACTTCTGGGTATATATCCAAAGAATTCAAAGCAGAGCCTCAAACAGATATTTGTGCAGCCAGGTTCAGCCATGTTCATAGCAGCATTATTAACAATTAGAAGCCCAGTTCATGAATTCGTGCACCGGTGGGGTCCCTCAGCCTGGCCTGCAGGATCAGGCCAAAACTGGCACTCTGACATCTGATTCTGAAGGCTCTTGGATTGTGAGAAGGTGCAAGCCTGGCCCAGGAACCCCATCAGTGCATCATTGGGGCTGGGGAGGGATTCAGGAGATTGGCCAACTGGGGAGGGACCACAAGAGGGCTCCAGGGTGTGTCTGGCCCATCTCACTCAGTCCCCATCAGCTGGACCCAAGCAGCAAGCTAACCTACTAGTCAGAACATTTTTCCCCTGGTGGTCAGTGCACATCATAGCAAGCGGCTGAGTGGCCTTAGCATATCATTAGCATATTGCGCTTTGATTGGTTGAATGGACAACCAGACGACTGGACACTTAGCATATTAGGCTTTTAATATATAGGAAAGCCAAAAAGTGGAAGCAACCCAACAAGTGTCCATCGACAGATGAATGAATAAATCAAATGTTGTATATACATACAATGAAATATTATTCAAATTTTAGAAGAAAATTCTGACATATTCTACAATATGGATGAACCTAGAAGACAGATATTATGCTAAGTGTAATAGACTAGTCATAATAGAACAAATATTGTATGATTCCACTTATATGGGGTACCTAGAAAAGCTGAATTCTCAGAGATAGAAAGTAGAATAGTGGTTGGCAGGGGTTGGAGGAGGAAGGAATGGGGAATTAGTGTAAAAAGGGTGCAGAGTACCCACTGGGGAAGATGAAAAAGCTCTGCATAGTGGTAATTGTTATACAACAATGTGAATACCCTAATGTCACATAACTGTATATTTAACCATCATTAAAATGGCAAATATTTAACACATTTTAAGAAATGAAAAATAAATTTAACCCATACTAAAAACATAGCTAGAGCATTTTTTTTAATTGAATTTATTGAGGCTACACTGGTTAAAATTATACAGTTTTCAGGTGTACAATTCTATAATACATCATCTATATATTGTATTGTGTATTCATTACTCTAAGTCAACCACGATCAGCATTTATCACCCTTATATTCTGCCCCACCTCTCCCCACTCTACCTCCCCCAGGCAATCACCACAGTGTTGTCCATGTCTGTGAGTTTTGGTGTTTTTTTCCTCTCAAACCCTCCATTCCCTTCCCACCATAACTGCAACATTCTTGGTATATGTTATAGGTGTGTTTTCTTTTGTTTCATATATGATATTACTGATGTGATAGCAATGGACAAATCTTCTATTCCTCTGTTCTCCTGGAGATAAACTCTGCCAACTATAAAATAGTCCCAGTCTCAAAAGATGTTTGAAATAAAGGAGGTTTAAATTTGTAATCCCCAGAATGCGCTCTCTCAATGAAAGCTTACATTGATCCATCACAGTTTTAAATCCTGCATACCATTCACCACCTCATCATATACATTCTATCAGCATCTTTTCTTCAAAATAGAACATGTCATTGGTTTGTGTGAAGAACTGTCCTTCTAAGAATTTACAACATTGGCACTTGTAGTTTCTCTCTTCACGTTAATATATGGATTAAAATGGGCCTGGAACCCATAGAAATAGCCGTAGCTTGTGGTGATAACTTCATCAACTTCACTTTCATCATGCTTGGCTTTACTTCTTCCAAGAAACTTCTGTCTTCTAAATGTGCATTAAGGTAGTAAAAATTCAACATTGATGCTGATTCTCTAGCTTTGCAATAAAAAATATTCAATTGTTACTTTTCCCACTAACAACTGCATAGACCCAGCACTTTTCACAAAGAGTAAATGATGAAATGATTCATTCCATATACTATGTTTGCATGCAATGTTTACCTTCTATTTTTGCTTCTTTCAATTTTTAACCACTAATAGGCACTTAGCTAATGATAATAAATGCCAGCCAGGTATAGGTGTTTAAAATGAATAGGCTATATATAAAAGGGATTTCTGGGTTTATAGCAAAACTGACAAGTTCATGCTAACCTAAAAGCACACAAATTGAATTTAAAAGATATTAAAAAGCACTTAGTTGGGGCCTGACCAAGTGGCTCAGTTGGATGGACCATCATCTCATATACAGCAAAAGGTTGCAAGTTCGATTCCCAGTCAGGGTACATATGGATATAGGAGAAAAACCAATTGATATTGCTCTCCCTCTCTTCCTCCCTCTCTCAAATAAATAAAAACATATCCTCAGGTGAGGATAAAAGAGAAAAAAAAGCACTGAGTAAAATAAGAAAGTTTGCAGTACAAGGGCCACCAACTCATGATTAATGCCTTATAGTAACCAACAACACATTGCCAACAGGAAAATGACTGCAGATCACTACTAATTCTATTTGTTGATGGTGAGTAGGACAAAAACAATTTGCTCTGGAACATATCTCTGTTTATATCTCTGAAAGTTCTGAGCTGACTATAAATAAAGTTTTACTGAAATAGCATCACTACCACAAGAAAAATGAGTATGTGTGTCTGTTTTTTAACAAAACTAAAAAACAACAACAAAAAATTTTGTTGCTAGCTGCATAAAATGGACAAAAATTTGTTGACCGGCAATATTTTTAAATCTTTTTTAGCCTATAATTTTATTCTAAATTGGGTGAGATATTTGTCTGGACATGTACATTTTTATGATTTTGTACTTTCATTTTAATCAGATAGAGAGAAAGCAAATATGATTCATTAAAGTATTTGGATTACTTGAAGACTTACAGAATATACAATACATGGAAAATAAGGAATCTATATATTACAATTACAAGCATCCACTAAGTTGCAATGATCTAAGTTAAGACTAGATCTATTTTCTAAATGGGAAACACAAATAAGTGGGTTAATACTATATTATAATTAAGAGATATTCCATGCTGTCTCACAAATAAGATAAAATTGTTGACTTATTATCAAAAGAAAAAAAAGAGAAAAAAAAGTCTTTCTTGAATGTAGTAAAATGCAAATTTGTCTTCTGCCTTGCATAGTTGGTTATCAATAGGTTGAACACCCTGAGAAAACCTGTTAAAAAGGTGCATAAGGTCATCTTATGAGGAAGAAAGAGTACAATAAAGGTAGATGTGTGCAAGAGGGAATTTAGAAAACTGATGACTAATTACTCTGAGTTCAATTTTTGCTGATGCTTGTTTTGTAACTTGAGTAAGATTTGTATAATGTATATATAGTTAACCACTATACAATCCCAAATAATCAGTTTTTTTTCTCTACATGAAAATTTCCATGTTCCCTAGACTCACAGCTTGCAACATAATAGGAATTCAAGGGATATGCCTGAATTTATAAATAAATAAATAAATTAATAAATTAATTAATTAATTAATTAACACTTATCATTATTTTTTAACTTCAGGATAGTGACCTTAATTATTGCAATAAAAATCCAGTGTGTGTGTGGGGGGGAGGGGGGTGTTTATTTGTCATGTATAGGTTGAACCTTATGAAAATGTAGGTAGATTTTCCTGATATCAGGAAAGCCACATGGAATTGCCAACCTAACACAATTATCTCCCACAATACTGTCACCAATCTCTAGGATTTTCTTGCTCCCCAAGTGTCCTATAAAATATAGATAATACTGAGGAAACACAGAGAGACTTGTGTATACACAAGTGAGATAACATATAGGGTAGATAGGTTATGATGATGGGAGTGTGGTGAGGGAATTGAAACCATCTAGATTGTAGACATGCCAAGAGACCAAGCATTCAGGTAACCAAAAGAAGACTGGAGCATGGACAAAGCTTAAAAGCCTCAAAATTTTGCCTCTCTTGTATATAGCTGTCAAGGAAATGCTACTATAACATACAACCCTGTCCCCACACCACTAATAAGCACAGTTTTTAACTGAAGGTAGACACTCGATAAAGTTTGTGGGTGTTTTTATTAAAGACTGTAGGCCCAGTGCATAAAATTTGTGCATGGGTAGGTTCCCTAGAAGCTGCCAGCTGTCGGCCAGGGCCTCCCTTCACACCTCTCTTGGCCTGGTGCCCCCTGCTCACCTGCTCCACCAACCTGCTGCAGTCCTATTCTCATCAGGGCCCATCAGGGCCAACAGCACCTCCACTGCAGCCTGCTGCCAGCACCACATTACTGATGCCCACAATGTTCTGCACCGCCCCCTGGTGGTCAGTGCACATCTAACTCCCAGTCAGTTGACCTCTCGCCCATGGGGACAATTTGCATGTTAGCTTTTTATTATATAGGATTCTATACATAAGGTACAAAAAAAATCATTATAGAGACTCATTCATGTTAGATTCTTAAAAACCCAAATACCCTTTAGTCAAGTCCAAACTGAGAAGAAAAATGGCCATATTAATATAAGAAATTAAAACCAAATTAACTTCGCCTTTAAAAAACCAAGTTTTTCATTTGTTTTTGTTAGAAATGAACTTATATGTAAAATGCTAATTTGGCAGTATATATACACACAATCAATTACATATTTCTTTTTAACTTTGTAGGTAAAAACTAAACATTGATTTTTTGGGGGACATATATAATCATTTGTTTTATAAGTGACACTACTGGCTATTAAATTTGTATCTCTTAGGAGGTTGTGTGTACTTTTTTTTTTTAAACATTTTTTTGGTGTGTGAAAACTTACCCATACACTCTCAGCTGGACTCTCCTTTAGCCAATAATCTCTATTTATAATACCAGCCAAGTAATTTAGGATAAGAGGAGCAGTCTGTGATTATGTATCTGGGGACATAAAATCAATACCATTTGATTTATTTAGTGATATTTTCCAGAACTCAGAAAACCTATGGCTATTTGTGTGGCCTCTCAAACTGTAATAGTTGAAACAATACTGATATGTATCAAAAATGGACAAGGAGAAGAAGTGAAGTCTCTTAAACTTATAAAGAAAAGGGACTTCCAGTTAAGATGGTGGCATAGGTAAATGCAGTACTGGCATCCTCCCACAACCACATCAAAATTACAACTAAACTGCAGAATAATCATCAATCAGAACTGCCTAAAACCTAGCTGAATGAAAGTTCTACAACTAGGGATTTAAAGAAGAAGCCATATTGAGACCAATAGAAAAGGCAGGGACAATGAAAGGGCTAGTCCCACACCCACATTTGGCAGATAAAAATTGGAAGGAGTATATTGGTTGTGGATAAACCCCCTGAGGAGGAAGAGGTCCCAGCCCTACAGTAGACCTCCCAGCACAGGTTCCAGGGCCAAAAGCAAAAGTCCCCATAGCTTCTGACTATCCAAACCAGCAGTGATTGACAGTTAGGGAGCCAGAAGGAAGTTTCTCTTAAAGGGCCTGGGCACAGACTTACTTGAACTCACTCTGAGTTCCAGTGCTGGGGCAATAGCTGGAAAGAAAACAGGAACATGCAAGAAGGAAATGAATTTTCAGGCATCAGAGCATGTGTTGGAGGGACAGCTTTCTGTCAGACAAAAGTTCTTGTAGAGGCCATATTTCTTTTTTGAGACATTTCACAAAAGATCCAACAAGTTGGTGACATCTGATTCTCCACCAACCTGACTCACACTGTACACCCTGCCCTGGTGATTCCCTGAAATGCTGCCCCAACCAATTTACAGGCCCGCCCATTTCCAGTGGCTTTTACATACAAATGACCTCTGTTGGCTCATGCTTCAGACTTTCCTAAAGTCTCTCAAACAAGAAGTATCTGTGTATCTCCTACCTCTTCCTAAGTGGCCTTAGGCCCAACACTAGCAGCAGCTGGCCTTGGTTCACAGCTTGTCTTGCCTGGGCATCTCCAAGCATAACACAATTAGCAGCCATTTGCAGATTACCCTGTAACTGGTTCAGGTGATCCCAGGCAGTGCACAGACTGGAAGCCCCAGAGTGGACACCCAGTGGACAGCCAGATTGCAGACTACACCAGATTATAACCCTACCACCTCCACAAGTGACACACTCAGGTGAGCACCAAAGTTGGAGCAAGTCCTGCTCCATAGGATCAATTCCTGCACATGAGCTCTCCACTGTAGTCATAATTGATCTTCATAGTTGATCACCCTAAATAAAGGGTCAATCCCTCTCAGTGATGTCAACAGCAATAAAGGCACAACAGCAGGAGAGTGCACACAGCCCACAAAGTGGCATGCCAGGAGGGCCCATCTTGGGTGAATGGAGAGATTATGCCACTGGACTCTCAAGATGGCCAGCAGGGGAGGCCAGTTGGGAGACACCAGGCCTGCAAGGGAGAGCAGTTGAAGGTGATCAACCCTGTAGAAGAGGGAAGTTAGGGGTGACCAGGCTGGCAGAGGAGGGAAGTTGGGGGCAAACAGGCTGGCAGGGGAGCAGTTAGACATCAATCAGGCTGGCATGGGAGTGGTTAGGGGTTGATCAGGCTGGCAACAGAAGCAGTTAGGGGCAATCAGGAAGGCAGGCAGGCAAGCAGTTGGGAGCCAGCAGTCCTGGATTGTGAAAGGGATGTCTGACTCCCCATTTAGACCTGATCCCGGGCAGTTTAACATCCCTCGAGGGGTCCCAGATTGGAGAGGGTGCAGGCTGGGCTGAGGGACACCTACCCTGTGCACAAATTTCATGCACCGGGCCTCTAGTCTATCAATATTTGAGTATAAAAAACAAAATAAACAAGCAGAACAAAAACAGATGCCTACTTACAGAAAACATTTTCACAGTTGTCAGATGGGAGGGAATTGGGGAGATCTGGCTGTAAAGGTGAAGAAATTAAGTACAAATTGGTTGTTAAAAAATAGTCACGGGGATGTAAAGTATAGCATAGGGAACCCATATATATATATATATATATATATATTGCCAGGGACCATTACAACTAAAACAACCAGATAGACAACCTAACAGGCTATCAGGGGGGTTAGTGAGGGATGACTAAATGACCAAACAGCAGGCTGCGTGGGGCAACCAGGCCAGCAGGAGGGGTGACAAGACCAGCAGTTGGGGCAGTTAGGGGCAACCAGGCCAGCAGAGAGGGGCAGTTAGGGGTGACCAGGGTGGTCTAGGATTGTGAGAGAGATGTCCAACTGCCCATTTGGGCCCAATCCTCAGGATTGGGCTTAAACCGAAAGTTGGACATCCCCTGAGGGTTTCCAATTGGAGAGGGTGCAAGCTGGGCTAAGGGGATCTTCCCCCCACCCCTCCCATGCAAAAAAATTCATACACCAGGCCTCTAGAATAAACAATAATATTCTAATAACTATGTATGGTTCCATATGGGTACAAGTTTTATTGGAATGATCACTTAAAAAATTGTACACCTGAAATGAATATAATATTGCATATCACTTATAATTAAAAAATAAAAACTGATTTTAAAAATAAAATAAACTATAAAAAATAATCTTACAAAGAAAAATTTAGATTGTGAAGTAATCATAAACCATGAAGAGTAGTAATATGTCATTTTCCAAGACCCCTTCTTCAATCCAAATGGGTTTTTTTGTATTAAAGAACCTAAAACATAGTTAGGTTTGTTTCTGTTTAAGTACAGAAACTGTCATCATTATCCCTTGTCAGATGGACAAGTAAAAGAAACTTAGGCAAAATGAAAGTGGTATCTGTCTCTGTTTATCTAGAAAAATGATTCTTGCTCCTTATGTGGGCATTTACCACAGGGAAAACAGCAAAGGAAGATCTATCTGTCATGGTCTATAATGGACTAGCAAACATTAAAAGTCAAGGCATGAAATCCCTTGTTTGAGAGGTTAGGTAATTTAATTGGTAGATACCAAGGATAAAAATTAATCCCTTGGGAACTTTTATATCATGTCAATCCAGTCCAAGCATGTTTTCCATTTTGCTAATTTACAAAACGGTTTAGGCCCTCTAAAGAAAAACATTTGAAAGTAGCTTTTCAACAAAAGTTATTTCTAAAAAATATTGACTTTTTTCATTACAGGAAGAGAAAAATAATTATAGTTTGACAATGAGAAAAAGAAGCTCTGAAATTAAGGCAGAGCCAGAAGGCCTTTTCACATAGAAAATTAATTTTGCATGTTCATTGAACATAGTTTAGATAGTGTTCCCACAGAGTAAATATGAACTGAGTGTACCAGGGAAATTTCAGGCCTCCCAGCTTCAGATGGAGGGAGAAATCTCTCTAGTGCTTCTCCTTTACCCTAGATGTCTCCTAATTAATGGCTCATGAGGATTAACTATTCCAATCTATCAGAGGCCTCTCTAGGAAGAGTGATGTGCTATTTGATATCTAAGATCAATACGACTAACAATCAAAGATTATTTTAGAATTGCTGTTCTGTATTAAACAAGGAGTACAAGATCCTCTGTATCTACGAGGTGTTCTACATAAGACTTGGCAAAGAGAAAACAATGCACAGGGAGGAAAAAATCACCTGTTTTTTCCAAATAGATATTTACCTTTATGACCCTTGGTAAACACCGCTATCTGTGAGAAGTGAATTTAATCCCAGGATAGTGAGTACCATGAAACAATCAGAAGAGAAAAGAGGGTCAAAGCACATAGACCCAAAAATAGACATACACAAATATACCAGTGTTTGTTTGTTTTTAATTAATGAACATTGCATTCATTCTTACCCAAGTTCATTGTGTTTTTAAGGATAATATTTACTGTTTAAAATTGAATCATGAATAAAAGGGTTTATTTTAAGACAATATCATATTTAAGACCCCAAAATTTATATAAATCTGTCATGTTATTTTTTCTTCCTAAAACCCTTTAACAGCATCCAATTTCTCATGGAATGTACAATTTTAGCAATGGCCTGCCACCTCTTTAGTGATCTGACCCCATTTATCACTGTAGTCTCATATCCTACAATTTCTCTATGTAGTCTTAAGGACATTTATCAGAATTATTCTCAGAGTGTTATTTTTCATCATATCTAACATGCCTTCAAATTATAAGGTGCTGCATTGGAAAACAAGTAAGAAATAAAAATGTTGACCACTACACTTGTATACTACTGATTTTAAGGTACATCTCAATTTCAAAAATATTAAAATATGAAAAAAATGAATGGCTTAAAAATGTATGAGATGTAATAATTGTTGAGTAGATACAATGAATATTTATAAAATATGTGTGAGATATGAGGAATAACACCACAGTGAATTGAACTGCCATATTTTAACACATTCCTACCATCATTCCTCTGTGTTCCCATTTAAGGGAATACTATCTTGAATTTTTTTTTAAAATCATCCCCTGCTTTTATCATTTTACCACATATGTTAGTATCTCTAAAAAGTATGTTTTTTGTTTTAGCACATTTTGAATTTTACACAAATGTGTTCTTTACATATTCTAAAATGTATGCATTTTGCTCAGTATAATCTTTCTGAGATTCCTCCATATTAGCATTATAACTCATTTATTTTTACATAATTCCTATACGTATTCCATTACTTATATTTAGCACAGTGTTTCTATCTGTTCTACTGGCACTGCTGATGTGCTGATGGTGAACATTCGAATGCTTGCTTTTTGTGTGTGCCATTACACACATGTGGCCATGAGCACCCTTCCTCTGGTCTCCCAGAGTACATGTTACAGGAGTTTCTCTAGGGAACATATCCAGGAGTGAAATGGTTGTATCTAAACTGAGGCTGAACAAATGTGATTTTACAAGATAATAGCAAATTATTTTCCAAAATATTTGCAGCATGTAAACATTCCAGCTATGCCTGTGGGTTCCACTTCCAGTTAGTTTTTTTTTAAATATATTTTATTGATTTTGTACAGAGAGGAAGGGAGAGAGAGAGTTAGAAACATCGATGAGAGAGAGTCATCGATCAGCTGCCTCTTGCACAACCCCTAAGGGGATATGCTCGCAACCAAGGTACATGCCCTCGACCGAAATCGAACCCGGGACCCTTCAGTCCCCAAGCCAACACTCTATCCATTGAGCCAAACCGGTTTCGGTTCCAGTTAGTTCCTAAGGTATCTGATTTTCCCTACCATCAAAAACAACAGTCAACTCTCAAGCCATCTCTTCAACAAAGTATGCACCTTGACAGTGAATGGTAGAGATTTTGAAGCCAGACTACTCTAGATTGCTATGAAGATTAGGTGATACATCTAACATGTTAATACTGATTCCTTAGACATATTAAGCAAAAACTAATTGTTAGGTGGTGTTATATTGAATTACTTACAGAATCCTGAAAATACTGAGATTGTGGCGTATTGTATCTTGGTGTATTTGCACATATGACTCCCTGATACTGAAATGTCCTTCCCCTAGATCTTCCATCTAAACTTCATTCTTCAAGAGCAGTTCTGTACTTTGTCCTCAGATACATGCAGAATTGGTCATTCTTATTTAGGGTCACCACTGCCTCTACTATATGACCTATCACATGGCATTCCAGTCATTTGCTTGCTTTTTTTCTTCCTTACTACCATTTCAGTTATTTTGCAACTATACTCTTTTGTTTTTAATCCATATTTATTGGTCTTAGGAGCTCCTTAGTAAATGTTTAATAAATAAATGGATGAATAGATGAATGAATAGTTTACAAACAAGTGCAACATCAGTAATACCCACCCACAAACAATTACTTATTTAGCTTTGCAAATTCAACTGGAATACAAAGAATTAAAATGTATATACCACCATGTTCTCCTAACAGAATCTTCTTAAAGGAATTCAATTTTTTTAAACATCTGAAGATAGAAGGATCTTTAACTGTGACCTTTTTATCTTTTACAACCATAAGAATCTTTTCTCTAATCAACCTTGTAAATTAATATTCTCTTTTCTATGAGAATTTCATTCCACAGCACAACTGACAAAAAATTCCCAGAGCATTGGAGCACAAAGTCATTTTATGGTTTAGTCTTTACGTTGATTTTTAAAATTAAAACCTTGGTTTCTTTTTGGGGATTTTTTTTTGTTGTTGTTGTTTTTAAGATTTAGAATGAAGAGTTGATTAGCTGCTCAGATGTTAATACCTGTGAACCTTATGCAAGCAATTAAAAAAAGTCCACTACTTGTTCATATGAGTGTCTTCTGCTACTTCCCCATCATCTAGTCTTGGTGTGAACAGCTCTCATTCTCATCAGATAGCTCCAATTATTAGACTACTAGAGGCCTTTGTGCATTCAGGGGTGTCCCTCAGCCCAGCCTGTGCCTTCTCACAGCCAGGGAGCCTTCAGGGGATGTCTGACTGTGGGAGGCAACAAGGCAGGCTGATCAGGGAATGGTGCTGGCTGGCTAGTGACTAGTCCCGCAAGCCCCGCCCCCTCATCACCCCTCCACTGCCACTGGTCACTGCAGCCCCTCTGCCCACTGGCATGTGCCTTGGCTGGCCCCATGCCAACTGGTCATTTCTCTGTTTGGTCAATTTGCATATTATGCCTTTATTATATAGGATTACATTTTATAATATGTCAAGCCTTCCTACCTAGTGTTTCCACCTAAATGGCCTATTTTTTTTATATTGGTATTGGGCAGTGAGGCCAAACACTGCAAAGCATTTTTTTCCTAATTGTGACTACGTCCTTTTAACACTTTTTTCACACAACATAGAATTAAGTTTATCTGGTTGACTAGTGTTTAAAATATAACACAATAGCCTACATATGACATGAAAAGTTTACAGTAGATTATCACTTATGCATCTATTCTTCACTTTTACAACCATGTCCTACTACATCCCTTGTTGTACTGTACATTTGAATTAATGGACCTTAAGGATATATTTGATATTGAGAGGTAGCCATTATATATTATTAACAGACACCAAGTTTTTTCACACAAACTTATTTTTATTAAATTCATCTCTTTAATTTTTACACCATCACTGTTTTTAATTCATAAAGTTCTTTAAGGAGATGCCTGACAGACAATGTCATTTGTGTCCTCAGAGCTTGCCACAATGTCTGGTAATAATAGATGTTCAATATAAATTGAATGGATTAATTCTTGAAAGAATGAACATTCTTTAATTTAAAAGTCAGGTTAAAGACCAGGCTTATCTACTTTCTTTAAACATTTTCATTTTTTCCTATTTTCCTGTCTCATAAAATCATTCATTCATATTACCTGAATTCTAAACCTTGGAGTCATTTTAGATTGCAACTTTTCAATTTTACTCCCAACATCCAAACGTTCACCAACTCTCTAGTATCTATAATGTTGATTACATCACTCGTGCCCTTTCTGTTTTAATGAAAGATGCTATTTCAATCCTTCATTAAGAACAGTGACATTAATAGCTTTTATTGCTAATGAGATACTTGTCTCCTGATATTATAGAATCTTCATTATGAGTTACACCTTGACTTACGAGAAGTCTGTTATTTGTAGTATATTCCCTTTTCCAGATAAGCTATCACATCAGTGAGCACATTTGCTCAAACAGCTGAACTTAGCAGCAGGAATCACACATGCCACCACAATCATAAATCTGACAAGTACCTCCTGATAGTTTTATGTGCTCAGGAAAAAAAATAAAAAGAATTACAATTACACACCCAAATGTTTATGCCTGGTTATTCATGTATACTCCAAATGTCAGGTATGTTCTACACGCATTAACTGAGAGCCAATTGCTCCAGGCACTGTGCTATTTGCAAAGTGAATGAGATACAGTTCCTGTCCTCAAATTCACAGTCTTGGGAGAAAGACTGACATGGAAGAAAAACTTTAACATGAGCAAATGGGTTCAAGTCACAGGAAAAGAAATATTATTTTGCTAAAAGAATACTTTAGAAAAAGGTACAGAAATGGAATTAATATTTACCATATTCCTGTTCTGTGTCAAGATCTCTGCTGCAAGTTTGTTCAGATTGCTTTATGTATCAGTAACTACTACTAAAGGTTTCATGGTGAATGGAAAACAATGCTGATGTCTTTCAGCAGGAAAAACTACAAAGCCAAAATTAATGACTACTAGTCAAGATGAAACAGTAAGCTACACCACCTCTGTTCCAAACACACAGCAATGACAGATAAAATATGGACAGATAAAGCCAGAAAGACAGGCTTGAAACAAGATAAGCCCCTGTTTTAACCTGGCCTCCCAAGAACGCATAGCCTTGGACAAAGGCTTACTATTTTATTAGGAAAAATCACTTCAAAGTATTAATTATGACTCATTGATCATCTCCTAAGACTATCCTCTAAGAGGCTATAGAAATGACTTTCCAATCCAAGAAAGAAAGGAGGAATTTATTTGAAGGCTTCCATCTCCCACTGGTTAAAACTCTCCTACACAGATTTTTGCCTTTCCCCAACCGCCGCTCTCACACACTTCTGGGTTGTACATGCCTCAGACCACAGCATCACCTGCCTGTCTTTAATAGTCCTCCCTGCCTCAGGCCCTAGTTGGGGTGCATGCAAGAGGCAACCAACCGATGTTTCTCTCCTATCTATATTTCTTTCTGTCTTTTCCTCTCTCTTCCACTCTCTCTAAAAAAAATCAATGGAAAAATATCCTCAGGAGAGGATTTAAAAAAAAAAAAAAAGAGTCTAATAAATAAAATTTAAGAAATTAAAATCACTATAGAGATATTATTATGTTAACAATACAAATTATTTTCATTTGAAATGTGCTGTAGGTATTTGAGCCCTCAAATCATGCTATAGGTGAAGATATTCCCATATAGTTTATTTTTTTAATCAGTATGACTTAAATAACTATTTCTTGTTGACAAACACCAAAAGAAACAGGATACCTTTATATATTATGTTTCTAGCTCAAGTTAATCTTTAAAACACCATTTAAATAAATCTGAAAGGATGGCCTGTATAGAGCCCATACCCAGCCCCTCCATTTTTACTTAGATTGAACATGGTTTGTCCTATTCGTATAGTTACTTAGTGAATAAATGAAATGAGAACCAAGAGCACCAACTCCAAGTCTTTTCTTTCCTTCTTTTCTCTCTCTCTCTCTCTCTCTCTCTCTCTCTCTCTCTCTCTCTCTCTCTCTCTCTCTCTCTCTTTTTTATTAATCCTCACCCAAGGATATTTTTCCATTGATTTTTAGGAAGAGTGGAAAGGAGGGGGAGAGACAGAAACATCAATGTAAGAGAGACACATCAATTGGTAGCCTCCTATACATGTCCTGACGAGGGCCAGGATGGAGCCTGCAATCAAGGTATGGCCTTTAACCAGAATCAAACCTGGGACCCTTCAGTATGCAGGCCAACAGTATATCCACTAAGCCAAACCAACTAGGTCAAGTCTTTCCATTAATATGTTCTGTCTTTGTGGCTCTCCACGAGTGTGTTGATGTCATTCTATTTGGAAACAGGAGCACAGGTGTGCAATGCCTCCTCCAATCTTATGCCTCTTCCACTTCCATGCTTTTATACCCTAAACCTATGAAGACTCATTTTGTTCTTTCACTCCCAGCAGTGCACTTTAGAAAGAAGTTGTCAGTTTTATTTACCAACTTAAAAGCAATTAAATGTTTGAACATTTCTGCTAAACAAAATTCGTAGTATATAGTGACCATTTAATCTGATCAATCGTTTTGGACAGCTCAAATTAGATTACCTTTCTCAGTAGAATACTCGTCACACTTCCTTTAGTATTGGACAAATCAATCTCACTGATTTTTTTCAGACTTTCTAAGCTAATCTTTGACCAGCATGGAGACAGGATTACTTTAAGCCTCTTTGACAACACAGGAGAACCACAACTATAAATATAATTAGTGGCTTCTTTCTATATTTTTAGAAGACATTTTCTGTCCTAGGAGATTGGATGCTAGTAACAAGCAGAGGAGGAGGGAGGAATGGAGAAAAGGAAAAGCTGACACATTAAAGGTGGAAGAATGAGACCATTACAGTGACTTTCAAGCTCTTTGCAAAAGCAGCCGAACAGTGTCATATCTGGATTGTTTGACACTGACAGAAGAATAATTTTCAATGCTTTCATACTAAGTACGACAAAGTTATTCCATATAATAAATACCTAACATGCAAATCAACCAATTAGCAGAAAGACCTGCAAAACAATCAGTCGCTATGATACGCACTTACCACCAGGAGCAGACATACAATGCAGGAACTACCCCCTGGTAGTCAATGCACTCCCACAAGGGGAGCACTGCTCAGCCAGAAGCCCCCCCCACCCCCCCCATCCCCTTTGGCAGTGCTAAGGAGCAGCAAGCCTGGCTTCTGGCTGAGCTGCGCTTCCTCAGAAGCTTGGCTCATGGCTGGCGAGCACAGTGATAGTGGCAGGAGCCTCTCCCACCTCTGCTGCAGGTGGGCAGTAAGCAGCGCGGGGTCCCAGACTGTGAAAGCCCCGGACTGCAAGAAGCCAGGGATCAGGCCTAAGCCTGCAGGCAAACATCCCCCGAGGGGTCCCAAACTGCAAGAGGACACAGGCTGGGCTGAGGGACCCCACCCCAATTGCATGAATTTCATGCACTGGGCCTCTAATAGTTTTCAATAATAATCATGAAATGGAATGAGTGATAGGCAGAAAAGACATAAAGACAAGTGAACCCTTCCTTTTATTAAATTTTGTGTATCTATAATTGTGCCAGTTTTTAAGTGAATGTTAATAAAACCAAAATATCTGAACCTTCTAAATCACACTGATGTAATGTCTTGTTTCCTTGACTAGTTCTTTAGTTTTAAAGAAATTAAATATAAAAAGAGTAAATTTTAACTTTGAAAACACATTTGAATTTAATAAAACATTTCATATAAGTATTAAAATTTGTACTTGCCAAACAAAAATATCACTTCTCTCAGTCTTCACTATTTCACTGTTTACACCTTAAACAAAAAACTCCAAATTGTCACATAGAAAGACAAAGTGGAAATAACTCAAGTCTTAGTTCATCATCTTTACCTTTGCTGTTGCCACCATGGTTTATTTTTAATCTACAAATAATATGACTTAAGTAAAATGTTATATTATTTTTATGTGCTATCACAGGGGTTGGAGACAAGCAAGCTGCAAAGAAGCCAAACCTTCACAAACAAACTCTGCAAAAAAGGCGTGTTTCACCTATGTCCAAGGCCAACTGTATAAATGGGATTCTTCCGTAGAGAGCAGAACACAAAATATGATGTTTCCTTAGGGGTACATTTTAAAGAAGCGATACTTTGCGATTTAAAACTTAGACCAAGAAAGTATTTTTTAGGAAGGAACACTTTATCCCTGAAATAGTTTTAGAGTTGTCAATGCATGATGAGAATTTTTTTAAATCAATTTTCAATTAGTTTTATTAATCTTTTTAGCTTTTCTACAGACCATTCACCGCCTCAATAACTGTTTTCAATAGCTTCACTGTTCTACCTCCACTCAAAGTTGTATCATAGCTTTTGTTTTATTTAAAAATACACGTGTTCAAATTAAAGTATGGTGGAACAGAAATGTGAATGCAAATATAAATAGATACAGGAAAAGCTTATATAGGATTCCTGTCACAAGGACAAAAAAAATAAGCTTGATGGCCTTTAGGAACAGTCTAGAACTAATTGGGTAACTCCCTGGGGTGGATTTGAGTGGAACTGGTTGAGAGACTGGGTACTTAGAAGGATGCTCAAAGATGTATATATTCTTTTATTTCAGGTGGATATCCTTTACAACAATAGCTGCACATTGAAATCACCTGGGCACCTCTAAAAATTATTGATGCCTAAGCTATACCTTGTCAGATTCTGATGTACTTGGTTGGAGATAAACTGGCCATAGGGAATGTTGCGCCCTTGCTGTGACTCTAATGTGCTACCAGGATTAGGAATCATGGCTTTAGAAAATTACTTCTCTGTCCTTGGCTCTTCAGGGGCAGCTACAAAATTCCTCTTTAGGAAGGACTTAGATGAAGCCAGCCGGTGAAAGCGAGGCGACTTGCCAACATATCCTGAAGCTGTGTCTGCATAACAAACCCACAAATTTTACTTAAGTTATATTATTTGGAGGTGTTATTTTGATTGGTGGGAAACAACCCCTGCCGCTAACCATGTGGATTACCCATGTAGAGGAGAACTGGGGACTCAAGCACATCCTGTCCTGCATTATGACTGTGGGTGGCCTTGGGGTGTACTGCTCCGATCTCCCCTTAACAGCACCTCCCATGGGATCACAGTTGGCCAGCAGCCTCCTGCTGTCTACACCTTAGACTCCAACTGGGAACTCACAGCGCTCATGCTTCCTTGGGGCTGCTCCCAACCAATGACGAAGTAAGGCAGCTGGACTAGAGCTCAGCCATTTCTACCCAATTCAGGATCCTCTAATGAGCACCTTTTGCTCAGGGAATCCCTGAGGCACAGGTTGGGCTGAGTCTTCCTCAGACTCCATGAAGTTTGAGTCTCTTCCTACCAATACCTCCTTTCTTTTCTTTCTTTTCTCTCTTTTCCCAGGTGCCAGACCTGCACCATGATACCAAGACTTGCCTAACTACCTCCTTTAACTTTCACAAGCATTTCCCTCAATAAATCTCTTCTGAATTTAATCTAAGGTGACCAGGTGTCCCGCTTTTGGCGGGACAGTCCAGATTTC
Source organism: Pipistrellus kuhlii (assembly GCF_014108245.1). Lineage (NCBI taxonomy): Eukaryota > Metazoa > Chordata > Mammalia > Chiroptera > Vespertilionidae > Pipistrellus > Pipistrellus kuhlii. The sequence goes on from NW_023425404.1 coordinate 148,013,358, forward strand.
TAACAATCTGTCCTGCGGCGGCTTTAAAAAGTCCCGATTTTAAGCGGGACAAATTGTTTGAAATTGGGACTGTCCCGCCAAAAGCGGGACGTCTGATCTCATCTTTGTGTTCTCTTATCAGAGGACCCAAACTGACACATGACTCTAATGCCACTTGATATTGGAATAGTTAATGACCTCCCACGAGCTCCAGGTTATTCATTTGTTAAAATGAAGAGTAAAAACTATAAGCAGCCGGGACCGGTTTGGCTCAGTGGATAGAGTGTCGGTCTGTAGACTGAAAGGTCCCAGGTTCGATTTCGGTCAAGGGCATGTACCTTGGTTGCGGGCGCATCCCCAGTAGGTGGTGTGCAAGAGGCAGCTGATCGATGATTCTCTCTCATCGATGTTTCTAACTCTCTATCCCTCTCTCTTCCTCTCTGTAAAAAATCAATAAAATATATATTTTTTTTAAAAACAAAAACTATAAGCGATATTGTGAAGATTGAATAAGACATATTATCAGTGAGCAAGGAGCCAACTTCTTGGAACATACAAGGAAGTTAATAAATAATATCTCCTTTCAGCTTTTGTGAACAAATATGTTTTCATCACATCATTGAACATTTTGTCCTATAACTTATGTTTTATGCACTGTGGCTGTACAGGTTGCATATGATGAATGGTATAAGGAGTATAAAAAAATAAAGGAGTTTCTTTAAAAAAAAGATAAATATGTGAGGTGATGGATATGTTAATTAATCATGTGGGAGAAATCCTTTCATAGTATATATGTGTAGCAAATCATCATAATGTACACTTTAAATATCTTATAATGTTGTACAATAAAGTTTAAAAAAGGGGTTTCTAAAGACAGTAACAATAAATATCATAGTAAAAGCATATACCATAGATGTAATATATTGTAGTTCACCTGGCCTAAGAAAGATAGATAAAATAAAAATAAAATCCTGAGGAAAAATTTTTCATATGTATAATTCATATGCATATTTATTAAATATCATATATGAAATATTTTACTGCAAATTTTCTCTCAAGTTCAAAGCATGGAAAAACAAGGATGCGTGCCTACCATCAATTAATATCTCTAAACCAAACACAGACTCCTTCAGGTTTCTGCCTGGTTTCAAAGGTGGATATCTGCAAAACGTGTTTATAGTCCAAGTAAATGCAGGCAGACTTGTTTCCCACCGAAACTAGCCAGCAGATTTTTTTGCAGGAATCTTGCAATAAACTAACAGAACTATCAAAAAAGTCTGGAGGGAGGGAAGAGGAGAAGTAGAGAATTGTATTACTTGTTGCTCCAAAATAGAAATAAAGTAAAAAAATGAATTTAAAATCCAGTCGGTTCTGCTAGCTACAGCCTCTGCATTCCTTAAAATTGCCATGCTGTGTAAAATTATGCCATAAAAACCACAGGGCTTAAGAGAAATGGGGTTAGGGACCCAACTCTCAGAAATCTCACCAGTGATACATTTTTTTTAAATGGAAGGAACCTAGTAAAAATGGTTGCACAGTTTTATACACATGACATGATTGTGGAATACATAAGCACTACAAAAACATGACACTTTACCTTGGGAAAAAAACACCTGAAGTTTGCAGAACAGTTGCAACTTGTGAATTGATGGAAGGAGGGTTAACGGAAAAGGATTTGAAAGTTCTAACAGCAGATGTGTGGGCATGGCTTATAATACATGTGTGAACTGAGGTAACTGGTAGATATTTAAGGGTATACGTGTGTTTTATAAATTCCTGTGCAGCTGGGTTCAGTTGGCTGCAGTCTACTGCATTCACCTTGAGTTTCTTAACAACTGTGTGGAAGCAATGTGAATTTAGTTCGCTTTCTAAAATAAATACCTTCAATAAATATCACTCATTTGTGGAATATAATGAACATAAACTGATGAACAAAAACAGGTCCAGAGACAGAAGCATCGATCAAACCTCAGAGTGAAAGTAGGGGAGGGGAGAGGTAAGACAGAGTGCTCAAAGGACTTGTATGCATGCATATAAGCCTAACCAATGGACACAGACACGAGGGGGCGAGGACATGAGTTGGGGTGGGGGAGGCAACGGGGCATAAGGACACATATGTAATACATTAATCAATAAAGAAAAAATAAATAAAATCTAAAATATTTACAGACAAAAATACTAATAAAATAAATATCTTCAGTTAGTGCAAAACCATCTTGTAAGCCAAACGAATAGTTCCACTATAATTTGTTCTTATGCTGTCCAGACAACAGAACAACCAGTTTCCTAAACTTGTAGGCCATGGCATTCAATGGATGAAATAACCTACCTTTCCCTGCTGGTCAAGTGAATCCTGAAGTCAATGTTTCATGGAGAGGAGGATACAAACTGTGGCAGAAGGAAAGACAAAGCATGCCCCACAGCAAGAAGGCAGAGAAATATGCTCCAGACTACTCCAACTCAACCAACAAATCCAAATACAGGGACAGCTGTGATCCACAGGTTCTGCTATTAGAAGTTTAAGGGGGCCTGGCTGGCATAACTCAGTGGTTGAACATCTACTTATGAACCAGGAGGTCACAGTTAATTCCCAGTCAAGACACATGCCTGGGTTTCAGGCTTGACCCCAGTGTGGGGCGTGCAGGAGGCAGCTAATAATTCTCTCTCATCATTTATGTTTCTATCTCTTTCTCACCTTCCCTCCCTTTCTGAAATCAATAAAAATATGTTAAACAAAAAAACAAGAAGGCCAAGGGGGCCGAAGCCGGTTTGGCTCAGTGGTAGAGCGTCGGTCTGCGGACTGAAAGGTCCTGGGTTCGATTCCGGTCAAGGGCATGTACATTGGTTGCGGGCACATCCCCGGTAGGGGGTGTGCAGGAGGCAGCTGGTCGATGTTTCTCTCTCATCGACGTTTCTAGTTCTCTATCTCTCTCCCTTCCTCTCTGTAAAGAATCAATAAAATATATTTTAAAAAAAAAGAAGGCCAAGGGGAAACAATGGGAGTGGAAGGGTAGGTAAGCAGTAATCAATAATTGACAAGTGCCATGGGCATGATGTAAAATAAGACTATTCATTTTCTTACAATATAAATCACACCTCCTCCTTTCAGAGTTAAATGAAGATGAACAACTCCTCTACAGCTTTCTTTCAACCCATAACTAGTATTTCAAGACAAACCATTCTTTTTAAATGGAAGTGGAGAGGAGGATAGAAAGAGAAGTCTAAAAATTAAAGGACCCAAGATCTCCCTTCCATCCAACCATTTTTAAAAAACTTTATTTTGCAAAATCAAAGACAAAATTTGTGTCACACTCAAAGTTCCCTGATATAGCAATTGTATGGAAAATATTTTGCACTTTCAAAACAAGCATTATAGCAGAACTTACAGTACACTGTAGTCTCCTAAGGAAATTTTTTTTTATTGAAAGGGGATAGATATTTCATTAAGATATAAGGAAATGCATCACTGAACTAACCACTTAAATACATTGTTAATTCGTCCTGTGGATAAAATCTTTATGCATGCTAATTTTATATAGAAATGGAAGAATATGGACAGATTGGGGCCTTCTATTTTATTGTTTGGTCATTTCTTTTTTAAAGAAGCTATTACTTATCAAATAACTTCCTAACTTTATCAGGGGGGTGGGGGAGGGAAGAAAACAAAAGGGGGAATTAATTCCTTTTAGGTTCCAAAATGTACACATCTTTTCCTTCATATCTAGAGCTGATGTTACTAATTTTTTTCTATGCTCAAGTTTTCATCTTTGTTAGGTTCTAATTCCCTGGTGGCTTGTATTTCACATGAAACTAGGTATCGGAGGATTCTGGCACTTGTTATTAGTATAGGACCCAAACCCTTCTTCTGGCATCTACCCAAAATTTTGAAAACATGTATTTACAAAGATATATGCACCACTATGTTCATTGCTGCATTATTCACAGTGGTTAAGACATGGAAACAACTGAAGTGTCTTTCAACAGATGATTAGATAAAGAAGATGTGCTACATATATACCATGGAATACTACTCAGTCTTAAGAAAAGATGAAATACTGCCATTTGCAACAACACAGATGGGCATTGAGAATATCATGCTAAGTGAAATAAGTCAGACAGAAAAGTTAAGAGCCATATGAGTTCACTCATATGTGAGTTAGAAAACTGAAAACAACAAATGAACAAACAAGAAAAACAAATAAAAATTCACAGACACACACAGCAGTATGATGGTTACCAGAGGAAAGGGGCTAGGGATAGTAAAGGCTAAAGAGGGCCAAAAATATATGGTGATGGAAGTTGATATGACTTTGGGTAGTGGAAACACAATGCAATATACAGATCTTGTATCATGAAAATGTGCACTTGAAATCTATTCAATCTTATTAACCAACTAGAGGCCCAGTGCATGAAATTCATGCACTAGGGGGTAGGAGTCCCTCAGTCCAGCTTGAGCCTCTCACAGTCCTTAACCCCTTGGAGGATGTCTGCCTGCCAGCTAAGGGGATTGGGCCTAAGCCGACAGGCAGACATCCCTCTCAAAATCCAGGATCTCTCGTAGTCTGGGACAACTCACTCCATACCACCCGCTTCATCGCCTGCTTGTTGCTCCTTACTACTTGACTCACTGTTCCTTAGAGCTGCCATGGAGGCAAGAGAGGCTCCCACCATCGTCACTGTGCTAGTCAACCATGAGCCCGGTCTCTGGCTAAGCAGCATTCCCCCTGTGGGAGCAGTGACCACCAGGGGGCAGATGCTCAATGCAGGAGCTGTCCCCTGGTGATCAGTGCGCATCATAGTGACTGGTTGTTCCGCCTTTCAGTCAATTTGCATATTAGGGTTTTGACATATATTATATGTCACCCCACTGAATTTTTAATTTAAAAAAAAGAGAACCAAGCTTTCTTTGGTCCCACTTGGCCATTCACTTTATTGATTACCATAGACTTTAAGGCATAGAGAGAACATTTACCACTTTAAAGTTTTACCTTCATATGGTATTTTACAAATTTGCCAAGTGCTTTCACAATTATTACACCATTTAACTTAATGTAATTACATATCCCTGTATCAACGTGCACTGTAAATCGTTTCCCTATTCATTCCTTCCCCCCCCCCCCCCCCGCCCAATTCATGTTATTTGAAATCTTTCCAACCTGCTCTTAGAAAACAAGACTTAACCAAGCATTCCCAGAAACGTGTTGGATTGAACGGCTGAAGAGATCAGTTACAGCTAGCAGATGTAAAACGCCTGGGGAAACTTCTGCAGCAGAATTGAAATTGGTGGTGCCTCCATTGAGCCTCTCAACTGCTGAACTTCTCGACTACTTAGATTCTTAGAACACATACATCGTCTGTGTTTGGTTGGTTTGGGTTTTTCGTTCCAAAGAGTGGAACTGGTTTCAAGTACAGGCTATCAAAGGAGGCCACAAGGGGTAAATCTAATCAAGTTCTGTGAAGTGGGAAGAGAACTTTATTCTTCTGCTGTCTATAAAGAGAGATTTGCGCTAAATACCTATAGCTTCTCGTGCATGAAGGTGGGGTAAGTGACCTGATTGGAAAGTTTCAGAAAGAACTGGACATGAAAAGACCAGCTCCTTTAGCCCACCCCTCCCTATGATCCAGCTAACTACAGAGTGTAGGCATTCAGTTCTGTTATCCAAAGCCCATTATTTACAGGGCAGAGTCTGTTTCTGCCCACAGTTTGGAAATGCAATTTAAGGGGATGTTAGGATATAATGTCTTGAGCTGGGATATTAAGGAAGAGACACGGGAGTGAAAATAGCACTGAATCTTAAAGTGTTAAGTGAAGTCAGGCTATGTCAGTTGTTGACTTTTGTTGAACCTTGCAACTGGTTTTCACAGTTGTGTGTTAGGCTTATAATCAGTGCAGCCTAGATAGCATCTTTATATCTTGGACTTTAAATGGGTAGATTGCAATGGGATTTTGTATTTGGTGGGTAACTGTAGCTTATGGTGGCTTGTCCACAGGTGTATAGCTATGTCTACACAGTGAGAGGCTGTTTTTATACAGAGAGAGCTTTCCAGGCTTTAAATAAAGTCACATGGGCCACAGAGACCTTCAGAAGCTGGCTGCTATAAGCATGACCTTGTACTACCTATTGTGTGTGGACAATAGATGAAACAGTTTTTGTTGATTTTACTGTTTCTCAATCATGTACGTAGGCATTGTCTTTAAATGGACACACATATAAGTTCTGTAAGTGCTTTCAGAACACAAGTGTGAGGTCCTAGCGTAAATGTGGGGGGAGGGGCAGAAACCATTTTCCTGAAGAACACAGGAAGGTAACTGTTTTTACTTACCTCCCCTAAGGCTACAAGCTTCCAGAAATAACAATGACTGTGTGAGTTCAGCAATCTGCTGAAGATGTTTCTCCAGCTGGAGTGAGGATGAGGTGGAGAAACTCTCTCTAGGCGAACGAGTTCCTGGAGCTGAGCAGTTTCACAGGAAGAGCAGTGGAACCACCCACTATGGCCCAGAACAGCGTGTGGGACTTGTCACTAGAGAGAGTGCTCGCTTTAAGTCATCATCAGGATGCAACCAAACAAAAGGCCCCAAGGCACACCAGATAAGAATACAGAAATCCTTGAAAATTCCACAATTTGCCCAGCATTTCTCAAAGATCCCTTTCCAGGAGAAGAGGTCATTTCACAAATGGATTTTTCTCTAAAGTTCTGGTAATTCCTAGGGTCAAAAGTAATATGTTATAAGTAATGTTTCTCAACTGAATCCAAGTTCCCAAGTCATATAGGTTCTGGAAAACAGGCACAGATGGACTGGTGTCCTGTCTAAAATCAAGACATCCACCCTATTCTCAGATCTCACTGGGTCTCTTCTAGAATCTTTTACATCACTAAATACTGAGTTTGAAGAACACAATTCTTCCTGGAAAAGCTGCTCCAGGGGCTTGGGGTTTATTTATTTTTTCTAAATTTCATGGAAGTCAGCCCGGTGCTGTAATAATCTTGTGAACCCTTTTTTATAAAATTAGGTACATCAGAAACTTGGCAATGAATGAATTCAACTTCTGAGTCTGTAAAGGAACTACACCCACTCCATGAGAAATAACCCAGGCTGCAGCTGCTGAAGGAAACTCATTCTCTCTGCCATCAGGACTCCCCACTGACTAGGAAATTGGCAAGTATGGTTTTTTTCACTAATTTCTTTGAAATCACAAACGTAAAATAATTTGATTCTGGGTTTTAATTCATTTGAACTATAAAATTCAAGGGAGTTAAATTAGTACTTTAATTTTTATTGAGGGGTTTAATAATGTGCAGAGATTTATATTTAAATTTAAAACATTTCCTTTCTTGGCATATTCTTATAGCTCTATGTGATCGTTTGATATCATTGTAAAACCTCTACTAAGCTTAGACAATGTTACTGGGTCATAAATTGGGTTGGAAATAGAGAGGAGAGAATTGTCAGCTTTAGCACAGACCCTTTTAGGAGAATATGATGTCTCCCTCCCCTGTGTCCTGGGCAGACCCACACAAAGTCAGACTGGTGGTCAGATAGCAGCCTCGTGATGGTGAGAGCGGTCTGTCTTCATAGCCTGAAGATTTTCTCCTCTAAGACCACAGCACCAATTCTACTTGCCACAGGCTTGATGGTTAAGCTTCAAAATCCCAAAGCAGAGATTGAGGTGTGGAAGGTGGAGACATTTTTCTTGTCCCCAGGTTTCTATAATGGGTTTTCCCAACTTTCTTCACCCAGAAAATCAGAGTCAGTTCTCTGACTGATGAGTTTGGGAGAAACAGGTAGGCAGAGCTCAGCCCCTCTCCCTAGTCCCCAGGAAGCGGCTGCCCTGAGAGGATACGCTCTGTGCCCTGCCTTTTGGTGAGCCAGGGGCAGGATGTTTCAAGCTGCCTATCTCTGCTAAGCCAGGAGTTTGGTGTCAGATGCTAGTGTTGCCCTTCCACAAGTTACATTCTACAATATTAATTTTACCAATCATAAACAATAAAGGTTAGGAAAAAGGATAAAGGTTATATTTTTATCTCTTTGATTTCCATCTATCCTAATCCATACATACAGGTAAGATTGAAGCATAAAACATATGCATGTATATCATTAACTAAGGCAGAGGAACCATTTGGTTTCACTGATTGGGCTTGTTTAAGCACATACAAGGCAAAAGAAGAGGATCGCTTCACAATATTAATGCAGTCGGGTAAGAACGGGAAGCCTACATCCGGAATTTGGGGAGCAATGGAGCTGTGCCCAAGAAGCTACTGAAAACCTTGTTCCCTTCAATGTTCCAAGTGAGAATATTTGAGCAAAAAATAAAAGTTCCAAGTACAGTATTTCCAGTTTCATATCCATTTAGGTTTTAGGTCTGTCGAGGGGATCCCATGGAATTATTGAGCATCCACACTTAAGAAGCCAAGAATACAAAGTGCCTTCAAGCAACAGTTGGGTCATAAAAAAAGTTATGAAGAAAGCAAAAGCACAGTGAAGGGTATTGGCAGTTGCACTGAATATTACATGAGAAGATAAGATACCTTTTTCTACCTCCCTCCTCATCTACCTTCAGCATCGCTGTCAGGCTGAAACATGTGATATGGTTATTTGCAAGATAGCACTGGACAGAATGAGAGGTTCAAATGCTGAAGAAAACCAAGTAGGGTATTTTCTTAATAGTGTTCAGTTAATCTAGTAAAGCCCATGTTGATGACTACATTGTCACAGATCAGGGCAACGGTTCTATTGGCCTTTATAGTTTTAGGGCGCTCTTTTACACGTCACTAGCAACAATTCTGTGACATAAACCAAATGCAAACTATTCTTTCATACAAGCAAACAAACAAAACTAATGCTGGGTTATATTCAAGGTAAAAGCATTAGCCACAGTTAGGAGTGACATATCAGAACATATTACAACCCTCACCTTCCATTTCAATATTATTTTCTGTAATCCATGCATTCAGACAGCTGGCAAATTGAAATAAAGTTATTTTTAAATCAAAATAAAGTTATTTTTCTCAGTATAAGCTCTGTCCATACTCGATAATTCTCTTTCTGATAATCCAGAGAAAGATAAATTAGAGTTTCCTTACTCCTCTAACACAGACAATGAGATAGCCCCATTTCATTTTATTCCTATCTTCACATGAACTTAAGGTAAAAGAAAGACATGATCTACATTAATAATATATATATATATATCAGCCAATTGTTACCAGTCTCAAATTATTTGTACATGATTGAAGAGTGGAATTGAAAACATCTCAACCATAAGTAATAACCAGAGTCTCCTGACTCTTCCCCCACACCACCACCAAAAACTACCAAACTCATAAAAAACTGTTCCAAAATATAAACAAGCTAAAGAAGCCGTGTTAAGACTAAAATTCAAGTAGGATAAGACTAAGCCCATGACTTACATGTTCTTTCAAAGTTGTAATCAAGAGCGAGTGTGTGGGATGCGCGCATGCACACACACACACACACACACACACACACACACACACACACAGTGAGCCAGTATTTTATATTTAATCATTAAATCCAACCCAGACTATTTTTTAGCTACCTTAGCTATAAGGAGTTCAGAAGACTTGATGAGCTAAACTCTTTCAGATAATTCTGTCTGAAACGTTTTAGTTGTTCCTTTCACTTACACAAGTCAAGTGGAAAAGCCCTTCCCCCACTCATATTTCAGAAGTAACATGTAGAATGAAAAAAAATCTCTCAGAAATCTAATTCCTCTATCAGAGATCCAAAATGCATACACTGAGAACCTCAAGTTTTTGTGTAGTTCACTTCTATTGGAAAATTAGGATTCTTTTCCATGTTCCCATTTATTTCTTCCTCTTATCCTACTGCTGACAATCTTCTTCGATCTCTATCATTACCTCCTGGTCAGCTGAAAAGACAACAGTTTATCTGCAGAAATCTTTTTACTAAACCCATGCTGTCTGTGTTTTGTCCTTTGATAATTGGTTCTGCAGAGATGCACCTGCCGCTTAACATAAACTATAGGCTAAAGGCTGTTATTCATAATTGAATCTGACACTTCATACAACCTCTCACCAACGTAGCAATCACATGAAACCCGGAGTAACAAAAATTAAGGTTGCGTACTTAGTTTAGCTGCACCTCACCCACCTGAATGTATTTGTAACCTTTAAATCACTGAATATTATTTTTCAGTGTGCAAAATTAATACAAGATCGTCTTCACTGAGCCTTACAATAAAAACTACAAAAGACAGAGGAAATCTCTCTACCAAACTTAAAGCAACAGATATCTAGTCAAACCAAAACACACATACTTAAATTAAGGCAGCTATCTCACATAAAGAAAAGTCATATAGCCTCACAATTTTGTTTGATAAGAAATATTCATAGCTTTTTTTAATAACAGAATTGCTATTAATTTACAGAAAGGACGGGTTTTATTTGATTCAACTTTTGTGGCTTACCTAAACCATTGCTATTTACCTCAGACATAAACAATAAATGAATAAATTGTATCCAGATACTCACAGCAGAGAGCTCAGTTCTGGCCCCTAAACAATCAGCCGCAGCGGCTGCAGACTGACTGCTACTGTTGAGAGGTGCTTTTATTTTTCTAACAAAGTAGCACCCTCTGGTGGCTTTTCCACGTTATTAAGAGGCAGATGCCAAGCATGTGACATAATTTGTTTACTCTCCAATTACGGAATGTCAAAGCACTCAGGTGAGAACAAAAGCTTGCTCTGGGCATTTCAGGAAACACATTGCAACCTCCTTCTATGTTTTCTCTGGGGATGATGACTTCTAAAGGAACAAATGTTTAAACAGCACTTCTATTTCGCATCTGTAGTGCGCCTGAGAAAATATAACCTTCCCTGGTAACAATAGTTTATTATTACTCTATTATTATTCCTATTGTGAGTAGTATCATCATTGCTATTAATATTAAGGGGGGGGGGGGAATGCCATTTTACTGAATATTTATTATATACAGGAAAATATATTCATTGTTTTACACATTGTGTCTCATTTAAAACTCACTACAAATATATAACCTAGATTTATCCCCATCTTGTATTATGGATGTATGTGAATTGCCCAAGGCAACTACCTAGAAAAGGTAAAGAAAAACTGAGATTCAAACCCATTTTTATATGTTTCAAAGACTCTTACAACCCTGATTTAGATAAGCAGAAATTATCAGTAGCTTTCACATATGTATCCAGCCTCATGAAAGTATAAATCCAAAGGAATTATTCAATAACAATGAAAATAAGATTGAAAAATCTATGTAAATTACTTTAAGTTCATGTTAAAAATTCTCCATAGTAAAAAAAGTCAAACACTAATTCTTGGGTAGTAAAGCAATAGTCTCTAGAACCAATTTATTTCTTTATATTTTGTAATACACCTTACATGATTTGCTCAGTCATGATATTTTTATAAGATCAAAAGAGGTATATTCATTCAGATATTTTTATAAGATCAAAAGAGGTATATTCATTCAGTTAGGCATTCAACAAAACATATAGCGGATGCCTCTAGCATCACCTCTAGTTCTGATAGTCAATGAACCAAAATTTTTGAACTAAGCAAGTTGCTGTGTGAATATCAGAAATTATCATACCAGCCGTGGCCGGTTTGGCTCAATGGATAGAGCATCGGCTTTGGGACTGAAGGGTCCCAGATTCGATTCTGGTCAAGGGCATGTACCTTGGTTGTGGGCATATCCCCAGTAGGGGGTGAGCAAGAGGCAGCTGATCAATGACTCTCTCATCAATGTTTCTAACTCTCTCTCTCCCTTCCTCTCTGTACAAAATCAATAAAAAATAATAATAAATAAATAAATAAATAAATAAATAAATAAATGAAATTATCATACCAAAAAGACCCCTAAACTAAGCATTTTTCATAGAGTAAAAAATTTTATACATTCCATCTTAAATGTTGAGTTTCTGATCCCCAGTTGATAAAACTCTTTTCGATATTTACATAAGGTTTGAAGTTACCTAGAGAAACAAACAGGAAAGAATGTTTACTAAGCATCTACTAGATTCTAGTTGACAGTTATGCACTTCACATATATCACTGTGGCAGTCTTCAAACCTATTTCCTTTTCTTCTTAATTAGAGTTGCTTCATTTCCATTTCCAGCCTACTTTGTACTTGAATGTGACCATGCAACTGGATTCCAAATTTTGGAATGTGAGCAAAAGCAATGTGTACCACTCCATGCATAGCCAATGAAAACCTCCCTCATGAGGTCCTCCATGTTCCTTTGCCCTTCTAGATAACTGGAATGGAACTAGTTCCCAGGTAACCTTGTACACCATGTATTATAGATAGCAGAGCCACAATATTTAAAGGAGACTAGATCCCTGAATCATTAATTACCTGGAGAGAGAAAAAAAAACATTTGATGATCAGGATCATCCATTTTGCAGCTTATGCGACTAAAAAAATCAACTTCTATAAGTTCTGAGTCATTGTGAAGTTTTGCATTTGATTTTTTATTAGAGCAGTAAGCATTACATTAAAGCAGTTATGTAATCTCCATAGCAATGTTAGTAAGTGATGTGGGTTTATTCCCACTTTATATATGAAAAGATTGGAGGTCAGATAGTTTAATAACTAGCCCAATTTTTTACAACTAATAAAATCCAAATCTGGGTCAAACTCATATCTCTTTAACTCCAAAACATATGCTCTATGTTATACTAACAGTTAACCAGCTGCCTCGTTAACAGTATTAAATTACCATGTTCCAAATATTAGCTTAGGTGCATGCTGCAGTAACCAATTACCAGGAAAACCTGAGCCTTTTACAATATGAATGCCATTTCTATCTGTTTCTGCTGAATTTTCTTTTTCTGTTTTGGGACCCGGGCTTAAAGAACAGCTTATTTTTATCTCAAAACAAAAGAAAAAGAATAATGGTAAAGGTACATGATGGCTCTTCATTGTTCCTGCCACTCACATTCCATTGGCTTAGCAAGTCAACTGACCAAATCTGATATCAATGGCATCAGGAAGTGTAACCCTCACACAGAAAAGGGGAAAAAATTAGTGAGGAAAAGAATATATTTGACCATGCTATCACTCTTGGAAATTAGAAATTAAGAAGATGGTACAAGAAACTTATAACAAACTTAAGACAAAATAAATTTAACTAAATTATAAAAAAAAAATTAAAAGCAAAATATCAATGAGATAATATACTGACCTTGATCACCACATCCCCCCAAAAATGTAATAAAGCTAAGAATTAAATTATAAGATATGGCCTAAATCCAATTTGTACACTTGAACAGAAATTAGATTTCTGAATCATCTCAATGGGTATATTAAACACACACACACACATTCTAAACTATAGGTTGTATAATAATTCATGTCAACACAGAGGACACATTACAAAATACACAAAACAAGCAAGCCAATGAATAAATGTGAGAAGGTGAAAAATATGGGTGAGGGTGTGGACAATGATTAAGAAAAAAAAAAAAAAACTATATAATTTGCTTGTAAAGCCATGGACAGGAAAGTCATGGTTCAGTTCTGGCTGGAAGGTGACATTCCCTCTTCATTTCTTGATTTCTATAGTCTTACTTGTGTTTTAAAGAAAATTACTTTTTAAAATATGATCAATCTGCCGAGACTGGTTTGGTTGGCCTGCAGACTGAAAGGTCCCAGGTTCGATTCCGGTCAAGGGCATGTACCTTGGTTGTGGGCACATCCCCAGTAGGGGGTGTGCAAGAGGCAGCTGGTCAATGTTTCTCTCTCATCGACATTTCTAACTCTCTGTCCCTCTCAATTCCTCTCTGTGTAAAATCAATAAAAATATATTTAAAAATAAAATAAAATAAATAAATAAATAAAATATGATCAATCTGTCTCATTATTAGTGTCTTATTAGTGTATTTAATCAGACACACTGACCCAAATATTTCAGCTCAAATATTTGATCCAATTTTCAGTCAATACTGGGCGTCAAACATAGAAGAGGTATTATCTAACACTAATCAACTCACCTCTATTGCCTTATAAAACAAAGCAACCCTCTCTTTTCTGAAATCATCCTGTATATTCTAGTCTTGTTGAATATTTGCTAAATGGATGAGTGAATGAATTAAATGAAAAGTTCTACACTTTCCAACATATTTTATGACATTTAATACTTAGGAAATTCTACAATAAGTCTCAGTATTACATCACTCTCTGGTACCCAATAAAGAAAACCAGGATGACACATATACACTGAAAATAGCAGTGCACCAGAACTAAACATCAACTTCTAATAAAGTGGAAAGGAATAAGAAATAAATCAACAATAGAACAGTCAATTTTAGCAGTCATTTGTAGAATACCTATGAATTAAGTGCAAATATTCATCATTACAGTGAAGCTCTATGAGACCATGAGATTAAAATCCATGTCTGTTTTAGCTGCCCTATCCTTAAAACTTAGCATAGCCACTACCATAAAAAGAGCTCAGTAGGAATTCCTCAGAATCCATGAATGTAAGAAGGGTTCCATAATTCATGATTTCACATAAATTAGCTATTAATCTTCAGAACATCCCTGAAGTTGGGCTTATTGATTTCAGTTGGTTAGGTGTCATCCCGTGCACTGAAAAGGTATGTTCAGTTCCCAGTGGAGGCATATGCTGGTGCAGGCTTGATCCCTGGTTGGGGCACATATAGCAGGCAACTGATAGATGTTTTTCTTTTACCTAGATGTCTCTCTCTCTCTTTTCCTTTCCCTTCCTTTCTTTCTAAAATCAATATAAAAACAAGACAAACAAAAAGAATGAAAGAAAAGAAAAAAATAAAATAGTTGCCTTGTCTTTGATGTTTTTATCAGATTATCAAAATAATCCATAAATGAATGTTCTTTGTGGATAAAGTCTAGCTACCACTAACAGATAGAATAACAGGATTAGAGTTTAACCTTTTTGCAATCCTAATGAAATAGTGAACCTAATCAATAACCATCAATGACTGCTAAAACCATGATGAAGGGAATTTGGAAAGTTAAAATGAAAGGATCAGCTGACAACATCTGACTCACTGATCAATTATCACAAAAAGAGATAAGCAGACAACATGAGCCTTCTTCGATGATTCAATGAAAAATACATAGTACCAGTAAATGTGAATCTGATCAAGCCTCTAGTCTAGACCTATCTGCTCCTTCACTGAAAACTCAAGGATGAGAGGAATATGCTAAGTAACACCTCCTAGAATGCAATCAGCTACAACCAGGATACAGTGAATTCTAAAAATCAAAAACCTGCTCTCTTCAACAAGTAAATGGCAAGGGGAAAAAATAAACACTAAGAAAGACCTGTTATTAAAGAGCCATACTGTGCTCTGTCAGCATATAAAGAGATATATTCAGCAATGTGGACTTGTTCAGGGCCTGATTCAAATAATACCAACTGTAAAATATATTTATGATGTAATCAGGTAAATTTGGATACTGGATATTTAATGATATTTAAAAATATTATTCACTTGGGAGAAGTGAAATTCTGTTAAAATAGTCCTTTTTCCAATACATATTGAATTTTTAAGTATATTTTTTATTGTTAATAGTATTAAAGGTATCTCCCATTTACCCTCCTTTTCCCTCCTAATTTTAACAGATAAAATAATGGGCTAACTGAGGTTTACTTCAACATAACCCATTGATGGGAGAAAGGGGGAGTATAAAGATTATAGTTGAAATAAAATTGGCCATATGTTGGTAATTATTGAAACTGGGTGATCAATTTTTTATACTCTCTTCTAATTTTTAACTTTAAAATTTCCATATTGAGAGAGAGATCATGTATAGTAGTTTACAGAGAATAAGAACCTATTATCTCCATATCAAAAAATTAACTTTCAAGGTGTTATGAGAAACCAGGAATAGCCCTGCAGTAACTGGCTGAGTCCCCATACCTAGAAATATAGACTAGGGTTCATTCATAATATGGCTGCAAGACCAAAGGGATTTGGGGGGAATATTGTCTCACACATTATTAAAGTTCCTCTTGTCTCCAAAACATTGGCTGATTCTGGCTTCCTGAGAACCTCCTGGGCTCCTGGCTATCATATTGGTCTCCCTTTTGGAAAGAATATTTAGAATATTTATGCCACAGAACCTGTGCCTCAGGAGGAGGGTCACATTGTCATATTTGGACAGTTGTTACCTGGGCCTGTCTAACCTCTGAGACCTTCCCAAATGTGACCTGCCTACCTAGCATCAAGATGGCTTACTTTTTTTTTTCTTACTCTTGCTATTTGCCTCGTTCTGCAGTCCTGCCTGCTAATCTTTACCCTAATGATTTTTAGTGGTCAACTTTTACTCAGATTTATTAGCATCCTCTCTAACCTAAATGACCTAAATTTTGAAATAGTGAGCAGACTCACAGACAGCCTCTGCCTTTTGGAACAGTGAGCAAATAAAAAGGCAAGACTTTAAGGAGCACTTGTCTTTCTTGTTTCACAGCTTAAAAGCTGCCACTTGTGCTGGGGTTGGGAGTGAGGTGGCAGCTGCTTTCCCAGCCGCAAACCCTTGACCTGCTGCCACCCATTACACTGCGCCACAGCAAGACAGTAAACACTGCAAATGCATAGCAACCACCGTGGTGCCACCCAGACAGTGGAAGCTCTAGGAAACATTGGTTGGTGGCAGTTACGACAATTCGCTGCAAAACTGGCAATGTTTCGCCACTGCCCACCCCCACCTAATCCTTCTGTACTCAGTTCCCAGTGACTTCAAGGGAATTAATATGGAAAAAGGGGGTGGGGGGGAAATGTACCCCAACAATTGGGCCTCTCTTTGTCTAAGAATGTTGATTTTAGAATTGCTGGCAATATGCTTCAGGTGTAAAGTCTCTTTGTCTCTAGGGGAAAACAGCAGTATACCTGTTGCCATTGCTCATCTGCAGTAGAGATTACTGGAAGAAATGGCCAGCCAGTTTGGCAGCCGCGAATAGACAGAGCTTTCTTCTAGGCAACACTCAGAATGGAAATATTCTTTTATTTGGCAAATACACAATTGCTATAGAGAGCTGCAAATAGCCTTGGGAGACTAGTTACCCAGGTATCAGGGGATAGATAATATGGTATGCCATACCATTAAAAAGAAAATCAGAGGGAATGGTTGTTTTTGAATCAAGTATGAAAATCTGAAGAACACCTGCCAGACTCAAGAAGTCTTAGTAAGGCTGCAGTCAAACAAGAGATCAAGTTGAAGAGGTCACAAAGAAGACAGCTGAAATGTATTCCTCTGGTTATATCAAGTGGTGTTTTATATGGGTAGGAATATAAGCTTGTGTTGATGCGTTATTTGGGGATAAATATTGAGTGACATTCTACATATTTTGATTTATACACATATTTTACATTTGGCTTTTGCAAAGTTAATGTCACACTAAAACAGAGCCAGACTATTACTAAATAGTAAAACTATGATTAGAAACCTAAATATATTTCTACTTGCTCTTAATATGTACCTTTCAAAAGACATTAAACCACAATAAGGAACTGCCTTTAAAAATTAATGAATTCCAAAGATCCACTTGGAAATTGAGATTAGCTAACAAATCTTAGAACTAACATTTGCCTGACTCTAGAGGAATAATAATATCTCATAAAAATTGATGTTGGGGTGTGGGGAGTGGTGAACACACAATATAGTATACAGGTGATGAATTATGGAATTGTACACCTGCAACCTATATAATTCTATGAAACAATGCCACCCCAATAAATTCAATAAAAATAAATTTAAAAAGAAATGAACACTTTTACTACATTTCATTTCACAAGTGTTTGAGAAGAAGGTAAAGCACATTTTAATGCAGGAACTAAGGAGAAAATAATTGGGCCTGAAAGTTAGAAAACACAGGATGAGTTGTATTGACAGTGGCAGTGCAGGGTCTGGTCTCCAGCCAGGTTCAACTGCAAATTAGCACAAGACTAGATTTGCCAATTAGCATTTCTGAGCCTCAGTTTCACATAGAAGGTGTAAGATTTGTACTTTGTAAAATCTGCTTAACTTTATAAATTAAAAATATGGTAAAACTTGAGAATTCTAGGTTTTAAAAAATCAAAGGACAATGATGACCATCTAAAAGGATAAATGGAATTAGCTCTTACATGATTTCTGAAAGAAACTAATTACTGGATTAAATTAATTTTTCATTTTCTAGGGAGAATATTTTTTTAAAAGAAGAACAAATTCCAATGGACACCAACAGGAGGGGTGCAGGCATATGCTGAGGAGTGAGGGGTGGTGAGGGAGAGGTCAATGGAGGGAAAGAGACGTATGTAATACTTTAAACAATAAAGAATTTAAATTTAAAAAAATCATCAGCAAAAACACCTTATTCCTGGAAATAAATTAAATAGGAAGTAATTCATCTCCTGATTGTACTAGAGAATCTGACTAACATTGTAAGGAAAAAAATTGTCATTTAATTAATTAGCTATATAAGTGGCACAGAAATGTCACTCACATGCAGGTTTCATTATAAATTCTCTCAAAAAGACAGCAAAACATAAAAGGATTCTGGGATGAGAATCTGTGGCCTAGAAATGCTGTTCCCTGATGGCTTCACCAAAGAATGGAAGGAACTCTTTCTCAAATATCAGCAGTCTTTTCTTTTCTTTTTTTCTTTATTTTTTTAAAATATATTTTATTGATTTTTTTATAGGGAGGAAGAGAGAGGGATAGAGAGCCAGAAACATCGATGAGAGAGAATCATCGATCAGCTGCCTCTTGCACACCCACCTCTGGGGATGTGCCCGCAACCAAGGTACATGCCCTTGACCGGAATTGAACCCGGGACCTTTCAGTCTGCAGGCCGACGCTCTATCCACTGAGCCAAACCGGTTTTGGCAGCAGTCTTAAGAGAACTTTATGCTAAGCAGCTTTATAGTCTGCATAAATTTTCTCTGCTTTCAATTCTAATGCATCTAGGCTATGATGTTAGCTGAGGATCAAAATATATACTTTAGATATCAGAGATAAGGGGGTAAACTATCCATTTTGTTATGAAAAAAGTACCAGGATGGCCGGAATTTTGCCAACATAGCAGGCTAACCTGCTCTGTATGTACAGAGATAGACACCACCCCCCCCCCCAAGTTGAGCTAATTAAATAGGGACTTGAAAACTTTCCGAGTACCTGTACATGTTAACTATACAGTGCAGAAGAGCACTTTTCCATGCAACAATTTGTAGGAATGGTTTTATTTTAGGTAAATAATCCTTTGACCTGTGATTTCTATCATTTGTGGATAACCTCCTTTATGGTTCTTTTACCATATTGACTTATTTTTACTTTCATATTATGAATTACATCAGCCATTTCCTTTATATTCCTAGGTTTCTGTCCTGTTTTCTGTCACATCTTCTCTTTTCTTCACTATTTTTTTTTTTTAACTTTGGTCATCTGAAATTTTTTTAATACATGATGCAAGAAAGGGATCTAACTTTGTTTTCTTCCTGACAATTTGTCAATTAGTAGAGCATCTTTATTAAACAATCCTGGGTTGGCACGACTGGACATCTGTTTTGTTTTTATGTGATTGGTATTAGGTTGTTCCCTAGGAGAATTGCTGGCCAAGAGCACTTGAAACTCCTACTTAGACAACAAAATTATGCCACTGGTTTAAATTATGATGGCCATATTTAAGCTTATTAAAAACTAAGAAGCTGAAAGACAGAAATCACACCTTATTTATTCTACATTCTGCCACAATTCATGGTTTACTTTGCATATAGTAAGCATTTGATGCTATTTTTAAAATAAACACTATGAAATAGAGCACATGTCCAATTTATTAAAGAATGCTGGGGCTAGTTTGGAAAAAGAAAAAGAGGCTCAAAGACAACTGCGTATGTAGCCATTAAAGACTCATTTTGCATGATATGATAACATGTTTACCCACTGCAATTAACAGAAAAATACCCACAGATTTAGTATATATTTGCAAAATTTGAAAAAAAAAAAAAGAATCTAAAACATAGTTGGGGATGATAACAAACTGAGAGATAAATTGGTTATTCTATGCCCAATGGAATGTCCATTCTTCCTTGATAGAAAATCAGACTTTTGTTTGGGACTTCATTCTCTCATGTCAGAAGATTACTTTTTAAAGGGTGAATTGTAACTGTTGCCAACCAATACGGTGTCTTATTTCTCTTGATAGGGATTGGTTCAAGCATGGGCTTGGAGCTCAACTCTGGCTGATGAGACCTTTGGGTGATTTCTTAGAAAAGTTTTCTCTGATAATAACTTGGAATTTAAGAGAAGATAAGAACATTTTTTTTCTCTGATTTTTGTTGATCTGTCTTGCAATCACAAGTTGCTAAAAGATTAAAGGGGCTTGGGTTCTTCAGGATATTGTTGAACCACTAAATCAACCAATCCTGGAACTTTCCCTAACCCTAGACTTGTGGTTATCTGGAATTAAGCCCCCTTGTTGTTTAAGTGATATACATGGAGTTGGACTTTCCTACTTACAGATGACAGCATAATAACTGCTATATGCAATACAGTAGATCAAACCCTAGCTTCAACTCATGCTACTTTTTATATTGAGACTGAAATAAACTTGTATCTAGTTTCTTCTACCTGGTTTGTTTTCTGCAATTGAAACTAATCCCAATTAAGTCTGTTAATCAATGAAAAAGATAATTATAGAGGAAAGCAAAAGAATACACATATACATTAGACATTGTATTTTCATTTAGAAACAGAATTGGATATGACCTCAAAGGAACATGAACTCTAAATGGATGGGAGATTCTTTATGTCCCAAAAGTCCCAGTTTGTGTCATTTGAAACTGGGTGGTAGGGTCATAAAGTTTAAACACACCCATTAAGCACATACTTATCTGAGTATTTCCTGACACATAAATAAATTTAAATTAAAAAGAAAAATCAGGCAAAATTAATTTTAAGAATTTTTATCTTTATATATCAAAAAAGTATTATGTAAACATACAATCAATTTTCTAAAATTAATAAAATGTCTTAAATTTTTTTCATACTATCAGCCCATATCAATTTGGACTAACTACATATCAAGTGACTATTAGCTACCATATTGGACAGTTCAGAACTGAAATATCTCTCAAATATGTCTATTATAGCCTTCCACTGATATGTGAGAAAATGAAGATGACAACTACCATTTGTAAATCACATTACAATCTAAGAAATGTTTTTATATTTTATATCCTAAAATCCAAAACAATAATCTATGGAGATAGTATGACAAATATTATTATTTCTAGCTAAGATTACAATCCTAGTAATAAACTTGATCACAGGCCTTCTATCCAGAAATTAGGCTGCTTCAGAGAGATTAAATGAATTGCCAAAGGCCAGCCAGCATGTCATCTGGAAAATATGGGTTAAAATGTGGGCTATTTGATTC
The DNA here is from genome assembly GCF_014108245.1 of Pipistrellus kuhlii. Taxonomy (NCBI): domain Eukaryota; kingdom Metazoa; phylum Chordata; class Mammalia; order Chiroptera; family Vespertilionidae; genus Pipistrellus; species Pipistrellus kuhlii. The sequence continues at coordinate 148,034,760 of NW_023425404.1, forward strand.
CCAAACCAATGCTCTTGTTACTACAACACTGCAGAGGCCCTAATACATGTATCTATACATAAAGTCTCTCAAGCCTCCTTTTCCTTGAAATTGATCTGCAATTCTCTACTAATCCTCTCACTAAACTTTGGGTTATTCTTAGTTAAACTACTGATTCTGGTCTATTCAAAAGGTGATGTAATTCATGACACTTTCTTCTCATTTATGTGACCCAATCATCCCAAAAGTGTTTTAACGGGATCTTAAATTTTTCTTTTTTCTTATGGCAAGAATAAGTGCCTGCAATATGAAGACAAATGATTTGAGACAAATTGCTAAAAGTATCGTTTTTATATAGTAAAATACATACAACTAAGCATAATGTGATCCTCTTCTTGTAAAACAATTAAAAATGTCCTTATCTATGCTTATAAAAGCCTATGTGGTTGTCATGCCCTCACACTGTGATGCCCTCACACTGTAATAATCCATCACCAGGAGGCTGCATGTGTGGCAAGGCACACGTGGGTGGGCAGGAACTTGACACTGCATGTGTGGTTTGGAGGCAGGTTCTAGTGGCTCCAGGTGGCACGGAGGCAGGACCCATGGCTCTGGCCTAACTCTTTGGGGCAATCTGTTGAGGAGCTCCAGATGGGTGGGCAGGGCCTACCTCTTTGGGGTGATCCATCATAGGGCTCCCACACTGTGAGAGGGCACAGGCCAGGTTGGGGGAACTCCCCCAGCCCCAGTGCATGAATTTCATGCACCAGGCCTCTAGTAATTATATATTTAAATAAATATAACAGGTATTATATGTTTTTTATAATGATAACTAGAGGCCTGGTGCACAAAATTCATTCACGGAGAGGAAAGTTCCCTCAGCCCAGCCTGCACCCACTCCAATTGCTCTCACAATCTGGGACTGCTGGCTCCTAAACACTCACCTGTCTGCCTACCTGATCACCCCTAACTTCTCTGCCTGTACCTGATTGCCCCTAACTGCCCTCCCCTACCAGCCTGATCTCACCCCCAACTGCCCACCCCTGTTGGCCTGATCTCGCCCCTAACTGCTCTCCTTTGCCAGCCTGATTTTGCCCCCAACTGCCCTCCTCTGCTGTCCAACTTGGTTCTGATTAATCAGTCTCTATGCCAGTCAGAGCCAAAAGCTCCACCTCCTAGGCAGCCATTGGCTCCTTATAATCACTCAGATTTGGTTCTGATTGGTCAGTTTCTATGCCAGTCAGCGTTTCTGGGCCTATCAATGGAGCCTGATCAGAGAGGTGGGGCTGATCAGCAGCCTAGAGGGAGGCCTGGAGAGAAAGAGAGGCAAGTTCTTATCAAAGGCTGCCACAGAGGTTACAGATCAGACCCTGCCTCTCTCTCTGCAGGACTGTCTCTAGGCCTGATCTATAGCCCCCTAGGCAGTCAGTGCTAGATCAGGGTGCTGGCAGCCTTCTGGTCTGGTCGAGCCTTCGATCATAATGGTCATTACAACCCTGGCTCTATATTATATAGATAGTATGCAGAAGAAAACAGCAGATTATTTCTTTGGGGTTGGGAGAACTATATGACAGAGGGTAAGGGGCAGGTAGGAAAGGGATACTCAAATAAAAAATAATAAATGGGGGGAAACCTGCATCTATAATAAGATTCTGTTTATATAAAATAGTAACCTTACAGATGTGTGAGGTATCTACATATATATCACAGTCATATATAGAAATCATATTTATATGGTACATGTATATTATTTATTTAGAGTTGGTCACATGAATAGTTTATAACTGAGAGTTCGGCACCAGTGTGATTGATTACCTTTTTAAAAAATTGAAGCACTGAGACTTTTTGAGACTTCAGGAATCTAAATGTTTAATATATTCTATATAGTTTTGATAATGACTCTGAAAGCTAGACCCCACAGTCAGGAGGAAACATTTACTCACCCCTTACTAAGTGACAAGTACAGGTGCTAGGGAACAACATTAAATAAGACAAAGTCCCTTCCCTCTAAGATTTTACAATCTAATGTGGGAGACAGACAGTAAATACAAAAAACAAAATTACCATAATTTCCTGAATTTTTAAATGCACTGCGTAAAACATGGTGGCAACTTGATCTAGGTCTGCAGCAATGAAAATTATGAGATGTTGTAGGATTTGGGATATAATTTGAAAATATAGGCAATTGGACTTACCAGTAGATTCAATATGGGCTGTAAGAGAGAAAGAGGCTTTGGGCCTGAACAACCTCTGGGTGGATGATGGTACCACTCAGTGATAAGATTGAGAGATTTTTGTTTTGTTTTGTTTTGGTTTGGTTTGGTTTGTTTTTTGGGGGGTTTATTTGTTTTGTTTTGTTTGGTTTTTTATTTATTTATTAAGAATTCTGTCTTAACCATGTTCAGCTAGAGAAGGCTAAAAGACACATGCAGTGAAAATGTTGTGTAAGCTGTCGTAGGAATGATTCTGATGCTCAGGACAGAGTTCAGGACTGTACATAAAAATTCAGAGCCATCAGCACAGGCTCTCCTGAGGAAAGTGTAGCTAGAGAAGATTAGAGGGCTGGCAAAAAGAAAGTCTGGGCACTCCAACATTAGAGATGTGTTGAAGAAATGGAACTGGCAAACCTAAAAGGAATTTGAGAAAGCAAATCGATCTAGAACACAAGCCAAGGACAATAGAGAAGGAAAGGCAGAGTACATGGCTGTATATGCAGTCAAGTGATAGAAAAATGAGATATTTCTTATTGATTGGTCTATTTTCTCTAGGAAATATACAAACAAGTCATCAATTGGGAGGGGAAAAGAAAAAAAGCAGTTTTTGAGACTAGAGCGGAGAAGAGAAGTTATGAAACAGTCATCTGGCGGATGAAGATGAGTTTACTAGAAAAGTGAAATAGGATTTTCAGACAGTGTTCATTGCTCTTGAAATCTAGGGCCATAAATCTGAATCGAGGCCCATCAGCATTATAGTGTAATTATCTAGCACTGTTCAGATGCCCTGATACAGGGCCAGGATACACAGATAACTGAGCTTACAAAGGACTGAAGTTTGGTCAGGTGCATGCAATAGAGGAAAAGAAGGTCAAGAGAGTTAAAGATGTCGGCAGAGGAACGGTTATAGTGTGAAACACGAACTCTAAGTTGGGTCAAAAGAGAAGAAAGACATTAGCCTCTAATGTGGAAGGGTCAGCTGATAGGAAGTCTTTTAGAACTAGAATGGTCAAAGTGGGAGTGTGAAAGTCAGGAGTTAGCTGGCTGGAAGGTAAAGTTAAGGAAGAAAATGGGATGTTGGAGATCATACAGTTCTAGTGACACCAGGTTTGGATATACCAGGTGTACTGATTATTAATTCAAATTTTGTAATCAAAGAAAACATGATAATTTCAAGAGAAACATCAAAAGTGCTTTATTCAAAGTAATGTCCATCACTAGCTACACATTTCCCCCATCTTTCAGGTAATTTGTGGATACCGTCCCAATAGAACTTTTCTTGTTTTGAGGCAAACCATTCATAGACCCAATTTTCCACTTCTTTGCTTGTTTTGAAGTGCTGCTCAGAAAGTGTGTATGCTATCAATCGGAACAAGTGGTAATCTGAGGGACCAAGGTCTGGTGAATACAGTGGGTGGGTTAATATTTCCCAGGCAAGATGTTTTAATGTGTCTAACTGGTTTTGAAGTATGTGATGGGTGTGTTATCATGAAGCAAAATTATTTTGCCATGTCTTCTGGAACATTCTGGTTGTTTCACCATCAAAGCATGGTTCAAATTGATTATTTGTTATTGGTAGTGATCAGTATTAATGGTTTCACCTGGTTTTAGAAGCTCATAATACTCCACACCTTTCTGATCCCACCAAATGCAGAGCTCATCTTCTTTCCGAAGCGATTTGGCCTTGCAGTCAATGATGATGGTTGACCTGGATCAACCCATGATTTTGTGCATTTGGGATTCTCAAAATAAATCCACTTTTTATCACCAGTCAAAATTCAATGCAAAAAATACATTCTTTCATGCTGTTGAAGCAACATTTTACTGATGACTTTTTGGTTTTCCATTTGTCTTTTGTTCATTTGATGTGGCACCCATTTTCCTTCCTTTAAAATCTTTCCCATTGCTTGTAAATGATCAGAAATTGTTTGCTGAGCAACGTTTAATCTTTCTGCAAGTTGTTTTTGAGTCTGACCCGCATCTTCATCCAATAATGTTTCTAAGTGTTGGTCTTCAAACTTTTCCAGTTGACCTGGATGTTCTTTGTCTTTCACATCGAAATCATAACTTTTAAAGCATTTAAACCAGCATTCACAAGTGTCTTGAGATGGAGCATGTTCACTATAAGCTTCCCAAAGTATACAATAACTTTTTTTTTCAAAATAAAGTAATGAATTAAAACTTCCCACAAATGCTCTCTTTTTGGCACAAAATTTGACATTTTTAAGCATAAAAATATCTATGATATTAACACCTTCAGCAAATTTGACATATGAAGTTTTGAAGCTTGTTGTTAATACAACAAAATAGCATATATATATATCAACATATGTATAATACTATTATTGAAAAAAATCCACATTATTAACTGGTACACCTGGTAACTATATACATGAGTCAGGAAGGCAGGCAACATGGAGAGGAGAAAGAGGTTCCCAGAGCTAAAAAGTCAAGCAACTGAGATAGGGGAAGTGGAAGAAAGGAGTGAGCCGTGGTTATAGTCACCTAGTGAGAGGAAGCAGCTGGGAAAAAGATAGATAGCAAAGGGAGGTGGAGTTATGGTAGAATCTGAATTCATTCGCTAAAACAAACAAACAAACAAACAAAAACACTACATGTTTGAAAAGAGAAAGAGGGAAAGTGTGTAGGCAGTGAGAAAGGGTAAAACATCATCAATCTTCCCCCAGGCCCTAGAGTCCCCAGAGAATAAGAGAGAAAACACAGCAGCTTTAGGAAGGACTGCAGACAAAGTGGTGTCAGTAAAACTGGTGTCACCTGGACAGGACTGTGATGGGAACAATAGAACCAGGGATAGAGGATGCTGAGTAGTTCACAAGTGACTCATACTGGATTTCAAGGGCAGTGAGGGAGAGTCTGGGTGGACAGGAGAGGCAGGCAGGAGATAGCATTAGATCAAAGTGTATCTTGAGGAATAAGAGAACTTTTGAAATAATGGACAATCTGGAACACCTCATCTTTTAATGATAAACAAAGTAAGCAGAGATATGAGGCATGTTAGCACTGGTCCTAGGAATCTCAGAACCTCAGCTCAAGCCCACAGGAAACTACACTGGCTTTCCAGAGCACTCGATGGTTCCTGCCCACAGTGGAGGAGGTCAGGTAATATGTTCAGATTCTGTTCTTTATAAATGCTTTTTCCCCTCATAAAAAAACAAAACAAAAAAAAACAAAAAACAAACAAACAAAAAAACAAGGACTAGGCTGAAAAGTAAACAAAGTTTGAGGCACTGAAATGGAAATAAGGGAATACTTAGGAACCTGTTCCAGGATACTACTGCCTCCAAGTGCCCAAACTGATTTAATTTACAGTAAGAAGGGGAAAGGGAAGGGGAGGGGAGGAGAAAGAAGAAGAGGAGGAGGAGACGAAGACAAAACTGCCTAAAAACCAAGTCTATTCTACAATAGAAAGTCTGGAAGAAACCTGTGCTGGAAGGTGAATAAATAAATCATGGACTTTCTCCAGCTGTATCCATTATGACCTATTTGCTGCAAATTTCCTGGGCATTGATTAGTACTTATATATAAAATCTTTATATTTTCAAATGCAAAAATAACTATCAAAGACTTGTTACTAAATTTGGGAAGGGAAAGGCTAAAAAAATGAGTGACAGGAAGAAAACAACACAGAAAGGTACAGTATCCATACTTTAAGTAAATCATTTCCTTTAATAAAAAATGAAATTTACCATCAACTTTATATGTTTTAGGTGACATAATGAGATCTCCTATATTTTTGTTGAACAAATTAGTTTTCCAAATGTAAAGGTCATTCATTTCAATAGTCACATTTTCTGACTTTTTCTATTATCAGAGCAATGCATGTGAAAAATAAGTAAGAACAAAGTCCCATTATGGTAATGTTATAACGTATTACAGGAAAAGGGAGAAAGAAGTCTCTTGGAAAAGTCAATAAATAGGCAGCTTAATTAAATGATATTACCCTTATGTTCCTGTCTAAGCCACATTTTTTTAAAAATTGGAAATGCAAAAGTTAGCTCTATAGACGATTATTTTCTTTAAAAAAATTATTTTACTCAACAATTGCCAAATAATTAAATTTACACAGTGATATATACTTATCCAAATGATCTTAAGGCTGGAGGAGCCCATCATAGGCTAACACACTGCTTGGAATCAGAACAGCCGCGGGATTCAGCCACATGCTGCCAGGCTCACTTCCTCATCCTGTTGCTGAGAAACTAATTCCAGACCTAATTCCTCCATGAGCCACACAGGACCTGATATCACGGTAAATAGTTTTCACCCAAGGATGCTCCCACTGTAACATAGGCACACCTAGTGTTTCATATAAACAAAATCTGGAAAGGCATTTACGTCACTCGTTAGTGCTAGGGATGTTGTTTTTTGGATGTATTAAGCTAAACATATTTCTCATACACCAAGTTTACTACAGCTCAGGCAATACCCAACTACAAAATGCAATTGGCCACCTATTGTGTAAAACAAATGAGTGAATTCCTTGTTTAAAAATTCAGGGAGTTCACAAACTCCTAAAGGAGATAGATAAAATACAAGTAATTATGACACCGTGTAATTGCAGTAGACTAGTCATTCTATAACCATATATTTATTTTCTTAACTGGCCAGCAAGTGAGCCAACTTTATTGCTGGTTAGAAAAATAGAATATGAATTGACCATTGTTAGGGGAGAATCCCACTCAAGTTATGAGAGATAGAAGGTATTTTAACTTTACATCCTCAAAGTATCTAAATAAAACCAGGACTCCCATGAATTAGAACTGGATTGAAAGCCAGTCAATATCGACTCTCCAACAGGCAGTAGTCACATAAGCGTGAACTTAGTCTTTCCTTCTTTCCTCTGCTCTCTCTCTCTTCACGACTGTGCGTGGTCTTATTGTTTGCATGATCTCCTGGGTCCAGTGCCTACCCCTGTTTATTTGAATCAAGTTCTTGGTATCCCAACTCCAAATTCCAGTCTTATGGCTCTGACATCTATCCATGGTCCAACAGCCATAGCAAGGAGGATTAAGTCGTGTGATGCAAAGGGCCACTCCTTTCAAGGATTAGAGAAAAGGGGATCCCTAAGGAAGGAGTGTGTGTAGGGAAGAGACTATTGGCATCTCCACTGCAAAGGCATTTATTTGTTCTTCATGGTCCCAAATGTCCAGTCTCTGCACTTGGAAAGCTCCCAGCATACCACAGCATTCAACGATCACTAGTGGCAGTAATGAGCCTGGGCACTGTTTTGGGAGAGTAATAAAAAGCCTCCATCATATGTTAGGGTGTGTGAGGTCACAGAAGTCTCTCTTTTGGACTCTTGCTAGTGGTAGAAACTCTTGCCACATTTCCTATAATAATCCCAAGGGAAGTCAAATATCCCCCTCTAAAGGGTATCTTTTTAAAAGCAACAAAGGAAAAAGCAAATAGCTTTGCTATAAGCAGAAGAAATTACACACATTTATTGTTACAAATATGCAGAATAAAAACAAATAGGTGTCATTGGTTAGTGAGAGACTTCCTTCATTCTTTGATTCTGAGTATTTCAGCTCATCCTCCTGAGGTCAGTTTTTCTTTCTATCCTTCTGAAGTCTGCATTATCTCAAGACCCCCCAATATTTTTTTCATCTGATCCAAACTTTCTCTTTCCTATCCCTCTTTTTCTAAAAATATATTTTTATGGATTTCAGAGAGGAAGGGAGAAGGAGAGAGAGAGAAACATCAATGTTTAGAGAGAGAATCATTGATTGGCAGCCTCCTGCATGCCCCCCACTGGGGATCGAGCCCAAAACCCATAAAGGTGCCCATGACAGGAATTGAACTTGGGACCCTTTAGTCTGCAGGTCTATGCTCTATCCACCGAGCCAAATCAGCCAGGGCTTTTCTGTCCCTCTTTATCTCTGTTGTGATTAACAATTCTGGCTCAAAGTCTTCTCTGTTTTCCAGATCGATAGAGATGTCCGAATTCTCCTTGAGCCATTATTCTCCAGGGTCCAGAGCCACCGTCCTCCACAGTGTAAGTCAAACAGCTTATTCATTACAGTGCCTATTCACTGGTGGCAGTAAACACTTCATTATCAACAATAACACTGGAAGTAATTAAGCACCTGATTACTGGCCTGGATAGTAATTAAAATGGGAATTTCTAATTTTGTCTTTAATTTATTGGCACTCTGTGTCATCAGGTCAATAGCATCATAATCAGCTCTGAAGTTTTGTTAAAAGTAGCATCACATTCTACTTTTCTTCCTAAACATTCAAGTGACAAAATCTTTTAAACTATTGGACCAAATAAGAGCATAAGAAGACAAAGGTATTTTGTAAAGACACAGACCATGAAAAAAATATAAAAATAAATATTAGATGTCCTGTTAAGAAATGGTAACTAAAAAAAAGTTACTTTCATAAGTAAAAGCAATGCTATCCTATTCAGCACTCCAAATAATCATGATTCAAAGTAGAGCAGACTCCATTTATTTATAAATGCCATTCATAAATGCCTACCTTATGAGATGCTATTCAGGACAAATTAAAAATTAAAATTATATCCCTTGGGAACCTTAGAATCTAATTGAGAATGGAAGCTGTGGGAGGGAGTCTAACTATTTTATTTATTTAAATGTATCCTTATTGAAAGTATTACAGATGTCCCCTGTTTTCCCCCTATTAATCTCCTCCACCCCACTCAACCCCCTCCCCAGACCTTACTACACTATTGTCTGTCCACTGGTTATGCATCTATGCATATAAATTCTTTGTTATTCTCTTTCCCTCACCCCCCTTCCATCTGAAATTTGTTAGTCTGTTGCAAGCATCAATGTCTCTGGATCTATTTTGTTAAGCAGTTTACTTTGTTTTATACAGATTTTCAGCCAACCCTTATGTTTTTGGCCCTCCTTATGCTCCTCTCCCTCTTTTTAGAAGAATCTGAAATTCCTGAACTTTTCCAGAGCTCTGAGGCAGACTCAGCTGACTTCTTTGTTCCCCTCACTGCTGGCTTGGCTTTTAGATTCCTCTAGTCTTCTATGGTATGTCTGTTGCCAATCTCATAACGAGGAGATAGATTAAAGATGGCTGCAAATGTTTTGCCCTATTTCTCCGACTGAGAAGACGACTCTGACGAATTAAATAAGGCTGAAAGGAGTGTGCCAGCTGTCAGACCCAGGCCCTAACAGTGTGAGCCTGGATATCCTGTCTCTTGGACACTCATTCTGGGAGCCCTGAGCTACCAGGTAAACAATGCAGCCACCCTGTGTGAACGGCAACACATGAGGCCTCCCTGAGACTGCATGGGGAGGGAAGAAGATCCCCTGAGCCCAGACCCCATGCTGTCTCTGCAAAGGTGCAGTTGTGGGCACTACACATCAGCCCGGCAGCCAGATAAATACCTCTGAGGCACATGTGTCAAACACAAGGCCCGTGGGCCAAATCCGTCCCGCCAGGCCTTGCAATGTGGCCCGCACCGCGCTGTCATCACTGCACTCCGCTGCGTTTCCATCACAATGACAGTTTATGACTGTTCAGTAAACCATTCGGCCCGCGATTTAGGCTGGATTTTAGATTTTGGCCCCTTCTCTGATTGAGTTCGACACCCCTAAAGGGATCACAGTCAATGCCATAGGGAATGAAAGAATCACCCAAAGGAACCTTGCCCAAATTTTTACCATGGAAATTATGATGTATAAAAATAATTGTTTTAATCCATTAACAATTAAGATAATCATGCAGCAGTGCATAACCAGAAATTTCTGCTTTACTCACTCTTAAATTATGTTGTATTTTTCCCCTCCCCTAGTCTTTTTGTACTTGGGGCTGGTAACTTTTTTAAAAAATTTCTCTTTTGTCATTTTATGAAGCTTTCAGTAGAAGTGGTGGTGAATGTATATGTGCTATCCATCATGCCTAATGAGAAGTTGCCTCTTTTATTATTTAATCTCTTTTATATTCTGAAGTATGATTTATTTTTGGTATATTTCATTTTTAGGTTTTTGTTAGATTTTCAAAACCTAAAAGGAAATTTTGATGGTATGAGCTATCTCTTCCATTAATTATACATCCACAAACCAAGTCATTCTGATAAAACAATTGCACTCCCTCTAGTCTACTCACACGCTAGCAATATTAAGATTGAGCCATATTTCTAATAAAGTTTAGCATTCATAATTCTTCCCAGAAAAGCCTGTGACAGATAACAGCAATGAATTTAATGGCACATGTCAACTCATTTTACAGAACTAAAGAGACTATCCTTTTTTCCCCCTTAAATCTAGTTAAGGAAATGTCTAATCTCATTTTTTAACCCTATTCCTAATAGGATCCATCAGTACAAGGTAAAAATTAAATCAAATTAATGCTCTCTGGCATGCATTAGCAGCCAGCAAGGTCATTCATTAGTGTGTGAAATATACCCAGAATTTCAAGTAGAAAGAGGTGCCATTTGAAAAGGTAACATATTAGTGTTTCATCCTAGTCATTCCTGCATGCTGACCCAACTTATAATGCATGATTCTCCTAGGGAGTGTGGCATTAGGTGGGAGTATAACCAATAACAGGAACTCCAGCTAGTATTTCCCTGGAAGGCAGCATGCACGTAGGCTAAACAACAGCTATACTGATTGAGGGATGTGTGAGTCACTGACGGCTGTGTCATAAGCCTGGTTATGACAGAATCTAGGAAGAAAAGAGATATATCTGTTTTACAAGGTGGGTATTCAATAGATATTTGTTTTTTGCCCATCTCTTTTGTCCCCCTGGAACTGTCAGATGAACACAGTATATGGATCCCACTCAGCAGAAGGGGCACCATGATTCCAGAGTGTCTATAGTCCAATGCTTCCCAGACTTGCACGTGCAGACCTTCCCAGACCTCTTTGAGATGCAGATCCTGACTCAGTTGGTCTCCTTGGTGCTGAGATCTTCATTTCTAACACAATTCAAAGTTATCCCAAGCCTGATGTTTCAATGAGACACACTCTAAGAAATAAGGCTATAGGCAGATAAAAAAATAAAAATAAAAGACTATAGGCAGATTCTATGATATATCTCTTTCCTCATTAAATTTCAGAATTTATCCTCCCAGTGTAACAACAAAATTCAAAAAGTTTGCACTAAAGGTTCAGGGCAAAAGAGCACAGCATAGCAATTTAAAAACTAAGCACTGTACATATGCCTAAATACCTTATTATTTTGTTACAGTTTTTTTAGCTTTATAAAAAATGTTATCATATACTATATAATTTTCTGCGACTTGCTTCCCCCCCCCCCCAACATATTTCTAAAATGTATCCAAAGAGTTGCACCTTCAACAATAATGACCATGCTCTGATTCTTGGGCAGGGTGGTGAGTTCACAAGCTATGCTTCAACAATTAAACATCCGTATATGTTCTTTTATATGTATTGAAGAATTGCAGTCTGAAAACACTTTTAACTAAATATTCCGTACCTCTGTTCTTAGAGTTTCCACAGCCAGTAACATGGCCAGCAACATCTTACTTCTTATCACTCCTTCCAGGAGCCCACTCAAAGACCATGTTACTTGGCTCCAATCTCCCTCCCACCCTCTCCTCTCATTTGCTTTCCTCTAATTACAATTCTTACAAGCCTTTGGTCCCTATTACTGATTTTTCCACATGTGTTATTCAAGATTAACTTGTGATAGACAACCCAATGTCTCAGGAGCTTCCAACAATATTCTTGCTCATATAAAATCCAGAGCTAAAGTTCTCGGCCAAGAAATCTCCTGGGAGGTTCCTCCTTCTGATCACCTCAGGATTTAGGATATTTCCTTGTGTTTTCCATCATCTCAAAGCCTTCCTCTCCTAACATGTGGCTGGAGGAAGAACAAGAAGATTGCACAGGGACTTTCGATGAGCAGGCCTTCCCCACCTTCCATTGGAGGGGCTCAGTGACACAGACCATTGAGATGAAAAGGATACTGAGAAATATGTCTTCCTCTGTTCCCAAGAGAAAAGTAAAATAGTTTTATGTATTAAAAAAAGCAGCGTACTCACTCTCCCTGCCTCCATGAATATCTAGACCTTAAAAACTAAATTTGCACCCAGCCAGTGTTGCCCAGTGGCTGAGCATTGATTCATGAACAAGGTGGGCCTGGTTCGATTTCCACTCATGGCACATGCCTGGGTTGTGGGTTCGATTCCCAGTACAGGAGGCAGCCAATCAGTGATTCTCTCTCATCATTGATGTTTCTTTCTCTCTCCTTCTCCCTTCTTCTCTGAAATCAATAAAAATATTTTTAAACTAAATTCACAATGATTTTTATGAAATAAATTGGCATGGATAGTTACCTATGAAGAGGAAAATAATCTACTTACATATACCTGAGTCCTGAGTAACTGCTAAATGTTTTAAAACGCCATTTTCTTTCATTTGGTTAAAAACTTTTGCCTATATAATAGAAAGTAAATAAAATATTCATTGAGAACTACATTAGGACATTTGGGTAATACATAAAGGAAATCATTTTTTCTATTCTTTAAAGGCATATAATCCAGTTGTGAAGAAAAGATACTAGCTATGCAATATACAGAATCTAAATATCAATTTTAAAATAACACATTAGAAGACCAATTGCCAAATGATTTTTACAGATGTTATAGAATATACATTTTGATAAGTGGTAAATTATAGCTGGAGAAATATGGAATATTTTGAAAAGATGAGAAATAAAAAAGAAAGAGATAGAGAGAAGACCCTAATCTCCAAGAGATGCAAGACACTCTTATGATACACAGAAATGAACAAATAGATCAAACTTAATGTATTTCTATTTTATTAGCTTGACCTATACTGCAATAGGCCCATTTATCCTATATCTCAGCTCCTAGTATAATTTATGCCCCAGTAAAAATAAGATACTATATTCTACTCTAGCTGTCATACTTCCATTTTATATTAAAAATCCCTTAGGTAATAAGAAAACAGGCAATTTCATTTACCCTGTAGGACCTCTGAATTCAGTGGACAATATCCTGTATTGCCCTTAAAATTAATCACTTCCCAGAGTGCCTCAAAATGAACTTTAACAAATACTGCAACTGTGATAAAATTTACATATCAGATTCAGTGTATCCAAGGCTTCTATTTTCCCTCATCTCAGCACTTCTCTCCTAAATGAGATGGTCTATGTCTGGTGAGAGCAAAGATGCAGTGCGCAGAGAACAATGTCAGCCTTACTAAAAGAAGCAGGTACGTAACTTCCATCCTCTGAGGCCATGGTAACAGTGTTTAAGTAGATGGTGAAGCTATAGTTAAATTTGCAGTTGTGGTTTGGGGCAAGACACAGGTTATTTGGCAAAATCAGATTTTCTTTTACTGGCAGTTTTATAACATTTAGAATTATTGAAGGGAAAAGTGTAGTTCATATCAATAAAAGTCAATATCATCCAAAATTTTAAGATACTAGTGGTCCATTGCAGGAAGATTCCTGCAATAGGGCTTCCTACTGCAGAGGCTGCCCTGCCTGCTTTCCTCCCTTCTCCCCACCCCGCTTGCTTCTCCACAGCTTCGCTCCTTTCTGCAGGCTTGGTTTCTTTCTATGCTGTCTTGATATGCAAATTAACCACCATCTTTGTAGGGTTAATTTACATAATTGCCCTGATTGGCTGGTGGGCGTGGCCTGTGTAGCAGAGTGATGATTAACTTGCATTTTACTCTATTATTATGTTAGATGAGGACAAGCCAAAGGTATTCCCACCCTAATATTTCTGTGACTCCTCCCACCCCCAATACCAACTATTCTCTCCTGCTTCCATTACAAGTAACCAGCAGCTCTATCAACATGTTCTTTTAGAAAGAGACCTGCTAGCAGCAAGTGAGCTCAGTACCCCACTGCTGTACTTTCCAAGGAAGAAACGTGCGAATGGAAATCATCTGCTGAGAAATGGAGTGCCAATAGATACATAAAGTTTCCAAGTAAAACTCACATCCTGCATTGAGAAAGTCAACTTCCTATTAAAACAAATTATTATTTTAAAAAATAATAAATTAAATAAATAAATAAAACAAATGCATGACCTTGTCCACATGGCTTAGTGGTTAAGTGTCAATCTATGAACTAGGAGATCATGGCTCAATTCCTGGTCTGGGCACATGCCCAGGTTGCCAGCTCGATCCCCAGTGTGAGGTGTGTAGAAGGCAGCTGATTTTCTCTCATCACTGATGTTTCTCTCTCTCTCTCTCTCTCTCTCTCTCTCTCTCTCTCTCTCTCTCTCTCTCTCTCTCTCTCTCTCTCTCTCTCCCTCCCTCCCTCCCTCTCCCTTTCTCTCTGAAATCAATAAAAATATATATTTTTAAAAACCATGCAAACAAATGCAGAAGCAGAATACCACTTACATTTAAATTAACTCTAAAGATAAACTCTGGATTTATGGCAGATTGCTTCCTGGTCCACACCACTGTTTCCTCCAGCTTAGGTACAAGTGCATTGTATATATTCACCTTGCCCTTTAGCTCTCTTCCTCCTTAAAACTTTGACTGGTCAAATAAGAGCTCTTGCCCTAAGCTGTATCTTGAAATGACCCACCTGGCTTGTCCTGGTCCCTGCCATGATAACTTTTCCTCTGGCTCTCATCCCACAGGCTCTCCTCTCACTGGTTTTCCTGGCCTCGAAGGTGAATTGAGCCACTTTTTAAAAGATATTTGTATCAAACAGAAAATCATTGTGCAATCAACTACTTTAAACTAAATTTCAAGAACTTCTGGCCTCAACATCTTTCAAAGCAGACTCTACTTGGCTTACAATATCCCATCACCCTATCTGTGTGTATAAGACTATTGTAACAAACTTGGTCATTTAAAATGACATAAAGTTATTCTTTCAGAGTTATGGGCACTAGAAGCCCAAAATCAGTTTCACTGGGCTCACTGTCCTCTGGGGGCTCTGGGAGAACCCTTATTCTTGCTCTTGCCAGTCCTCTGCAGGCCCTCTGCATTTCTTGGCTCACAACTTTGTTCTTGTATCACTTCACTCTCTTGTTTTTATCATCACATTTACTTCAAAAAACTCTCTTCACCTTTCTTTTGGGGCCTGCCCAGATAATCCAGGATAATTTTCCCATCTCCGGATTCTTAATCTCTCTGTACAGTCTTTTTAGCCATGTGACAGTTATAGGTTCCAGGGATTAGGACATGGGTGTCTTTGAGGCAGCCATTATTTAGCCTACCACAACTACCAATATATAATAGAAAAATTCCAAATGTCAATGCCACAGTGAAAGTGAAAATACTACAGTAACAGTAAGAAAAATAACTTCTATAATAACATCAATCATTAAAATAATCACAAAAAATAGTACTTTCATAATATCAACAAGAGTTTTCATTGAATATATTAAAAGAACTTCATAAATTTTTCATTAAAAACCCATAAAAAAGGTCATTTTTCTTTTTAGTATGAAAAAAGTAAGCTCACTTATAAAAGGATTAATGCAACAATTTCTGCATATACAAGGGGTAATTTAAATAAAGCCATGGAGACATAACGTAGCTCATTAGGCATCATCTAGGATCCTAAAGATAATAACCTTTTCTTTCATGCCTTTCATTATAATTAATACAAAAAGAAGGTGGGTAGTATCAAAGTAAAGGTCATCAAGTAGCAAGGAAAAGTAAACCAAGTTCTTTAAATATTCAAAAATGTCTTTCAGAAAATGCTGTGCACTTTTGGTAGTCGCATTTCATTTTCAAATGACATCTTTATTCCTATAGTGGATCAGCTTATCAGGAAAACGTAGGTGTAAACTTCCATAATGGCATTACAACAGATTTTATGAACAATAGTACCCAACCTTCTACAAGGTATAAGCATGTAGCTTTCTGTGTGAACTTGTCTAGCACTATGAATAACAGTACTATCTCCAGAGCCATAGTGTTTATCCTGACTTAAGAGCTATATAATCTTTAACTCTACTGTGCTTCAGCATCTTCATCTATAAAATAAGGATAGCATCTACTACTTAGGGTTTTTCTGCAAGTTAGATAATACAAAACAAAGCATTTACAATAATAGTTGGCAATTATAATAAGCTCCCAATAAATGCTAATTATTTTCATTATCTCACATTTGGTTCATCAGCTTAATTTTTAAAAACCAGAAAAATATGGAATGGCCATAAACTATTTATCTTAATAATAAATTATAGTGAATTCATTTAAAGTGCATGCACTCATCAAGTTAGATTCCCAAATTAGACTACGTTAGTAATAAACACATTGATCAATAAAAATAAATTATTTCATTGGAGAAAAATTGAAAATAATTGATTTTTAAGAAAGCTACAGAAACAATTTACAGGAAGCCATCATTTGCCAATACTTTCACAAGAGTGCACCCAGGAGCGTGGAAGGCTGATGGAGCTTGGGCGTTGGCAGGGCTGACAACTAAGCATCTTGCCTGTTGAGACAGTGGTGGCTCAAGGAAATTCCCTAACCTGATGATCCTTTCATTGTTTATCAAACTTTACCTTTGATATGCTTGTATGCATTGCTAAAGGTATTCAAGTAAATAAATAGTGGGCCAGGCCAGAAGTCGGTATGTCTCTTCAAGAAAGAGGTTCCCCTGGCCCCCAATGCCTTCTAAGTTCATATTTTTTGTATAGCATTTTCATTAGTGCATTGGCCCCTCCTTCAGATCCTGAACCCTGCCGCAAAGGTCACGGCATCTGGCATCCCTGCTGGGACTGGAGGAGAAGACTCGCCTAAGTGAAAAAGGAAAAGTTGAATTCACTGGGAAGGTAGGAAGTTCACCACATACAAAGCCCATGCCAGCTTCAGAGTCACAACTGTAAATGGATGGGGACGTTTTTAATCAGCCAGGTTATAATGGGGCAGAAATCAAGTAAAATGCAAAAATACAATTGTAAATTTTTAGCTTGCATGCTCAAGGATAAAGGAATTAAGGTGTCAAAAGGTACTCTTTTAGATCAGGCTCAAGGAAAATGAGTGCCCTTGCCATCTTTAACTATGTGGGCTCTTGTTTGAACTTCATTATGCCCTCTTCATATTGGGGATCAAAAGTTTATAAAACCTAAGGCCCCAGATCCTCTGCTTCTAGTATGGGAAAGGTCATCAACTAGAGAAAATGGATCTAACAATTTGTTTACAAAAGCACTCTTTAATGTTTTGTTTGAAAATTACCATATAATCCCTTGGGACATGCAGATTTTAGCTAAAAATGACTTTAAACACCAGTCAATACTATGGAGAGCAGAATATGATGAGATCTGTGAACAACAGTCTAAGACATGGGCCACAATCTAGCCGTAAGTCCCAGGCAATGTAAAACATCTGAAAGACCCATGAAAAGAATTCTGATTTATTAAGTTTTGTCATTGTGTTATGTGTGCTTGTCAGTTGATTGTTGTTTTATCTTCCATAAACCAAGGACACTTTAAAGCAAATGTCTTTATTGTTTGGTTTAATTTGTTTATTGTTGGTCTATTAAGCATGTCTTTATTTTCATAGAAAAGAAACAGTAGGTGGCCAGGCCATTACTAAATTTCTCCCAAGTAAATGGGATGTGGGGGTGGAAAGAGAGAACATGAGTGGTATATGTGGCTGGTAAAACAAGTCCTAGAAAGATTCCACTAGACAAAGAGAGGTAGAGTAAAGGTAACTGAAAAAGGCTCCAGCCAATTAAGTACTAGGTTTTGTGGTGATCCTGTAAAATGGACACCCACTCTTGAGTGTTATTACAAGTCTCATTTTCACCATGTTTTTGTTTCCCAGTCCATCATTTGAAATTTGAATAAATAAGCCATTTCTCACCATTTGGAGACTTCTATGGGACTTCCAATGCCCCTGAAGAAAAAATTGCTAGTTTAAGAGGAAGGTGCCCCACCCAATTTGGGGTGGCCTCTTGGCCTAAGCCCTATTCACAAATGCTATAGAACAGGCAAAAAATTCAATTCAGCCACTGTTTCTCTTTAGAAGATGGTGAAAATTACACAAGAAAAATATACAGGCTATATTTGTTTAGGAATCAAGATGAATGTTTCCATGATAAAGATCTGTTCTTGAATAATAATGGGCTGCATTCCAAGGTTGCCTCCCAGGTCCCAAGGGCACTCCTGTTTTTATAAAGAAAAGTAAAATAAAATAATACTTTAACATTAAAGCCACTGAAAGCCAGTGAGTTATCTCTGTTACAGAATTTGTCAATGAAAATGCCTTGGGTAATAATAATTGACTTTAAAATCTCAAAATTGTTAAGGCAGAATATATGTGTGTGTGTGTGTGTGTATATATATATATATATATATATATATATATATATATCACAAAATGAAGGCTAATAAATCTTTTTCAGTGGTAATTATATATATGCCTATATATAACATTCCAAAATCTTTGACAACTCAAAAGCTTTGAAACATTGCTGGATTAAATGATAAACATCTAAATATTCCAACAAGTTTTTAAGTTCACCTGGTTTAACCTTTTACTACAGAAAATCTAAGAAATGCTGGCTGTTTACTTTTAATTATCATTGGAAAATTAAGGTTTAAATATTGTATGGTTTTAATAATAGAAGGCATGGACATACATTTTAAAAGAAAAAGGTCTGTGCAAGTTGTTGAAAGTATAGCAAGATGATTATAGAAAGAATGAATGTTAGAGTGTAAATACTTAATAAAAGGTCTAAGGCATGGTTCTGCATTTTTGAAGGACAAAGAAAGGTTGGAGGCTAATTTGAAAGTGTGAAATTTGTGAACATTGTGTATGTGATGAGAAGGAAAAGAGAAATGCTGAAAGAAAGAATGAAAGGAAGGAAGGAAGGAAGGAAGGAAGGAAGGAAGGAAGGGAGGGAGGGAGGGAGGGAGGGAGGGAGGGAGGGAGGGAGGGAGGGAGGGAGGGAGGGAGGAGGAAGGAAGGAAGGAAGGAAGGAAGGAAGGAAGAAAGGAAAGGAAGAAGGCAAGGAAAGAAAGAAAGAAAGAAAGAAAGCACAAGAAAAAAAAAGAAAGCAAAGAAAGAAAGAAAAGAAAGAAAGAAAGAAAAGAAAGAAAGAAGATGTTTCTAAAGTTAACTATTTATAAGAATTATAAAAGGGCCATTTTACTCTGAGCAAGAAAGCACAAGGTTTCAGTGTCCAAGCCAGGCAGGACAAGTTTGCTGGATACTTCTTAAGCTATACCAGAATATTCAGCAGCAAAATTTTATGATAGAACCATACATAATGCCTCAGACCCCTCACCCAGCCTTCTCTTCAGATTGGCTATGGGGTGGGGCAGCATCTGTACTTCATGGGTCAAATGTACAGGTTTGCTTACTTTGCTTTTTCAGTAAAGATGCCTACTTTAATTACTTAATAAGTTAGCTTTTCACAATGTAATCAAGGTCTCATATAAACTCATTTATATGAGAAGCTAATATTTTATAAGCAATTGGTTCTAACAAAGCTCAAAGTAAAATTTGCATACATATGCAAATGAGCACTCACTGAAAAGAATGCTGTTTAGAAGAAGATTTAAGCTTAACAAGGAGAAATTTTAAAATCTCACCCGCTACTATTTACAAAGAAAACTAAAAGTTATTATTCAAACATTAAATCTCACCATTAATGAGACACCATAACTAGAAAGAAAGTTACTTTTACTTGAGATGTATGCATTAAAGTATTGGCCAGCATTTTTCCCTCCTACCTGTTTTTCTGGGGTACATGCAAGTTGGTTGTTATGTTTAAAAGAAAGTTAAAAAAAAGAAAATTTTTTTAATGTAGTAGCTATGGCAAGCCCACAGGAAAAGCAGACTTTAGCAATGCTTATCTAACTAGAGAAGAAGATCCCTAAATGGAACTTACTGTTTCTCCAAAGAAGGTACAGAAAGAAACTCCTTCAAATATCTAGGAACTGTAATTAAAAATCAATGTATTAGATCTTAAAAGGTAGAAATTCAAAAGAATTTGCCTTAAGATTCTGAATGACTTCCTGAAATTATTAGGAGACATTAACTGATTAAGGCCTTATCTAAAATCTTTATAGAAGAAATGACAAATTTATTCTATATAATTAGGGGATCCTAAGGAAGCTTTTATTAAGTATATGCAAAGAACCATTTTCTAATTTCACTAGTGACCTGGTACACAAAATACATGCACATTAAAAGGGGATTAATTAGAGAAAATAATTTAATATTGCTATTTGCACTTTCTCTATAATAGAAGTATCAGAGATGAAAAAAAAATTAGTAAAATGTATATGAAAACCTTCCTCCTGTCAGGGTCTGGGGCAAGCCACAGGACCCAGAGTCAAGTCCCCGCCCACCCACATGCACCTCAAAATCACCTGAGACCCAGACCTGGCCGCCCCCCTCCCCCTCCCGCCCCCATTGGGCTAGATCCAGACCCAGCCAATCCCACCCTTGTCAAGCCGTGCCAGGCAGGGGGCATAGGATAGGTCCCCTGGCCTGGTGCCAGGATGGGGACCATGGCCTGAAGTCCTCAACCCAGACGGAAGTGGGGAGGGGGGGTGTGCCTCGAGGTCATACATTAAGCCCCCCAGGTAAGGGACATGTCCTGAGATCCCCTGTCTAACCCCTATGGGTGGGGGGTGTGGTCTGAGGTCCCCTGGCCTGATGCTGGGGTGGGGGACACAGCCTGAGGTCCTGAGCCCAGCACCAGGATGGGAAGCGCACCTTGAGGTCCCCCATCTAGCCCCGCTGGTCAGGGGGGGTGGGGGGTGGCCTTAGGTCCCTGGCCTGACACTGGGGCAGGGAGTGCGGCCTGAGATACCCCAGCCTGATGCCAGGGCAGGGGGAGCAGCCTGAGGTCCCATGTCAAGCCCCATGGGATGGGGAAAGGTGTAGCCTCAGGTCCCTGCTGATTGCTCATTAAAGCTCCTTATGGGAACTTGGCCTCAGCTGTGTGTACAGCCATCTTTGTGATGGAGAGATGGTCAATTAGCATATTCCCTCTTTATTAAATAGGATGGCTTGCCTCACTCAAGCAGTAAAATGGCAAATACAGCATGAAACAGCAGTCTTTCAGGCATCTAAAAAAATATAAATGCCAAGCAGTTTGGGGCCATCTGGTATATCCTATCTTCCCTAAACCAAGGACACTTAAAAGTAAATAATTTCTATTTTGCCTCCCTAAACAAAGCTTATGTCAATGTACTAAAAAGACTGATAGCAGAAATTCAGTTAGTGTCATTTACTGTCCATATCCAAGGACAAATGAAGTTAGAAAATAAACCTTATTTCAGACTGATTTAAATTGACAATATTCACTGAAATAAGTGCATATTCAGGAGAACTTAGTTGTCACCTACTAAAAACCAAATTACTACAGTTTTCATATTAAGCCCCTATTATTATACCAAAAAATACTAGACAGGAACCTATTCCTGGAGCATTAACTGTTTTTACCGATGGTTCCTCTAATGGTAAAGCTGCTTACAAGCAATGAATTCAGACTGAGTCATCCAGACCAGTCACACTTCTGTGCAAAGAATTGAATTAGAAGCTATCAAGGCTGCACTACAGGATTTCCAATAGCCTCTCAATGTTATTTCTGATTCTGCCTATACTGCTGGCCTAGTAAACAGAATTAAGCTGCTCGATTAAAATAGCTCAGTGACCAAAGTCTATTTATACTATTTAAACAGGTACAACATATTGTACAGCAAAGATAATATCCCTTTTATATTACTCATATCAGGGCTCATATCACCCTGCCTGGTCCTTTAACAAAAGAAAATGCACACTTTATTACAACAGGCACATTACCGGAATACCATACAATTCCTAAGGACAGGCAGTCATAGAGCACCAACATCAGTGGCTAAAATCCCAACTTGGAAAACAAAAAAGGGGAATAGTGATGCTGGAGAAATCTTCTTTATGTAGACTACACCAAGCCTCAATTACTTTAAATTTTTAAGGGTGATATGGGGGCAAGAGGGAGGTAGGTTGGATATAAAGTGGCAACATAATGGATCCTTGAAACTGTTCTGTACCTTAACTGCAGCGGTGGGCACATAAACCTACAAGATGATAAAACTATAGGACTTAATATATCCATAACCACATGTACATACAACACACATATGTGCAACACACATATGTGTAAAACTTGGGAATCTGAATAAGATTCTTGATTTGTATCTGTGTCGATCAATATCCTAGTTGTCCACTACAGCTGTTACCATTGGGCAAGGTGTACAAGAGATAACTCTGTACTATTTTTTAAAACTGCTTGTGAATTCTCTCAATTTAAAAAAATGAACTACCTTAAATTATCCAGCAGGTTGTAATGATGCCACAGCCTTCTTAATTTTGCTTCTTGCAGTCGATGTTGACTCTGCAGCTAAGGTCATCAGCAAAGGAACCTGACATGCTCCTACTGTTTGAGAAGAAAGAGCTATCCGGCCTTAGAAATGGCCCGCTCTCCCAGCACCGGGGGCTTGTCTCACTAGCCTTGAGCTTGTGCAGCTCCACCTTCCGGAGGCCAAAGGGACCGAAGTGAGGCCTGCCAGCTATGGATGCCTCACAAGCTCTCCTGAGGTCACTGAGACATCTGTGAAAAACATGTTCTAAACTGGGCTGACACAGCAATTTCTGTTCCATTTCATCTGGCTCCTTTTCTTTCTGTGACAAATACCACATAAAAGACCATTAAGTGGAATGGAGGAAAAGATTGTCTGCCATGAAAAACTCTATTATAAAGATGCAGCCAGCCACCAACAAAAAATATTACAGTATAAGGCAGGAGTTGACGAGAATCTGAAAGAGATATAAAGAGAATGTTTTTCTCTTTAGCAACCGAAGGGGTGCACTTCCGGCGTACTCTCAGAAATAGAGGATCAAACTGAATGCCTATAAGGTAGTCATTGCTTATGTTGAATTGCCAAGTATGGAGCAAGGGGGAAAATAGAATGGGAGACTGTCCTACCCTTTGCTTTTAATATTTTTTTTGCCTATTTCTCCTCTTCTACTTTTCCTCCCCTCCCTTTATTGATTTTGTTTCTGTTTTGCTTTGTTCTAAGAGCCCTCGTTCAATCTGATCTCCCAGCTTTTACCTGAGTCGCTCATTTCTGGCAGACTTGGAGAAAGGGGTGGAGGAGAGAAACAAAGAAATCCATTTGCACTCAGGACTGAGAAGCAAGCCCCTTGGGAATGAATATGCCCAAAGAATATAAATGATTTGGCTCAATAACAAAACCTTAGTCACCAACAAAGAAACAAAACCTAGTGTTTATAATAAGCCATCTGCCCTGAATCACTGACTCAATACTAGTTAGGTTAGAATTTACATAGATATATAAATATATATTATATAAAATATATATTTTTATATATATTATATAAAATATATTTTATATATATTATATATTATATATTTTATATATTTTTATATTATATATTATATATTATATATTATATATTATATATTATATATTATATATTATATATTATATATTATATATTATATATTATATATTATATATTATATATATAATTTTCATTAGAACTTCTAAAGCACCTAGACAAAGCAGCATAGGTTTGATATCCACATGACAAAAACAAACAAACAAACAAAAAAACTAACATGAGAAAGAGAGTCCCTCCCACCACTGCAGGGGGAAGCTGAGTGTGGCTGAGGGCCCTACATGTCACTGAAGGTCTCAGAGCACAGGACACCCAAGGGCAGCATTGGCATTTGGGATGACGGTCTCAGTGGCTGTGCCTAGTAGGAAGCTATGGACACCAGAAGCAGCCAGCAGAATGCCTTTACATAGCTCGCAATAGTTAAAAACACCTATGTATGAAATCACAGGCAACACCCCTGAAGATGGTTAGAAATTGTATGAAAGAGATATGAGGAGTAATGGAAATAATGAAATAATAGGTAGTATAAAGTTCATGAAAAAACATAATTTACTGTAATTAATATAAACACATTTTTACCTTTAGGCTGATATAGCCTAGGAAAATACAAGTTTCAAGTGCATGTAGTTAACTTTCATTTAACAAAGAAAGTACTGAATTAGACTGAATTGACCTCTGCTCTCCTCCCAAATCTGCCAGGGTAGCCCCAATGAATGTCTTTGTATTCATTATGTAGTTAGTAAGCATAGCTTTCTCCACTGACAGGCTTTAATGTCAACATATAAATGTGCTTGTAAATAAAAACTTCAAAGTATAATTTTATATGTACAAGAATTGGCTGGCTGGCAGCAACAAGGTAAATGCAGCATATCACATACTAGCAACTGTCTAAAGAGATGTGATATTTGACCTCTGAGCAAACTACCTATAAGATATACTCCTAGATAGAAAATAAAAGTTCTCCCAAAGAGAACATCCAGGTCATACTTGCAGCACTCACTGTTTTGTTCTATAATTTTGCATTAGTATCTAACAAATTCCTTCTTCCTAAATGAAAAATTCCAGGGCCACCTATGGCCATTATTTGCCCATCTGAACTGCACTCTTTAATAACTATCTTTAAACCTCGGTCCCTTCTTCATTCTATTTCAGGCCCCCTTGCTTTTGAACTGTTATATCCTTGAAGAGTTTCCTTACATAAACCTTTTCTATACTCCAAACTTTATCTGCATTAGTCATGTTCACCTTTCATTTTCTTTTCAAGAATGAGCACCAACACCATTTTTTTAGTCTCCGCAAGGAGCTATGACCTAAGGATCTTTGATCCTCAGAGCTGTCTTTATTGAGGCTTCATTGCCATTCCTGTCATATGAGGTGAAGGATAATGCACAAAGCTCCAAGTGGGATGGCTTCCCAGACCTTTGAAATGCTTTTATGTGCTATGTGCCTGACTTCCATTTGCTTTCCTCATTGTTAAGACGCTACTGCTTTCTATTTGTTTCATCTAGCCTACAAATCTTGTTACTAATATCCCCTTAAGAATTATTTCAATGTGTATTTCTTTGAAAGCTTTGGCCCAATTCTTTTCTCCGTTTTCCTAAAATTGTTTTTCTATGTGGTTTCTAATGTCATATGACAAATGCAATGACAAACACATTTTCTTAGTATGAAAATCAATAAAGTAATTAGGTTATTCTGATTCAATCAATTTACATGAATGTTTTATCTTCCCAGAATGCCACTTAAGGGTCTCTTTCACGGTATTTGTCACAGAAAGAGAAGGAGCCAGATGAAATGGAAAGCGTGGAATGGAGCTATCCCTGCTACTGGAAGAGGAACTCAAGAAACTATATCACTGATTGTGGACTAGTAGAGTCAGCGCTATATTAAGAGCATATTGTGCAGATTTTTCTGAAAGTATTTACATGACTTGAAAGTGTTCACAAAAATACAAAACTTGCAAGCGAGCAATAACCTAAAAACTCAGAGCACCTATATTTTATTATCAGCCTTGATTTTTGATACTTTGGTCCTGCTTTTATTTCCCAATTTGGAGCATCTGATAGTGGGGGGGAAATGCTCAAGCACAAATTGTTCAAAGTCCTATACAATTTGATTATATAACTGGAATAAGAAGTAATGGTAGCCACTTTCACCCTGCAGATAAGCTTTTGCCTTTTTACTTGACAACACTGCAATTTTGCTTTCCCTGTTTCAAGCCCCAAGAAAACAGATAATTAGTGAACTCTGACATGTCATCTTCTTTTTCCTTCTTCACCAGTTTCCCGAAAACAAACATGCTCAAAAGTATGCATCACATCAACATCTTGGTTGCAGTGTCCAAAGCAGAGAAAAAAGAAATCCTTGGGAGAGGAAATAATGAACAACAAAAACTGATGAACAAAAACAAACCTGGAGACAGGGAAGTATTGATCAGACTGTCAAACCTGAGAGGGAAGGTAGGAGAGGGTGGGGGAAAGAGGGAGAGATCAACCAAAGGACTTGTGTGCATGCATATAAGCCTAACCAGTGGTCACAGACAACAGGGAGGTGGGGGCATATGTGGGGGAGGGGTTTGGGATGGGAATGAGGGAATGAAGACAATTAAGTGATACCATAATTAGTAAAGAAAATTTAAAATAAAATAAAATAAAAAATAAATTACCTTGCAAAATTGTTTTAGAGAGCAATTCTAATAAAAATATTATTTAGCCGAAGCTGGTTTGGCTCAGTGGTAGAGCGTCAGTCTTTGGACTGAAAGGTCCCAGGTTCGAGTCCAGTCAAGGGCATGTACATTGGTTGCGGGCACATCCCCAGTAGGGGGTGTGCAAGAAGCAGCTGGTCGGGGTTTCTCTCTCATCGACGTTTCTAGCTCTCTATCTCTCTCCCTTCCTCTCTGTAAAAAATCAATAAAATATATTTTTTTAAAATATTATTTAGTAGCATAAAAAATAAAATTTAAGTTTAATATAAAAAATAAAAATAAATAAATGTTTGCTAGTT
This sequence comes from Pipistrellus kuhlii, assembly GCF_014108245.1. Lineage (NCBI taxonomy): Eukaryota > Metazoa > Chordata > Mammalia > Chiroptera > Vespertilionidae > Pipistrellus > Pipistrellus kuhlii. The sequence continues at coordinate 148,061,299 of NW_023425404.1, forward strand.
GAGTCAGTACACATTGTGTATCTACACAATATGTCTTGAAGTTGTCTTTTTTACAATGTACAAAATAAATCTATTATCAGATTGTAGATACAAAATAATTAGCCATTTATATGCAATAAATAAAGTTGTCTTATTTTCTTCCTAGAAAGAAAGAAAGGAAGAAAAGAAAAGAAAGAAAAGAAAAGAAAAGAAAAGAAAAGAAAAGAAAAGAAAAGAAGAAAGAAAAGTCCTTGGGTACTGTCCCAGAAACACAAAAAGAGGCCACTAGAATAGGTACAATAGGAACAAGTCAACAAACAGTCAAAACAATTCCTCTTCCAGCTTGCTTGTGTTTATACCTATTTACCTTTTTCTCTTACACTTCCCATCTCCAACTGTACAACCGAGAAATAGCTCTGTTCATTTAAACCTCTTCTGCCATTCTGATGAACTTTCTGCTAGACTCTATAAGTGAGAATTAGAGGAGGGCTTTTCTTATTTATATTTTTAACCTCAGCATGAAGCAAAATACTTGCCACATAACTGATACTCAAAAATGTTGAATGAATAAAATATAATGAAAGCATACTATAGTCTCCTTCTAAATTGTGCTTACATTTCACTGCCAAATTATTGTGAATTATGCCAAATATAGGTAGTGAGATAACCTTATATAATTTATTTCCCTCCTCTGAGTTTATGATAGTGTTCTATCACTAAGACTTTACTACCTATTAGAGACAATAAACTCCCAAGAAGCATGAGCTAAATTATGCATAGTATTGTGGTTAAAAGTACTGACTCTGGAGACAGGCTGTCTGGATTCAAATCCCTCCTCCACCACTTACCAGCTGTTGACATTAGGCAACCTAATTAATTATTCCAAGTTTGGTTAATCCATCTGTTATAACAATACCTACTTCATCAAGTTGTATGAGTATTACATGAGCTAATACTTATAAACCATCTAAAATGGTATCTGGCACATGGTCAGGAAATATAAATATTTGTTTTTGAAAAGTTGTCTTTTGAGATACTATCATCAATCAACCAACTTAAATTTACTGAGTATTTGTTATAGAAAAAAAAAGAGTCATGGTAGGCTGCTAATCATCTCTATGAAAATATTTCATTCTAGATGCAATATTTTAATAGGTTCTGCAATATTGGCAGAACCTATCAAGATCTGAGAATAATTGACTGTCTGATGATGGGGATAACTCATAAAACTAAACTCTTTCCCATCCTCCTCCTCATATTCATAATCTCAAAAAATGTGCAGTAATATTTTACCTTAAAACCTAGACATTTTCTTGAAAGCAGATCGTTTCTCCATGCCAAATGGAGTAGGCTTTGTCCCCTGGCGATATGGAAAATAGAATATTCTGAAAAAATCAAGAAAAAAACACCCATGGGAAATGATTTCTAATAAAGATTCTTTTAAATGCATAGCTAAGAATCCAAGAAATAAAGGAAATCCTCTGATGCCACAAAATGAAGCATTAAGAATGCAATGTGATAAATTGGTACTCAAATGACTCCCTTTCAGGGCATGTGCTGACCCCTAGAACCTAGAATGTTACATCTCAAGGCTACATTGGATGGATTAGAAAGAAATCTGCCACAAGTTAGTACCAATTATTACAAACTAGAGAGAACATGATTGTTTAGTAATGCTGAGGAGATAGACAAATAAACCAAGAGAACAGAAAAGTGTGTCCAGAAATTAAAACACACACATATAAATGTGTGATACATGACAGAGATGTTACTATACATTGGGGGAGAGATTATCACAAATTGAGGGAAATGTAATATATGACAGAAGTGTTATTACAAACTGGGGGGGGGGGGGGGAAGGAAGGTTTATTATAAATCTTATATTAAAAAAAAAAAAAGCCTAATATGCTAAGTGTCTGGTCCTCTGGTCAGCCATGTAATGATAATCTAAGACAACTCAAATGCTTGTTATGACATGCACTGACCACCAGGGGGCAGACATTCCAACTGGTAGGTTAGCTTGCTGCTAGGGTCCAGTGATCAGGACTGAGCAAGACTGGCCCGTCCATGCACAAGCAAGGTCCCTTGGCCTGGCCTGTGTCCTCGTGCAATCCAGAACCCCTAGGGGGACAGGATCCCACAGGCCAGGCTGAGGGACTCCACTGATACACGAATTCGTGCACTGAGCCTCCAGTTATAAATAAATGATCTAAGGCAGTCATTTTCAACCTGTGTGCTGCTTTGCCACGAGAATTTTTTTTATATATATTTGTTTTTAGTTATTGACTTTAAGAAAGGGAAACACTGATTTGTTGGCATTCATCAGCTGATTTTTGTACGTGCCTTGACTGGGGATCAAACCTGCAACCCTGGCATATCAGGACGACACTCTAACTGAGCCACTGGGCCTGGGCCTGCAAGAATTTTTATTTTTACTTACTTATTTTTTAATCCTCACCAGTTTCCATTGATTTTTAGAGTGAAAGATAGAAATATTGATGTGTTTCTCTCACATGGATTGGTTGCCTCCTCCACGTACCCTGACCAGGAGCCTGCAATCAGGGCACTTGACCTGGAACAGAATTGAACCCACGATCCTTTGGTCCACAGGCCGAGGCTCTACCCATTGAGTCAAACCCACTAGGACTAGGAAACAGGGCCACCATCTAGCTCGGAGCTAAAGTCAGAACCCCAGGCTGCATCAGAACCCAAGGCTGTGCAGTCCGGCCCACCGGAGCCCTATGCCACCACCTCTTCGCGCCCCACGCCCCAGCCCCTCACTCAGCTCCCCGTGGGGTCACTCAGGCGGCTGCCTGGGGCGATGAGCAGAGGATAAATGGTGCCCAAGGCAGACAGCGTGCCTTCCTGTTCGTGCTCACCGCCCCCGAGCCTCTGCCGCCAGAAGGGACTGGCATGGGCAACCTGACCCCGGGAGAAAGCTGTGGATCCCAGGCCAGGCGCCCGGGGGCTGGCATTCCCAGGAAGTGAGTGCGGCCTGTCTGCTTCGGCTCCTCCATGTTCCCGGGGAAGTGTGGGGCCGGGGGCACCGCTGTGCAGGCTGCTGCAGGTCTCCCCGCGGGGGGCGCGCTCCTGGGCCGCTGCACGGACCTGTCGGCGCCCGCTTTTCCTCGCCACCTTCCCCGCCACCAGGAGCTGCGCTGCGTCCTGGACCAACCCCGGTGTTTTGCTTCGCGGGACCAGCACACGTTGTGGGTTCGCTCCTGCTCTGTGGTCACCGGCAGGAGCAGCTGCTTAGAATGCCCTGGGAGGCAGCCTTCGCGGGGTCCTCCTCCTGCTCGGACCCCACCTGTGCCTCAGCCACGTCTGAAAGCAACGCCCAGCTCTGCGCCCAGCTCTGCGCCCAGCTCTGCGCCCAGCTCTGCGCCCAGCTCTGCGCCCAGCTCTGCGCCCAGCTCTGCGCCCAGCTCTGCGCCCAGCTCCCGTGCTTCCACTTCCCCACCCTCCGCAACTAGGCCGGCAAGGCTGCCAGGAGGAGAACGCTAGGAGAAGTCCTCGTTTCTGTGTTAGTCAAAGGTGTGCTGACAGCAAGGACAACGTGGCGGCGGAGAGTTTCACTTCACTGCAAAGGTGAGGACCCGTGCCAGTTGCACCTGCCCTGAAGGGAAGCGGAGATGTGCGTGGCCCCCTCTGCGAATGGCCCAGGGAAGCCAGCTGTACCACAAGCCCGCCCCCCACCCCCACCCCACCCCCCTGGGGGGCTGCAGGTTCTTGGGCCTGCACCCAGATGGGAATGGCCTGTTTGGCGCCATGGCCAGAGACGAGTCTCATTGTTAGCTGCATCTCCTCCTTCTCATCCTGCCCCTGCTGCTTTGCAGGGTCCACCGGGAGCACAGTGAGCCCCTGATTGGAGCACACCTGCACCACTTTAACCTTGACCAGAGGATGCCTGGCTTTGGTTATGGCCCAGACGCAGCCGCTGCACCTTTCCGATGATGGAGAAGGCAGGACTTTCCACTTCCATAACCCTCCGACTCCATTCACTTCGTACAAGTACCCAGACATTGACGACCCACCGCCACCCTATGAGGCCTCCATCAACCCTGATAGCGTGTTCTATGACCCTGATTTCAAGGGAGGGAAAAATATTTTAAAATACAAAAATTACTACCCAGAAAGAAAAAAAAAATGATAAATTGAATTACATTGATATTAAAAATTCTTCATCCAAAGGCATCTTAGAAGAAGGAAATGAGCCACAAAGACATTTGCAACAAATATAATTGGCAAAGGACTAGCATGGAGAAGATTTTTTTTTAAACTATGACTAATTTATGTGGGGGGAAAAATGAAGCTCCTAATAGAAAACAGGCCTAAATATAAGAAAAAAAAAATCTCTAGAAAAGAATGATAGTGGCCACTAAATACATAAAAAGATGATCAACCTCGCTAGTAATCAGCTAAATACAAATTAAAAGAGATTGAAATGTCATGGCACACCTCCCAGATTGCCAAACATAACAGAAGCCAAATAGCACGTGTGGGTGAGAATGCAAAGGAAAGAGCCGAGATCAGTTTGGCTCAGTGAATAGAGCGTCGGCTTGGGGACTGAAGGGTCCCGGTTGGATTCTGGTCAAGGGCATGTACCTTGGTTGCGGGCACATCCCCAGTGGGGGGTGTGCAAGAGGCAGCTGATCGATGACTCTCTCTCATCGATGTTTCTAACTCTCTCCCTTCCTCTCTGTACAAAATCAATAAAATATATTTTTTTAAAAAAGAATGCAAAAGAAAGAAAAAGAAAGAAAATTTGCATGCATCTACTAATGGGAATATAAATTGATAAAGCCATTTTACAAAAAAAAATTGTCATTAGCTAGAAAAGTGATGATGCACATACTCTGGTTAAAGGGGAATTTCAATTTTTTAAATTCCTGACATATATATAAAGGATGGTAGTGAAAGAGGAAAGGACTATATAAAAAAAAAATTAAAAAAACTATAAAATAAGATGGAGGAATAAATCAAAATATATCATAAATTACATTTAGTATATACAATTTAAATTTAAATTTTAAATTTATCAATAAAGATTGTCATGTTGTATTTACAAGAAGTTTTCAGCTATATTCTCTTCACAAGAAACATCTAAACAATTAACATAAATATATAAAATTTTTAATAACAAAAAAATGTTCCAGATAAAAATCTCTCAAAGAAAATCTGATGTAGCTACATTAATATCAGACAAAATTAGATGTTAAGGCAAAAAGAATGATCAGATTCACTACATAATGATACCATTTTCATTTAAAAGAAGGCTCTAACATTTCCAAAGATGTTTTTCCCCCCTGATAACACAGTTCCTATGGCAGATAAGCCAGCTCTTCACCCATCATGCCACTGCAGTTGGACTATATTTCCAAGCCTCCCAGGTTAGGTGAGACCATTAGACTATATTTCACCAATGGCCCCTGACTGTTCCATTGCCATGCCAAGGGGATAGTCCTACACAGATATAATTACTTATTTAGTAATCCACATTTATCAATGCTGATTATAATTATTAGAGATACTTAGGTATTAAGACAAAGTCCCAACTATCAAAGAGCTTCAGGATTCTGGGGAGACATATATAGAAATAAGCAAGTTCAGCACAATAGTCATTGCTCACCATTATTGAACATATGTGCACAGGGCTATAGGAACCAACAGAAAGAAGTGCTAAGTTTACCTGGGGAAGTCAGGCATGGCTTCACATCATAGAAGAACTGACACTTAAGCTGGTTAATGAAAACAGAGGCAATGACGAGCTGGAGAAGCCAACATAAAGGCATGGGGGTCTGTGGCTAGCTGGTTTGGGAAGTACACGTAAATCTGTATGCCCAGAGCACTTGACCCATGCAGAGAAATGATTTCTGACCCAGCACAGTGGCGAAGAGTAAGCCGAGAGACAGTATTCCAGCAGAATTAAAGAAGCAAACGAAAATGAGTGACTTACTGAGAAGTAAGGAAGAAGGCCGCATGCAGGGTTACTTATAGGAGAATGGAGTGGCATTATCTGAAAAAGAGATTAGAAAAGTACATTATGAATAATTGTGTCTGAATTTAGCTGAGGGTGATCTGTGTACATTTTGGTAGCTGGGTCACTGGGCTTTCATAAATTTGCCTGGAGAATGTTTAAAATAAAAAATAAAATGCCAACAGTAGGCTAGTTTACCCAAATGTTTAGCCATCTGGTGCTAAGTACCAGGAGAATCTGAGGGTCTAAATCAGAGGGTGAGCAATATTCTAATTATTTATAAAATTCTCCGCAGTAAACTGATGAGCTGACTGGGGAAGTGAAGCTTTTCTAGACCTTTGCTACCAGATTCTTTGGGGGCATGTAAATCTTTTCTTGCAGAATAACAATCTGAGCCAAGGAAAAAGAAACAAGAAAATCCACTTGGTGTTTAATTATTTTTGCTTAAGACCCAGTAGACCAGAACTGTCTGTTGTATGCAGACTATTTATATGCAGAAACTTCCAAATTGAACCTGGGAGATGTACAGCGCAAGCTCCTCTCTGCTCCAGACACACGCTGTTCTTTTCCTTGGTGCAAAAGTGCCAGAACTATTTTCATGGATTGGGGGGAAAGAACTAGCCTATCAGGGGGCTCAATTCACAGCTCTGACACCTGAGTAAGCTTGACATATAAATACTTAAAATTTTTAAATAAGCCTCATTTTATTTTTGAACACTTCTGTCAGAAGAGAGAAGCAATGGCCCCCAGGAGCAATGACAACCAGGAAGCAGGTATTTGCCAAGTTCATTGAGCTCGCTGCATTCTTACCATCTCCAGGGCTGCTGGGCATCTCCCTCTTGGAACTTAACTCCGCAGCTCTTGTGTTAGGAGCTGCTTTCAAACTCTGATCATTTTGTTTTCAGACTGGGCCCGGAAACCAGGCAAGGTTACACTGGGTCCATCTAAAACACCAGCCTAGGTCCAGTATCAAAGTGAGTCTACTTAGAAACCGTACTAAGTCCTAGGTCAGACAAGGCTGACTTAAGCAGATGGGGTCTAGTGTGAGGCCTCGGGTGAATCAAATTTTGTTTGCCAGCTGAATAATCAGCCTTACCTTTGGAAAGTTAACCTTACCAAAGATAATCTTGAATTACAGTAACTACTGTGGAGAATTTTTAACCTCGATAACCTCATTCATTTATGAGGCATCCTAGATGTCTCATCCATGCACTAACCATCAAGGGCAGAGGGGAAATTATTTTTTCTCCCCTACAGTTTCTAGTGATTAGGATGAGGCCCACTAACTCTAGAGCCTGCAGACAGAATCCTGAGAACACAGTGAGGACTCTCACAAAATTAGCTCTCCCAGGTCTTCATGTGTGGTGCTTGGTAGAGAAAAGTGAAATTTCACATTGTCCTTTTCTTTCCAAATTCAGAGTGGCAAGCAAAAAAAAACACAAAAAAAAACAAAATACAAAAACAAAAACATGTAAGAATTAGCTCTTTGAACTAGACTCATGAATGTCCTTTCTTTTCCAGAGACAACTACTTTCTTCTTGTTTGTAGCATTTAGTGTCCTGAGAATTTGGCTTGGCAACCCTCAGGCAGAATGTGAGTATTGCCAGCTCTCAGGGGAATTGTGTTTCTTTGGGCTATCACTGGGAGTGGCTCTGGATCTTGGGAGGGTAGTATCTTTTGCACCATCTTTGGGATGCCTCTCGTGTCCTTGCCAGAAGTATTTACTGTTTGTCCCAGCTAAAACCTGACACAGTATTCAAAGGAATTTTTTTAAGTAGCTCTATGGTCAGAAGTTGGCCAAATTGAAAGATAATATTTCCAGCTTTATAGAAACTCTTTGTTTTAAGCTTGGAGTGCCCAGCTCAGGTGAATGGAAAGGCTGTGCCAGTGAAAAATACAAGACAACTACCATGTAAGACCACTCTACTAAGACCAGGAGAAATAGCCATTCTATCTAATACAAAATAAAGACAGGGAGGCAGCCAAAATGAGGAGAAAAAGAAATGTGCCCCAAATAAAAGAGTAGAACAAAACTCCAGAAAAATAATTTAACAAAATGGAGATATGAAATTTTCTAGATGTGGAGTTCAAAACTGGTTGGAAGTATGCTCAATGAACTTAGTGAGAATTTAAACAAAGAGATAGGATACATAAAAATAGAACTAGAAAACACAAAAAAGAAATCAAGCATACACTAATCGAAATCAAGAATACATTATAGAAAATCAACATTGGAGTAGATGAAGCAGAGGATTAAATCAGAGATTGGGAAGAAAACAAAGCAGAAAATATCTAATCAGAATAGCAAAAAAAAAAAAAAAAAAATAAGGATAGATAGATAGATAGATAGATTTTAAAAAAAAAAAAAAAAAAAAACGGGCCCAAAATGGAGTTGCTTATGCTAAGCTACACATCACCAAACTGAGACTCATGGTTTTAGTTCTCTCAGAAATAGAATCCTAAACCAATCAGTCAAGAATCACCTGATCAGCACTGGTAAGTTATCTGCCTAATAAAGCCCTTCACTTTCTAAAGAAAAATAACCTTGCAGTAACCAACCCATGTTTTTACCTAGTATGACTTCCTTGTTCTGCTCCCTTCTGCCTATAAAGTTTTCCATTCTTTTTTTTTTTAAGCATAGTATGCTCTTTTAAATATATATATATATTTTATTGATTTTTTACAGAGAGGAAAAGAGAAGGATAGAGAGTTAGAAACATCGATGAGAGAGAAACATCGATCAGCTGCTTCTTGCACAACCCCTACTGGGGATGTGCCTGCAACCAAGGTACATGCCCTTGACCAGAATTGAACCCGGGACCTTTCAGTCCGTAGACTGACACCCTATCCACTGAGCCAAACCGGTCTCGGCAAGTTTTCCATTCTGTATAGCCCTTCAAAGCTTATTTCTCTCAGCTAAATGGAATGCTGCTCAATTCAAATGAATTTTTGTTTTGTTTTTAACAACACACACACACCTCATCACAAGCAGCCTGGAGCTTCAGGGTTTAATGAGTGACTATATTCTTCTTTTTATGTCCACCATTCCCTGTGGGAGACCCTTACTCCATGGTAAAGTCGGTATCCTGCTGTGGATAGTCCCAGGGTGGTCCCCTGCCACTAGTTGATATTCTCTTCACTTACTCATTGCACATGCCTTCTGTTTCCTAGCTCAATGGGACCTCTATGACAATTTGGTCTAAGAGAAGAAACTGAAACTGAGCTGAGCTAGTTCCCCCATTAAACCTTAATCCCCACCCACAGATTGGCATGGCTTTGTTTCTGGACTAGCCAGAATATAGAAACTTCTGACTCCAAGGGGATGAGACACAGGATAGGAATGTTTTGATGAATGTACAAGTAAAATCACTGTGCTGTGTGACCACAGTGGTGAGCATGGAGCAGCTGGGGACAGCAGGAAAAGCAGCAAATGGAAGAAGGGACTTTCCAAAAGAGAACGGGGAAAGTAGGAAACCATCCTTACAGGATACCAAAGAGAGGAGTTAATTAATTAAGCCACCACTTTTCAGTGTTCCCTGGGACTAATTCTACTTACCCCTTAATATCCTCTAAATTTTTTAGCTCAATATCCAGTGACTTAAATTAATACAAACTATTGTGCTTTTTTAAAACTATTTTTCTTTAATTTTTTCTGAAACTAAGAACGTAATGCCAGTTTTCTGTTTTTGTTATATGTATTTCAGAAGTAAGGACCCAAACAAAATTCATATTCTCCCTATTGGGAGTTTCCAAGATTAATATTCTTATATACAAAAATAAACTAGGATACAGGTAGGTATCAGCACATTATACTTCATATCTGGTAACTCAGTTTCCTTTCAACTTGCAACTCATGCCATCTAGTGACATAATCTGGTTTTACAATTTGACAATTCCAACAAGTAGACTGATTTCACCTCTCAAAAAGACAACTTGTAATTATTGGCTTTCTACTTAAATTAATGATTCTAAAAAATTTTACCATATTATGCCATTATGTGTTAAAAGTATTCCAGCCCTGGCTGGTTTGGCTCAGTGGATAGAGCATCAGCCTGCGGACTGAGGATACCAGTTTGATTCTGGTTGGGGCACATGCTTGGGTTGTGGGCCCAACCCCTATTGGGGGTGAGGGCTATGCTGAGGCAGCCAATCAATGATACATGCAGATAAATGCGTGCAAATACATGACCACTAAAACACAGGAATTCCTAAGAGTTTCCCTGCAAATCACCCACTTCTTAAGAAGCTCGCCGAGTAGTAAAAAGAGAAATCATAACAATAATATAAAAGATTTATTGCCTTTACTATGTACCATCATTTCCTAGCCCACCCACCTCCATGAGCAACACACTCAAGGGGTGGACTCAACAGTTGCGGGCTCAATCCCCAGTGGGGGGCTTGCAGGAGCCAGCCAATCAATGATTCTCTCTCATCATTGATGTTTCTATCTCTTTCTCTGCCTCTCCCTTCCTCTCTGAAATAAATAAAAAAAATATATTTTTTTAAAAAAGAAGGGCCCAGCTATTCCACCTCTGAGTATTTATTTGAAGAAACCCAAAACACTAAATCAAAAAAACATATGCATCTATATTTTCACTGCAGTATTATTTACAACTAGAGGCCCAATGCATGAAATTCGTGCAAGAGTACACCCTTGAAGCCCCAGATGCCCCACAGTCCCGCAGCCCCTTCCCACCCACTGGTCATTCTGGAAGGTTGTCCGGAAGGTCTTTCCACAAGGTCATTCCATTGTCTGATCTAATTAGCATATTAGCTCTTTATTAAATAGGATAGCCAAGATATGATGGCTATCCTATATAATAAAGAGCTAATATGCTAATTAGACCAGACAGGCTCATCAATACATGAATGAATAAATAAAAAAGTGGTACATGCAAACAATGGACTACGACTCAGCCATAAAATAAAATAAAAAATCTTGCCATCTGCAACAATATGAATGGAACTAGAGAATATTGTGCTGAGTGAAATAAGTCAAGGAACAACAAAGGCCATGTGATCTCACTTATATATGGAGTCTAAAAAAGAAAATAAATGGACAAGCAGAATAGAAACTATAGATACAGTAAACATTTTGACAGTTGTCAGATGGGAGAGAGATTGAGGGCTGGGTGTAAAAGGTGAAAAGAAAAGAAAATTCATTACGTTGTGTGCTCTTGACTAGATATCTTTGCACTAACCAGATTTCTAAAGAGTATGCTACTTGTGTGCGCATTCTGACCACTTCCACTCTCTCTGAAGGTCTGTCATAGAAGAAGCAAACAAAAGGATGCTTCAGCGATTGTAAATAATGAAAATGTTTTGTTTCTACCTATCTAGGCAACAAGATTGTATTGTATATTCAGCTAACTCTATCCAGAGGCCTTGATTTTCATAATATTTTAAGGTATTGTGGTCTCTTCAAGGCCATCACTGGATGCTGGAAATATATTTTAAGTCATCAAAAAACTGTTATTATAAACCTAGTCTTTTAAATTAGCAATTCTGGGAGAAATAAACATTCTCCAGCCTGATTTTAGTTTCTGAGAAATTAGCTTTAGAAAGCCACCATCATAATAATTTGTAATATCTATCTCAGGCCTTTCCTGAAGAATCAAGTAAATAAGCAGGAGGCAGGAAGGGTATGGAAGAAACAAGGGGGAGGGGGGTGAGTATTGAGACAAATTTGAAGATGAAAACTTTACACTTGTCTAAATATAATTTAATTTTCTTCATCAAGTATATAGACATGCATAGCTCCTATGAAAAGAGAGGGGTTGGAGGTGTTAGCAACTCTTTATCTGTGCTTTCAGTCTCATATGTAAGAAGCATCTTGTATAGAATTAAGTCTGGTCCAATTCTTAAAGTCAAGATCAATTATTAGTGATAGGTTTTTAGTTAAAAAAAATATCCTATATAGGTATATACATTTATCTGTTTTATAAAACCATATGTAAAAGGAGTAAATATCATATAAAGCTTAAAATTATAGTAATCTGCAAATAACTTTAAAAATCCCTAGAGATTATTTACTCCAAATCATGTGATTTCAAGGAGGAAAAAACAGAAGTTCAAAGAGGTTTCGATTTTTTTAGAGCCATAGACGTGATTATAAGTAGAGCTAGGATTACATCGCAGGCTCTGATTCTTGGTCCAGGACTCTCTGTTCACTGCCTCTTTCGTATCATATCTCCATAATCAAGTATTCCCAGGAGTGATGGTTATTACAAATGCCAATATTGATTAACCACATTCTCAGTATTTCCTAAGTGAATAATAACACTAAGATTACTACAAAGTGAGAAAACTAGCTTTCCTTATTAGCATAGTGATAGTTAGACTAAATTGGAAGAAATACTTGTCTGTATTTATAAAAATCTAAATTATTAAGTATTTTGCTTAGAATATATTCATTCCACAGAGTACTTGGGGCTTCAATTGTTAAATAAAAATAAAAATGTATCATCAGAACAACAGAGAAATAGAAGTTAGAAGAGGCAGTTACAGACTGTGGTGTCATGAGGGCTGGGTGGTGTGGAAGAATTAGGATATCTATGATGATCAAATTTATGATGGTTGTTCAGTTACCAGATTGAAGCAAAGCTGCCTGAATGCCAAAATGAAAAGAGAGCATGGTCAGTTACCCATTGGACATTACCCACTAAAATAAAATATTCTCGTTTCCTAGGGAAAGTAAACATTTCCTATGTCTCATGCTAAAATGAACTTCTCTGCATGCTCTCTCTGGAGCACACTCTCCCTTTCCTTCCCCTTTTTCCACTCAGGTCCATACCTTTGCTCTCTTTCTCCTGAGCTCCAAGGGCCCTTATTTTGCCTCTGTAACTTGCTTCCTGAGTCTATGCAGCCCATCGGGCTCACTGCTCCTACCTCTATGACTTCAGAAACTTATGCCAGAAAGATTAATTAATTTAATTAACTTCTCTCAGAGGTCATAGAGCTCATCTATACCAACGAATGGCTAAGGTTGTCTATACATTTGTCATTTTTGTGGTAATTAGTAATAATTAAGTTCATAATGTTAATAAATGTCAAACATATAAAATATAAAAACAAGTGCTTCTCATGAAAGAGTGGGGAATTTTGGAGGAAAGATGAGAGGAGGGGTGTAATCAGCCAAAGACCTTGTATGCATACATGCATAACCCAAGGACACAGACAATAGGGTGGTGAGGCCTGGGGAGCAGGAGAGGGTAGACTGGAGGGGACAAAAGGTGGGGGAAAGGGACATATGTAATACTTTCAACAAAGATGTTAAAAAAATAAAAGAAAAAAGAAAAACAAGTGCTTCTCAAAATATGGGTGAGATACCAACACTATTAGAACCACTTATTGCTTGTTTAAACTGCAATTACTGAGTGTCTCTCTAAATCTTAAGAATTTGAAACTCTCTAAGTGGGGTTAGGAATCTGTATTTGATAAATTCCCCAGGCATTTTAAAATTTGAGAACCACTAAGCTAAGCTATTTAGAATTTTGATGGTCATGGGGATCTATGTAGTCTCTCCCCAGCATGACCCCATGACTTGTGATCTAATTCTGAATGCCACTTTCATGTCACACGAAGTATAAGAATCTGAAATCAACCAATGGTCAGTTTTCCTTTAAGAATGTTACAGAATTTACCAGGCGACCAAAAAAAAAAAAAAAAAAAAAACCACAGGAATACCGGAGATACAGGAAAAAAAACAAAATATTTATTTCCAGATGTTTCACAAGTACTAATACAATGACTCAGAGGGTCAGTTCTTCAAATCCTGAGTAAACCAATATTAAGGAAGTTTTCTCTTTATACCCTTTGGTTTCTTTGTTCCCCATATATGGATCAGACTTCCAGACCTTTCGTGGGCTTTGCAAAAAGCCCTATGTGTTGAGATGGCCCACCAGTACTGTTCGTGGTTTATGGCCTCTGTAAAGTGGGAGTGTTTAGGTAAACAGGTCTTGCAAGACCAGATAATTAAAGAAGGGGCAGTGACTTGATTATAGACTAATAAGAATGTTCATTAAGAATACTGACTAACTAGGTACAGAGTCAAGCTGCTCGTCTACCCCCAAAAAATGTCTTATTTTCCTCATCAAGAAAACAGCTGATCATCAACATAGTTCAAATAATTCCTCTGTCAACTAGGATTTTGAAAAATGTTGAGTGATAGACTATAGAACCTAAGTTCATAAAAGCAGCAACTTTGTTTGCTTTACTACTGCATCCTGCATGTCTGGAACAGGGTTGGTCCCATAGGAAGAAATTCAGTAAATATTCGTTCATTTATTCTTTGTCAAGGACTGGGAAATAAGTATTCAATGTTATTGAACATTTATTTTAGCGATCAACTTTCTTTTAAAAATTTTTTCACTTTTAGGAAATTATACCACGATTATTTGGAGACAGAATAAAATCCATTAACCTGCCAACTTCTTTCTATTGGGAACAAGTAGAAAAATACAGGTTAAAGCTATGACTTAATGAACATTGAACAATGATCAATAATGATTTGTAATTACCATTTAGTTATCAGCGTAACAAGGAGATTTTTCTTATTCTGTCATTAAAGTTTATTCTAAAATAGTGTATTGCCTTAGGTAAATATCTCATTATGTTTCTGTTTTACTCTAACATTTTACAACTACCACAAAAGACAAATTACAAGAGATCTTAGGGGTAAATAGTAAAACAAGTATATTGCATATAAATTATTGAGGGGTTTTTTCTCATAGTTTTTCTTTTATATCACAACATATAATGCTAAATTGGATGCCTACAGTTTGTCACTAAACTCCTTTTACAAACCAATAATGACTGTTAATACTAATGTTGCTATCATTTTTAGTTGAAAAACATTTTGTTTTCCCGTGGATATCATATTGAAACCTCTCAGTTAAAGCAATGAAATTAAAGCAATACATAAACCATGATACCATATTACTGGATTATAAAGGTTCAAGCACATTTTAAAAAGGTATTGTTACCATGTAATAATGACATCATGTCTTTGGCAGCATTTAATATCACCACTAAAATATTCTACAAATTACATAAGACAGCAAAAAAAAAAAAATCATATGAGCTATTATAGTGCTATCAAGTGCCAACCTGGGAGATTACAACCTCTATAAACTGATCACTGATATAATTACACTTTACATCCTAACATGCACTGGCAGTGGCCTAATTTACAGTAACACAAGCAGTTTCAGGAGACTAATAGATTAGTTTGTGGCAGCAATCAAGGACAAAGGCTAAAATCACCAGAAAGAAAACATCAGAAACTCACCAAACTCATGACATGTGGGAAGCTCCATCATGGTAACTGATGGAGCTTTTGTGAGGTAGGGTTATTATTACTCTTCTATAGAGCTCTTCAAATCACTTTTGCATACATTATTCAATTTATCTTTCAAAGATCCCCACAAGAGCTAGGTTGGAAGTATGTTATTTCTACGACTTACAAAAAAAAAAGGCTAAAAGAAAGAATTTTGGTAAACCTTTGCATGACTTTAATTCCAGTTTGCATCAGAATGATAGATACAAATCAACCTAAAGATTCAAATCTTCTAATTTTCACGTTTTCTACTCATAGTCTTATAATGGAAGAAATTTGGAAGATTACTGTAATTTATGAATAATTCAAGCCATAACTGATATTTATAAAACAAACAAACAAAAAGATTCAATTAGAGAGTTCATTTAGTTACAAAAACAATTCCTGGAGGGTTTCTGTAAATAGCACTTTAAGAGGGAAAAAAAGTACGTAGGTCAGTGGTTGGCTCATTAGTCAACAGAGCCAAATATCAACAGTACAACGATTGAAATTTCTTTTGAAAGCCAAATTTTTAAAAACTTAAATGTCTTCTAATGCCACTTCTTCAAAATAGACTCGCCCAGCCCATGGTATTTTGTCGAAGAGCCACACTCAAGGGGCCAAAGAGCCGCATGTGGCTTGCGAGCCGCAGTTTGCCCACCACTAACCTAGGTCAACTATGTATCAAATAGGTTACCAGGCACTTTCATGTTTTCCTTAAATTTATTTTTTATTAGTCCTGAGGGGTACGTATTATTATACCATTTTATGTAAACTAGCTCAGAAAGCTTCAAAAATTAAGAAGTCCAATGCTTTCTCCATGGACCTGCTGCTTCTCAAATGTATGCCCCACAATATCTGTGATGGCAGAAGAAGAGGAGGAGCATGGACCCTGAGGACTAGGGTTTCAACCTACCTTCCCAGCCTATCCCTTACCGCTTCACCATCACTAGCATCCTTGTCACACCTGCACACAGTCTAGGTTACATTCCTCAAGAACACATTAGGTCAACACACCAGACGCTCCAGACCACTCTGACACACCATGTTCACACAGATGCTGGCCATTTCAAAACTCAGACTTTCTGACCTCCTTATTCCTCTGCCCAGTGTATTACTAGTAATGTGTTTAACTGTAGATGTTATATTCCAAACATCAATGTATATATTTTACAAAGTTTTAACAAAATATACCAAATAACGCTTTTATTGAAAGGAAGGAGATAAGTAGGTATCACTGTCCTCTTATTACTCAGTCATCTCTGCTAGCCTTAGAGGAATATACATTTTCATGAAAATGACAAACATTTTCAAAAACTACAAAATAAGGACAAGATTGAAAGGCTTCTCTTCTCTATTGAAATCAAAGGGCAGTTGTTTTCCTAGACTTCCACAATTTTGTCTACTGAGATTGTTGCTCCAATAATTTCAACAATAACAACAATATTAATACAAGAGGTGATATCTTTGTGGAGGTTTATTTCCTTGTGGGATTCCTCTTCCCCAAGGTCCCCTGAATAACTATAAAACAACCACAGTGTATGAACTAGCCAAGGAGCACCACAGAGGGCTCGAGTAGACTTGACAGCCTTCATTTGCTCCTCAGAGCCACTTTTATGACAGTAAATGTCCAACCACCAAAACCACTAGTGTGGGAAGCCGTGTTCCGTGGGGCCCGAGGGCAAGGATGGAGCATAGGGTAGGGACGCCTACCTGCTCTCCTACAGGGGATTGAGCGCAGGGTAGGGAGGCCTACCTGCTCTCCCCTAAGCCTTCAGGGTCAACCAAGGACAGGGCAGACCATAGCCCCATTGTTAGAGAGTGCGCGTGATGCACGACTTATCTGGATGTTCTCAGCTAGGCTGTTCTCAATGATATCTAACCAGACGCTTGCTCTGTGTATCTTTTCCAAGAATGTCTTGAGGGGCTGACGGGCGGCCTTGTCCTGGGAAAGGGGCACTTGGAGAATTGCCCAGAAAAGCCTCATAAATGTACGCTTGCAACTAATAAAGTTACTTAAGTCTCATCATGGACTAGCAGTCCTCCTGAAGTCCCGCTTTCTCTTGTCTTTATTTCTCTTAAAACCTCCTAGCCCTACCTCCAGGACCTGTGATGCCGGCTGGATCCGGTACACTAGCTCACAGGAAAAGGTGCAACAACTAGTCAAAGAATACTTACTGAGTGCTGAGTGTGTATGGCTGAACACTGTAGCCACCAACCCTGGCAGAAGGGCTTCTCTGAGGGCAGAGTGAATGGTGAACATGTTGGGCATTAACTAGCAAAATACTAAGGAGGAGAAAAAGAAAAGCAGTAGCTCGCTGGGGTTAATTATAGTAGAAATAGTCTCCAGCTAATGAAATGGTTCTTGGGAACTAACCTGCTGATTCCCCTCCTCCTCCTTTCAGAGGCTGGAAAAGCAGCCAATCTAAAGCTACCACAGGTGCCACCCACCTCCCTGCTAATCCACTGGAGGTTGGCAAGAGAAAATGAAAAATGAGGTAAATTCTACTCCCTTCTCCCACCTCTGCAGGCAGGGCTAATGCTGATAATTATTTGGTCACTGGTGAGTCTAGCAGTAATTTGTTACCTCCTCCTATCCTCCTTTATTTGCATATCAATTGCCTTCATCCTAATACTGAAAAGGCTCAAAGCTTTGTCTGCCTGACCTTGTGTAGATAGTGTGCATTTCCTCATAATCAGTCACCACCTACCATCTGTGTCTTCCTTGAAGGATGGCTGGGTAATGTTCTCTTCTCCCAACAGATGCTCTAAAGATAATTAGGCTATTTCTATCAGCATGAGTGTTTATAATATGTACATGTAAAGTATATACATATGTGCATAAATTCATCTATGGATCCAATCTCGTTATATGTGTCTTTTCTGGCAAGCTGTTTCATTGGTAATAGTTCAGCTTTAAATGTTTTTATAAAACTGCATCTTTTCATTTTGACTAAAGATAAGAATTGTAGTTCTATCTCTAAAAGAAGCTCTTATGCAGCATATGTATATGGTAAGGCTGGGATAGCTGGGGAAGTCAAAGTGTGAGCTTTGCTACAAATAGGATTTGCCAAGCACTTTCATAATATTTGAGACACTAAATTAGGCTCTTGCTGCAGCCAAGAAAATGGCAGTCTTTTCCCTTATTGGGTTTATATTCTAACAGATATTGCCATCTGCTATTTATTTTCCTTATTTTGAACAGGATATCACAGAGACGAAACAACTTCAAGTAAATCTTTAAGATGTCAGAGTTAACTTATTCCATCCAAGGAACAAAGGAATTCCTTTTTTATTTTTAATTCACTTTTACTAGGAGATATTCTCTCACTTGCATTGGGGATCAAGAGCACATACTCTGGAAGCAGACTGGGTTTAAATGTTTACCTAGCTCTGCCATTTGATGGTTGTGGAGCATTCTTCTTACCAGGCAGTCCTCAGTTTCCTCTAAAAATAATAGCCAAACTACTTTCCAGAGTATTGGTTAAGGGTTAAATGAGTGAATTTATATAAGGATTCAGGTTCACAACAAATTCTATGTCATCATTAATCATTACCCATTAGCTGGGAAGCCACCTAAAAGCTATGTCTTGAAATTCCAGTGTTCAAGTCTACATATATTTTTATACATTTTCAATTACAATCACAAGCCTAATTTAAATGTGAGTACAGCAACATCATCTGAATGCCCACTAGGTGTGTCTTTACCTGCTCCAACACTGTTAGTTGTATCCAATAGCCAATCACCACTTTTTCCTTAGTAACTTAATTCTATTTTGGAAATAGCAATACACTTGAGCATTTTCCAGACTCCTATTCTTGTGATGAAGGATTCTTGAGATACAGTCTGGCCAATAAGATATAAATGGAAGTTTTTGATTGAGACTTCTCAGAAATCTCTTTAAAGGGAGACAAATCACTGTCACATAGTTGCTTTTGCTCATCTCCTTTTTTAAAAATATATTTTTATTGATTTCAGAGAGGAAGAGAGAGGTGGGGAAAAGAGAGAGAGAGAGAGAGAGAGAGAGAGAGAGAGAGAGAGAGAGAGAGAGAGAGAGAGAGAGAGAGAGAGAAAGAGAGAGATCAGTGATGAGACAGAGTTCAGCAGGCCTGACACTGGAGATTAAGCACACAATCTGGGCATATACCCTGACCAGAAATTGAACAGAGACTTCTTGGTTCATAGGTCAACGCTCAACCACTGATTCGCATCGGCTAGGCTGTTCATCTCCTTTTTTTCTGCCTTGGAAGTAGATGCAACAGCTGGAGCTCCAGCAGCCACCAAGTGACCATTCTAAAAGTCACAGTCCAAAGTTGGCTAAAAGAAAGGGTGGAAAGAGTCTGGGTCATGATTGTATAATAGGCCTGCCATACAAGTCCAACTGACTTCTTTATGTTCAACTAGGGGCCCAGCACACGAAATCGCAAGAGACCCAGGACCCAGAGTCCTGAGGCTTGATGAGACCCAGAAAGAGTCCCCCAGCTGCAGCCACCATCACTGCGGGAGGTGGGACCCAGAAACCCACCCGCGCCTCTGGTCAAGTCCTCCAGAGTCAAGTCCCTGCACACCCTCGCACGCCTGGCAGCACACGCAGTCCTGCACATCCCACATTCGGTCATTACAGTGTGATGGCGTGATGACCACAGGCTTTTTATATAATAGATAGTAAGAGATAAACCCTTATCTTATTTGAACTACTCAATTTGGGTGCTCAATACATGCAGCAAAATTTATATCCCTGATATATCCATTGATGTAAGTGGGGACAATAGTTCACAGACAAGATAGGACCATCCTGTGATGACACAGTTTAGAGATGGTAGAACTGGATTTGGAACCTAGACAGTTTGGATTTTCATTATACACTGCATGTCTCTTAAAAGAGTACCAATGGATTAGATTTGGAAAACAAAATTTAACTTTTTCTCCTATCTATAACACTCTTTTCCTTGATCCACCATTCATTCCTTTGGACAACCAACAACCATTTAATGTGTTAAATGCCAAACAAAATGTGCCAGGCACTGGAAATATCACCCTAAACAATCAGACAATATCCCTGCCCCACAGAGCCTATATCTATGGGAGGATATCTGTATATGAAAACATAGATAATTGCAATATTATAAGCACAGGTATGTTGGGAGAGGGGGAGAGATGTACAAGGTACCATATTTTCTCTCCCTCCCCCAAATACTTAGTTATTAACTGTTTTAACATGCAGGAAAAAATTCAGCAATAGTGAACTACTTTACTTGAATTGTTTTTAGGTGATTTTTCTCCCCAGGGGGGAGTAGAATAGGCTGGACAACTTTCCATTGCACCATCTTGATTAAACATGGGATTCCCAGGACTTTTTTCACATTTACTGTACATTCACCCTTTCTCCTATTTATAACTGTTCTTACTCTTGACATTCAAATGTGAGAAATATTTCCCTATCCTCCTACACATGGTATTAAAAGAGCTGTTACTCTCTTACAGGTTAGTCATGCCCATGTCTATCCACAAGTTGTGTTGTTGTCAATGCTGAGGCCAATTCCTCAGTCTGTTTTGTGTAGAGCTATCACCACTCCGCATGCCTCTGTTCACTCCTATGACTTTTGATTGGGGCGGCAATTGCTGTGGGACAATGAGGTCTTTCCTTTTAAATCTTCAGTATTGGATCTGAGAAAAATAATTACTTCCTCTGGGTCAGAAAGCCTGGGCTTAGCAGGTCAATGGAGAAGGGGGCAATAGGAGACATCTTTAATATTTTCAACAACAAAGATTATTTATTTTTAAAGAAAATAAAAGAAAGCCTGAGCTTATCTTCAACTCCACCTCAGGCTTCCTCTATGATTCACACAGCTAATATGTAAAGCCTTCCTTCTTTAATCACCTCTTCAGGAAATCAATTAAAAAAACAAAACTGTTCTCTTTTGTTCTCACCCTCAATGTCCTTCTCTCTCCATAAAGCAACAAATCTGCTAAGATTCTGAAAAGAAAGGCAGGCAGAATGAGTTGTGAAAAATTCTGCTGCAGTTCTAACTGGTTTGGCTTAGTGATTAAAGTGTTTGCCTGGGGACTGAAGGATCCCAGATTCCATTCCTGTCCAGGGCACATACCTGGGTTGTGGGCATAATCCTTAGTAGGGGAGCTGTGGGAGGCAGCCAATCAATGATTCTCTTTCATCATTGATCTTTCTATCTCTCTCTCCCTTCCTCTCTGAAGTCAATAAAATATATATATTTTTAAAAAATCTGCTGCAGTCCTAGCTAATTTGGCACAATGCATAGTGCTTGGGCCTGTGGATCTGATTGGCCAGTTGCAGGAGGCAACCAATAGATGTGTCTTTTTCATATTGATGTTTCTCTGTCTCTCCCCCTCCCTTCCACTCTCTCCAAAAATTAATGGGGGAAAAGAAACCCTCAGGTGAGGATTAACAAAAACATCTTATTTTACCTTGTTAATTATCCACCCACTATTGGCCATCTGAATGAGAAACATGGAAACATGACATATCATGAGAATATCAAATTCTACTTTGGTGGCTTCTACCAGTGATAAGAGCCACAGTGGAGCCACTTGACAAACCTAAAAGTCAGAACAGTATTCAAGTAATAGAGACAGCACAAATAACAACAGCAATAAAATAAAGAAAAAATATAGTTTTATTTTACAACGGGTACTTGTCCTGAGTAGCTTAAAAGCATGGCACAGACTGCATTTGTTGCATGAATAATGGCCCCTTTTATCTTCCAGCTTTGCGCATCAACGGACTTCTATGCCTGCCCCACTTCTTAGCACATTATCTCTGGTCATTCCATTTGTCACTATAGTTATGTGATTCAAAGGGTAATAATCTGGTGAAACAAGAAATGTTGAGTTCTCATCCTAAGCCAATAACTTCTCTTATAACCTTGTAGAGTTATGCAAGCTCCACATCTCATCTTTAGAATGGCAGCGACAATAACCTACCTTGTGGGTTTATGGGAAAACAGAAGGTATTTTAAATGATGACAAAACACTTCATAAACAAGAGTCTGTGGAGTGGCATTGTTTTCAGACTTGTGCTGCCTTTCCAATTACAGAAAGAGTTAGCTGCTGACTGATCATTGCTGGAGCAGCAGTCCTTCCCCAGGAAGTGCAGCCACAGTGTGGAAGAGTGTCAAAATGAAATATGTATTAAAATACCCCTTTCACAATATTGGATATCAAAGGCTGTAATCAGATACTTTCCTTGTCACAAAAAGGACTTGGGCTCTTTGCATCTAAATTTAACCTGGGTAAGCTTGTTAGAGGGGAATCAAGGATGAGAACATTGATTTTCTTCCTTTATCTTTACCATGTTGAAGGAGAATCATGAATGAGCATGAAACAAGCTGCTATATCCCAGTCTTCTCACGTATGCTCAATGCCTGACAGTAGCAAGATTTAGCAGGTTGAACAGAAAGTGCCCATGTGAACAGCAAAATTGTGCTCATCACAAGACCCTGGTTTGCTAACCCTTTTCATTATTCCCTTATCCCTGGTTCATTGGTACGTCTATGGGTAGTTTTTTGCACATTCTAGTTCTTGTTCTGCTTCAGGATGCTGGGCCTTCTCCCTGTTTCCAAAATTTGGGGATAAATTTCCATTTACAAAAGCTTTACAGATGGTGAACATTTACAGTTATTAGAAACAAAAGATGGTAGTAGCCATTAAACATAATCCCCTGCAATACTCTCTGAATTTTTCTATGGGTTCTGCCTCAATGTTCCCCACTTCTCCTGGCCCTTAACACTTCCTTTAGCTCCATTCCCTTCTCTCTGGATCTATAATTTCTTCAGATTCTCAAGTGAAAGCTTGGAGTAGGATGAAAAAATTAGGAACACGGAGAACAATGGTCACACCTATTTGTTCTTGCTTCCATGCTTGCCCACCTCTCCCTTTCATGCTCTTCTCCACAAAGCCACTAGGAGGAGACCTATTAGAACCTATTCACAGGATTGCTGGGAGGCTTAAATCACATATATAATATGTAAAGCAATTATAACATATTAAAAGTTCTAGTGTATATACATTTTTTCAGTAAATATTAGCTATTCATAGTAGCTGAAATATTGAAAGTTTCCTATAAATGACAGCAATTGTTATTATTGGAACAATAGTTATCTATTCTGTTGGGAGGTGGAGGGGGGCATTCTTCATTCTTTTTTAATTAAATTTTTGAGGTGACATTGGTGAATAAGATTATATAGATTTTTACAGTCTTAGTGGAAAGTCACTTTGTTTCCTGCTTCAACAGTGCTTAGATGGAACTCAGTGCTAGATCCATCTCAGCCAGCTTCCCAGCATCCTTAGACAGTCCCAAGGCCCTGCCACCACTCCAATGCTGCACAGCTGCCTCTCCTTAGCTGCCCACAATAACAAGGACAGGGTCCACCTCGGAGGTGCATCAAAACTACCACCAGGACTCGGAGACCTCCATCAAATGCCAGATCAACCTGATGCTCTATGCTTCCTTTGTCTACCTGTGCATTTCTTACTACCTTACTCTTTTGACAGTGATGATGTGGTTTTGAAGAACTTTGCCAAATACTTTCTTCACCAATCTCGTGAAGAGAGAGAGCATGCTGAGAAACTGATGAAGCTGCAGAACCAACCAGGTGGTGGAGTCTTCCTTTAGGATATCAAGAAACCGTACTGTGAGGACTGGGAGAGGGGATAAATGCAATGGAGAATGCATTACACTTGGAAAAAAAGGTGCGAATCAGTCACTATTGCACTTGCAAAAACTGGCCACTGACAAAAATGATCCTCATTTGTGTGACTTTATTGAGAATTATTACCTGAATGAGCAGGTGAAATCCATTAAAGAACTAGGTGACCACATAACCAATTTGCACAGATTGGGGGCCCTGAAACTGGCATGGCAGAGTATCTCTTTGACAAACACACCCTGGAAGACAGTGATAATATCTAAGCCTTAGGCTGGCTTCCCAGAGCCACGGGAGTGACTTCTTAGTCACCAAAGCAGTAAGTGCATGTTGGGGTTACCTTTTCTTTAACTTGTACCAAAACATCCACTCATTTCTTTTATCTGTACTATTCCTTCAAATAAAGTAATGTGACAACCCCCCAAAAACTATATCATTCCTATGATACATGATCTTTATATTGCATTGTGTGACCACTGTACAAAGTCAAATCATCTTCCATCACCATATATTTGACCCCTTTTACTCTCAATCCTCACCCCCTTCCTTCTGGTAACTACCATACTGTTGTTTGTGACTATGAATATTTGTGTGTTTTTTCTTGTTTGTTCATTTTATATACCACATATGAATGAAATCATAAGGTTCTTAACATTTTCTGTCTGAATTTAACATGATATTACAAAGGTCCACTCATGTTGTCACAAATGGCCTCAAAAAATTAAGGATAAAGTTACCATATGATCCAGCAACTTCTCTTCTGGGTATCTACCCAAAAATATTAAAAACATTTATTAGCAAAGATAAATGCTCATCCATGTTCATTACAGTATTATTCACAGTGGCCAAGACATGGAAACAAACAAAGTGTCCTTTGATGAAGAAGGGAAGATATGGTACTTGTATACAATGAAATATTACTTAGTCATTTCTATTCTTAAACTTTCTCTATCATAGTGCCCAAGTCTTGCATCACTGATATTTTTCATTACATCTTAAGAAAGCTTCTTCAGAATTTTAAACTATACAATGTTTTTTATTTCAGCTAAATGACCCCACAAAAGTACAAAATACATCTGTACAAACTGTTTTAGAATAAATATATTGCCTCAATATATTTTACGTATCTTTTATTTGAGAAATATAAATTATAAAAGAGGAGACTGTTCAAGGGAAACATTCTCATATCTGAGGTGTATATATGGGCTAAGGAAGATAGGGAGAATAAGAATCAGAATGTTGCTTGAGGAAAGTCTTCTTGAGAAAGTGATGTTTTAGCAAAAACTTAAAGAAACCAGCTGACCATCAGGAAGGAGAGTTGAAAAAGAAAACAAAAAAAACCCTAATATGGAAAGATGCATGGCATGTTGGAAGAATACCAGGAAGGCCAGTATGGCCTTCCCTCATGGATTTCAGTGTGGAGTGGAATTAGAATGAAAAAAGTCAGAGGTATAATAGAGGGCCAGAGTGTCTAGGGCCTCAGAGACCATTATATGGACTGTGTATTCTGGATATATTTGAAAGCAGAGCCAAAAGGTTTTTTAATGGATTGCATATGGGCTATTGAGAGCAAAATTATGTCAAAGATAATTTCAGAATTTTTTACCTAAGCAGCTAAACCTAAAGATAGAATTGCCAACAATCAAAATGTGAAAGGAAAGGTTAGAGGATAGATTATTAGTAGTTTAATCTTTAAACAAATTGATATATACATATCCAATATATATCCAAGTGGAGATGTCTAGTAGGAAGGTAGATTCATGAATCTAGAATTCAGGAGAAACCACGGGCTTTATATTAGATGGCAGAATTTAGTGAATACAGATAGAAAACAAAAGTGCATCAAGGAATGAGAAGTCCTCAATCCTAGAGCACTCTAACATGACAAGTTTAGAGAGAAGAAGAGTAGGAGACAGAATGAGTTAACAGAGAGGTCCAAGAAAAAACAAAAGATGGTGATATAATAGAAACAAAGTGAAAAAACTGTATCAAGGAAAATGATATAATTAACCCTGTCAAATGTGCTGACAGCTAAAACAAGATGAGGACTGGGAGTTGGCCATCAGATTTAGTTAATTAGTAATATGGAAATCATTGGTTACCTTGACAAGAGTCAATTCTTTGGAATGCTGGGGGAACCATCCTGATTTGAAGGAGTTGAAGGAAAAAAAATGGAGAAGAGAAAATGGAAACAGTTAATGTAGACAACTCTTCTCGGAAGTTTTACAGTAATAGGGATTTAAGAAAAAGGGGTTAACTATTGAAAGAATGAGGCCAAGAGAAGATATTTTATATGGAAGATGTTCTGGGAGATAGGAATGCTCTAGTGGAGAGCAAAGAAACTATGTAGAAGATGGGATTAATAAAGGTCTGTATAGCAAGATGGAAAAAGATCAAGTGCACAAGTGGATAGGCTGACTTAAGCTAGAATATGGCTAAGCTAATAGGCCAGAAGGCAGATATGGGCGGTGGACATTTCATGGGAGTTTTCTATTAATTCCTTCAATTGTCTTGGTGAGGAAGTTGAGAGTGACTACAGGGAAGAAGGGGTTATAAGCTTGAGGGTAGAAGAAAAATGTGAAGTAGTTGTATGGGAGGCTGAATGAGCTCTGCAATTTCCTGTTAGTGGTAAGGACTCTCTTGAGGTTTACATGCTGAATTGTGAAGCAGTCAGAGTGTTGCAAGTTTTCCTCCAGAAATGCTGAGCTGTGTGGCTGTAGGTTCAGAGAAAGAAGGACTTGACCCAACTGTAATTTCACGAAGCAGTACAATGAAGGAAGAGATGGGGCAAGGGAGCTGAGAGTAAATGTGAGGGAGATTATTAGGATTACCCATGAATTAAACTGGGTAAGAAGGGAATGAAGGTGTCCCAAGGAGAGAGACAGTTTAAGGTAGTGGATCAATGAACTGTCGTTCCCAGGGGTGGTCAAAGGATGGCAGCAGTGAACTGAGAGGAGGTACATAATAGAGGCTGGAGTATAAGAAATTGAAATTATTAGGAGTTTGTAGTTATCTGAGAAACATCAATCAGCTGTCTCTTGCACACCCCCTGCTGGGGATATGCCCACAACCAAGTACATGCCCTTGACCAGAATCAAACCTGGGACCCTTGAGTTCGTAGGATGACGCTCTATCCACTGAGCCAAACCAGTTAGGGCAATTGAGGAATTTTAACTAACATGTACCAATTAGATAATATCTGAATAATAGCAAAGTGCTGTAAGTGTACATGGTCTCTCATTATCTTTTGAATATCCTCTGTATTTCATGAGTTTCTCCACTGTGAGTTTTGCCTTGTCATTATAAAATCCTGAACACTCCTTTTCCACCACGCTAGACATCTAGGATCTGCAAGCAAACGATGTTGGTCCCACCAATCAGATGCACCCACGTGAGGTTTCAGTTCATAACGTGATAAAACATGCAACACACTAGGCATTTATTTTCTTGGTGCAAATGTCAGCTGAGGAGCTTGCTATAGGGGGTAGCAGTAAAAGCTGATTTGAAGTTGAGTACTTGGCATCCAGCAATTTTAGAGAAGCTGAGTTCCTGGCATCTCCTGTCTTGCTTGTGGCAGAAACGACGGTGACAGTTCCCACTGGAGGCAAGTTCTGCAGCGTGCTTCTGGGGGGTCAGAGGGGGCAGCAATGGTTGGCTCATCCAGCCAGTGTGTGATTGGTTCTGGGCATGGTTCCTGCTAATTTAGCCAGGTGCCTATTTCTTCAGACCTGTCAAGGATTCTCTGAGCTCCTGATCTTCTTTACTAAATTATTCGTTAGCTTACCCAGGCTGGATTGAATTATTGCCGCTTTGGTCAGTATGCATATCTTCTACACAGGGTTTTGAGCGGCAGAATAATCGCAGTGTTAGAAACTTTCTAGGAAATTAACAACATGTGGATAAAACCCTATTGTAGTTTACTTCAGAAAAGTCTCTTTCACTGTAGTGGCCACAACATGGAAACCATCTCACTGGCCCTTCGAGGAAGTTACTTGTCCTACACCTAATGGGGCAGTCTTAATGTTTACTTAGCTGCTTGGTTTTGTGTTTTGTTGTGTGTTTTGTTTTTTTTTTAATTGGTAGTTTACCCAGTACTCGGGGGCACACACTCAACCCAGTGCTATATGTGATGATTATAAATTTTATCCTTCAGGACTTTTCTACTTCTGTCTCTTTCTCTCTGAGTGAGCCCATCAAGTCCCAAGGTTTTAAATACCATCTATACATTGGTGACACCCCAATTTCTATCCAATTTGATCTCCCCTCTGAAATCCAGCCTCTTATGCAGCTCCCTACTTGCTCCCTTCATTTGGATGTCTAGTAGGTAATTAAAATTTAACCTAGACATTTCTTAAATATGCCACTAAAAAGCAAAAATGACAAAAGAAAAAAATAGATAGAATACTTCAAAATTTAAAACTGTGCTGCAAGCAATACTATCAATAAAAAAGGATTGAGGTACTGATTGATACCTGCTACAACACAAATGAACCTTGAAAACATTACATTAAATGAAAGAATTCAGCCAGAAAAGGCCACACTTTATTTAATGCCAAGGTTGGAGAAATGTATAGAGACAGAAAGTAGGTTGGTGGCTGCCCAGAGGCAGGATAATAGTATAGGTTCCTGTTTGAAGTGTTAAAAATGCTCTAAACTTAGATTATGGTGTTGATTGCATGGCTCTGTGAATATGCTTAAAAAAAATCCTTGTGCACTCTAAATGCTGTATGAATTTTATAGTGTGTGAATTATATCTTAATAGAGATATTAAAAAAATAAAAAACCTTAACGAGCTAAAACTGAACCCTTAACATCTTACTCCCTCAAACCCAAATCTTTTTCTCTTACAATTTCCCCCATTGTCCAGGCCAATAGCATAAGAGTCATTCTTAATTTTTCTTTATACATCCCCCACATCTAATCCATCTAATCCAATTCAGTTGTTGTTACCTCAAACCATATCCCAATTCTGACAACCTCACTTCTGAGTTCTAGTCCCAAGTCACCACCATCTGTATTCCAGATTAAGTTCTAACTAATGCTTCTGTATTTATCTTTATGAATCTCTTTCTTCATTTTAACTAGCTGACTTTTTAAAACTCTAAATCAGACCATATAATCCACTGCTTAAAATTTTCTAATAAATTTCTGTCACATTTAAATAAAATGCAGTCTCTTTTCCAAGTTCACCAGCCCCTACAAAATCTAGTGTCTGCCTTCCTCAACAAATTCACTGCGTGCCCTCTGAATATTATCTTGCTCATCTTTCCTGAATAGAACAAATTTGTTTCAACCTCATGACCTTTGCACTCACTACTCATTTTGTCTCTCATGACTGATCCATGTCATCACTTAAGTCTCAGCTCAAAAGTCTTCACACAGACTTTCTAAAATAGCATTGCCTCTCAGTAAGTTTCCTGTTATCCTGTTGTATCTTCTTAACAACACTTTTAATTGGCTGAGATTATCTCAACTATTTTCTTTTTACTATGGCAAGAAACACAAAACATAAAATTTGCCACCTTAATCATTTAAAATGTACAGTACAGCTTGTTAACTACATGCACATTGTTGTGCAACAGATGTCTAGAACATTTTGATCTTGTAAAATTGAAATTCTGGACTTACTGAATACCAACTTCCTTTTCCCCCTTTTCCTTGTCCCGGAAATCACCATTCTACTTCCTGTTTCTGTAAATTTGCCTATGCTAGGATTTCATAAATAAGAAATCATGCACTATTTCTTTTCTTTGATTGATTTTTTTCACTTAGCATGATGTTCCTTGTACCTTGTTAAGGCTGAATAATATTTCATTGCATGTATATCATTTCTTTGTTAATCTAGTTATTATCTGTTCTCCCACTAGATTGTAAGCATCCTGATAACGGAGACAATGAGAGCAAAGACCATGTTATTGCACTACCTCCTCCACTTAGAAGAGTTAAAGGAAGTTCCATAGAGGTGACAAGGCTGGACTTGAAACTTGGAACAGATGATTAATTAGAGGAAGTAGGATTTCCTAGGAACAAAGAGCAGAAATGTTGGCAAGATGTTGGAATGAATTTGGACTGTTCATAGCATAAAGAGATGTGTGCAATTAAATAATAATTAGAGATTAGTGAAAAATAATTTGATAGAGGTAGCTAGAGCCAAACTCTTGTGATCTTGAATATCAGTCTAAATTTCCAGACTTTATCCCGGAGGCAATAAGACAGTGAAAAGTTTTGAATAGAAAAACGTATTACCCGTATTTTCCAGCATATAAGACGACCCCTAATTTTACAGTTAAAACAGGTTTAAACCTATATTCGCTGTATAAGACTACCCCCCACTTAAAAAAAAAAAAAAAAAAAAAAAAAAAAAAAAAAAAAAAAGACTTACTTTGCTGTCAAGATCTGCAGGTAATTTTTGTGAAATTTTGGTCTTTTGCCCCCCGATTTTTGGTTGACCTTTTTTAGGTTCAAAAGTCGTCTTATACGCCAGAAAATACAGTAGTAAAGATTACTTACTAAGCATCTTGTATATACTACATATTCTTGCATACAATATTTCATTTAAAACTTACAAAAACCCTATTATTACCTTCATTTTCCTGAAAATCTTTTTAATAAACAATTAGTTTCTGAAGACATCTCAGACTACAGAATAAGAGGGGATGTATTTAAATATTTAATTTTAAATTGGAAATATTTCAAAGGAAAAGGAATAATACAAGGTAACAGATTGTGAACAGAGAAAGAAAAAGAAGGAAAAACTATTCCAAAATCTGTAACCATGGTGTCAGTTGATTGGGAGAGTACAAAGTTTGGTTTGTAGAAGAGGATAAAGTTTTAGCAGATCACCTAACAGAAACGTCCTATAACTATGCACAAAAAAAAAAAAAAAAAAAAAAAAAAAAAAAAAAAGGCACTGAAGTATTCACAAAAGATCTAAGGTGGAGATGAGTTTTTTTTTCCCCACAGTATGGTGTAATTTTAAAAGTGAATTAATAGCT
This sequence comes from Pipistrellus kuhlii, assembly GCF_014108245.1. Classification (NCBI taxonomy): domain Eukaryota; kingdom Metazoa; phylum Chordata; class Mammalia; order Chiroptera; family Vespertilionidae; genus Pipistrellus; species Pipistrellus kuhlii. The sequence goes on from NW_023425404.1 coordinate 148,092,248, forward strand.
TAGCAAAATTTAAATGTTGTCTTCTTTTCTTTTGATTTTTATGACAAAAGCAAACTCCAGCATACTCCAAAGGATTCTACAAAATTCTATCTACCTAAGGTTTAACTTTAGATTCAGCCTCTAGAGTCAGCTGGCTTGAGACACCCACAGAGAAGGGAATTAACACAGCGTGAGATATATAAACAAGGAAGAAAGAGTAGAAAAACAAGCAGTAAGGTTTAAAGTTATTGTTTCACATAGCACCAAGATTACTTTTAAATTTCCCAAACCCAAACAAATAAACAGATGTGTTCAGGTGCTCCACAAGCCACTCTGTCATGGAAACTTTCAATAGAATTTCAAAGACTAGAACCTGAGGTCTAAAATGTGTCATCTTTTTGTTGTTCTGATTATTGTTACATTTATCTTCTTCCTTATGTCTTTTTCAAATCTACTGCCTCTGGGACATTGTTTCATGCTTGTATTCGAATTCAGTTAAATGCTAATTATTTTTCAACACCATCTTTTGGATTTTTCTTCCCTAAATTATAGTATTACATTGGGGAACTTGAGATTTCAAGGAAGCTGTCAGAATGCTTAATAGAGGGGATAAAAATAAAGAATAAGCTTTGTTGAATCTGGCTTCCCATTAGGTTTTTCCAAATTAAATTTTGAGTTTTATATGAATATATTTGAATACATTAAACTTCCTTTTTTACTTATTTATCAGCATGATGAAAGTTTGAATGCACATGCACACACACACACACACAATGTACACTTTCATTTATCCAATATCTCTTGAACCATTCTGTTCTAATAGGCACTACACTAAATGTTATTTCAAAAACCTTGTTCTTCCTTATATTGATAGCCAATTAATCATTCTTCAATATCCCTTTAAATTTTCTTCCCAAAACTAGTTTTGCTACTAAAAATAAGACTAAGACATTAATTTTGATATGATTCTTAAAAATGTTCTATTAAAACTTTGCTGTCTTGCCAGTTGTTTTCACTTCAATGTTTCATAAGCAACCACTGTGTGCTAGATAGTGTGCCTGATGCAGACTGATTTCAAAGTGTGGGATATTCAACAGCTGAAAGAGCACTTTTCCTACAAAGCTTACCCATGAGCCATATTACACACTGGCTCTAATCTTTTCAGCCACATTTTATTTCTCTACATACTCATGGATGTCTATTCCAACCATACGGAATTATTACCCAAATTGTGTTCACAAAAGACTTTAAGCTTTAGATCTTGTCTCTTTCTGATTTAAATGAATGGAATGTTATCATTCAAGAAATATTATATACTCTAGAGATACAGAGAAACGACAGAATGATGATTTTGTATAGCCATTTAAGCAGAAAAGTTAGAGATTTCTTCATAGAATGGAAAATAAGAATTTTAATTACTTTTCATCATAGTTTAGCACCCAAAGAGTATCACACTTACAAAGGGTCCTAATGAATCCTATAGAATAAAGAGGCAATATGCAAATTAACCATCACTCCAACACACAAGATGGCCACCCCATTTGGTCAAAGATGGCCACCCCCACGTGGACACAAGATGGACAGCAGGGGAGTGCAGTTGTGTGGGGGTGATCAGGCCAGCATGGGGAGAGCAGTTGGGAGGGACCAGGCCTGCAAGGGAGGGCAGTTGGGGACGATCAAGCCTGCAGGGGAGGGCAGTTGGAGAGAACCAGGCCTGCAGGGGAGGGCAATTAAGGGGGAACCAACCCTGAAGGGGGGAGCAATTAGGGGCAACCAGATCAGCAGGGGAGGGCAGTTAGGGGCAACCAGGCCTGCAGGGGAGGGCAGCTGGGGGTGACCAGGACTTCAGGAGAAAGCAGTTGGAGGAGACCAGACTGGCAAGGGAGGGAAGTTAGGAGTGACCAGGCCTACAGGGAGTACAGTTAGGGGTGAACAGTCCAGCAGGGGAGGGCAGTTAGGGGTGACTAGGTTGGCAGGGGAGAGCAGTTAGGGGAAATTGGGCCAGCAGGGGAGCATTTAGGGATCAATCAGGCTGACAGGGGTGTGGTTAGGAGATAATCAAGCAGGCAGGCAGGGGACAGGTTGGGAACCAGCAGTCCTGGATTGTGAGAGGGCAGTCAGACATCCCTTAAGGTGTCCCAGATTGGAGAGAATGCAGGCTGGGCTGAGGGACACACACACACCATGCATGAATTTCGTGCACCAGGCCTATAGTAGCATATAATTGGAATGCAAATACTTGAGAGGATAATTTGTCCAGCAGATCAATATTTCCATAACAGAATCAAATCTGTTTAAACTAGTATATTGGAAATGATTCAGCAGTTAATTGACAACCTTTCCCAAAGTAAAGCATTAATATGGTTAGTGGGAAATGGTGATTACAATATTCTCTTTAAAAGGAAGATAAAGAGCCAATTCAAAAAAGTGCTCTCATACACACCATAGACATTTTCAGTACCATTATTTTTCAATATATAGAACCTAGGCTAGGCAAGCATTGGCTGGTCAGGTTTACATTCCTTTCACAAATATACTTATGTGCCTTTATAATATAATCATCACATGTATAACATCATGTTTAAATACCAATATAAAGCTTAATAAACTTTTCTACCCTATTGCCCATGCCCATGGGCTATGCATACAAGTACGTAAGTCCTTTAGTTTATCTGTAATACTATCAACAATAAAAAATATATTTTACAAAAACTTAATAAACTTTTCTTCTTATCACATAACACTTTCTCATAAAGAATGTTTCCAGAATCTGATACACTGATCTGATCATTGATATTTCTGAAGGAAATAACAAGAACCAATGTAATCTTGTTTTGTTGAACAAAAGAATTACAGATATTAAAAAATTAATCTTATTGACTAAAATGGGAAGACCAAGCAGGAAGATTTCAGTGAAAATTTTGGAATTCAACAGTCATTAACTTGTCTCTGAAGAGACCTTGGATCTTCAGCTTCATCAGTACAATTATATTAAAGGTAACTTTGAAAGGGAGCTGAAACACGGACAAAAATAATAATTACATATGGGGAAAGAGTTAACATTCTCCACCTCGGAGCAGGGATGAATGAGATGTATGTGAAGTTGCTTTATAAAGTTCTAAACAAATAGTTAACCACCTGTCATGTTAGAAGTGCCCTATAAAAGTTGTTTTTAATTAATGATTGCTAGTTAGTCAAAATAAATACTAAGCAAGCCAGGGATGTGAAAGATAAGAAGGTTCTCTGTTGAAGAAAGATTTGTGTGACTCAACTCATTTTCTCAGTTCTTACAATGAGTAAGATCAAGATTCCCATTCTAGTTGATTTTCAGCACACCTCTCCTGACCATATTAACATTTTATATTGATCAGAGAGATTAAAGCTGACTGACTTGATTATTTAAATGAGCAGAGCAACACCTCTCTTTGATATGAAGGATCTCAGGGCACTTTGTTAACCTTTACCTTCTCCCCACTTCAAATAGGAAGAAGCAGAGGCACACTTCATTTTAATGAAAATTTTCCAATGGAAAAAGATAGGTGTTTGCTCTGACTTTAACACATTAGAATGCAATTGCCCACAGTGTTTCAAATTAGTATTAAATAAAACATTGCAAATGAAAAAAAAAAAAGTTTCCTTTGTAAGGCACAAAAACAAAACATCATTCCCCCTTAGTAGTATAACTCAGAGAATAGCAGAAAGAAAACTGCCCCCCCAAAAATACAATAATTTTTTATAAATCTTTGTGGAGGGCAATGAGCCAGGAGGATCTGGGTTTAATTTGAACCCAGCCCTTACTAACTGTGTGACTTGGACAAGTAATTTAGCCTTCCTAAGCCTCATTTTCCTCTTCTACGCAATGAAGACAGTAGCAGAAGTTTCCTCAGAGGGTCAATTTGAGGATTAAAGAGTGTAAACTGAGTAGCACCATGTCTGGCACATCGTGAGCACTCAATTCAGTGTACCTGTCATCACTGTCATCATCATCTCTAGGCACCTGTGATGGTTAATTTTTAAAATATATATTTTATTGATTTTTTACAGTGAGGAATGGAGAGAGAGAGAGAGTTAGAAACATTGATCAGCTGCCTCCTGCACATTACCCACTGGAGATGTGCCTGCAACCAAGGAACATGCCCTTGACCGGAATCGAACCCGGGACCCTTCAGTCCGCAGTCTGACCTCCATCTACTGAACCAAACCGGTTTCGGCTGTGATGGTTAATTTTATGTGTTAACTTGAAGGGCCTTTTTGGATGAGATTAACACTTAAATCCAATCAGTAAAAGGCCCAAATAGAACAAAAAGACCTGCCTCCCCAAATAAGAGGGAATTCCTCTGCACTTTGCCTTTGGACTTCTTCTGCACTTATAGCTCTCCTGAGTGCCCAGCCTACTGGCCTTTGGACTAGAACTAGGACATCAGCTCTCCTGAGTCTCTGGCTGCTGGCCCACACTGCAGCTTTGGACTTGCCAGCCTTCATACAATCATGTAAGCCAATTCCTTACAATAAACCTCTTTCTTTAGATGTACACCTTCTATTGGTTCTATTTTTCTGGAAAACTTTGGCTAATATAGTACCACATACAAGCGTGAGGATATTAATAATAAAATAGGTTTGATGGCATAAAATAGGTATTATTTTTAATGTATATTTTCATTGATGTTTAGAGAGAGAGGAGGAGAGAGGAAGAAAGAGAAACATCATTGTGTTGATGAAATATCGACCTGCTGCCTCTTGCATACCTCCCACTGGGGATTGAGACCACAACTCTGGCACATGTCCAGACCAGGAATTGAACCAGCAACCTTTTGGTACATGGGATGACACACAACCAATTAAGCCACACCAGCCAGCACTAAAATAGGTATTATTATCACTTAGAATATAAGAACCTTAAAGGCAAGCATGAGCCTTTAAGTATTGACTATTCAACAAATATTTAGTAAGTGCTTAGAGAATAAATTAATCAACCATTATTTTTATCATAATCATGGAAATATTGTACTATTTTTTAAAGTGTACATAGACTGATATCATGCATTAGGCATAGCCTTAGGATTATAATATTTAAAAGGTATAGATGAAGAAGTGTTCAAATCACTAGCTCTGCCACATGGCTGACAGAGCATCTGAGCTGCCCCAAATGTCATCCTAGAAAACAGACTGTCCCAAAGGAAATAGAAACCAAGGGAATGGATGAATCACATCTGTTGTCATGGATACTGTTCATCTTATCTGTGTGAACTTGAAACCTGAAAGCACTATAGAATAGAGTGGCTGGCTGTCTAATTGAGGCCTCATCTGTTACTAAAAGACCTGGTTCAATAGAGGCCTCCTTAATGTCTAATGAGTGCTCATAGGGTAGTTGGCCTTGTGCAGAATGTACAAAATGTACAAAAATAGGTTTTATTCCCCTGTGCAATTGTTCTCTACACTGGGTCCTCATTAGACTCATCTGGAAACTTTAAAAATTTATATATTTGATGGAATCCCATCCTGACTTGATGCAATGGGGTAAGACCTGAGGGGTAAATTTAAAAGATCCCCACACACTGCTAATGTTATGCAGCTGGGGTTAAGAAGCTAAGGTTACTCAGGGCTCCCACAGTCTGAGTAATGCACAGAAACACATGTAACATACACACTCATTAAACCCTTTCACATATTAACACTCTTCACAATCCTTCCCATATCCAATTCCAGTATTCTGAGAATAGCTATGACAATTTCTCTCTTATGACTTGAGATCTACTTTGTACTTATTGCAATGCCCCTCATTTCCCCTTTCCCAGAGCCTATCAAGATCAGGCTATAGACAAACAGAAGGTAGCTGATCTTATTACTGATGAGAGATTAGATAGAATAAGAGCTTAAAGCTAATCATTAAAATCAATATATATGCTAACCTGTGAATCTTAAGACAATCAAAAGAATCAAAAGTCTCATAGAAGTCAGAGACAAAATAAAGTATGTATTTTTTAAGTGGTCAATGATCTAAAAATAAACTAATTTGTGAATATGCATTCATAATATAAAGCTCTGAAACACCTGCACTTGTAGGAATTCACTAAATTTTTAATTACTTTGAAAATATTGTCTCATTTTAACCACGTATGTTGCCTAAGAACATTGAATTTAATTTATGGAACAAGTGACTATAATATCCACTGGCATTATTTGTCAAATTTTTGTTTTCAATTTTTCATTTAGAAATTTTATATTTCTATGTTTAGTTATTTATTTGCTATGTGTCCTATGCTAAAGGGATCGCCTGCTTTTTATAGTACAGTTTGGCAGTATGGTATAGCTTAGGACACTCTTAACAAGCAATCCCTTAGTTTGATTTCCACTTTCCAGAAAGAAATTGAAGTGAGCAATTCCACTTCTGAGTGACCAATATAATTGAAAACAGATATTTGTACATTGATATTTATAGCAGCATTATTCACAATAACCAAAGGTGGAAGCAACCCAAGGGTCCATCAACTGCTAAATTAATAAACAAAATGTGATATATACATATTAATACAAAGAAATCTTATTCAGCCATAAAAGTAAGATGGAAATTCTGATACATGCTACAATATGGATATACTTTGAGGACCTTACGCTAAGTAAAATAAGCTAGTCACAAAAAGACAAATACTATATTATTCCATTAATATGAGGTACCTAGAGTAGTCAAATTCATGGAAACATAAAGTAGGATGGTGTGAGATATAGTAGCCAATAAATATATGGAAAGATGCTTAGCATTGCTAATCATCAGAGAAATGCAAATTAAAGCCACAGTGAGATATCACCTCACACTTGTCAGAATGGCTAGCATCAATAAATTATCAAACAAGTGTTGGTGAGGATGTAGAGAAAAGGGAACCCTTGGGCACAGTTGGTGGGAATGCAGACTGGTGCAGCCACTGTGGAAAGCAGTATGGAGCTACCTCAAAAAATTAACAATGGAACTGCCTCATGACCCAGTGATTCCTCTTCTGGGAATTCATCCAAAAAAACACAAAACACTAATTCAAAAGAATATATGCACCCCTCAGTTCATAGCAGTGTTATTTACAATAGCCAAGATTTGGAAGAAACCCAAGTGCCCATCAGTAGATGAGTGGATAAAGAACCTGTGACACATTTACACAATGGAATGCTAGTTGGCTGGGGGGGGGGGGGGGGGGTAGAAATGAGAGGGAGGGAGAGAGAAGGAAGGAAAGAAAGAAAGGAGGGAGGGAGAGAGAGAGAGGGAGGGAGGGTGGGAAAGAAAAATAAATCATACCTTTTGTGACAGCTTGGTGGGTCTGGAGAGCATTAAGCTAAATGAAATAAAGCAGCCAGAGAAAAATAAGTACCATATGATTTCATTCATATGTGGAATCTAATGAACAAAATGAACTTAGAAGCAAAATAGAGACAGACGAATAGATATAGGGACCAAACTGACAGCTGTCAGAGGGGAAGGGTGGAGGATGGAGGGATTGAGTTAAATAAATAACTAGAATGGCAGTTGCCAGGGCTGGGGACGTGGGGGCAGCAGGGGAATGGGGAGTCACTGTTTAACATATATAGAGTTTCTGTTTTGCAATATGAAAGGAGTTCTGGTGATGAATGGTAATGTGAATATATTTAATGACAAAGCTGATACACTTAAAAATGATTAACATAATTTTATGTGATGTGTATTTTACAATAATTAAAATCATAAAAAATGAAAATACTGACAACAGTCACTTATTTTACTTGTGAACCTGCAGTCTGGGCAGGGCTGGGCAGAGGGGCCTGTCTCCTGTTCCTTGGGGGTCGTTGTGGCATCCCTGCTGCACCCGGAGGATCCACCGCCACGGGGGCTTACTCACGGCTGGCCAATGGGGGCTGCTGGCGGGGAGCTCACGCCGGGCTACTTGTCTGGGGCCTTACCTCTCCATGCGGGTCTCTCCTGGTGGCATAACATGTTGCTTATTTCCTAGAGCAAGTATTTGAACATATGGCAACTGAATACCTACTAACAATCTCTTGCCGAAACCGGTTTGGCTCAGAGGATAGAGCATCAGTCTGCAGACTGAAGGGTCCCGGGTTCGATTCCAGTCAAGGGCATGTTCATTGGTTGCGGGCACATCTCCAGAGGGGGGTGTGAAAGAGGCAGCTGGTGGATGTTTCTCTCTCACCGATGTTTCTAACTCTCTATTCCTCTCTCTTCCTCTCTGTAAAAAATCAATAAAATATATATATTTAAAAAAGAAAAAAAAAATCTCTTGAGCCTCCAAAATGGCATAAGTCACTTCCACTCTGTATTTTATTGATCAAGCAGTCAAAAAACAAACAAACAGAAAAACAGCCCAGCAAGTGAAAAAAGAGGAAGTATAGACATCACCTTTGGATAAGAAAAAATGTCAAAGAATTTGTAGCAATCTTTAATCTAATCCACTACACCAACCAACCTAGTTTTTCTCTTTCTGTATGCTAGAACTTTTCTTCACCTGACAGCTTCTATTGATAACTTAGATTGCCCTGCCCTTTCCAAGGACTAAACCTACCCTTCTTACATGGCTCTAAATCTACCTCAAGGGCTTCTCTGTAGGCATCGTCACCTTCAAATCCATTTTGCCTGATTTTCTCTTTTGTCAATTCATGTAAATTGTACAAAGTGTGTGATTGACCCAGATCAGAGATTTACAATAGGTGTGTCACAAGATTTTTTAAAACTTGTAATACCTGACTATTTAGTTAGGGTCACGGACCTCTTTTCTCTTAGATTGTCAAATTTTAAAAAGTGGCAACTAGCCAACATAACAATAACCATTCAGAGTGAATGAATCAAAATTAAACCTATTTTTGTCAGATCAGCAAAAAATATATTTATTAGTATGCTGCCACATTTTAGTAATTAGTTTATGTGTGCCATGTGATGAAAAAGGTTGGAAATTGATGGGCTGTGTCATCATTTCAACTGTGCATGTCACAAGTTATGGACAGACTTATGCTTTGGCTGCCATTAGAGAAAGTACTCCTAATCCAATACCTGTAGCAACAGGGGCAGGGTCATAATATAAACTATGGCTGTTTGGGCTCATGTTATTATATATGCTGTATGGCGGTGAGGGTCATGGGTAGAGTTGTGCAAGGGTTGTGGGTGCAGCAGGCACCACAATTCATTTTCCTAGAATAAAGTGAAGCCCTTTGTGGTTCTAATACTTGCCTACTCCTTCCCAGGTCCTTATGGTACAGAAGATTTAACTGGCTTACTGCTTCTCCTTTTCATGAACCCTACAGAAAACGCATGTGGCTTTCCTATCACGTTTCCTTTTACCCTTAGGATGGTCCTTAATGTCCATTTAATGCTATTGCCTCTAAATAAAAATCATAGTGTGATTTTTTTCCTGGACCCTAAAATCTTCACAAGATTAATCCTTCCTCTTTGTGTTAGCAGTAAAAAAGGGAGCAATACATGTGTGATTATTTCTTCCTGGTTGGCAAAGACTCTATTTGAACAGATTGCAGTCCAGTGCCTCTAAGCCCTCTTTTCGAGTAGTCTTTAGTGCTCCTTTTTGGGCCTGCATCTCCCAATTCAGTAAGAATCCTAAGTCAGTTTAGGGAAACTCCCCCACCCTCCATATCTGATCACTTCAATATGTGATCAAATTCCTCATTTCTCACCATCTGCAGGTGATATCTGATGACCTTGGCTTGCCTTCAGCAAGAATCCTGTCAAGTCATTTTAGCCAGAACCTTTTCTATGCCTGATATTTCCTTTGAGTAATTTTTCATACCGACCCTCCACCCTGCTCTTTGCCTCTAAATCCCAACATTTCCTTGTCAGACTCGGAATTGAGCCCGGTGTTACACTGATATCTCTTTTTCCTGTTGCAATAGTGCCTGAATAAATCTGTATTGCCAATTTACTAAGACCCGTTTTTACTATAAAGCTCTAGTGTTTCTTTAACACTGTTTGCTATTATTTGACTTGATGCATTACACTTTCTCATTTCCACCTTTTCCTGTTCTTATTTAGAGAATTTAATCTGTACAACAGACTTCTGACAGGTTTAAAGATAGAGAAATCCTTCTGAGGGAAATGTTTTCTGGTGTACGTGAGACACAGGAAAATAAGAACCCTCAAAAGGGCCTGGCAGACAAAAAAATATCAGAAAAATGAGTGAAGGCATCAAAAAGAATCACAGTAATAAGAGTTCCAGACATTCATCAAATACAAATGTGTGTTGACCCTGGCCAGAGTTGTTCAATGGTTAGAGCATCGGCCCAGCACTGAAGGGTCTCAGGTTCAATTCCTAGTCAAGGACACATATCTCAGTTGAAGGTTCGATCCCCAGATCTCCAGCCCTGGTCAGGGCATGTTCGGGAGGCAACCAATCAATGTGTCTTTCTCTTCTACTCTCTCTAAAAATCAATGGAAAAAATATCCTTGGTTGAGGATTTGAAGATTAACCAAAAAAAGGTTTTTTTAATATCCTATATAATAAAAGGCTAATATGCAAATTGACCAAACAGTGGAACAACTGGTTGCTATGACATGCACTGACCACCAAGGGGGTAGACACTCAATGCAGCAGCTGCCCCCTGGTGGTCAGTGCGCTTCCACAGGGGGAGAGCTGCTTATCCAGAAGCCAGGCTCATGGCTGGTGAGAGTAGCGGTGGTGGCAGGAGCCTATCCAGCCTCCAAGGCAGCGTTTAGGATGTCTGACTGCTGGCTTAGGCCCAGTCCTCCAGCCATCAGTCAGACATCCCTGAGGGCTCCCAGACTGCAAGAGGGTGTAGGCCGGGCAGAGAGACCCCCTGAGTGCATGAATTTTGTGCACTGGGCCTCTAATGTTTATATAATGCCTATGGGTTTATATATGTATGTTTAGCATAAGGCCAATATGGTCCAAAGTAGCAACAACTCCCAGCTGAATTAGCATTTCCAGATTTCCAAGTATGGGAAGAAGTGTGGTGGTCCTATTCTTGCCCATGCTACTGTCTATTTTTCCCTGGTGATGCAGAAAAAAATGAGTGTTCAGAGAATCCTCTTAGAATTCACCAGAATCTCTCTCTCCTCTGCTTAAAACTCCTCAGTGGCTTTCAATTACAATTAGAATAAGATATAGTCCTTGCTATAGCCCACAAGAGCACCCATGACCTGGGCCTTGCTTACTTCTCCAACCTGATTGTGCACCATGCACTTTTAATCCACCATATCACTACTTTTTCAGATTTTTGCACCCTTGTTTCCTTTATTTATTTATTTATTTATTTATTTATTTTATTTCAGCTCTAATGCCATTTTCTCAAGAAGCCTTCTCTGGCACTCCATCAGTCACTCTTAGTACCATTCCCTGGTGTTTTTATAGGACTTCTTTCTACCAGAATGACCTTACATTTGTTCATTCCTTTGTTGTCTCCGCCTATTAGCCCCATGATAGCCAAGATTCTCTCTTGTGTTATCAGTTACTAGGTCATTAGTTAGCATATCTAGTGAGGCAGAAACAATCTAGACAAATGGAACAGGGAAACTAAGAGAGCTAGCTGAATAACTGGTCCAGCAATTTTCAGCCAGATACATAAGGTCACCAGGGTGGAAAGTCCTGGGTGCCTAGCAATGGGCAAAACTGGTGTTGGACCTCGTCCCTAAGGTGACCTCTCCTCCCCTGGCATATTGCTGGTCATGCGATTTGGACCATCCCCTGACCTTTCCTCCCTAAAAGTAACATCTAGACCTCAGTCGTATTTCAGCCCCAGACCCAGAAAAGCAGCAAAACCAGGTGGATGACACCAGGATCAGCTTCAGTGTCCAGTGACCCCTGCCCTGGTGCCAGCCAATCAGTGGAGACCTTGACCCTAAAAGGACACACCTGGAAAAGCTGTTGAACATTTCATTGAGATCTTTCCTAAAACCTCCTCACCTTTAGAAAGCAGATAAAACCCTTCAAGACAAAGAAACCATCATCTCCTTTCCTAGTGAATTTTCTTTCTTCTAAACTCTAAGGGTCCCCACGAGACTTGCTCCAGGGGAAAATGGGCAGTGGCAGCTCATGCCAGGCTTATCCCTGAACTTGTCTCCAAGGCCCCTGTTTCTCTGACTTCCCAGTGAGCTGACAGAAGCCCCGCTTACGCTCATGTCTTTCCTATTACATTTCTAGGAAACCAAAGCAGTCTCGCCTAAGTTCTCCTGATGCTTCTTCTAAGCCCTTCTTTGCCTCACTGTGCCCAGCTTTAATAAACACACTCTTGAAATCACCTGGACTTATACTGTGAACTCTTTCCAGCACAAAGTCAAGAACCCACATATGATCAGTTGGCCAGAGGCATATTCATTCTGCACTAGGCCTCCTTCCAGTAAAAAAATATTCTTAAAAAATATTTGTTGAATGTATGAATGATGAACTCCATCTTTTACAGATATCAAGCTTTTCACTAAAAAGCTCTTTCCATCAAATACATAAACTTCTTACAGCACAATGCACCAAGGCTAATAAGAATTTCCTGTCTTCCAATGTGTTTTTAAATTACAAAGAGACACAAAAATTCTAAAAGCTTTAAAGAGACTGAGCCTTATTAATACCGATGTTTAGGTTCAACTTGAATATCCCTATTAATAGTACCATAACTCAACTAAATTCAAAGTCCTTTTTTTTATCTGTTATTGTACCCAGATTTGTTAAGATTAGTTTTAAGGGCTAAGATGCAAATTTACCTTTTTTTAATTGGCCATTGCAGATGGGATAATAATGAAAATCCACACAAGTGTTTTGTCAAGTAAACTAATTAAAATAGAAAGCCATTTTGAGGTAAGCAATATAGGGAATGCACTGAATGTTATTGTAAAAAGACTGGAAAGAAAAATGATGTATTTCATATTAATCACCAGTTCTCAGAGAACTTGGAGATTTGATTAATAGTATTCACTTAGAAAATTCCAGGCACCTACAACTAAAAAAATAAAATCATTAAGAAGCTGGTTAATTAAAGGGAAATTATGAGAATTAGATATAGCTCCTAAACAACATTTTTTAAAATTCCTAATTTATGAAAGTGACCAACCAAGGTGTAAGTTAGGGAAACCAGACAATACATGCACTACATATCCTATATAATAAAAGGGTAATATGCAAATTGGCCAGATGGTGGAATGACTGGTTGCTATGATGTGCACTGACCACCAGGGGGCAGACGCTCAACACAGGAGCTGCCCCCTGGTGGTCAGTGAGCTCCCACAGGGGGAGTGCCGCTCAAACAGAAGCCAGTTCAAAGCTGGTGAGTGCAGTGGTGGTGGAGGGAGCCTCTCCCACCTCCGCTGATGTGCTAAGGATGTCCGCCTGATGTCCCTGGCAAGGAATGGAGCTAAGCCGACAGGTGGACAACCCCCAAGGGCTCCCAGACTGCAAGAGAGTGCAGGCCAGGCTGAGAAATCCCCCTCCCCCAGAGCATGAATCTCATGCACCAGGTCTCTAGTCTTATATAATATTTAAAATATGCTCAACACAAATGGTAGAATATTAATATATTCTAAGACTTCTCAAGTACAGCATCAAATTATGCCAGCCTGTATCACGTTCAGGATAGAGCAATTCCTTCTATTTCAAGCCCAGAAGGATGGCCTGCATGTTCTTCATAGCAAACTAATCTTTTCTACAGGAGATAAAAGGAATAAAAATCAGCACTTGGCATCTGTTCCCAACATTTGGTTTGCAGCAATGCTCAGCTAATTACAGCTGAGCTACCATAGTATGAGAACATTCCTCTTTCTGCTATGATAAATTCCAAAACCAAAATTCCATGGTTGGTGTAAATGATAAACATAACTGATAAACATAAGTTCAGTGCTAGTAGCAATCATACTTTGGGAGACAAAGTAGCAATTATAACTGAAATTCTACAGTGCATGAACTTCTTTCTCTCTGTTCTGATGAATTTCAAAACCAGAATTTCCTAGTGAGTGTAAATGGTAAAATCAACACGTGCATGTAATAATTTAATTTCAGTGCTAGTATTCTTCACTTGGAAAAGAAATTAACAGCTGATACAATTTCATTCCTATGGTCATGAGGTCAAGAAAAATTCATCCTAGATTTTAAATATACCTTATGATCTCTTAGCAAATCACAATAAGTTGGCCCCTGAGGTGCAGCAGACCAAAATAAGAAGACATTTAAATTGTCAAAAGATATTTATAGTCATTACATGGTAACAAGAATTTTTCCCGGCTACAGAAAGTGACCAGAAGCACATGAGTTAAGGAGACTATATAAAATGATTTTATCCTATAGGTCTAAGTTGTGCAAAGACTAGGTCTACTTACAACCACCTTTTATATATATATATATATATATATATATATATATATATATATTTTATTACAGAGAGAAAAAGAGAGGGATAGAGAGTTAGAAACATTGATGAGAGAAAATCATCAATCAGCTGCCTCTTGCACACCCCCTACTAGGGATGTGCCCGCAACCAAGGTACATGCCCTTGACCAGAATCAAACCTGGGACCTTTCAGTCCACAGGCCGACGCTCTATCCACTGAGCCAAACCGGTTTCGGCTACAACCACCTTTTTGGTTCTTCACTTTGATCCAGGCTCAGATTCATAATCCTTTATCATTGTTCCACTAAATAGTTAAGGAGTACTTATTAAGTTCCAGTCACAGTAAAGCATGACCCTCATGGAGCTTACATTCAAGTAGGGAGAAACAGATAATAAGCAAATAATGTATTACATATACATACAAGTGGAGAGAAGAAATCTGATCAGAGATGTGGGAGAAAGATTACAGGAGACAAAACAGCAATTTAAAATAAAGTGATTGTAAATAGCTTCACAGAGAAGAGAGAACGTGACATTTGAGAATACTTAACATGATAAGGCATCAGCTGAGTTGCTATCTGGGAGAAACTTGCTCTAGCAGGAGGTAGAAGTATGCCTGGACTGTTCTGGAAATAGCAAGAAGACCAGTGTTGCCAGATAGAAGAGAAAGACAGTGTTACGAGATGTCAGAGAGGTTATAGAGACCAGATCATGTGGCCCCTTGTAGATTAATATGAAACTTTATTGAGCAATTGAAGGGTTTTGAACAGAAAATTGAGATCAAAAGTATTTCAAGTTACAACTCACCATATTCCATACACTCCAGTTATCTCTTATTCTGCACAATTCTATTTCATGGTATGTATCATCTTCTTACATTATTTTAACTTATACATTATATTTATTGCTTATCATCTGTCTCCTTAGCTACAACTTAAATTCCATAAAGGCAGGACATTAGTCCTTTTTTTCCTTTCTATCTTGTTTATTAATGTGTTCCAGGTACTTGGCACACAGTAGGCTTTCAATCAGTAAATATTAAATATTTGTGGAATAAATAACCTGACTTTTGTTTTATAAGGGTATTCTGAGGCCAAGTTGAAGAAATAGTGAGGAACCAGCCCATATAAACATAGAAGATATTTTTCCAGGGGCAAGATTTAAAAGCCTTAAGAACAGGGCAGAAATAGCAGATGCTACATCCCATAGTAGATAAAGATTATAGTTTTTGAATCTAGGCAAGATAACTTGTCCACTAAAACATAACCCAATAATCCCTTGAATGAAACATAATACAGAAACCAGAATACTAGGGGGGAAAAAACATAAGCAGTAAAATCTCAGATATTTCTGACATATCTCCTCAGGCAAGGGAAATAAAAGAAAAAATAAACAAATGGGACTACAGCAAACTAAAAAGTTTTTTAATGGAAATGAAAAGATAATCTACTTAATAGGAAATGATATTTACTAATAACACATCAAATAAGAGATTACTAACCAAAATTTATAAATAACTCAGACAACTCAACACACACACACACACACACACACACACACAAAATGACTCAATTAAAATGTTGGCAGAGGACCTGAATAGATACTTCTCCAAAGAGGATATACAGATGGCCAAGAGACATATGAAAAGATGTTCAATGTCACTAATCATCCGAAAAATTTCTATTAAAACAAATTGCTACTAAAACAACTTCTTATAAAACAAATTAATAGAAATTTCTATTACAAAATTAAAACAGAATATTTGCTAATCTACTTATGAAAGGTTTGTTTTTTCATAATTCACAGTGAGGGCAAGAAAATGGGACTTATAAACCTATACACACTGCTATTAAAAAAATTAATACAATCTTTCTGGAGACAACCTAGTGTGATTGTATTTTCTTTTCTTTTTTTTTAAGTACTCTAATTTCAGTTCAGTTGTGGAATATCAGAAAATACCACGTTAGAGTTGTTGAGGTAAGAGATGATGTTTACTTGGTCTCCCTAGGGGGGTGGCAATGGAAAAGTGGGACATAGAATAGACTGGGGAGTTATTTTGATTATAGGGACAATAAAGTTGATAATTGATCAAGAAGTGAGAGTAACAAAGAGAGAGGAATCAGGAAGAGCTTCCAGGTTTCTGGCTTGAGTTTTTGTGTGAGTTGTGATATATTTCTCTGAGCATATGACCCTAAAAGAGGAGAAGGCTTTGCAAGGGAAGATGATGGCTTCATTTTTAAGAAAATGGAATTTTAAGTGTTTAAGAGAAAATACAATAAGCCCCGGAGGGGGGGGGGGTTGTTTTGTTTTGTTATGTTTTGCTGGTTTTTGCTGCTGAGTGCCAATTTTGCCTTTCTTATCAGACCCAGGTTTTTACCTTTGAGGACTTATGTTTAAACAAAACCCACTAAGCCAATCATCAGAATTCTGTCTGCCCTAGTTAAAGAAGAGATGTGTAATCCTAGCTAGGCCATTGGAAGCTATCTTACCCAAGTGTGGATCTTGAACAGAGAGATTGAAGTAGAGTTCCTGCTACAATCTGATTTTAGTGTGTTGTGTTTTTTTTTTCCTGAATCCTTGCCTAGCTCATAGTACTTTAACTAAATTCTGTGATGCCTAATATTCTCCCTTTTTTAAGTTAGTCATATTTAATTTCTGTTGCTTAACACCAAAGAACCTGAATAACACAACATTCATAGTTGGATGTGAGCATCCATAGTTCAGCAAGGTATTTGCCCAGAGTAATGAATTTAGCAATAAAGATGGTGATTGAAGTCATGGACAATATCTCATACAAAGAATATGTAGAATGAGCAGAAAAGCACACCTAAGAATGAGAGCTCAGAAATGTGAACAGGGTCAGGTAGATGAAGAGAAGACAGCATAAAAAGGAATACTCAGAGAGGTAAAAGGAAAATCAAGAGAATACGGTAGCAAGAAAGCCCAAGAAGCCTGTAGCCATACTAATAAATATAAGTAAACACTTTGTAAAATATGTTTATTTTAATATTGTCTCTAATAGCAAAACATTAGAAACAACCTAAATGTCAACTTAAATAATTTAGAGAATAGTCTAGTTATGGAATTCAGTACCATTACTGAAAATATTTGAGAGGATGTTTACTCAGTAAATGCTATATAAGTATTGTGTTATTTTGAAAAATTTAATATCCTCCATTGGGCTCAAACTTACAAGGGAAGTTTACTTGCTTTTCACTTGGGAAATAGTTTTCCAATAAAATAAATACAGGTAGTGATCTTATTAAAAACTAAGATACATATTTACTTTACAGTGTTATCTTTTATAGATTCAATAGGCAAGAATTTGTAAAGTACTTATTATGTGTTACCATTGCGCCAGGATCTCTGAAAGATACTAAAAAATACAGAATAAAGTTTTTTTTTTAATGAGCTAAATACTTTTTTATTTTTGTATTTTTAAAAATATATATTTAATTCTTTATGGTTGAAAATATTACATGTCTCCTTTCCCTCCCATTATCCTCTCCTTGTCTACCCCTACCCCTAAAGTATTTTTAATTATAAGGAAACAAGAAGCCTGGTGCACAAAATTCATGCCTGGGGGAAAGATGTGTCCCTCAGCCCAGCCCAGCCCAGCCCAGTGGTATTAGGCCTAAATGGGCAGTCGGATATCCTTCTCACAATACAGGACTGCTGCCTCCCAACTGCTCACCTGACTGTCTTCCTGATTGCCCCTAACAGCTTCTGCCTGCCAGCCTGATCACTCCCTAACCACTCCCCTGCCAGCCTGATTGCCCCAACTGTCCTCCCCTGCCTTCCTGGTTGCCCCCTTTCCTGCCAGCCTAGTCACCCTTAACTGCCCTCCCCTGCAGGTCTGGTTGCCCCCAACTGCCCTCCCCTGCTAGACCAGTCACCCCTAACTGCCCTCCCCTGCTGGCCTGGTTGTTCCTAACTGTCCTCCCCTCCAGGCCTGGTCCCCCCAGCTGCCCTCCTCTGCAGACCTGGGTCCCCCCCCAACACTCCTCCCCTGCAGGCTTGGTCACCCCCAACTGCCCTCCCCTGCTGGCCATCTTATGTCTACATGGGGGTGGCCATCTTGTGTGTTAGAGTGATGGTCAATTTGCGTATTACCTCTTTATTACATAGGATGGCACAAATATTTATAAGTAGTTCATGAACTGAATCTGTATCTTTTTAAAAAAATATATTTTATTGATTTTTCTCAGAGAGGAAGGGAGAGAGATAGAGAGCTAAAAACATCAATGAGAGAGATACATCGACCAGCTGCCTCCTGCACACCCCCCACTGGGGGTGTGCCCACAACCAATGAACATGCCCTTGACCAGAATCGAACATGGGACCCTTCAGTCCACAGACCAACGCTCTATCCACTGAGCCAAATCGGTTTTGACTGAAGCTGTATCTTAAAAAACAATAAAGAATTTGCCAAATTCTAAATCTCCTGCTCAAACTTTGGCTGAGAGAAGCCCACCGGGCCTTTGCGTGAACACAAGAGTGGATCCATAAGTACAGCATCTGGGGCCATCAGTCCATTATGCTTCCTGCGGTAGGAATCCTGAGTGCAGCATTTTCATGACCACAAATAAGGAGCAGCTACTAATGAGGCTACAAAGTAGGTAAGCCACAAAGTACTTTCTATTCAAGTGCTACAAAGTTTATAATTTATACTTTAGGTTCTGCAGTATAAAATTAACTAGACAGAGTGACATATTAGACTTGATAAGAGCCTTAACTCCTAAATTTCATTCTTGGGAATATATTATAGGTGTTGCATATGAGGTTAATATTTTGGGAGCAAGATGAACTGGAATGTATCACTTACTATCAGGAAGGAAATTGCACACAGGCTTAAAGCATAGGTGTTGTTTTGACTCAGTCAAGCACCTATAATAATCTATAATAATAAAAGCATAATATGCAAATCGACCAAACAAATGAACAGCAGAACCACCATCCGGCCGACCTTCTGGACAACTGTTCTATGACACACACTGGCACCAGGCAGCTAAGGTAGGTGTGATGCAATTGGTCCAGAGGCCCCACCATCACCCCATGATCACCCCACAGAAGGAGGCCCAGGCCACCCAGCCAGCGGCCACAGAGGGAGACTCAGGCCAGCAGGCTGGTGGCACTGTGGTGAGTGGTCAAGGCCTGCCTTTGTGGAGAGATTGATCTGGAGGCCCCACAATGGATCACCACACAGAGGGAGGCCCAGGCCATCGGCCAGAGACATGAGGTGGATGTGTGGGGCTGGCCAGCAATCACCCCACAGAGAGAAGCAAAGACCAACCAAGGGATTGCACCCCAAATCTGTCACCGACAGAGGGAGGTGACCGGTGATGGGAGAGTGGAGTGGGACAGAGTCACACAGTTGGCAAGCAGTGGCAGTATCGGGGGTGGGGCCAGCTGCCAGCAGCAGGGGGAAGGAAAACCCTGATAGGCCCTGATCGCTGGCCAGGCCAAGGGTCCCTACCCAAGGGGTCCCAGATTGTGAGAAGGTGCAGGCCAGGCTGAGGGACACCTCCTCCCATGCACGAATTTCGTTCACCAGGCCTCTAGTTATTAACTACATAAATAATATATCATCTCTGTCTTCTAGGGGCTTGTTACCTTCACACAATAATAATAGCAATATTATTAATAAAAGTATTAATAACAATCACACACCACTGTTAAAAGATACACTACATTGAAATTTTGAAGAGTTCATTTGAGCATACATCAGTTCAAATCAGGCAGCATCAAACTGAGAGTGGTTGCTCTACCAATAGGAGGTAGAAGAAAGATGTTTTTTTTAGAGCAGATGCAGAAGCAAAGCACGTAAATTATTTGAGTGGCTATAACGTAAGCAGTTGCCTTCTTTGGGAAACCTAGTTGCCTGTTTGTTATTGGCTGTCCTTAAGTTTCAAAGTCTCAACCTTGAGCATGTATAGGAATTGACCAGTTTAGGTTTTGGTTTCTCACGTAGACTGCCCAGGCATTAGAGCAACCTTGGTCTAAGGCAGGGGTGGGGAACCTTTTATCTTCCAAGGGCCATTTGGATATTTATAACATCATTTGCTTAATAGAGTTCACTTAACATAAATTTATGCTGCTACGACAAAAAGCTCCTAGACTTATTGACTTTCGAGGCATGCCCATGGTTGCCTTGGCAGGGCCAGACCTTTGTGGGCCTCATGTGGGGTGCAGGCTGAATGTTCCCCACCCCGACCTCCTTGTTTAATTACTTTAACCAGACTGACTATTTCCTAAAGCTTCATACGGGAGTCAGAGTAAGAGGAAGAACCTACATTTTTTATGCTGGGGATGGACTGGTTTTGAGAAGAAAACTAAGATAGGTAAGCTGTGTTTGTGCTTAGGTAAGTTCAGGAAGAAATCAGCCTCAGTCACTTGGTAGAGAGCCTGAAGCAAAGTCAAAGCTGCTGCTCCAAAGAAGACTGCCTCCTGTCCATGCAGACCGGGGCCCTGCAAGCAGATGTGTGGCTCTTGCCAGCTGAAATCTGTCACAGGAGGGCTGATAAGAGGCATGAATGGCTCTGGGGCCAGGACTCGAGTAAGATTCTCTGTCACAGGGAGAGAGCTGTCCTCTTCCCAAGGAGGGGTCAGGATACCAGAAAGGTGGGGTACTTGACCAGGGGACAGTGGGAAGAAGACAGTGAGAGGAGAGAAAATGGGATATAAAGATGAGAATGAGTCTTCAAATAAGGCTTCGTCACTTTTCTGTGGAACATAGGAGCTGATTTAATTAGTTAAAGTAAAAATGTCTTCCTTCCAATTTTTTAAAAATACGCTTTTATTGATTTCAGACAGGAATAGAAATATCAATGATGAGAGGTTGCCTTATTGATAGGCTGCCTCCTGCCCGCCCCCTACTGGGGATAAAGCCTGCAACCCAGGCACACACCCTGACCTGGAATGGAACTGTGATCTCCTGGTTCATAGTTTGATGCTCAACCCCTGAGCCATGCCACTGGCTGGGCTGCCTTCCCATTTTACTTCTTTAAGGATATCTATCCGAACATATCAGTTAAGAAAGTGAGACAAAACTGTCTTACCAAATGCTGGTTCACTGCCTTGAGATTTCCCCCAATGAAACTGGAGACTAGACCCAGTACACAGAAGGCAAGAAGAGATGAAAGAGGCCAGTGGGGGGTGCAGCCTCAGGTCCCTGCTGATTGCTCTTTAAGGCTCATTATGGGAACTCCGGGCCTGGCCGCTCCCAGCCTGGCAGGGCAGTGTGTTTATATCAAAACAAATCTTTACTTTTTAGTGGTACATATTGAACTTTTTATGGATAAAATAACATGGTGACAGGAATGTATTTTAAAAATAACACAGAAAAAAAAAAAGAAGAGGGAAGGAAAGAATAAACTTGTAAACAAAATAAGGGTGGTAAATATTGGTAATTGTTCAATCTAACAATGAAAATATGGTTCATTATTCAACTCTCTACTGAGGTGTAATTTGAAAAAGTGTATAGATCTTTTTTATTTGGCTGATACCTAAATTTGGTCTTTTGAAGTTTTATACAAGTAATAAGATGATTAAGATAGCCCAATTCTCCACTAAATATGAGTGGATGTTAACATTTTTTTTTTAATGCCAAGAACTTCCAGGAGTGTAGAATTAGAGACCTCACAAGACAGAGAGGCCAAGTGTTCCACTTCACTTGGTAACATGTGCTTCACCTCTCTGTTTTATCTTGTAGAGGTGAAAATGTTGTATGAAGAAGGTAATGAATGGAGACAAGAGAATTATGTAATTGCAGAACATTATCTATAAATAGATAGATAATTTATCATAAGAAATGTGTTCATCTGATCATGGAGGCTGCAAAGGTCCAAGATACTCAGTCAGCAAACCTGAAACCCGGGAGGGCTGATGTACATGTTCCAGGCCACGGGCAGACCAGCTGTGCAGCTCAAGCAGTTGAAGTTTATGCTTACTCAGCCTTTTTGTTCTATTCAGGTTTTCAATTGACCACCCACATTAAGCAGGATAATCTGCTTTACTCAGTCAACTGGGTTCAAATGTTCACTCTCATCCAGAAACACCCTCACAGACTCACCCAGAAGGATGTTTGAGCAAGTGGCTGGGCACCCAGTGGGCCCATCGTGTTGACACAAAATTAACCATCATCCTTTTCATCAGGGCATGGAAAACACTATGTGGTCAGTAAAGAAAAACTCCTGAGTCTAGTCTCCTGTGATTTCAGTCATATTATCCCAGGATAAAAAAACCTGTTCTGGATGCTAAAATATAAACTGTCTCTCTGCTTTCTACTTATATGTCCTTTGTTCATCTTCTTGCTCTTTGTCATGGATCTTCCTTCTTTAAATATCAAAGGCTGCATGGTGACCAAAATTTTTTATGTATCCATATAATACGAGTGAAAAAAATTTAAGCACCCTATCTATTTATTTATAATTTATATACATGCAGACAAAATATATTGAAAAAATAAATAGAATATTTGTCAACACCTATTTCAGTTATTGAGCCTGTGAAACATGCCTTTACAAGTATTACGAGACAGGGACATGGCCCGGAGCAGGTCTGCCTCAAGCCCGCCTATAGTGTGTGGGTTCTTAACTTTGTGCAGGACAGATTTCACAACACAGGTCCAGGTGATTTTGAAAGAACATTTTTAAAATATGTTTTTATTGATGGGAGAGAGAGAGAATAACATCAATGTGAGAGAAACATCAAACAGCCCTAGTGGGGATGGAACCTGAAACCTGGACACATGCCTTGGCTGGTTTCTTAATGTTGGGGACAGTGAAACAAGGAAGGGCTTGGGATAGAAGTAGCAATAGGAGAGCCTAGGCAGGGCTGGTTTGGCTCTAGGAATGTTATAGGAAAGAAATGAGAAGGTGGGGGAGCGTGGACTTCTTTGGCTCACTGAGAAGTCAAAAAAAGGGGGCCTTGGAGACAGATACAGGGGGGTTGTCCAGGAAGAGCTGCTGCCCATTGCTACCCTGGTTGCAAGTCTCCTGGGGACAGAGTTTAGGAGACGCATGCCTGTGGCAGAAGAGGCGTGGGGGGAAGGCATGGGCACGCTCCAGGGATGGGCTGCGTATGGGGTCCTTCCACTTGAGTGTTTTAAAGGCTGGGAGTTTAGGGGAGGTCTTAGGGCAATAGAATACTCATCAGCTTTTCCAGGTGTGTCCTTTCAGGGTTGAAATCTCCACTGGTTGGTGGGCTCCAGGAGGTCACAATCATTGCAGTTGGTCCTGGCCTCCCCTGCCTGGTTTTGCTGCTTTTCTGGGCCTGAGCTAAATATAACTTAGGGCTAGATGTTATCTCTAGGAGGAAAGGTGGGGGGAAGAAAGGGAAAGAGTCTAAACCTCCTGACCAGCAACAAGCCAGCCCAGTGGAGAAAAGTCCACACTGGGAGGCGAGGTCCAGCACCCATTTTGCTCATTGCTGCACACAGGGACTTTCCGGCCTGGTGACATTCTGCCTCTGGCTGTAAATTGCTCAGCCAGTTTGTTCAGGAATTTTCCTGGCTTCTTCCTCTCCTGCTTCACTAGTAACAATTATTTTAGTGAGTTTAATATTTTTTAGAAAGAAGAATGAGAATATTTTATTGAAACATTGTGTTAATACTTTGTAACATAGCAATATGAAAAGTCTAATTTTATTTTATTCAAATACAGTCCTCGGGTTCAATAGTTTTTAACTGAAAAATACATTACAAACAATACTAATATATAGAGGTCTTAATGTAGAAATTACTTCATTAACGTTGCTTATTAAAACAATCAAGTCAACCTACTAATTAGGCAAAAAAAATTTTTTGTTGAAATTTGAAGAGTAAATTTGATCTTTCATGATTTTCATCAATAAAATCTTGCAACTCTATCAACTTAATTT
The DNA here is from genome assembly GCF_014108245.1 of Pipistrellus kuhlii. NCBI lineage: Eukaryota > Metazoa > Chordata > Mammalia > Chiroptera > Vespertilionidae > Pipistrellus > Pipistrellus kuhlii. Next base: position 148,116,412 of record NW_023425404.1, read on the forward strand.
TTATATTTTTAGTCAATGGGTTTAAGACCATTGGCACTCTTCCTATGGAAAATTTTTAAACAGGTTAGCAAAGTCTGTTTCCAAATATTTAGGTGTGCACAGAGAGTTTTACTAAGTGATTCATGTTGCAGCAGGTTTTCAGAAAGCAGGCTTTTCTGAGGTTGGGGACAAGATGCTTTTCAGGAGCCATGGCTTGTAAAGAGAAGAGAGAAGAAGTAGAATGAAGCAGAGAAAGAAGCTGAACTTCAGTGGAGACCAGCAATGCTTAGACACTTCTTTAAGAGAGAAGTCTGGAGTGAGTGTCTTGCATTAGTCAAAAGGGTTGAGCATCCCATCATTCAGTCACCGTAAGTCTCAGAAAGGGTAGCTCTGTGACTGAGGCTGACCTTGAAGCAGCTTAAGACAGCACGCTTAGTCTGCTGACTTCAGTCCTTACAGTTGGGCAAGCAAGTCTTTTGATCTGATCAGCTTGGCTCATCATATAAAAATAGAGCTATTTCCGTACATCCATTTTTATAATATATTTTTGTTGATTTCAGAGAAGAAGGGAGAGAGAGAGAAAGATGGAAACATCAATGATGGGAGAGAATCATTGACCAGTTGTCTCCTACACATCTCCCACTAAGGATCAAGCCCACAACCAGGGCATGTGCCCTGACCAGCAATCGAACCATGACTCACTGTTTTGTGGATCAATACTCACTTACTGAGCCACACCAGCCGGGGCATACATCCAATTTTTAAAAACATCCTCTCCATAATGAAACTCCCTTTCAAAAAGTACTTATTTTCTCTCTTGTTAAAATTCCACATTTACTTTGAAAGGACAAATTAAGCATTATTTTAAAATTATAATCTGATAGATAGAAGGTAGTATAATAGTGTAATAGGCAGTCATACTCATCTATACATATAAAACCCTAATATGCAAATAGACCACATGGTGGAACAACCGAACAATGGAACAACTGGTTGCCATGATGTGTGCTGATCACCAGGGGGTGCACATGGAATATGGCAGTGGTGGACCATGGTGAGATGGTGAAACAGGTGAACTGGGGGAACAGACCAAGGTGGGGCACCGGTCACTATCATCAGGGCAAGCCTCTGGTGGTTCCTGAAAATTCTCAGTTCCCTTGTGCCATGGCCCCACCCACTGCTCACACCCAATGCCTGCAATGGTCCCGCTCACACCCACTGCTGGTGCCACCCCTGCTCACACTCGCAGCCAGCTCTAGAGCTGCCGCTAACATCTGTCAGTGGGTGTGAGCAGCAGCTGCCAGCCCCAATTGCCCCTCAGGGCTTCTCCACCTACCCCTGCTCCTGAAGGGTGATAAGGCAGCAGCTGCCAGCAGCAGCCACCACTGGCACCTGCTTTACATCTGCTGCTAGCACTGGCCCCAATTGCTCCATGCCATCAGTGGGTGCGAGCAGGGCAGGTGCTATCAGCATGTGGGAGCAGCGGCAGTGGGAGCAGGGCTGCCAGCAGACAGGGGACCATGTGCTGAGGAGGGAAGTTGCCAAACGGAGGTGTGGAGGATGGGCTGAGACCAGACCCTGTGCCCACTGCAGCCTCACAGCCCACAGTTTCTTTCAAGATGCACAAATTCATGCACTGGGCCCCCCAACACTACCAAGACCCCATGGTACAAAATGCAGCCCACAACCCAGTCCAGACCAGGAATGCTCGCTCGGTGATAACATCATATAGCAATGCCTGGCTTTCTCTCTCTGGTGACAACTAGCCTCCTTGAAGTTTCTTCAGCCCAGGAATATGACTTGCTTTATAGCCAAGTGGAAACATTACACATTAACCAAATGTCTGTGAAGCAGTTTCCCATGCCTCACCTCACTTAATCCTCACAGAGGTCCTGGAGTAGGTAGATAGAAGACTCGATGGAATCCTTTTTTTTTTTTTTTTCATTAGCCAGAAAACGAAGATTTAGAAAGTTTAGAAACTTGACCCGATTGAAAAGAAGTAAGAAATGGTGGACCTTGAAAACGACTTTATGTTTTCTCACTGTGCAGAATATAGTCAACCACTGTTACGGTTAAATATTTTACCCTTTGTTCTCCCTGTGTGATCTACAATAATAATCTGCTTCACATTGATATTTACTTCTGTGTTGCTGACAACTACCTGAAAGAGAAGTTGGGGTATTTCACTGGGCTGGGAAAAGTTTGGCTATACCAGAAAGCATGTCTAATTAAGCAAGTTTAATAAGTAAAAAGCTAGATTGACTAGCACATGTGTGATACATATAAAGCTCTCACTGGTGCCAATCGCACACATGTTTCAATCTGTCATTGTGGATCATGAATTTGGTTGACACTTCTATTATGGAGAAAGGGCGAATAGCAATATTAAAATATTTATTCTAATTAATTTCCTTTCAATGTGCACAAATTCATGCACAGGGTCTCTAGTATACATTATAACTTACAACCAAGCTGGAACTATGCCTTTATTCTAAATATGCTTTGCTTCTTCCATTTAATCCCCCTTTGGCTTTTTGCCTCTGTTTTGTCACATCATAAACCAATAGAAATGCCTTTCTCCTCCTCTTTCCCAGGTGTTCCATCCATAGCCACTCATTTATTCATTAATATACCCTGAGCATCACAAAATGTTCCAGACTCTATACAGAGGTGAGTGACCCATGGTCCCTGACTTTTTAACCTGGTAGGTTAAATGGAAAGAAAAATAACTAATGTAATACTCTTATTATAGAGACATAAACAAATGGGACAATGTGCACACAAAATTAGTTAGACTACTTGATTCTATTTTTAGAATTTGAGAAAAATGCCTCAAACTTTTTTTGATTTGGGAGTCCACATTCCCCACCATGAAGCCATGGTAAGAATGGGGAACATAATTCAGGAAGGGAGTGAGTGATAAGCCAGTCTACTACAGCTAAGAAAAACCAAATGAAAACATTTGAAAAACAATGGAAAATTTTTAAAAATTAATGAATATATAAAATTCAGATCCTCATATTTCAAACATTTTGAGCCCATCCGTTATCTTTTAATGGAACAGACAGTGGAATGCAAGGTAGTGTGTACACCATGTCTGCTGCTCTTTATGCTGGACTTGGCCCCTTATGCCCTGAGGCCACCCCACACTAACCAACCTTTAACATATTTGCAACCACTGCAAGGGGTTGGGATCAGGTTAAAAGAACACATTATTGATTCAATGGACATTTTTTCAGGCTCCCTTTGACCACAACAAATGGCTGCAGATATAATAACGGTTGTTATAAACCTGAGCAGAGTTTGTAATTTAGTTGATGGTAGAGATCTATCACTTGCTTCATTTGCATCCCTGTGGAAACAGTCTAATAAGACAAAGTGTTTATTTTCCCATTTTGTCATGCAGGAACGTATCTATCCCCTTCTCATGCTTTCGGGAAGTCACAATTCTCATTACTTTTTAAATAGAGTCAATAACCCTTTTGTATTATGCAGAACCAACCAATCAATCAACAAATATTTATAGAGTAAGTGCAATATGTTGGGAATAATAACAAAGGAGGAGGTTGGAGGTTGAGAAAAGATAAGAGAGGTGACCCAAAGGCCGAGGAGAAGCAGATGTTTTTGCAGTGGGCCCTTGGAAGGAATAAAGGAAACTGAGGCAAAGTGGAGTGGACTTTGAAAAAGCACGCTCTGTTTTTTGTTTGTTTGGGGGGTTTTTTTTGTTTTTGTTTTTAAAGCAAGCTGTGTTTAGATTCAAGAGCTAGATACTGGCAACTGTGTGAGAGATTAATGCAGTTGGATCTGAGACTTAATAAGCATCAGAAGTAGAAGAAAAAATATAGAACCACCTGATAGAGGGCTGGAAGAGGTGGAAGGTGACAATGGCCAACTAATTCTGATAATAGGTGAGGAGTCTTATATTGTCAACCCCCCCTGAAAAGAGAATAAAGTCGCTATGGGTTCCCATCTAAAACAGCTAATTCTGCCTCTGGAGCTGTAGTGGGAGCTCCCAGTAACCATATAGTATACATATACACAGAGCACTATAAACATCTAGTCTTTGAGCTCCAAGGAATCCATTGCCCAATTTTAAAAACTATTCAAGTCTTTCAATACAGCACAGTTATTGCTCCCAAGTTTCAAGTTTACTTTGTGAATTTTCGTGATTTTACTTTTGTATAATTTTCAGCAACAATTTTAGACTGCTCAAGTACACCTTGATGCGAATAACAAAAAGAATCCATAATCTGGGCGTAGAAAATAGAGTCAAGTAGATGACAGAAAAATTCACTATTTCTGCAGCCAAGTCTTGAGAGATAAAGTCAAGAGATTATAGATTGGGGGCTTAAACTATGTGAAGGAAGCATATATGGGACTTAAACTCAATAATTCTTATTATTCAAAGAAAGGTCAAGAGCTTTCTTTGTGTAGACTGAGATACCCCAAATTGATTTACCAGCTGAATATGTTAAAGCTCTTTTAAATCAACATTACCTCAGGAGTACAGTTTTAAACTCATATTGTTTCTAAACCTATAACATTTCACTGTTTTACTACGAAAGTTTGCTCATTGCATATAAACATGTATATATTCACCTTTCTTCCCTTTGTAGTTTTTACCTGTATGAAATATTCTCACTCCACATATGTCCAATTTATGTTTTAAGAGTAAAACCAGCCGAAACCGGTTTGGCTCAATGAATAGAGCATGGGCTTGGGGACTGAAAGGTCCCGGGTTCAATTCCGGTCAAGGGCATGTACCTTGGTTGCGGGCATATCCCCAGTAGGGGGTGTGCGAGAGGCAGCTGATCGATGACTCTCTCTCATCGATGTTTTTAACTCTCTATCTCTCTCCCTTCCTCTCTGTACAGAATCAATAAAATATATTTTTTTAAAAAGAGTAAAACCATATTACTCAGTCTTATAAATCACTATCACTCTATAATAAAGTGAGCTGACATTCTATGAACACCTCCTAGAGCATAGTTATGTAGTTCACTTGAAACACTAATGTATTACCTTAAAATAGTTCTTATACATATTATGAATTAGCTATAGCTGATTCCTTTTTTTTTTTTAATAGCTGATTCTTCACCCAGATTTCAAGATCCTTGAGGTCTGTGCCACTGTATTCATATACCACGCCCCCTCATATAGTGGCTTGGCCATTTCTTACTTATTAAATACAAATATTTACATAAAAATATAAGCAAGTCACAAATATGTAACTTGTATTCCTGAAACAAACTTGGTCCATTTTAAAATAAGTTAAAATGATATCCTAATATTTTACTTAGGTTTTTTGCATGGTATTTGTATTCATGATTATGGTAAATTGGTATAAATGTTACTTTTCAAGTTTTCCTCTTTATTTTCTAGAACAGTTTAGTGTTGATGGTTGTTATTAGCCCAGGAGTTCAGTGAACCCTTTTCCTCCTTCAACTTCCTGTTGTAGTAGAAGCAGAACAAAAACATCTTAAAAGTTCCTAGTTTTGAAGGTCAAACGTCCAAGTCTAGGTTTCTGAAAAAAAAAAAAAATTTTTTTTTGACAGGACATATAAATAAGCACAGTAAGTCTCCCAACTACCACATTCCTGATGCCAAGTTTTAAATTGTCTCTTGTCAGGACAAGGCCTCTCCCTACCCTCTCTGTGTCCTCTATAGAGATGAAGAGGAAGCAAGATGGAACACTGGTACAATTTCTAAGAAAGGGTACTCCCTGCCCTTTCATGTGGTCCCCTGTTCTGATCTTTCAGGTCCTAAAGAAGAGAGGGGATGGTGATGATCTCCCAGGAAATATTGAGGCTCTGAGACTGGAAGACATCTGTGCTCAGCTTTAGGTCTAAATGGTTACACCAATTAGACATTGAGATCCAAGTGTTCCTCAACCCTACACAGTAAAATAGCTGAGTAAGACTGCCCATTGTCTAGGAGGCCTGGATTTAGACAGGCTTACAGAGAGCAACTTTGTATGCATCCTAAGAAGAAATGAGAGAACAACCAATTGTTTTTGCTTTCTGGTAGTTTGAAAGCTGTGAAGGCTGGAAAGATCTCACAGGTGAGAGAGGGAAATGGGTAGAAGACAATGGAATCACATGACTGGGCACCAGATAAGCCAACCGGGACACACCGGACTATGACCGTACTTAAGCCTTTGGAAGGTAAATGCTGTTCCAAGCAGAGGGAGAGAAGGTAGAAAACAATGAAGGAAATTAGGGCTACTTAAAATGATTATCTTTCTGCTGTAATGAAGGCTTTACATAATGTGGTGATTTTCACTGTGGTTTATAGAACTAAAGAAAAACATTTTCAGACCCTGGCAGGGAGACTCATTTGTTAGAGTGTCAGCTTAATACTCCAATGTTTTGGGTCCGGTTCCCAGTCAGGACACATATAAGAATCATCAATGAGTGTATAAATAAGTGGATCAACAAATGCATGCTTTTCCTTTCTTCTCTCTCTCTCTCTCTCTCTCTCTCTCTCTCTCTCTCTCTCTCTCTTTCTCTCTCTCTCCTCTCTCTAAAATAAAATTTTTAATTTTTTAAAATATTTTTGCTATACCTGATAATGTGGCTCAGACATTTTACCAATTGAACAATGGTATAGAAATTATCTGTTGCTTGAGGAATTTACAGAAGTGGCATATAAAACCATCTGGGTCTGATATTTTGGGAGGGATTGGCTATTTACCATCATGGATATACTCAGGTTCCCAAATTCACTTTGCATTAGTTTTGGACTTTCTTAGAAATATCCATTTCATTAATATTTATGGACTTAATGCCAAGTTACCACTGGCATTATCACATGCATTTGTCTTCTCCTATGTCTCAGTGTAGAACACCTAATTCCTAATGGCATATGTTCAGGTTTTTGCTCTTCTTCCCCCCCCCCCCCCCCCCCGCCCCCCATTAACTTTACAAAAAGTTTTAATTTTTATTGGTCTTTAAAAAGGGGTTAGAGGTAGAAAACAAATATTGAATATAGCCGTTTGAAGTGCAATTTCTAGAGTCAGAAATTGATCATATTTAAGTCTTGGCTCAGCCTTTTACCAGGATACTTGGGGTAAGTTACTTGATCTCTATATGCATTTTCCTTGCCTGTAAACTAAAGGTTAATAATAGGTAACTGGTTTCAGCACCATTTCATGTCTCTTTCTGTACTATGGCATATTGGAACCCAAAACCACATTTTCCAGATCTGTTTGAGACAGGGTACTGGACATGAAATAATTTCCATCTAATTTAGCTGCTGCCAGTCTCTGGCTGTGTTTTTCTGCAAAAGCAAAGAGGAAATTGCAATAATAGCAGTGGTAGATTCTGATCTAAGATTCCTAATTCCTATATAAAAATCTCTGATATTATGTTCTTGAACTCAACCATTCCAGTTGTAACCTCCAAAATCTTCTTCTTTCTGATGTAGCAACTACCAAATGCGCTGTATTAAATCTATTTCTACTGAACAATCTATTTCTTCAGAATAGTTTCTGTTTCCTATAGCTAATTATTTCTAATAGTCCTACTATTTTCTAATTCATTTAGAAAATTTGATTTTTCTTTATTCGTTCTATTTCCCTATATAGTTATCTATTGTTATTTTTCTTGGTTCTTATCCTATATAATAAAAGGCTAATATGCAAATTGACCAAAGGTGGAATGACTGGTCAATATGATGCACACTTACCACCAGAGGGCAGAGGCTCAAGGCAGGAGCTGCCCCCTGGTGGTCAGTGCGCTCCCACAGGGAAAGTGCCGCTCAGCCAGAAGCTGGGCTCATGGCTAGCGAGCTCAGCGGCAGTGGCAGGAGCCTCTCCCACCTCTGCTGCAGCACTAAGGATGTCTAACTGCCAGCTTAGGGCCACTCCCCGAGGGGTCAGTTGGATAATCCCCCAAGGGATCCTTGACTGGAGAGGGTACAGGCCAGGCTGAAGGCACAATTTTTACTCACTGGGCCTCTAGTCCATATATAAAAGGCTAAGTGTCCATTGTCTAACTGGTAGCTATGATGTGCATCAGGGGCAGATGCTCAATACAGAAGCTGTCATGATGCACCCTGGTCATTTAAAAATAAATGTTACCAGATCAACCAACACTCGGCTTCCCCCAAGTGGGACACAGGCCCCACCACCACCCTGGAGCAACACCTCACCAAATCACAGCCAACACTACCAAGACACCATGGTGCAAAATGCAGCCCCACAGCCCAGCCCAGACCAGAAATGGTGGGCACCAGGTAATGATGTCACGTAGCAATGCCTGGCTTCCTCTCCCTAGTGACAATAAGCCTCCTTGCAGTTTCTTCAGCCCAGGAATATGACTTGCTTTATAGCCAGATGGAAACATTACACATTAACCAAATGTGAAGCAGTTTCACATTCCTCACCTCACTTGATCCTCACAGAGGTCCTGGAGTAGGTAGATAGAAGACTCGGTGGAATCCTTTTTTTTTTTTTCATTAGCCAGAAAACGAAGATTTAGAAAGTTTAGAAACTTGACCCGATTGAAAAGAAGTAAGAAATGGTGGACCTTGAAAATGACTTCATGTTTTCTCACTGTGCAGAATATAGTCAACCACTGTTACAGTTAAATATTTCACCCTTTTTTCTCCCTGCCTGATCTACAATAATAATCTGCTTCACATTGATATTTACTTCTGTGTTGCTGACAACTACCTGAAAGAGAAGTTGGGTTGCTTCACTGGGCTGGACAAAGGTTAGTTACATCAGAAAGCAGGTCTAATTGAACAAGTTTAATAAGTAAAAAGCTAGATTGACTCACACATGTGTGATACATATAAAGCTCTCATTGGCGCCAATTGCACACATGTGTTTTTATCTGTCATTGTTGATCATGAATTTGGTTGACACTTCTATTATATCGATAGAGAAAGGGTGAATAGCAACATTAAAATATTTCTTCTAATTAATTTCCTTTCAATGGACACAAATTCATGCACAGTGCCTCTACTATTCGTTATAACTTATAACCAAGCTGGAACTATGCCTTTATTCTAAATATGCTTTGCTTCTTTCGTTTGCTCCTCCTTTTGCTTTTTGCCTCTCTTTTTTTTATCACATCATAAACCAATAGAAATGCCTTTCTCTTCCTCTTTCCCAGGTGTTTCATCCATGGCCACTCATTTATTCTGAATCCGTGCACTGGATTTCCTTCCTTCTTTCCTTCATGCCTTTCTTTTTTTTTCCTTCCTTATATATACTTTTCTTGTTTAAGAATAAATACTTCAAATACTATTTTTTTCAAATGAATTCATTTTTATAGTAATTATGCTTTATGCTTGTATTTATTTAAAATGAAGCTGAAGAAATGGTGAAATTGAAGTAAATATTTCTTTACTATTAATAATAAACTTTTTCTGAAAACAAGAAGTTAAAAGCATGACTTTCTAAACCACATGTTGCAATTTCACACAGTATCCATGGCCTTTTTGTTTGAAAAATGAGGAGGTTTGTGCACCTACAATTTCTTCCACCACCTTCTCCTGGAATTGTATTTACTCATATTATTAATTTTATAATGTCAAAATTGGTAACATTTATATTTTATTCTGAAGTAAAAATTCTTGACACTTTTTAGTGGTGGTTTTACATTTAAAGGAATTCAGTGTTCATTATCAGTCTTTCACCTCAACTTCTTTTTCCTTGAATTATGTTTCTATACACCTCTTAGTTGTCTAAATTAGGTTGACTTTTTTGTTGTTGTTTTTTAAGAAGGCCTATGGGAAATGTATCCCCTGAGTTTCTTGAGAGTATATATCTTTATAGTTGAAGAATAACTTGGCTAAGGACAATTTTTATTGTCAACTTTCTTTCCCTGAGAAATGTATACAAATATTTTTCCTCTGTTTTCTGGTATTCCAACATTACTTTGGGGAAATCCAAGGAGTGTTTAATCTATTTCTTTCTTTTTTGTAAAAAATATTTTTTATTAATTTTTTACAGAGAAAAAGGGAGAGGGATAGAGAGTTAGAAACATCGATGAGAGAGAAACATTGATCAGCTGCCTCCTGTACACTCCCTATGCAACCAAAACACATGCCCTTGACCAGAATCAAACCTGGGACCCTTGAGTCAGCAGGCCAACACTCTATCCAACACTGAGTCAAACCGGTTAGGGTTAATCTCTATCTTTAACCTTGAATACTTGAATACTTGCTTTTTTTTTTTTTTTTTTCTTTCAGAGAATATCCATAGAATTCTATCATTAGTCTTAAAATTCAACAATTTGGATACTTTTGGAACTTGGATACTTCTTAGTGTACATTATTCTGCATCGGTTTTTCTCTTGGACAGAATTTGCTCTTTCAACATTTAAATTTTGGTCTTCATTTCCAGATAGTACCATCTAAGTTTTTTTCTTGTTACTTATTTAACTCCATTTGTCCTATTTTCTTCCCCAATTTTTAATTCTTCCTCAAATGTCTTCTCAAAATCTATTTTCTTCTTTATGCCTATTTGTTATATTTTTAAAATATCAAATTTATTTACTATAATATTGATGTATTTTTATTATTTAAATTGTATATTCTGTCAAGATTTTTTCTTAATGTATCTTTCTAAGTTGGGTTTTAATCTATTTTATTTATTTTCTGAGATTTTCCATCTCAATATTTCCCTCCTCTAATGCCTTAAATTATTATTGTGAACTCTTAACTCTCTTTTTAAGCTTTTCTCCTACAGAGAACATTGTACAAATTATGTTTTTGCATAATAATGTTACACACACTTATTGGCTTAAAACAGCACATATTTTTTATTTTACAATTTTGATGGGTCAGGTAGGCTGAGTTGGTTCCTCTGCTTTGAGGTCTCAATGGCTACAATTATGTTGTCAGTCAGGGCTGTTATCTTATCTGTGGTTTGACTAGGGGAGGATCTGCTTTCCAACTCAGCCTACTGTTTGCAGAATTTAGCTCCCTGAAGACTGCTAATTGAGGAGCCCATTTTCTTGCTGACCACTGCACCATCACGTCCATGCTTTGTGGCCCTCTCCACATGACGTGGAGCTCACAACTTGGTAGCTTGCTTCTTCAAAGCCAGCAAGAGAGAGTCCCCTAACAAGATGAGTTACAACCTTATGTAATGCAAGCACATGTACATAATCATATACATCCTGTCCCATTTACTGAATTCAGCTGGTTAGAAGCAAATCACAGGTCCTGCCTACACTCCAGAGAAGATAATACAAGGACATAAACATCACGGTGACCACTGTAGGGTCTGTCCACCACATTCATATTGTATGTGATTTCTTGAGGACTATTAGTTTCCTTGATCTGCCATAAGTACAAACCACAAACTGTGTGGCTTGAAACAACAGAAATGCACTGACTCATAGTTCTGCAGGCTAGAAGCCTGGAAGCCAGGTGTCAGCCGGGCTGTGCTCCCTCTGAAAGATCTAGAGAAGAATCCTTTCTGGCCTTTTCTTAGCTTCTGGTGGCTCCCTGAAATTCTTGGCATTCTTTGGCTTGCAGATACATCACTGCAGTCTCTGCCTCCACTGTCACCTGGCTTTCTTTCCTGTGTGTCTCCTTGTGTCTTTTTCTTGCAAGGATATCAGTTATTGGATTTGGAGCCCACCCTAATCTAATATGGCCTTACCTTAAAAATTTCATCTGCAAAAATATTTTCTAATAAGGTCATATTCTGAGGTTGTGAATAGACATAAATTTGGGGACACTATTCAAAACACTACAGCGACCATGAGGAAATATATTCTTTTTTAAATTTAATATATATTTTATTTATTTTTGTACAGAGAGGAAGGGAGAGGGATAGAGAGATAGAAACATCTATGAGAGAGAACCATCAACTAGCTGCCTCCTGCACACCCCCTACCGGGGATGTGCCTGCAACCAATGTACATGCCCTTGACTGGAATTGAACCCGGCATCCTTCAGTCTGCAGGCTGATGCTCTATCCACTGAGCCAAACCGGTTTTGGCAGGAAATATATTCTTTAACTCTTGGTCTATTGGGTAATTACTCCACATTCTCTTTCTGCAGTTTACTTATCTCCTGTTTCTCTTCCTTTTGGTTGTTTTATTCCTAGATTCCATCCTGATTTTTTTTTTTTGAGTGGTAGAAATTGCAAATTCACTCACCTTTCTCCCTTGCCTGTCTCTTCCATAAAAGCTGTGTTAGCTATTTGTTTTTCCTGACTTCCTTTAAGCTAGTAGTTGCCATGACACACAGTACTTATTCATGAGTTATTGCCAAAAATCTGTATAGGGATGGAGAGTAATGGGAGCTCACTGGCTCCTCTCTTCATTCCTTTACTCTGTTTCAGTTCTAGAATCTCCTTGGCTGAAGGCTGTAAAGATGGCATGCCAGCCTGGTGTCTTAATTATTCCTGCACCCCTTCAAACCAGACATTACACTTTTTTCTGAGGCTCCTCCAGGCCAAGATCTTGCTATTCAAATCACAGTCTCTCAAGATTGTGCCTCTTCTGTTGAGAGGAATCTGTGGTCTGCTCAGGGTTAGAGAAGGCATGCTTGGTTCCAGCAATGAGCCTCTTCCCCCATTTCACTTCATGGTTTGGTAAACCTGCTTCCTATTTGGTAATTTAGGGTTGTATCATTTCCTTGTTTCATTGAAAATGAGTTTTTCTCCCCCCTCTACATTGTTTTTCAATGTTTTTTTTAATTATTATTATTACTTGTATGTTTCAAGGAGGGGGAATAAAATTAAAAACTCATTATATTGCCACCTTGAACTAATAGCCTCTACTAAACTGTGTAAGAATTTTAACATAATTATCTAACATCTACTTTTATAATAATCAGAGTTAAGAGGAAAATGATGTTTTTAATTCTTTCCATTGTATACAATTAAATTAGTAAACTTTCATCCTTTTACAACTTATTAGTCTTTGCTAATATCATATTATATTTAGATAATAGGTGTTACTATATTAATATTTTATTTTTTATTTTTAAGAATTACTTATGATGTTTGCATTCAGTTTATAAGCAGATTCTCAACCATTTTTCCCCAGTGTCACTCTTTTACCAAATTACAGTATTTACAAACAATTATTTCAAACCCTCTTTTCCCATTGGCTATTAATTTTGCTTCATATTTTACTTTTTGGAGAAATATTTATTACATTTATTTTTTATAAATTGTATAAAGGTTGTCTGATAGGATTTACATATCAGAGAACACCTTTCTGTTGCACTTACACATCATTAATTACATAGCTAGACATAAAATTCTTCAGTTAAAACTTCTCCAGTCCCAGATCAGTCAGTATAAGCCAGAATGTGTTGAGTTTAACAAATGACCCCAAAATTTCAATGGCTGTAATCTTAAAGCTTTCTAGTCATGCTATTATTTTTTGACATGTTGGCTTAATCTTCATTCCAGGACCAAGCTGATAGAGCATCTAGAATATTGCTGGTTACCCCAGCATAGGGCAAAAAGAGCATTGAAAACTGTGCCCTGGCTCCTCTGCATTTGCTGGGAAGTGACAGTTATTATGCTTGCAATTTATTGGCCAGGAAAAGTCACATGGTCCAACCTGGTGTCAATAAAGCAAAGGTGTTCTTATTGTACCTCAGGGAAGAACAGCAAATACTTGTAAACAATAATTGTAAATAATGCAATTTAGTACACTCCCCATATGTCATAGATGTTGCTTATGTTAGCATTTTCATTCATGAAGAAGTTAAATGGACTACAGTACTACAACTGAGATATAAGAAATAGTAGGGTAGGTTTATGAGGAGATAATAATTCTAGTTTTAGAGAGTTGAGGACAAAATACCTAGCAGATAATTGGGTATGATATTGAATGTATGAGGGAAGGTCTAAGTTGGAGATATGAAATTATGTAATCAGTGTATACAATTGAATTCATAAGAATTACTGAAATGAGCAGTGGAATGAGTGTCACCTTGGAGAGCAATGACTATAAGAATCATCCAGAAGAAACGGTTATGGTAAAGGAAACAGAAAGAATGGGCAGAAAATTTGAAAGGAACAGAAACTAGCAATGCCATACAAACAAAGGAAGTGGAGAGTGCCAGGGAGAGAAAGTATCAGCATTTCCAAAATAAGGATAGAAAATCTCCAGTATAAAATGGAAATTATTTGCTGTTGCATTAGGAGATAATTGGTGTCTTTAATAGGAGCTATTTCACCAGAGTGGAAAAGTTGCAGGCAATTGAATAACTATTAGGGATTTGAGTGAAGAAATTGAGTAAGAATGGAGTACAAAAGACCACTCCTTCAAAAATACTATCTCAATTTCAATCCTGAATGATTCAACTTCTGACAAGGCAAGAAAATAGTTGCTATTTGTTAATTTTTTTGGAAACCCAAGCTATGGAGGAAAAAAATTAAATAAAAAAAGGAACGATAGGCTGTGTTTTTAGTTGAGTTGTTTGTTATTGTGTCTCTTTACCCCCAATTCACTGGCTGAGTTGGTGGACCAACTGTGCCAGATCTAAAATAATACAGTAAAACTTCAACTTGATTTTGAAAGGCACACAATGATGGCAGAAATTTCAGGAGATGAGGAAGAACAAAAAAGGAAGCACAAACATTTATTTATTTATTTATTTATTTATTTATTTATTTATTTATTTATTGTTTCTCCTCACTGGAGGATAGTTTTCCATTTACTTTTAGAATGAGTGGAAGAGAAGGGGTAGAGACAGAGAGAGAGAGAGAGAGAGAAACATCAGTGTGAGAGAGACATAGCAATTGGTTGACTCCAGCATGTGCCTCAACCGGGGCTGGGGAACCGAGCCTGCAACCAATGTATGTGCCCTTCACTGGAATCGAACCCGGGATCCTTCAGGCTATGGGCTTATCATCTATCCATTGAACCAAACTGGCCAGGGCACAAATATTTCAGTGATAGAGAAGATCTAGAAAAAAAATTAGCTCCATGTTTAACTTTATTTGTAGTTTCTCTCCAAAATAATATTGTTTTGATTATAATGCACCCCCAAATTAGCAAGATTTTTTTATTGAGATAATTAGATATAGTACACAGAAAACATATATGTGTTCTAGTCTTACTGACTAGGAAAGAAAAATGAAAAGGAGAAAATAATAGAAATATGAAAAGGAGAAAAATGAAAAGGAGAAAATAGTAGAAAAATGAAAAGCAGAAAAATGTGTTTGGAATTACTAATAATCCAGTTAATTTATTCATCCTCATTATTAGTATGCTTCATTAAGTTATGATAGTTTTTAATTGCTTGATTCAAAACTTTTCTAGATGAACTGAAATGCAAAGAGTGTTGCCAAAATTGGAACTTTGAATACTTCATTCTTAATGAATTGTATTTCCACTATCTTCATTGAAATTATACAAAAAAAGTTATGCAATAACAGATACAATTATAAAATTACATGCGTGATGAGTGCTATAAAGAAAAGTTGAGTGGGTCTATTAAAATTTTTCATGTGGGATTTGTGTCTTAGGCAGTTCAAGTGAAGGCTTCTTTAAGATAAGTGAATAACCAAGGGACAAGGAATAGAGTGTGCAAAGGCTCTGTGGCAGAAGGAGCTGAAAGCAGGGCAGAGGCAGCAGCAGAGAAAGTGCCGGAAAATCAGGATGTGAGCTGGCATGAGAGAGGGATGGGGTGGACCAACAAAGCCAGGTCCCTGGAGCCACTGAAAATCTGTAAGTGGGAACAATGGGTGGGAAGAGGCCCAAGTGAATGTGGTTAGACCGGATGAGAGGTTAGTGCAGTTATGAAAGTGAGACTAGGGTACTGCCAGAGAAAATGGAAATACGAGTTAATGAGACCTTTTTAGGAAGTAAAATTAACAGGGCTTGTCAATAGACTTGATGCAGGGGATGAGAGAAATTGAAGTATTATGGATGCTGCCTTTTGAGGTTTCTAAGTAAAGCAATGGAACAAAAACACCATGCAGGGAGAAAGGTTTAAAATGCAGTTCTTACATAAGTCCAACTTATAGCAACTGAGAATAGGAGCAAATGCTTGTTACGCTTTAATTTATATGAACTGTTGGTAATGATTTGTGTGTCCCACTATGACAGTTATTAAGACATTATGCTTTTTGGTTCACATCTGTCTCCTTCACCACACTGTGAACTATATGAGGGCAGATATTAGGCCTTATTTACCTCTCCTGCAGGCAATCAAGTTTCTGGCATAGCAGCTACTCAAATATTTGTAAAAAGAAATTATTAGGTCAAGAATCAAACTTTAAAATTCTCCATTTTCCAAGTTGTTTCAGTATGGTTTTATACTCACAAACAAAAACCTTTATATAAAATATACCAAATCCAAAATTTCAAGCTAGTGACTTTACTTATTTTAGCCATAAAACTAAATGTGGTTTTAGCCAAATATGGCTACATTACTGATAAATGAGTTTAACTGTTGGCCAGCTTTCAATAATGATAAACAACAACAAATACATGCTAGTATAGAATATCATTCCAAATTTCTGTATAAGATACTGATTAATTAATCACCCAGCGTTGTATTTTTAGCATGATTAAAAGATAAATGGGATAAATTAATAGCAGTTTCTTGAACTTTACAGGTGCATCAAAAACCAATCACTTTTTTTTATTCCAGTCAGCAGATGGCACTGTGTTACTTTATTTAGCTAAAAGAAGTATCTCCTGAGCCCTTAGATTCTTAGAATTCAGCCTCACTCTATTAAATAGCACAGTGTTTTTGAGAGTTAACTTTTTAAAACTACAAATACATATTATATAATAGGGACTGGTATAGATTTAAAAATTCATACATTTTTTTTCGTCAACTTGAACTTTAAAATTTCTTTGCTATTGTTTCTCATTTGATTTATTGAAAACAATTCTCTTTTTTGTAAACAACAGGAAAGCTCAGCTTAGTTTACTTTGTTTTGTGCTTTATTTCTGTGCAAGGCCAATGCTGAACAGTGCTGGGAATAATATTTAAATTCTATTTAAACTAATGTGGGATAGTTAAAAGTTTTATTGGGCTTCAGTTCCCCACCTATAAGAGTAACCCTTTAGCTCTGAAGATTTTGAACTTGAAAGTGAGTCAGAAGATCTGGGTTTTATTCAGAGTTCCATGAAATATACAGTAAGTGACCACAGCCATTTAAATGTGTCTTTTGCCCCATTTTTTTTATGAGTTAAATGAATCTAGTCTGTACACTACTATATTTAACTTGTAAAAAACATTGTCAAGATACTCATTTTAAAGTTCTGGACTATTTACAAAGAAACATGAAGGAATTGAAAATCAAGAAGTCCTTCAGAATTTAAGTAGAAATACAATTTATTAATGATGAAGTATTCAAAAAATCCTGTTTCTATAATAGTCATTAGGATGATGATGAGCAAAAGCAGAAATTGTTGTTTTTCAGTTTCCTTATGTCTTCATGTTACTCTTTAAAATTTAAAGAAGCTTTATCTTGTATTATTTACTTAAGTAAAACACAAAAACAACAACCAAGCTACAATCTCCCCTGGCCTCCCAAAGAAACCCAAACTGAAGGCTCAGTACCTCCTTTGAACGTGTTTATAAGAAGAACAAAAAATAGTCTCTAATTGGAACTTTCTAAAAGCTTTTCTTCCCAATTAGAGTGCAGTAATGACTTTAAATGGCACTGTCTCGAGGACAGCTCATCAGTTAATTATATGGGGTTCTCTAAATTGAGGAGTGAAAAATGATACTAAATTTCAATCAGTGCAGATAAATATGGCTTGTCATTATTCACTTAATATTTTAGACAGTCCACCTAAAGAGGGAGGACATGGAGCAGAAATATGAATCTTTTCTGAAAGAACAGAGATTATGAGAATAACACTGAGCATTTACCCAAGACTATGTTCTTGAGTGGAATATGGTTTCTGTAGTCATTCAAATCCTAAGATCCCCAGAGACTTTCATTTGCTTGCCCAGTTTATTTTCCATCTGGCTCTTTCAAACAAGGAAAAGCAATGTGGCATTTCTATTGTTGTACCTAATAGCTTGGAAAAATGGATATGGATTTTAAATTTAGTAGTTATGTAATTTAAAATGTTGACTGAAGCTTCAATTTCTTTTCATTTTTATATTCTAGCATAATTTAGCACTCTGCATTCTGGTAATAAACATCTTAAAATTCTATAATTTACTTATACTTATTTCTGGGATAATTCTACCTGCCCAAGTTAAAATTATTTCCTATTTAGTCTTAAAGAAAATAATTGTCTAAATAGCAAATTGTCAATACATATTATTTATCTTAACGATTGCCCGATAGTGCTCTTTTCTATTATTTAAAAATTTTTCTTTCTTTTGATATTTTCATGATCCTCTTATCTTCATCTTCCTTCAAAGTTATGCTTTGCTTATTCATGTTCATAGAATTTTCAATCATGTTCAAAACAAATATGGATTTTATTCTCACAAATATCCTCGTTGTTCTCCACAATCACCTTTTCCATGGTGTGTAAGCTGGGGACCAGGCTCTGCTGAGCAATAGCCCTTCATGTTTGCTCCTCTGTTCCCGGGGGAGTTTCTTGCACATGCTTCGATCCCTTTCCATCTGGCCTCTGCACAAAGGCTCTATCCCTTGCTCACACAATCCTTTGTTTTATGGAGGACCTTGAGTTTATCTGAGAGTGAATACATGTGAAACAATAATCATGTTGTGGGAGAACCTGGTCTGACTTTTTTTTTTTTTTTTTTTTAATATCTGAACCCTAATGACAGAGAAACTACACTTAGCTGGCAACAAAGACTGAAAAAGGTAAGAGCTGTTAATGATGACAGATCTGAAACAGAGCTGCCCAAAGTAAATGTGAAGGGTCTGATTCTCTGGATGCTATCAATAATTACCTGCTATGTTTATATGACTGCAGTAAAAAAAAAAAAAAAAGCTTGCTACATTTTTGTGTATATCACTGAAAAATCTTTGTGAGATTTTCAGTTTGTAAGACATTAAGAAATGGCTGCATTTGTGTATTGATCTACTCATGAACTTTATTGCAATATATTTCAGCAGAAAAATATTTATAAAGCGTTAATGGATTTTAAAATAGAGTCCTGTTTTTTTTTCATTGTAAATAAAATCACAATATGATTACTGAAATCTCATATTGAACTAAAAACCCGCCTTTTAAAATGCACAATGGCCTGTGTTTAATAGAAGTTAACTGATTTTTCTCACTCACTTCGTATTCATTTTATCTTTTTTATTTTTTCTGCAAATACACAAATTTATAAGACAGGACTTAGACTTCTGCGTTGATTTTGACTGTTGAAGCACATGTAAACAAAGAATAAACACTAAAAGGCCAAAACGAAAACACACACATGCTGCACCATATAGGTGCTTTGTTTTTTATAATTTACTCCAAATGTATTATATAAAACTGTCTCCAGGACTTTATTGGGGTTTAAAAGTTTTAGAGGCTGATGCAGGTTGTTGATTTCATATTGAATTACCGGTATTGAAAGATGGCATCTGAGATATGGAAGGCATTTAGCGTGGATCAAAGAAAAAGATCAGAACCCCACCTCCCTGCCGCCCAAAGTATATGAATTTTTTAAATGAAAACACTTTGACGTATTCTTTTCACAAAGAACGTTGAAACACATTTTAGATTTAAACTTAAAAAAAATTGACTCATGTTGAAGTAGAATCTACATTTTAAAATATTTCTCCCTATATGTGGCTTGTTGAAGAAAATGACCTCAGGAAACATCTAGCCATCTTATTCTGGAAGAACAAGGTGTTTTCTGATCACCACTGTCCCAAAGAAGAGTAAACTGTGCCCCCAACTTCCCACCACACACACACACACTCACACTCACAAACTCACACACACATCCCCCATCACACACACACACACAATCTCTCTCTCTCTCTCTCTCTCTCTCTCTCTCTCTCTCTCTCTCTCTCTCTCTCACACACACACACACACACACACACACACACACACACCACACACACGCTCTTCCCAGAGGGCTCACATATTCTACCCCCCCCCCCCCCCCCCCCGTGTGTGCCATCAGTGCTGACCCTGCAGTCACCGGGGAGTGAATCCTTACAAATAGGTCCCATTTGCCAAAGGCAAAGCGGCTGCAAAGAAAAAAGACAGCAAGGCCAGCTTGCTCCATGTCCGTCAGAGGAAATTCACAAGCTCCTGCGGATTGCAGTGTAAGGGAAAACAAAGTTAGTCTTCCGAGCGCCCTGACCACTTCCCCGCGCCCAGCCCGGGTACTGCTGACTCCGTTTGCCTCCGCGGCCGGAGCTGCAGCCGCCCCCACGGTGCCCGGGATGGAGCGGGAGCCCGCCCCGCAGGGGCGCACGGATGGATGACCACTGCGCGGTCCCAGGGCCACCAAAGCGTGCCAAGTGGGTCTGCACCCTGTGTCTGTCAGGTCTGCAAACGTATCAATAAAATAATGCCCTTTCCAGGGAGAAAAGAAACAACCCCAGATCTTGGGGCGGTCGGCTCAAGGTCACCGAGGGAAGGCAATGTCTGAGGCCGGGCTCTTCCCACTCCTCGGTCCAAGGACGGACCGAGCCGAACCCGGCACCTCCCGGAGGCACCCTCCTCCCGGAGGCACCCTTCCCCCGGAGGCACCCTCCTCCCGGAGCTGCAGGGCTGCGTGTCCCGGGCCCCGGCGGGGGCAGCGCTTTTGTACTCGGCGGAGCGCTGGGCGCAGCCGCCCGCCGGCCCCGGCCCCCGGCCCCCGGCCCCCGGCCCCGAACCCGGGTCCCCCGCACGGCGCGCAGGGCCCGGAGTCCTCCCCCGCAGGAGCGGGCGGGCGCGGGGCGGGGAGGGAGCCGGGCGCGCCCGTAGGGCCGGGAAGGGGGAGCGGGAGCGGGACGAGCGACCCGGGCCGCCCTCCAGCCCGCAGCCCCCGGGCCCGCCGCCTGCCAAAGGGGGGCCGCCGGCCGGAGGGGGTGCGGGTGCGGGAGCGGGGCGGCGGCGCCGGGAAAGGGGAAGGAAAGGCGGGAGGGAGGAAGAGCAGCTGCAATTTCCGCGGCGCGGCGGAGCGGCGGGAGCGGGCGGGGCGGGAGGAGGACCCAGCGGCAGTCAGTCAGGCCGCGCCGGCCGCCGCGGGAGGAGGAGGTGGAGGAGGACGGGAGGCGCGGATTAAAGATGGCCTCCGACAGCTGCGGGGAGCAGCGGCCGCCCCTCGCCTCCCGGGAGGGCTCCTGCGGGGCGGCCCGGCCTTGATGGAGACGAGGAGCCGGAGCAGCGCCGAGGCCGAGGCGGCGGCGGGCACCCAGCGCGGAGGAGGACGCGGACGGACGCGGACCCGGGCAGCAGGAGGCGAAGGCGGCGGCGGCGTCGCTGCCCCGGCCGCCTAGCGCCGCTGCCCGCCCCGGCGGACCGGCTCCCGCACCCGCACCCGCACCCGCGGCCGCAGCCCGCAGCCCGCCCGGCCCCGCCGCGGAGCGCCCGCAGCCCCGCCCGGCGCCCCGGCCCCGGGCCCCGCCGGGCCCGCGCCCTCCGGTGAGTCCCCTGCCCGCCGCCCCTCCGCGCCCCGCGCCCGCCGCTTTGTTCGCGCGGGGCCCAGGCTGCCCCCGGCCCTGCGCCCGCCGCCCGCCGCCCGGGGACAGGCCGCGGCCCAGCGCCGCCCGCCTGCCTCCCCCGGGACCGCGCTGCCCGGGGGCCGGGGGCCGGGGGCCCCGCCTGTGTCCGCCGCCGCCTGGAGGGGGCGCCGTCGCGGTCGGGTCGGGGTCGGGGTCCGGGTCGCCGGCGGTGGGGGGCGATCCTGGGGGGTTTGGGAGGCGGGGGGAAGGCAGAAGGGGGGCTGGACGTCGCCGCCGGTGAGCGGCGGGGGCGTCACCCCGCGGTACGGGAGGGGGTCCGGCCCGGGCCCCCCGCCAGCCCCGCGGGGCCCCCTGCGTCCGCGCGCGGCCCCGGAGGCCTTATCCCCGGGCGCTGGCTCCCGGCTGCGGGCGGCGCCGGGCTGATTCTATCTCTCCTCCCCCCCCCCCCCCCCAACACACCTCTGTCCCCCCTTCTCCCCCCTACACACCCCTGTCCCCCCCTCTCCCCCACGTACACCCCTGCGCCGGGAACCCTGGGTCTGTGGAGGGACCCCGAGGTGCCCTGTGCCGGGGGCTCGCCCTCTCTCTTCTCCTTTTGTACAAGGAGGAGGATGAGGCGGCACCACAGATGGTCCCGGTCGCCGGTCGCCGTGGGGTTGGAAACGCAGATGTGACCTTTCCGACCCAAAGCCACTCAGCCCACCTGGCTGGTGTTTGCTGCTCAGGTGCAGCGAGCTAGCGTCTCACTGATTTTTACCCTTGGGTTCTGAGATGTGCAGCATTAGGTCTGCCTTTCATGGAAATCATTTGATAAAACCTGATGGGAAGGATGTTTACTCTGTGTGTGAGCCCTTGCCTCGACTTCCAGGGCTTTAAAAATGGTTGTTTCCTGAGGGAAAATGGTGCTGTAGTGCCTAGGAGAAACTGTGGTTTTTTGTTGTTGTTGTTCAGTAATGAGCATGGGTTGGTTAGTGCCAACTGGATATTATCTTCTGAAAAAAACCAAACAATTAAAAAAAGGAAAACAAAAACCTTTTGCTTTGAGATAGTAGCATACTTCCAGGTTGGAATTATTTGATAGGAGGTTGGAGAACAATTAGTTTTCACCATCAGGCTTTATCACAAAATAAACATGAAACTGAACCAAAAATAGATTGGTTAGTAAAGTAACTAGACGTACTAGACGTGCATAGGTCTAGGAAAAAATAAATCTAGCTGAAAAATAAAAATAAAACTTTCATCATGGGACTCCCAGCAGAGGAATTAGCTTGGTATGGTTTTTGTATTTAAAAACACATACTGCATTAGGCTGACGTGAGAACTCTTCGTGCGTCTCGGAGCATCAGGATTGCACGTTACACTTTGAGCCATTCATTCTCAAGCAGGTGGAAATATAGTTCTAGTTTTTCCGACTTGGAGTTGATTCATGTAAAAAAAATTGTTTCTAAATTTGAGCTTTCTGAAGGAGATATGAATTAGAAAACATGTCCTGGCTGGTCTTGTATGGCTATTTTTTCAAAAAGTAAATGACACTACATTGCAATATTCGCTGGATTCTCTATTTTGAAGATTCTTAAATTACACTGCTCAACTTTGCAATTTTAAGAGTGTACATCAGGCATTCTTAATTTCATGCAAGTGTTTTAAGACGGTTCTTGAATCCTCAAATACTAGCATAAAGCATGTACAGGCATTTCTCAGAGGCTTTGCAGGTTCGGTTCCAGACCACGGCATCAAAGCTAGTCACAATTTTTTTTGCTGATGGAGTCTTGTCTTTGATTTGTAAAAAAAAACAAACCAAACCAAACCAAACCAAAACAAAAAACATCTGTGAAGTGCAGTAAAGTGTAAAAAAAAATGAGGTATGCCTGTATATGCATTTTTTGGGGTAAAAAAAAATCCTTGGAGTCATCACATTCTCAAAAAGATCCATCTCTATAAAAGGCTATGAACTACTGGATATAGAATTAAAGAACCAATCTCTCATATTTGGAATGTTAAAATTCTTAAGAGGGGATTAGATTTGAGAATTTGTATCTTTTCAGTCAATCTATACCAGTACCTATATATAAAAGGCTAATCTGCCTATACTACTGGTAGCATATATAAAAGGCTAAGTGACCATCCGACCAGATGGTAGGTATGGCACACACCGACCAGTAGGGGGCAGGCGCTCAGTGCAGGAGCTGCCGAGCTGTGGTGACTTGGCAGCTGCAGTTCTCCAGTGACACTCCCAGGACCAGAGAGGAGGGAGACCGATTCTGGGGTGCGACACCTGAGAACCACCCTCTCGAAATCTAGGACCCCTTCAGGGGTGTGGGAGAGCCAG
The DNA here is from genome assembly GCF_014108245.1 of Pipistrellus kuhlii. Classification (NCBI taxonomy): domain Eukaryota; kingdom Metazoa; phylum Chordata; class Mammalia; order Chiroptera; family Vespertilionidae; genus Pipistrellus; species Pipistrellus kuhlii. The sequence continues at coordinate 148,140,222 of NW_023425404.1, forward strand.
TTTTGGCCTGATCCCCTCAGGCCAGGCTGAGGGACCCTCACCCGCTGGAGGAATTCCCCCCAACCCCCCCTTCCTTACTCTGCAGACATTTTTCCAGCCACAGCACTGCCCTAGGTGCAGCCGACTGGGGAGGGATGGCGGGAAGTTGGCTTCAGATATGTCTGGCCCGACTTGGCCAGTCCTGCTCTGCTAGCCACCTTCTAATCTATTTCAGTGTGCACAAATCCATGCACCAGGGCACTAGTCTATAATAATAAAAGCATAATATGCTAATTAGACCAGACAGCTGATGGACCTTCTGGAGGAAGCTGGGGCTGCGAGGGCCGAGCCTCTTGCATGAATTTCATGCATCGTGCCTCTAGTAGCTAAGAAATGTTTATTATTGACAGTTTGGCACATGGAAATTGTTTTTCATGCATTCTTATTGAAACCTTAGGAAAATGTTAATTCTACTTTTAAACGAGGAACTAGATCTGTAGAGACGCTAGTTCAAAGTCACACAGACACTGGTGGGCCAACATTTACGTTTAAACCCAGACTGTATGAAGTCAAAGCCAGCACTTCCTAACAGCAAGGAAGGCTACACTAAGTTTTGATTTGATAGCATTTGCTTGATGTTAAAATGAGTACTAGATGTTTTGTTAACATTAAAAAGTGGATCTGAGATGATCAAGCACACAGTATCATGGAATTTTGGAAGTACTGACTCTGAGTAAAAAGAGGCCTTAGGGATTAAACCTCTGTTGGTCATGCTAGTCTGAAATCATACCCACACTAGGGCCATTTCGAAGCATCCTTGGCAGGATCAGTCAGGCTCCAGTTTTCATACTTTCTGTGTTTACAAGCTCAGTTCTTTTTTTTTTTTTGACATTTAATTTTTTTTCCTTCTGTTTATGTGAGTTAAAATCTGCCTTCCTGATATTTCTACTGACAAGTCCCAGTCTGTCCTGTGTATGTATGGAATATTTATTTTCCAGAAAAGAATTGAGGTATATGACTCTTCTAATTATGTTGTAGTTTCAGTTTTACTGCAATGTAATTCACCTGTAATAAAAGTTTTGACAAATATTTACAATTGACCAATCATCACCATCACTATAATAAAGATAAAACTTTTCATCCAGGCCGGTGCTGTTTTCCAGTGCTTAGAGCTTCCACTTGTGCACTGAAAGGTCTCGGGTTTGATTCCTGGTCAAGGACACATACCTGGGTTGCAGGTTTTCTCCCTGCCCCTGGTCCTGGAGCTTGTGATAGGCAACCAGTTCATGTGTCTCTTTCACATCAATGTCCTCCTCCCCCTCTACTCTCCCCCTCCTCCTCCCTCTCTCCTTCCTCTCCCTCTCCTCCCTCTCTTTCTCCCCTGTCAGTCCCCTTCCCTTCCCTTCCTACCTCCTTTCCACTCTCTGAAAAGCAAGCAATGGAAAAAATATCCATGGGTGAGGAATATCAACAACAACAAAAAAACAAAACTTGCCAAAACCGGTTTGGCTCAGTGGTAGAGCGTCTGTCTGCGGACTGGGGGGGATCCCAGGTTCGATTCCAGTCAGGGGCATGTACATTGGTTGCAGGCACATCCCCGGTAGGGGGTGTGCAGGAGGCAGCTGGTTGATGTTTCTCTCTCATGAACATTTCTAGCTCTCTATCTCTCTCGCTTCCAATCTGTAAAAGAATCAATAAAAAATTTTTAAAAAAGACAAAACTTTTTCATCACACCAAAAAGTTCTTCGTGGTGCTGCTCTGGCAACTATTAACTAATGATGCCCGCCTAGAGTTTTGTCTTTTCCAGAATATCATATAAAGGAGATCATACAGTATGTTGTTTTTTGTGTCTTCTTTCACGAAGCATAATGCTTTTGATATTTGTTAAGTTGTTGCATGTATCAGTAGCTTGTTTAGGCCAAACCTTAGCTGATAAATAGTGTACCAACTTGCCCTCTAAAGTTAAAAAAAAAAAATCCCTGATTTTTAGCATTTGCTAATTATTGCACTGTAAATATTCTAATCATGGCCTAAAGTAAGCTATCTGAGTCAGCTGGCAAAATTTCTATAAATTTAACAGTGGGCTCTCACCAGCTGGTACCAGCCAACTATAACACCACTGAGTTTGTTCCTTTGTATTGTTGAGTAGCATTCTGTTATATCGGGTATCACAGTTTGTTCACCTATTCATGAATTGGACATTTGAATTCCTACTTTTGGTCAATTATGAATAAATTTGCTGTAAACAATTATGTACAGGTATATGTGAGTGACAGATGTTTTCAATTTTCTTGAGTTGTACTTAGGAGGAGGAGTGCTTATTTATTAATATCAGTAATTTTATATTGTACTGCCAAACTTTTCCAAAATGACTATACCATTTTGCATTCCTACTAGTAGTAATATAAGAGAATTTCAGTTGTTCTGCATCCTTGTTAGCACTTAGTATTATCAGTTATTAAAATTATAGCCCACAATTTTTAATCTTTTTCATCTCATAGTGCACATAAGCTAATAAATAAAACTCTGACACACCTATATATATATATATATATATATATATATATATATATATATTGCTGATCTTATAAAAAATAGATATAATTTTGGTTCATTCTTACAGCTATAGTTGTGATGGCTGTTGTAATTTTTTTATTTGACAATAAGAGGCCAGTGCCCCTGACTATACAGTAAGGTATTGAGTGCTTTAAAAATTTTTGTGGCACACAAGTTGAAAATCATTGTTATAGCCATATGTTACATGTATAGTGGTCTCCTTTAATGTTTTTGACTTCTTAATTTTTATTTTTAGTAGTATTTGAATCAACATAGGAAATTTATGACAGACATTGCTAAAAATTATTTTTTGACTTGGTCATCAGTCATGATCTCACTGTGAAGGGAATGGCACTTAAAGGATGCTTCTTATAGAATTGCCTTTCATATTATTATAACTACCTTTTTAAAAAAAATATTAGGGAATTCTAATACTTAGTGTTAACATTTTTTAAAATGTGGCTTTTTAAGAAAAGATATGTAAAGCTTGTTTCTTTAAGAAACATTTAGAATTAAAAATATTCTCAAATGCCCATGAACCAGAAGGTCATAGTTTGCTGCCAGGTCAAGGCACATGCCCAGTGGGGAGCATGCAGGAGGCAGCCCATTCATGATTCTCTCTCATCATCGGTGTTCCTATCTCTTCCTCTCTCTGAAATCAATAAAAAGCATTTAAAAAAATTCTTAAATTATGAAGTATTTCTTACTACTACTACTTAGCTCTAGATTAACGTATCCAACCACTGATTTAGACATAGCCACTGAGATATGTCAACCTCAGCATGACCAAACCTTAGCTCATAATCTTTCCCCCCAAATGTCTTCTTTCCTATCTTCTCAATTTGAGTAAGTGCCCATTTCATTTACCCTGTGATGAGATGGAAGGCTGGCAGTCATCTTCCACTCCTTCATCTTCCTCATTTTCCACATGTAGGTAAGCATCAGATCAGGTCCAGCTACTTTTATCTTCTAAATGTTTCTCCTATTCACCCCCTCCTCCTCCTCCTCAGAGGCCTGGCACTAAGTCCCGTGTTTCCCTAGTGAGTTATTACAGTGGTCTTACCAGTGCTCTCAACTCCATCCTCACCCCTTCTCACCAGTTCCCCTCATACCCTTTCCAGAATGATTTCTCCTTTTTTAATTTTGAAAAGTGAAAAATTCTGGTCTTTCCAATATACATATTTTCCTTGCTGCTTAAAATATTTTAGTAGATCCTACCTAAGTCGTTATCAGAGAGTCATTAAAGCACTGGGTCTTGGTCTATACAAAGCACTGTGTGGCCTGGCTTCAGCTTCTCCAGGCTCATCTCTGACAGCCATTGTCTTGATTTATTCTTTAAAAAAAAAGTTTGTGTGTCTGCTATCTATCTGCTCTGCACAGTGCTAGGTGATGGAGTTATATCAAGGAGCTTAAATGCTGGGTGGGGCGCCCTACACAACAGCTGTACCTATTGTCAGGTGGTAATAAGTGCCTCGGAAAAACAAGGCTCGGCAAGGGGATTAAGGGTGGGTAGAGTCCTGAATTGTGCTTGGGGTTGCCATTTAGAGGGCTCTATGAGAAGCCCTCTTTGTTAAAGTGAGCAGAGGCTTGAAGCATTTGCGGTAGTAAGTTTGGGATATGAGAGAAGGGCAGGTGCTGAGGCCCTGAAGCAAGGGGGGGAACAGCTAGGGGTTGGCTGGAGGGAGGTGAGAGCTGAGCTCGGGGGTGGAGGTGCTGGCAGACCCTGGAGTCCAATATAAGGACTTGAATGAAGTATGCTACCCTGCCCTGCCCTTAGCCATTCCTGCTATGCAGAATAGTGCTTGGTTTGTCCCTCCCCTTGTTCCCTCAGCACCCTTTGTCATACCCCTACTTACTAACTCCTGTTTTTTGTCTCCTCTCCCTAGACTGAGCTCCAGTATTTTGTTTTTAACTTCTGACTTCCTATTTCATTCAATAAATGTTTGCTGAATTATGGAATTGCTGAAAATGGGATTAATCATTGAAAACTGTTGAGGAGATAACAGAGTTGTGTAAAGACTGCTAGCTCCAATGGATGCGCATTCTGTCTGTTTTGCTGACTAGTGCACATTTAAGGCCGGGGCACTGAGCCATGCATAATAGGTGTTCAGTAAATAGCTAGTGTGTGATTGAGTGCACATCTGTGTGTCAGCTGCTGCTCTTCTGCTTCTCTTAAACACATGGGCAAGCTTCTCCCAAATCCCTTAACATGTTTCCCTATGGCCTTATCTTTGCTCTAATTACATGCTCAAGAAATGCTAAATACTTAGGAAATTCATCCATTCATTCATTATAAACAAATGTAATAATATAATAATGTAGATGACTTCTGTTCAAGCTAAATAGATAGGGTTTATTGCACATATTGGCTCATTCACATTTCTGTTTCCCTTTCGTTGGTAGGAATTTTTTGAGGATAGTTTATTATTGGCTCCCATAATCATTAATAAATAAGACACTGATAGGTCTAGAATATCACTTCTATAAACAACTCAATGGGAGCCCTGCAGAGTGTGAAAAGTCTAGTACCAGAAATAAAGTCGACAGTATTTCTTAGTAGGTTTTATTTGGTTGAACAAGTGATTAAGGATGGCTTATTTTTCTGAGTGTACTGGTGCAGGGTTTTGGGTGTGTGTGTGTGTTTTTTGTTTTTTTGTTTTTTTTGTATGCTCACCACCATGTCTGTGTAATGTCATACTCTGGCACACACTCTTAAATCTGCGAACACTAGATATCATCTTAAGCCCAAGAAACCTGTTACTTTGAGTCCTTCAGTCCTTACATCTAAGGCTTCCGTGTCTTGTCTGACCCCTCACTACCTGCATGGCTTTGAGCCTGTAGCGGATACCCTAAATATTGTATCTGCATAAGCTGTAAGACTTGAGCCAAAATATTTAAAATAATATCTGTAGGTATTATGAGTCATTTCCCTCCATTGTTGGTTAGCCAGAAATTATTATGTGCTTGGGTATAATACACAACAAATATTGGGTTATTGATCTTCCATAATGTTGTAATCCATTGTGACAAGCTTCGTGATGATGTGCCCTGTAGTAGTGTTTTTAGTATATGAAATACTTGTGTATCCTGGCCCACTTAATATGAATACTATTTGTGTTTTGACCAATTACACTGTTGTTTTTTTTGCTTTGTTTTGGATGTTGTTGTTACTGCTGTTTTAATGGTTATGTATAAGTAGGGCCTTGATTTCGTTTCCCTGTTGGAATGGTCTTACTATTAAATTTTCACATCAGTTTCTTCAGTCAAGGACAATTATTAATGACTTAGGTTTAAGTTTTTCTCCTATAAATTAAAAAAATTTTTTTTGTCTTTCTATATGTGTATAGTATATTAGTCTATGACATGGCATAATGTTAGTGCACCTAGTTATTTTAAGTTTAATATATCATTGCTTTGTGTTATTCCACAAAAGAGCACAGTGGGGATCAGGTGCTCCATTACTTGAATAAGTTTGAGATTTACTAGTAAGAGTGTACCATGACCACTCTTCTATCGTATACTAACCCAGTAGCAGATACTGTTAAATTTTGAGGAAACTTGAGTCCCTACATAGAGAGCTACTGTCATCATGCATTTTAGTGAGGTTGCTTAGATCAGTAACTTTAAATCAGCTAGATCTATGTGAAGCCACAGGGACTTAAAATACTACTGTAATAGTATTTTTGGGTTTAGAAGACCATTGAATGGGAAAAAAATACAACGAAGTACAATTTTTTTTTAATGTATGGCCTAATTTCTTAAAGGTATTCATTAGTTCTGCTTATAAAAGACAAGTACATATTTATACTTTCACTTCCAGAGACCCGGAAATTAAGAGATTTGAAATCTTGCCCTAGCTGGTGCTCAATGGTTAGAGCACTGCCCCAAGGACTGAAGGGTCCCTGGTTCAATTCCAGTCTAGGGCACATACCTTGGTTGCAGGCTACATCCCAGGCCCTGGTTGGGACTTGTGTGGGAGGCAACCAATCTATGTGTCTCTCTTACATTGATTTTTCTCTCTGTCTCTCCTCCCCAACCCCCTTCTAAAAAAATCAATGGGGAAATGTCCTCAGGTGAGGATTAACAAGAGGGAGGAAGTGAAGAAGGGAGTTGATTTCTTATTGTACCCCTGCTGCAAGAGAGCTTTGTTACTTTGAGCAGGTCGCCTATCCTATCTGGCCTCTGATTCTTCATCTGTTGGCAGTCCTTTCCACACCAAGTTCCTTAGATAAGAGTGATAATTGCTTTCTAACACACTGATTCTTTTAATTTGTCCCAGTTTCTTAAGCCCTTAGCACTTATGTTGTGAGAGGGATACAGGGTGATTTTTTTGACATGTATAATAAGAATGCTTTCAACACGATGAATCTGCTCCATTTTAAAGTATCAGGCCCAGCTTCCTCTTCCTGTATAATATTTCTTCCTATTTTGTTTTATTCTGTTCTTTAGCCAGTATGGATTTAAAGGAGGCCCATTAATTTAATATTAGCCTAAGAAAAATAGAAATCTGTTACATAGCCATTATCTGATATTAAAAAGTCATGCCAAGTGATTTTGTATTATCTGCTATTTCCTTTTTTTTGCAGGGGGGGGGGGGGCAGGGGGGGGAAGCCAAGTAATTTATCTGCAGAGAATCTTGTTTATTGTCTTATGCTATAAGTAAAGCATCCTAAGTTATTCTTTATAAATTCTATAACTTAGGAGGTGATTAACTATTATATACTAGTGCCTCAGTGCACAAATTCATGCACATTGAGAGGAAATTAATTAGAAGAAATATTTTAATATCTCTGTTCACCCTTTCTTTATAATAGAAGTGTCAACCAAATTCATGATCAACAATGACAGATGGAAACACACATGTGCAGTTGGTGCCAGCCAGAGCTTTTATATGTATCACACATGTGCGAGACAACTTAGCTTTTTCTAGGTATAGAATAAACTTGCTTAATTAGACCTGCTTTCTGATGTAGCTAAACTTTTTTCAGCCCAATGAAGCTCCCCAACTTCTCTTTCAGGTAGTTGTCAGCAACACAGCAGTAAATATCAACACAAAAAGCAGATTATTATTATAGATCATGCAGGGAGAACAATGGTTAAAATATTGCAGCAGTATGTTTTTTTAAAAAAAATGTATTTATTGATTTCAGAGAGGAAGGAAGAGGGAGAGATAGAAACATCAATAATGAGAATCATTGATCAGCTGCCTCCTGCATGCCCCCTACTGGGGATCGAGCCCACAACCAGGCATGTGCCCAGGACCCTTCGGTCTACAGGCCAACGCTCTATTAACTGAGCCAAACCGGCTAGGGCTGCAGCAGTGTTTGACAATATTCTGCACAGTGAGAAAACCTGAAGTCATTTTCAGGGTTCACCATTTCTTAACTTCTTTTCAGTAGGGTCAAATTTCTAAGCTTTCTAAATCTCCATTTTTTGGCTAATGAAAAGAAAATAGGATTCCACCGAGTCTCCTATCTACCTACTCCAGGACTTCTGTGAGGATCAAATGAGATGAGGCAGGGAAAACACTTCACAGACATTTGGTTACAGTGTTTGCACCCGGCTATAAAGAAAGTCAGTTCTTGGGCCGAAGAACTGCAAGGAGGCTAGTCGTCACTAGGGAGAGGAAGCTGGGAGAGGAAGCCAGCGTTGCTACAAGACGTCATTATTTGGTGGAGGGAAGGACACTTCGCAAATTAGCCTTTTATATAGATAGATAGGACTTAATACTTTAAAAAGAATCCCCTACGTATTCTTTCTTATAACATCCAAATCTCTTAGTACATTTTTAAGTGTTTGTCTTTAGAAAAGCAACTTGTTTTAATTTCTCTAACGTTTATTCAAACTACATTACCTTATTGATATACTTTTAAATTTTGAAGTGATTATAATCTCGGGAAATTGTGAAAATTACCATAGAGTTCCATATAAACTTTACCCATCACCATTTGCTCAGTAGTAACATCTTACATAACTGTGCTACAATAGTGACTTGTATTTCATTGCTAAAAGCATAATGATCTTGCTCATTTTGAAAAATGCTGGCAAATACAAGAATGTTGTTGATATTTTTATTCTCAGAGGTGAAGAGGTTAGCATGTACAAATTCAGATTCTCTGCCTTGGTTCCGTAGGAAAAACACCAACGCTATGTCTCTTCCCTGAACTTCCTATAAATAGGGTGACAGGTAACTAGGCAAATGGCTGATTATTTTCTACCAGGTAGTTTATTCACAGCCTTAGATATGGTCATGTAAAATTTCAGTTACATGGCATTCTTCTTAATTCCTCTTTGCTGGACTTAATTTAATCACTCAGGAACTTTTATTCTTGCATATAACAGAGTCTAAAGAAATAAATATTGGCCAGTTAGTCAAGAGATACATACTTAGTACCTGTTATCACTGTGTTAACTATTTTGGAAAAGTATAGTGTAGCTGAATAAACAGCTGTAGGACATTACCACATATTTTATAATGTATTTCAACAGATTTTATTCTCTAACACATAGACATAGGCATGTAGTTGGCCTTCAGTAAACATTGAGTTAGTGAATGTACGTAAGTAATAAGCATGTTGTCAGAAAATTATGTAAGTCTTAAGAAAATAAATGTTTACTGTCACTCCTAGGAATTCTAAAACTACTCATTATCAAGTGAGAATGGTAATACATGTTTTATTATGTTTCTTTATTTTCTTCATCCTAGGAAACTGTTAGTAAATGTAATCAAATTTCTTTGTTTAAAGACTGGGTCTTTCTGATACTGAAGTCCAAGTTCTTTCCTTATGGCATACTGCTCATTAAAACACAGTGCTTGCTGATTCATATGATAAATGCCATAGTTAAGTGAACAAGTATGAAATTAAACTGTATGTCAGTTATTTTTAGAAAAATCATTGTGTATTGATTGCCTAATAACTTTATTTCACCTGATTTATTTATTTAATTATTAGTGACTAAATTAGATCAAGTATAAGGGATTTAACTTGCTCTTGGAGCCTAGTTCTTATTAACCAAAATGACCATACACTGTAAATAGACTCTCCAATGATGGTATAATGTGTAATAATAATTCTAAAAAATGTTTCCTAAATAGTTATGAAATAGTTTATTGTTTTTCTGCACTAGGTACTATGGGAGCTACATGGATAATTCTCTCAATAATTTTATAATATAGTGGAGATAAGATAGATGAATAAATAGTTGAACAGTATGTGAATAGTCTGTCTGAAAGGTATCAAAGTTCTATGGATACTTATAGTAAGTAAAAAGATTACTTTTAGTTGAAATTATTAGGGAAGCCTAATATGTTTGATATGAATATATCGGGGATTGATAGAATTTTCTTGGTGAAAACCAAAATTGACTTATATCAGAATTATAAAAAATTATAAAATCAGTAGATTTCACCAGCAATTAATCAGATGGAAAAAAATTTGTCTGAATTTATTGTTTAAATAATAAAGTAAAATACTTAGAAAAGACCATATTTTTAACATGAAAACCTTACTAGTGCTTCTGAAGCATTTTACAACTAGGCCACCATGAAAATTGAACTAACTACGACTTTTTTTTTAGCATATTTTTTAAAAGAGATAATTTGATCTGTTGGAACAATGACAGATGTGCTTTATATATTTCACTTCATTTGCTAAGTTAAATGAGTTATCTCTGTGGTCAAGAGGAAAACTGTTGCTTTATTGTTGCTTTATTATTTCTGAAGTTCTGATGTTTAAAGTATTTCTATTATTTTAATAGCCTGAAAAAGTTATCTTGGCTTTGTGAAATTCAGCATTTCACAAGGAAATGGCTATCGGGGGTGGGCTTAAAGAAGAGTCTGGGGAAAGGGGAAAGGACAATGTGGGTGAATGACATCACGATGGGAAGAAAGGGGGGATGGAGGGGAGTGGAAATGAGTTCTCTGTAAAGGGGAATCCTTCTGCCTCGGGTCAGTCTATCAGAGGCTGACCTGGACCTAGTCAAACCTGAGGCATTTTTGAAAGCTACTTTATTTGTCAAACCTATATAAAGAGCAGAAAATTTTGAATTTACTTTAGTTATACGATAAATATTAATGAAAAATGGTATTATGACATGCGTTTGTGCTCTCCATCTCCTTTTCCACAGAGACCTAGATGTAAATCTGAGTCACCAGAGTAAAATGCCTTCAGTGATTCCCAGCCTGTGTTAGGTTGCATAACTGCCACATGGATGGGCATAGGTGTTTATTCTTTCAGGAGGTGATGGGAAGCTCGACGAGACATGGCAGCTGCTGGAAAGGCCACCATTACCCCAGACATGCACTCGTGTGGCTGGGTCAGAGCAGGGGAAATGTGCAGAATAATAGCCTTTCTGTGAGGACTATGCTAGTGATCTCTATTCATGGTGTGGAGAAGTGCACTTATTTTTTTAAAAGTGTATTCTTTCTTTGTCTCTATGAATTTTCATGCACTTTGAATTTTCTCGGCCTAATTACTTTCATAAAAAATGGGCCACTTTTTTACTATTGTGTGTGCCAGTGTTGAAAGATCTTTAAAATGATCCTCATATTCTAGCCTTTTTTTTTTTTTTCCTTCTACTGTGCTTGTTGACAGCCACTGTAGTGCAGAGTTGAATGGTTGCTTTGCATATCCTAATGTCATCTGACAAAGTGTCATTCCAGTTCAGAGAGGTTCTGTTCAGCAAGCTCTATTTTAGTGGAAGGAGATTGGTTGCATTCCTGTACCTAATTGTTACTTTGGTGTTGTTAAGCTTATAGATAATAATCACATCTGTGTGTGCTTTCTTCAGTTTTGTTAAGAGTTTCGAAATGCTCTTACATAGCATGTTGGCTATATTGATTTTAGTATCTTAAATTTTTTTTGTCTCATCTAAATAGCAGAGGTAAGTACTATGTACAGGTTTTGAGTTAGATTTTTGCATTTCATCATCTATTATCATTAAGAGATCAATTTAAAAAAGCACCTTGAAGCCCTGAATGGAGTGGCTCTGTTGAGTGCCATCCCCTGCACTGGGAGGTTGCTGGTTCAATTCCCGGTCACGGCACATACTCAGGTTGTTGACTCAATCCTCAGTAGGGGGAGTGAGGGAGGCAGCTGATGGATGTTTCTCTCACTGATGTTTCTCTTTCCCCATTCCTCTCTTTAAAAGTCAATAAAACAATTAAAAAAAAAACTTTAAAGATGACAAAATGACTACTTAGTAAAGAATGCCATGGCTTATTGGCGTTAAAACAAAATTTCATTATTTTTTCCTACCCAATCTATTCAACTCACTATAACATCTCTATGAACAGTAATTTTAAGCTAAATAAAAGAGATAGTAACTCATTCCCAGATACCTGAAATAGAAAAGTCCTACCAAAACAAGCAGTGAAATGGATTTTTAAAAATATATATTTTATTGATTTTTTACAGAGAAAGGGAGATAGAGAAATATCGATCAGCTACCAGAGAAGAAGGGAGAGAGACAGAGAAATATCGATCAGCTACCTCCTGCACACCCCCTATTGGGGATGTGCCCGCAACCAAGGTACATGCCCTTGACCAGAATTGAACCTGGGACCCTTCAGTCCACAGGCCAACGCTCTATACACTGAGCCAAACCTGTTCAGATGAAATGGATTTTTAAAATTTAAATATTAAATGCAATGTTAGATTAAGGAAAGGGCTGTAATATAAAATCAGAATAGAGGAAAATAATTCCCTGGTGAAAAGATCAGAGCAAATGAAATTAGTCCAGGATGTGAGATGCATTTTGCATCATGCTTATTATTCGGTAGAGAGATATCTTTGGGAAAAAGAGGCTTGGAACTCACATCACACTTGGTTTTCTTTGAGTAAGGTCCTACCTGGCAGTTGACATTCCAAGGTGACTATTGCAGTGTCAGCTGAGTACAGTTGACACTCTCTCTTTACTAGTCATCTAAATTTTTTTTTTCATTTTGTTGTTTTTTTTTTCATTCAACAGGACTTTATTAGCTGTAATTTTGTGTGTTCAAATATTAAGATAATAAGATACTAATCCTCTTAAAGAGCTAGTAAACTACTTTAACTTATGAACACATAATTCTATCTAATAAAGAAGAAATATACTAATTGACCATCACTCCATCACAAAAATGGCTGTACCCACAGCTGAAGCCAAGTTCCCATAAGGAGTCTTAATGAGCAGTCAGCAGAGACCGAAGGCTATACCCTCCCCCGCCCCCATAGGGTTTAACAGGGGACCTCAGGCCACATCCCCCACCTGGCAGGGCTTGACAGAGGACCTCAGGCTATATCCTCCAACCAGCAAGGCTTGAGAGGGGACCTCAGGCCTCACCCCCCAGCCCTGGCGCCAGGCCAGGAGACCTCAGGTCATGCCCCCTGCCCTAAGGCTTGATGGGGGACCTCAAGGTTCACTTCCTGTCCTGGTGCTGGGCTGTGGGGTATTCAGGCCGTGCCCCCGACTGGGGCACCAGGCTGGGGTACCTCAGACTGCGCCCCCAGCCCCAGCACCTGGCCAGGGGACCTGAGGCTGCACTCCCCTGCCTGGTGAGGCTTGACAGGGGACCTCAGATCATGCTACCCACTCACTGGGGCTTGATGGGGGACCTCAAGGCACGTCCTCCACCCCAGTCTGGGCTGGGGGACCTCAGGCTCTGCCCCCTGCCCTGCGGGGCTTGACAAGGGTGGGACTAGCCCAATGGTGGTCGGGGGCTGGCTGGGTCTGGGTCTCATGCGATTTTGAGGTGCATGTAGGTGGGCAGGAACTTGACTCTGAGTCCCATAGTGTGCCCCAGACTCTAACAGGAGGGAGATTTTCATATACATTTTACTAATTTTCTTTCATCTCTGACACTTCTATTATAGAGAAAGGGCAAATAGCAATATTAATTTATTTCCTCTAATCCCCTCCAAATGTACACGGATTTTGTGCATGGGGCCACTAGTTATTAAATAATGTACTAATACCTGTTTGAGGTTTCATTGGCTTTCCTCCTTAGCCCCAGTATTTGGAGTTTCTTATTATCCATTGTAATTATTCTTATTGCAGCTCTCTTGGCATATAAGGAGTCCAAGGTAAATACACACACCTTTTCCCTATAATCTTGAGCTTCTTCTGCAGTTTTTCCTTATATTCATGATGATCCCATTGGTGGCTTGATCTTTAGGAATAAGGGTTGAGAAATTCAGCAAAGGGACAACTTTTATAAGGGTGTAGTGTTAATAACAAAGCTAGATTTTGGAGAAAGTAATGGGAATCCTATTTTTTGGCACTACGTGGAATTAGAAATTTAAGTTTCATAAAGAAAAAATCAGCGTTGATCAAAAGAGATGCTAATTTGTGCTAACTGGCTTGGAACAGTGGATAGAGTATTGGCCTGCTTACTGAAAGGTCCCAGGTTTGATTCCAGTCCAGGTCAACGTGAGGGGCACGGCCTAGGTTGCAGGTTTGATCCCTGGCCTTGGTCGGGGCTTCTGTGGAAGGCAACCAATCTATAACTCTCACATTGATGTTTCTCTCTTTCTGTCTCTTCCTGTCCCTTCTACTCTGTAAAAATCAGTGGGAAAATATGCTAATTTAGGATTATAAAAAACAACAACCCAGATGCTAATTTTATATGACTAGGTATAGACATTGTTTTATTGGTCTGATGTACCTTTTGTTTTGTGTTGAGAAATTACAGCCAGAATTCTTTGGAATTAAGTGGTTCTTTCTATATACTATAATATATTTACAGAATATAATGTAGCCATTATCTTTTGTTCTACTTTAAAAGATTACCTGGTTTTAAAGATTTGTCATATAAATACCTGGGAATACTATGTTTATTATTACAAAGTTTCCAGTTCATACCATTCAGAAAATATTCTTTTGTTTACCTGTTTAATTCCTTTGTTTTAAAATTTTGTAAGTTTGTTTATTTTTACCATATCTCAAGAACTGATAGGATTTTGTGGTATTTGTGATATGCCAGAGTATGGTGAAGCTTAAGAGTAGGGCAGAGGTTGTCATCATTTGGGATGGACTAGAATGAGCTCATACTTATTGTAGAAATAGTGCTGCGTGTTAGAGCCAATTGTACCTAAGCTACAGGTGCTAAGGAAAGGTTCTCTTCGGTAGGCCATGCCGAGAGTAGAATAGCCAGAGAGCCATCCACAACCTGTTGTTAATGAGAATTCAAGGTAAAGAAACATGTGGAATCTTGAGGGAGAGAGAATGAGAATGGCCTCCAGACAATTGTTTGTGGCTATTGGCTTACTGGGCTCTAGATAATGTCCTGTTCCCAGTCTTTGGGATTGGGACTGGTAATCAAAAACAAGCATCCCAGTCCTAGGCTGAGACAAAGCAGGGACCAGATTAGGAACCTCCAAAAGTGTTTAAAATAGAACCCTATTATAATTACTGAGACATAAAAAAAGGCTAGAACAGCAGAAAGGGTATGAGTAGAATAGAGTGGGTATCAGAACAAGCTTGGATCCCTAGTCCTCTAATCTGGGCTATAGAGGCTGGGTGAATTAATGTTAATGATAACTTGATCTGGAATCAAAGATGGGGGCTGACACTGCTTAAGTATCTCTCGTCACAAATCTGTTTTGGTGACCCAGGACTTAAGTGACAGAGAAAGCAGGGCCCAGGGAGCTTGACATTCTTTTATATGCTATTAAGTATCTTTTAAGGAAAAGAATTCATTGCCATTGTTAATCAGTAATCATTTAGTTTGCTCTATGCACTAGTGTGGCATCACGAGATTAGAGAATTGCTGATGCTTCATTGTAACATCTTAACAGGAAACTGCTGCTGAGCTGCTGCTAAAATGAACAAACTGAAGCTTTGGAGTAAATGTGCTTTCTTGCAAAATAGGAGGATGTGAAAAAGCATGTTAGGCATGAGGATTCTAATGTCACAATTCTGAAGGCAAAAGCAGACTATGTTAGGCATTTAGTTTTTGAGTGGGGTAAGAGGAAGCACCAAAAAAATTACTGAATATGATAATTTGACATTAAAACGAGAACTTTCCACACCTCTTTTACTTCCTAGAAGTCATATTAACATTTTTTGGTGCCTAGCTCTAGGCATCTAATACTGAGTGCTGGGGTCCATCCCCGAAGGAGAGGAGATCAAAGCTCCGTAGCCCTCCTGGGAGGTGTTCAGCTATCCTACTCTTTGGTAATTTAACCACTCCCTTTACCTTTTCTCTTGCCCCCATTTTTCTCCCCACTTACATAAAGGTAGAGTTAACCCTGCTATCCCACTTTTTCTAGTGGGAGAAAAATCTAAATATAAGCTGAGGAACCACATCAAGAGGCAGTGCCGTAGGGCTACTGATTCTGGGTAATGTGCTGCTCTTCATTCCACTGTGACTCTTTCTTTCACAACCTAAATTTAATTTCTGCTAACTTGCCACCTGCATGATGGGGGAAAGGAGATAAAATGTATTTAATGAGAGAGATGGGGTAATTATCATACACTAGGGATCCATTGTACTAATTCATGCACCTTGAAAGGAACTGTGAGCCATGAGGCCACGGTGGGCACAGGGGTGGGTCTTGGCTCATCATCTGTGTCTCTTCCCAGCCCCTCCAGCTCCATCCCCCAGTCCTCTGTCTCCTGGCATCTACTCCCTCTACTGCTCCCACGTGTGGACGGCGCTGGCCTTGCTTGCACCCACTGACAGCGTGGAGCGATTGGGGCCAGCTTCAGCAACAGGTGTGAGCAAGGCTGGTGCCATCAGTGGGTGCAAGTGGCTGCTGCCCCGATTGCCCCTCAGGAACACAGGGATGTGGAGAAGCCCTCAGGGGTAACCGGAGCTGGCAGCCACCACTTGCACCTGCTGACAACGCAGAGCGATTTGGGCCTGCAGTGGGTGTGAGCCCTGGCTTCGCGCGGGCTGTGAGTGCAAATGGGACCAGTGCCAGCAGTGGGTGCGAATGGTGCCGTCGCCAGCAGCAGGTGCCAGAGGTGGCTTCCAGCCCCGATTGTCCCTTTGGAGCAGGAGGGTGGGGGGTGGAGAAGCCCTGAGGGGCAATTGGGGCTGGCAGCCACTGCTCGCACCCACTGACGGCGCTGAATGATTGGGACCAGCACTGGATGCCAACAGCAGTGCGAGCAGGTCCGGTGCTGGCAGCAGGTATGAGCGCTGGGCTGGACCACAGCATGTGGGAGCAAAGAATTTTCAGTAACCACCAGAGGCTTGCTCCTATGACAGTGACTGGCACCCCACCTTGGTCTGGTGCCCCCCACTCACCTGCTCCACCATCCCTCCGCGGCCGACGTCCACCATGTTCCACACTCTGCCACCTGCTACTGACATCTGCCCTGTTCCACACGCACCCCCTGGTGGTCAGCGCACATCATAGCAACTGGTTGTTTGGTTGTTCAGCCATTCGATCTATTTGCATATTAGGGTTATATATAGATATAGATGACTAGTAAGAAAATAAATGTGGCTGCAGTCCTTAGTTTTGCATCAGATTTCATGTTTCTGTTACCTTCTGCTTATCAAGTATATTGGCTTGTCAGGTTCTATTGTGAGCCAGTCTTTCCTTCTTGAAAGGGGCTGAGATCCTGGTAGGTCCAACTGGATGGGGTTATGATGGTCTTTCTACTGTTGTGAGGAAATAAACCTGAACACTGTAAGTTCAGCTTTCAGTAGAATGAAACACTTCTTTTGTCTCCTGGTATAAATATTTTTTTTCCTTGGGAATGAAAACTTCTAGCTCAACAGATTCCAGAGTTCTTGAGACAAGAAGAATTATTGAGATAAGAAACAAAACGCTATCATTGTTTGGTTTCTGCATCCAGTGTATTCTGGAATGGGAGACATCGTGTGTTAGTTAGTGCTCAGGACCTAATTTATATCCTGCAGGACAGCACGCCAAATTAACCTTGCATAGCGATGCTGGCAGAGGCAAATTCAGAACTCCTGTCTCATGTAGTGAGGACCAGCCATCACCATTTCTGTGATGCTGAGGGCTTGATGTGTTTTGTCAGGAGGTAGTGCTTAATAGGGACTCAGGCAAATGTGTTCTCAACAGTAGTGTCAGTGAAGTCAGTCTTAGTGAGTCCATTCAGTTGATCCCTTACATAACTGCTTCTCCTGCCACCTGGCTGTTGTCATGAACCTACTGAGCAAGACCAGGTTGGCTGGAGAAGGAGTCTGACTTGATTGGCAATGTGGGTCACCTTATCCACCCGGTCATTAGGAGGCTTTATATTTTGGCTTGTTTACTTTGGCATTGGAGGATTCTGGAAACACCTGAGAATGGAATTTTAGGTTATTGTCAAGTTGTGATTCATTCAAATAGCCATTCCATAAATCTCCCTGTAACTTATCCTTTGATCTGATGGCACCAAAAAGGGAAGGATTGTGGGCTCTCTAGCCACTCCAACATGTGTCTGCCACAGAAGTAATAATATATTCTATAAATTCCCAAAACTTGAGCAAGATTTTAAGCCACATTAAACAACTATATTTTAAATTTTAACTTATTTGACTCAGTTTTTTTTCTTTTTTTTAAGAATATTTTTTAATGATTTTTAGAGAGAAGAAGGGAGAGGGATAGACAGAAACATTGATAAGTAAGAAACATCATTAATGTCTGCCTCCTGCATACCCCCTACTAGGGATTGAGTGTGCAACCCAGGCATGTGCCCTGATTGGGTATTGAACTGGTGACCTCTTGTTTCCTGGTTCAATGCTCAACCACTTAGCCACACTGTCTGGGCTTGGCTCTTTTTTTCTTTTTTTCTTTCTTTTTTTTTTTTTTTTTTTTTCATGTTTTATAGTTCCTCAACTATAAAGGCCCCATTGAAATATTGTTAAAATCTTGGTTTATAGAATTTTAAAATGTTACATACACTGTGTTTGTGAAGGCATGCATATATGTATGTGTATACACACATGCACACACACACACGTATATATTCAGCATAGCAAATGTCTGAAAAGGTACATACCAGACTGTAAACTATGATTATTTTTGGAGCATGAGTTAAAGGAAAATAAGAATTGGTATTATGATGCAGAACAACTTTTATTGTTTGACTTCAAAAAATATGTTCTGTTTAATCCTATCTAATAAAGAGGGGATATGCTAATTGACGATCTCTCTGTCACAAAGATGGCTGCACCCACAGCTGAGGCCAAGTTCCCTTAAGGAGCATTAACAAGCAATCGGCAGAGACCTGGGGCTGTGTCATCCCCTGCCCCCATGGGGCTTGACAGGGGACCTCAGGCCGCATCCCCTGCCCAGCACCGGCCCGGGGACCTGAGGTTGTGCCCCATCTCAGTGCCGGGCTGGGGGACCTGAGGCTGCGCATTCCCCTCCCCCACCACCTGGCGGGGCTTGACGGGGGACCTCAGGGCACGCCCCCCACCCCATCTGGGGCACCCCAGGCCACGCCCCCTCATCCTGGCATCAGGCCAGGGGACCTGAGGCTGAGCCCCCTGCTTGGCGGGGCTTGATAAGTGTAGGTCTGGCCAGATCTGGATCTAGCTCAATGGGGGGGGGGGGGGGGTGTCCTGGGCAGCTGGGTCTGGGTCTCGGATGATTTTGAGGTGCATGTGGGTGGGCAGGGACTTGTCTCTGGATCCCCATTTTAATATGCATGAATTTTGTGCACTGGGCCATTAGTATTTTATAGTATGCCTGGCTAGTATTGTTCCGTGATTGAGCATCGACCTATAAGCCAGGAGGTCATGGTTTTATTCCTGGTCAGGGCCCAGGTTGCAGGCACAATCCCAAGTAGGGGGTGTGTAGGAGGCAGCCGATCAATGATTCTCTCTCATCATTGATGTTTCTCTCCCTCTCCCTTCCTATCTCTGAAAGGAATAAAAATATATTTTAAAAAATTTTAATAAAGATTAAAAAATATTTTGTACTAAGTACTTTCATTAATATGCCAAAGGCCAGCATATGATTTTTGCTTCTTGTAAAATTAGGAGAGATAGTTTTTGAATGATTAAGGACTAATAAGCAATATTTATATAAAGCTATCTGGGCTGTCAACAAAAACGTAGTGGTTTTTATTTTTATGTTTTGAGCATATGTATTTAACAGTTAGATGCTTATTGAAAGTCATTGCTTGTGTTAGTTTTTCATGTAACTACCTTTAGGTTGAAACTCTGCTTTTCCTATAAACCTAAACAATTTAATAAAAGTTACTTTGTAATTAACAAAAAGTATATCTTAATCTGAGATGTCTATAACTCAGGGGTCAGATTGCAATGCAGAATTGCAGGAGGGAGGCATTTAACATGTTATTCTCTCACTTGCTAATTTTAGTTCTCATATCTGGGCATCTGATAGGGACCCAATGCTAGGAAGAGCTTATAACTAGGAGTATCAAGACATTTTTTAATTTTTAGTATGTGCAGGTCAGATTTATCTTCAGGGAATTTACTAGAATAGGTGTTAAATTTGTCAAGTACTTTTTTTTATATCTGTTTAGATTATCATAGCTTTTTTTTTTTTCCTAGTGAATGGTGAATTATATTGATCAATTTTTCAAATATTGAGGCAGCCTTGTATTTCCAGAATAAACTCCACTTGGTCATGATGTAATATCTCTTTTATATATTGCAAATTTGGCTGGCTAATATTTTGTTTAAAATATTTGTATCTGTGTTCACAAAGAATATTGGATTTCTTGTTTTTTCTCTTATTGTCTTTGTCTGGTTTGGGTATAAGATAATGCTTTGGGAAGAGTTTCCTCCAGTCTGGATTGAGCTGGTGTGTGTAACATGCAGATACAGTGTGCTAAGTTATGTGTAAAAAGAGAAGGGGAGGAATAAAACATATATGTACCTGCTTAACTTTACAAAAAGAAGAAATGATGGGAGGTAATGGAACCAAAGGTTTATAGGAGGGAATGAGACTTCTGAAAGTATACCTTTTTCTATAGTTTAGACTTTTCAAAGTATGTTATATTCCATGTTCAGAATAATGATGGGAATGGGCAAAATCTGAAACAAATGAACCAGATTGCATTTAATTTGGTACTGTGCCTGTGTTGAAGAAGAGTAAATCTAAGTAACTTACACAGAATTTGACTATTTACCCTCATCTTGGGTGTAGGTAAGAGGGAGGGATTGCAAACAAATCCTGAACTCTTTCTACTGTAGTTTATTTTTATAGTGATGTGGACAAAGCAACTCTGGCTCACTTGTATGTTGAGTAAATATCTTGAGGTTATTTTGAAGCCAGGACTTGGGATGGAGAGACATATAAACATGGAATGGAGAAAGACAAAAATGAATTCTGTGGGGATATACAATGCAAGGCAGTAGTATAAATTTACTTTTAAAATTTGCATATGTATGTGTAAATATATATGCACATATGTATATGTATGAACATATATGTATCCAAAAATGTATATGCATACATTTCCTAATAGTTCTGTTCAACAGAAAGGCCAAGAAACAAAAGACAGTGGACACATTTAACTCACAAATCTTGGTCTCTAATACTGTTACCAACACAAAGCAGCTAGAGTTCTTCAGAGAAATAAATGGCCAATTCCAGACCCAGGCAGGGTACATAGAATATGACCTTGTATCTTTTTTTTATACTAAAAAATAAGAATTTTTTTATATGGGGGATATCACAATCTAACAACAACATGGATCAGGTGGATATGATGAGACTCTAGATATTACACCCTGAGGTGACAGACACTTCATCCTCTATAGATTCTGGCCAAGACTGTATAACCTGAATCTGATCATGAAGAAACATCAGAACATTCCAAAATGAGGAATGTTCCACTTAATAAGAGGGGAGGGAGGAGGCTGTGTTCTTAGGAAAGAAAAGAAAAAGAAAAGAAAAGAAAAGAAAAGAGAAAAAGCCAGTGTCATAAATGACAAAGGCTGTGGGAGTTCTCCAAATTAAAGAAGGCTTAAGAGAGAACCTGATCCTAGGCTGTATTCCATACTGGATCAGGGGAAATACTATAAAGGACTGTGAATGGAAAGAAAGTGCAAGAGCACATGAACACAATGATAAAGTGGGTAATATTAACAAGGGTGATTTTTTGTATTCTTTTATTTGCAACTTTTTTATAAGTTGGAAATTATTTCCAAAAAAAATATTTAAAGCCTTAAAAAAATCTGCCCTTTACTTTTAGACTTTATTTATTTACAAAGAGCTTGATTCTTGTCTAGAACCGGTTTGAGGTAAACATTTTTATAATTTCCTTTTTGTTGGTGTTGTGGGTCTGTAAACCAACCCTTGTTCAATATCACAATAGTTAGTGGAAAACAAATGAGTCAACGAGTCACCTTGTGGATGGCAAGTGTCTAAAGCGTAATTTGGGGAACGAGGGAGTGGGGGAACTATTTATGATAGTGATTTGTTTAAGTGTGTGGAAGTGTCAACTGAGGTCTTTAGTTATTGTTATTTGCTGAAGAAATATTAGTGATTATTTTATATCAATAAGCTACCTGTTGTCCTCTAAGGATTTAGATTATCTTGTTTTGTAAACTCAGAAAGTTTGTAATTTTAACACTAAGAGAGTAATTATTCATTTGTTTATTTAAAAATGTTTATTGGCCAAAACCGGTTTGGCTCAGTGGATAGAGCATCCGCCTGCAGACTGAAAGGTCCCTGGTTAAATTCCGGTCAAGGGCAGGTACCTTGATTGCGGGCACATCCCCAATAGGGGGTGTGCAAGAGGCAGCTGATTGATGATTCTCTCTCATCAGTGTTTCTAACTCTCTATCCCTCTCTCTTCCTCTCTGTAAAATATCAATAAAATAACAAAAAATAAAATAAAATGATGACATTAATTAAAAAAATGTTTATTGAATGATTATCATGTGCCAGACCCCTTTCTGGACATTGAAGATGTTTAGCATCAAACAAAAAAGGCTCTTGCCTTCATGAATTTTATGATTTTTTTTTTTTGGTAAGAGAACATAGATGAACAGGAATAGAAGGGAAATAAATTAATGTTAATGACGTTGGAGAAAAGTTATTTAGGGAAGTGGGCTGGGGATTCTGGGAACAGAATTGTAACAGTTTTAAATAGAGTGAGGGAGTGAGATGCACAGAGATAATGATTTCTTGAAAAACTAGGCAGAGAGAACAGCAAGTGTAAAGGCTCTGAGGCAGGAGTACGGCCTAGCCTGTATAAGAAATAGGAAAGGATGTCAGTAGGGAATGAGGTGAGAGATAATGGGCGCCAAATTATGTAGATTCTTTTATGCTTTTTTAAAGATTTTGGCATTTACTCTGAGATGAAGAGTCATTGGGAGATTTGGGGCTCAGATGTTACCTTACACATGATTTATGTTTGATTATCCAGATCACCGGCTGCTTTGATGAGAAAGGAGTGACATAGGGCAGGATAGAAGTTGGGATACCAGTACTGACTACACAAAAAGTTCAGTTGAGAGATGATCAAGTTACTGTTTTGGTCAAGTCTCAATGTAGGTGATGAGGAGGGGTCAGATTCTGGAGATATTTTGTTGTTAGACAATAATATTCGTTGATGGCTTAGAGAGAGGGTAAATGCTTAGACTTTAGTGATCTGTGAGAAGAGGAGAAACAAGCCAAGGAGGCTGAGAAGGAGTGTCTAGTGCAATAGGATGAAGCCAGGAGAGTCTTTGTTCTCTGGAAGCCAGGTAAATAGAGTGTATCAGGGCTTGAGGCCCTGTGCTGCAGATGATATGTCGACAACTGACTGGCCTTTTGGTTTAACAGTATGTAGGTAATTGGTGACCTAACGTTTCAGGATATGATGAGGAGCAAAAGTCTAATTGGAGTATGTTCCATTTGACTGAAGAATACAAGTAGATGGAGTATGGACAGCACTTTTGTCACCTCTTGCTGAAAAGGGAATAAAAAATATTGGCCATAACCTGGTCAAAAGTTTGTTGTTGCTGTTTTTCATTTTCTACTGATGGGAAATACTAACACACACACACACACACACACACACACACACACACACACTCTCACGTGCACACAGGAATGGCTTTGCTTTATTGGAAGGAAGAAATTAGGAAGTTGATGATATAGGAGAGAGAAGTAAGACTCCCTACTATTGTGTATCAAAGGGGAAGTGTTAGTTAGACTTGATGTGGTCCCAAAGAGTTCAAGCACAGTAGAAGGTTGGTGGTAAATGTGGATCTGGAAGTTCTTTCTCATTGCGAATTTAGGAATCAAAGCCATTATAGAGTGATTCAGATTTTGTGTGGCTTTTGATACTTTTCCTGCATGATGCTGTTCATTAGGCAATCTACCAGGAGTCCTGAGAAGCCATAGGAGGACTATAGCCCTGCTGGTTAATTTTTTCCCAGGCATTACTCCTTAATCTGATTTGTGTTACACTTAGAGATTCCTAAAACTCTTTTGGGGCTGTCTGGAAAAAACATTATTTCTCATTGATCTTCAAGCAAAAATTTACCCAGCACAATTTTCATGTTAGGTGTAAGAAAATCAACGTAAAGACAGGATTAGTCCGAAGAGGTAAAGCCAATTATCTAGGCAAGTCTGGAATTGGGTCTGTGTGGTGTTCTAATTTATAGAATTTCCCCTTTGACAATAGCACTGACTTTATTTTAAATTGGAGCAAACAAAGCATGAAATAAATAATAAAAATGTAACATGTCGGGGTCAAAATGAGGACTGTCTAAATTTTTATTTAAATTGTGATTTGTTTAAAACTGATACGTGAAATTATTTTATATTGCAGTTACAGTTCACTGAAATATATAAAAGCATTTAGTCTTAGCTGAATTTATATGAAAATAAGGTTCTAAAACAGGATCCATTGCATATTTTAGATTTCTGATATTTTTAGACATCTAAAGTGCATTAATGTACAAAAAATGGATTGAGAAAAACATTAGTACTCTAGGTTTCTGTTTCCAATTCTCTCTGGCCTTTTGCTATTTCTGCTTCTTTATGGCATTACTTGCCTATACCTGGTAATTCAAAGTGGATAAAACCATCATCTGAAACATTTTCATGAAATTGTCAGCAAAGGGTAAACAAGTAAGGAGGAATTAGGCAAAATATATCAATAAGCATTACATAAAAGAGGAAATATGTATTAGCCAAAAAACTTGAAGAAATACTTAGTATCATTAATTAGCAAGAAAATACAAATTGAGACCACAATTAGATGCCATTTTACACCCAAAATTAAAAAGTTGGCATGACCAAATGCTGCAGATATGGATCAATATGAAATACCTATTGCTGGTGGTATTATAAATTACTAAACACATTTTTAAAAAAAAATAAAAATTGCCATCCTCATGAAAAATTGAACATATGCATATTTTTCAACTTCTACACACTTTACTTAAAGAGAAACTTTGGCACTGTGTGATCAGGAGATGTGTATGAGAGTTTTTGTAACAATGTTCATAATAGCAAAGAAAAAAAACACAGGACAAACAAGATGCTATTGTAAAAAAAAGAATAATTCTATTACAGTATGATCACAGTGCAGAATTATTCTGCAATGAAAATGGAAAAATGTTTGAACTAAAACTACATGCAACAACATGGATGCGATCTTGAAAACATAATTTGAATGGAAAAATCAGACCCTAGCCAACAGGTGCTGTTAAATACCACTTTTAACAAAATGATATTGTTGGGGGGTCGGTACATATATAATATACTTTTTAGAAAGCAAAGGAGTGATAAACACAAATTTTAAGATAACAGTTACAGGGACAGAAGGGATAAAAGAGAGGGAGCATGGGATAGAGAGGAACAACTCCATAGAATATTACCAATAACCTATATTTAGATTCTTGAGTTGGGTAACAAGTACCTGTATATTCATTCTGTTGTTTGTTTTGAGTTTAAAACATGTTACAAATAACTGTTGTATGTAGCAATTAATGTAGAAAAGGCATATTTCGAGGTTACAGTTTAGGAGACATTTTATCACTTTTACCTACTCCTTCACTGCTACTTGAATTTCTAAAGTCACTCAGTACTTCACTTGAGGTATCTTGTATTAAAGACTTCTCTCTTATTAAGGCTGTGTCTGCCATCTGACAAGTCACTCAGTAACAACTTGTTGAATGAGTAACCAAATGAATGATTTGGGAAAAAGATTCAGGAAGTTTCTTAGGAACCACTAAAAGGAAGATTTTAAAAATATTTTCCTTCCATCTGGGTTCTTATAAAATAAAAAAGTGATATAGCAAAACTAGGTTATTGTTGCATAGGTTTTTGAGTGATAATTTACTACATTTGAAGGCAATATTACTATGTTTAACCTATTGTAATAATATCATCAAAGAGATGAACAAATATATAACAAAAACAAATAGTTGATCAGCAAAGCATAATGTTGCTGAAAGATGAAACTATTCTTACGTAAAATGTTTCAGAGTTAGAAGATCCATGGGAATTAATTCCAGCTCCTTATTTTGAATAAAAGCTTTGAGAACAAAAAAACAATTAAATCCTAAAACTTGATGAGAGCTGAGTTAAGAAAGATCAGAACCTATGATTCAAATACTAGTGTTTTCATATTAAAATATTGAATGGTAAATTAAAAATATTTAAATATCCTATACAAGACAAGTTAACTCAAGGTTGGTTTATAACCATTGAGTGAGGAAGCAGTGTTTTCTGATTTTAATTTAGAGCAGATTAGTTCAGCTCTATAGCACATTTATCTTCAGATGTTTGACAAATGCACTTAAAGAAATGACAGGAATTTTTTTTCTCTCTTTTTTTTCTTTTTCATATTTGGATTTCTAAAAAGAAAGTGTTTTGTGATGTACACATTAATTCTGGACTGAAAGTGGGAAGAATTCAGTTCTGAATCTGGCTTTGCTGCTAAATAACTGTGTTGTCATTGATTCTTCGCGTAAGTTTTTCGGGTCTGTTTCCTCACCAGTAAAATGAAGACGCTGAACGAGATGGTCTGTAGAGACCATCATTAAATGATTCTGTGTTCTTTATGGCTATTGAATAGCAAATTTTACCTGCCTAAAATAAAGTGCTGTGTGTTCCACTATTAAACCATTGGCAGCACATGAAGAAATAGAGAATCAGTAGAAAATGAATAACTCATGATGCTGAAACATATTCTGAAAATAAACTGGATTTTCTTTTTCTTTTTTTTCATCATAGATATAATACTTGTCCACATCTGCTTCAGGAGGAAAGTGCCTGCTGCAGGTTCATGCCAGCCCAGAACAGAGAATCAGGTCAGTTTTAGGATTGCTATGTCTGTTGAACAAGGAACAGAATCGTTATAGTCTTTGCTGTACCATACCATTGCTCTGGAGAAAGGCCTCTGAACTGTGACTCAAGAGTGGGTTTCAATCATTCCCTCCGATGGCTGGGTAATCTCGGATAAGCCTCCTTTTCTGGATGGCTTTTACTTTTCTGCACCCAAAAAGGATATGTTAGAATAAATTACCTCAGTTTCAATTCTGGCTGGAAAGCATTATTACTTTTGTTGTAGTTACTTACATAGAATAAAATCATGTTTTTAATGCATTATTTTCTTCTTTATTTCCCTAGAAAAATCTAATTGTAACCACAGGCTTTGTAACTCTTTATTGTATTTTATCTCCAGTGACTAGTGCAAATGATGAAATATGTTGTGAGACATTGGAAAGTACTATTGATACCTAGTTGCCTTAGTTTTAGTCTTTGACTTCGCTTTATTTTTGTTGAGAAACTTATTTTTACATGAAGTAATTAGTCCTTCAAAAATGTTCTGCAACTTTGGAGGAGATGACTTTTTGACCATGTTAGTTCTCTTTTGATTGCAAGGGACTGGCTTCAAATGAACTTCAGCAAAAAGGGGAAGTTATTTGTTTTTTGGGTGTGTCAGAGGGGATGCCAAAGGATCCAGGGCCAGAGGTGCAGATGGCCTGCCTGAAAAGCACCCAGGGACCAGGTGCAGCCAGTCTCCCTGGAACTCTCAGGGGTGTGCAGCTCCTGCGCATCTGTCTCACTCTCTGCAGACTAGCTTTCTCCATTCTTGGCCAAGGGAAGCATGTTTGCCACCACCTCCCAAGCTTTATATCTTGTAGTTCAGACGCCCAAAGAAAGGCTAATTTAAGCACCCAATCCCAGATCTCCCAGAACAGACTGATTCTTTAGTCAGGTACTTGTGAACAAGCTGTGACTCAGGGCACAATCATTTTTAAAATTTTGTTTGCCATGGTTGTCTTGCCATCTTTGTTTCAAAGCCTATTTTCTAACTTATTCCTACTAAAATGCAGATAACTAATAATATCATATTACTCTTTCCAGGTATATTTGTATTTTAATTGGTATCAAATGTTAAGCTCAAGCAGTATTTCCCAAACTGTGTAGAAGTGAAATCTTCTGTTCCAGTATATAAAAATGATTAACATAGAGGCAAGAAGAGCATCAGAAATTGAAAACAGCATTTGAGTGTTCAGGGAGTGGAAGAAAATAGGTAACCATATTTTTGTGGTTAGAGGAGGAGGGCAGATAGGCAGAAATACAAAGCTTGGATATAGCAAGTAAAGGAAAAGCTTTTCTATTTGACTATTTAAGAAAAACATTTGAAGGTGGGAGAAAAAAATAGGTTAGTCCCAGCTTACCTACTAACTATGATTTTGGAGAGTTATAAATTATTCTCTGGACACCTCAGTTTACTAAATCCTGGCTACTTACTAGCTTCTTACTTAACTTCTAGACGTCAGTTTCTTCATCTTAAAAATAGAATTGATGGTGCATGTACCTCATAGGGTTCTTGTGAGGAATTAATATATGCTCAGTGTTTAAAAGCAACAGCAGGTTTTGAAATGAGTAGATTAGATTATATGATTGCAGGAGTCCCGGCTAACTAAAATATAAATAAATCTGTGGTCTAAGATTTTCTGATCTGGACTAATGTCTTTTTCCAGAATAAAAACTTGAGACTTAGGATTTTTGGTCATCTACTTGAATCCTGCATTGAGGCTAATTTAGGTACAGCCAATAAAAATTATTTTGAATGAAATATATGTATGTATTAGTTCTCTATTGCTATTGTACATGTATTAATTTGTTAGGGCTCTCAGAGCAACTTAACACATCAGAAATTGTCTTAGTCCCAATTTCCCCTTTTTATAGACACCAGTTACATTGGCTTGAGACCCGCCCTAATGACCTCAGTTTAACTTGTGTACTTCTGTAAAGATCCTTGATTGCTTCTGTAAAGATCCTATCTCCAAATAAGGTCACATTGAGGTGCTGGGAATTAGAACTTCAATATATGAAAATCAAGGGGAATACAATTCTTAGTGCTTGGTTGATTGATTATACACTTGATTAGCATATTGACTTTATTTTTGAGGGGTAGAATTGAGTTTGCATAAAAGGATATGAGTTTGGAGCCATTGCTTAAGTTGTTGACTTAGAGAAAAGGGCATGGAGGAATTCAGTGTGCTATTTTTGCTGTAGGTCTGAAAAGATATTTTTGTAATCACTAAATAATTTTTTGAAATTGTGAACAGTAGGATGTCAACTTTCCATTTCAGTTTTAAACTTTAGCCACTAGCCATTCTTTTGTATTTGGTTTTGACCTCAGGGAAGGGAGTGGGAGGACAGATACCTGTTCCTTTCATTGTTTTGTAAGGGATGTATTCCTTGGTGTTAATGTTATTCATGGGAAACTTGCCCTGGCTCCTCAGTTTTCTGAAGACTCTACTAAAAGTCATCTTTAAGGGTATTAATCTGGTTGTGAGATGACTGACAATTTGGTAGTATCCTAAGAAAATTAATCTTCTCTTTAATGGAAAAAGGAACTATGTCTAAGTTGAGAGAAACATGGAATTTAGGAGGAAGTGTGCTACTTATGTACATTTTGCTCCTAATTTGGTCAGACATCTGTTTTACCTTTACACGCATTTTTTATGTGCTTTCTATAAATGAAAATGAAAAAGGCTGCTGCTCTCCATAAGAGTTTGCAATTGGGAAGTGTTCTATAACATAAGTGACCCGGGAGAGGAAGTGGGGGAGTCAGAAATTTAAGCTCTCAGGCTGTTTCATTATCTTCCTTATGCATAGTGGAGGAGGAACCTCAAAAAGACTAGGGAATCACATTTTGACAGTAAAGATTCTGTATTTTTTGACTGAATGAAGGACTGTTGTGAATGTCTATATGCTGAAGGAGAATGTGAGTTACAGAATGTATAGGGAAGGAAGTACAGGTCCTTTTAAAAATTTATTTATTTATTACTTAAGAATTTTGGGACTTCTTATAAAAATTAAGATATTTTGGTTCTTCTCCCCTCCAAATAGCTGAAATTATTTATAATGGTCTGTCCTCCCTCCTTTCCATCTTCCTTCCTTCTCTTATTACCTTCCACATAGTTTTTGTCCTTTCCATTTGGTTCTTTTATATCTGGTTTTATTACTTATTTGTAAGTCATGTGTCATGTGTTCATGATGCAATAGTTGTTTTTCTCTTTACAGTGTCTTGAGTTCTTTCTTAACTCTATATGATTGCCTACTCCAGATGATGTTGCAAAAAGTTACATAACAATGAATTTTCATAGTTATCTCTGAACTAGTCATGGTTCAAAAGCCAAACTTTTTGATATCAGAATTAAGATTTGATCTGTTTTTGTAAAATCTTCAAAATTTTTACTTTCCTTCAACATCAATAGATTATCCTGTGGCTTTGCTGTGTCTGTGTGGGCTTTTTCTATGGTCAGGGATTGTTGAGGAAAGCTTTACAAAATGTTATCAGAAGGCAAGTTATTCCTCATGAAAGAATACTCTTAGTTTATTGTTTATTGTTTTGAGGCCCCACGATAGAAATTATGTTTTTTCTTAATGTAGGTTTACATTTAAGTCTTGTGGTGGTGGTGGTTTTTTTTTCGGTTTTTTTTTTTTTTTTTTGTATCACACATTTTGATTTTTTTTCATTTTCTGCACAGCAAAAGAATGACTCGGTTCAAGGAATTTAGTTTTATGATGTCACAGATTATGAAATCTACCCTCTTACTCTAATAGCTAACAATAGTAAAAATAATATTAATAGTGAATACTTACTGTTTCCTAGGTTTTTTCATAATATTACATCATTTATTTTTCATAACAATCCTACAAGATTGATTCCATTATCATACTAAGTTTATGCTATTAGTAACAAACAGGCAGGAGAAGTTACAAGGTCACAGGATTAGGAAATGACAGAACCAGGATCAAACCTAGGAGTCTGTCTCCAGGACTCTGGCACTTAACTGCCCTCCTGCACAAAAAGAGTCATTATATTTTTCTTTTCTCTAAAAGAATATGATACATTGTTGACATATTAGAATATATGTTTGATTACACTCATTATATTTAAACATGGATTTTAAATGTTTTATTCTGTTGCTGAAAAAGTAAGCAAATAAAAAATAAGAAATATTTGGAGAAGAATAACTTGTTCTATCTTCTCAGGTAACCCTGTGTAAGGTTAACATCCTATTTTGGCGAAGAATATATTGAGTTATAGTTAAATCCCAGGTTTTGCTGTGTCCTAATCATATTTTTGTTATTTAATATGCTAATTTAACTTACTTTTTCCATTGGAAGTTCTTTACCTAAGTAGATGTACATATTTACCTTTTTTTAAGGAAATTTTTTGAGAACAAATATCCTGGTACCAAAAACTATATAACTCAAGTACAGGATGTACAGCCAGGCTTCCATGGAACTGAGTGCTTTTAGGCACTTATTCTCTATTTCTTTTTCTGCTGCTGCTTGTACTCTTGTTTTTGTTTCTCTGCCAAATGATTTTCTCAGCTTATCAGTGGACAGTGGTCAGTTGGGGCTGTTGATTTTAGCTTTTGATGGTCGTATTCTAAATTCTAACTTGCTGGAAGAAGAATTCATCTGTCTCCTGTTCCGAAGGCTGTGCAGCACTACCCAGTCATGTCATTTGAATAACCTTCACAACCAAGTTGCCTTTTCAATAAGTGCGGAAAGCACAACTTCTCTAAGAAGGGCCTATGTGTAGGAAGAAAGCATCTTTAGTATAGCAGATGAAGCAAATAATTATCTATGAAAATATTTTTGAATTTTAAATTTTGATACATTTTTTAAAATATATTTTATTGATTTTTTACAGAGAGGAAGAGAGAGGGATAGAGAGAAACATCGATGAGAAAGAATCATTGATCAGCTGCCTCTTGCACAACCCTACTGGAGATGTGTCCGCAACCAACGTATATGCCCTTGACTGGAATCAAACCCAGGACCTTTCAGTTCACAGGCCAACGCTCTATCCACTGAGCCAAACTGGTTTCAGCTAAATTTTGATATATTTTAAAGTGACTTTGAGTTAACTGCTTTTTCTTACCTTTGAGGGTGTTGTGATTTTGTGGCAAATTTATTTTCCAATAGCTCATAAGAGTCTGGAATGGTGATACATTTTAAGTCTTATTTAATAGAGGAAAATGGTCTGTGAACTATATGAATGAGTTTTCAGTTATATATTGTAATTGTTTTTTGAAGAAGCATATGTTCTTAAATCATACATATATATATATATATATGGATTTTTTTAGAGAATAAGGGAGAGAGAGAGTTAGAAATATCGATGAGAGAGAAACATAGATCAGCTGCCTCCTGCATACCCTCTACTGGGACCCCTCAATCCACAGTTTGAAACTCTATGTACTGATCCAAACCTGTTAGAGCAGTTCTTAAAATTTTTAAGTAGTGTTTTTTCTGTTGTGTATTCCAGCAGAAACTGGTTACCTTAGCTGTCATTTTTACTTTTTCATTAGATTTATTGTTCTCCTTTCTGCATGCTTTGCCTAGAAGCTGGGTCTCTGAGAGTTGTTTGCCCTTTAAGAATATAAAAAAGTATCTGTCGAAGAATTAACAGAAAAGGGAAGAACTTCTGTGAGATTGTATAAGATGTATGCAAATTATTTAAAGATTTTTATGAAAATGTGATTTACTTCTTTACCTTTTCCAACCTTTGTGTAAGACATTCAAATGAAGACTATACACTGTAGAGTTCAGGGAAAAATTTGTATAGTACACCACATATTTTCATCTTTGGTAACATGGGAAAATTGTATAGTTTAATGTTTAAGGTATTATGATGTCAAAGACATTTGTTTACAGAGGAGAAAGAAAGAGCAGTGCTGTAATTTTGTGTATCCTTCTGCAATCTAACTAGAATGGTAATCATTCTAAGATTTAGCAGGCTAGCACTTTGTAAACCAAAGAGGGAAGAAGTTTCTTATTTCTGCTCTATAAAAAAATACTGGAAATCTAAGGATAAGTGGAAATTCTCTGATGGCTTTTTAATCTTTCTCCTTTTAAACCCCACTTTACATTTTGAAAATTTAAAATGTACAGAGAAATTTATTGAATTTACAGTGTATATCTAAGTACTCTCAATCTGGAGTCAACAATTATCAGTGTTTTGCCACAAACATTCTTGTGTTTACATATATTTCAAAAGAGTTGGTATACTGAACCATTCGAAAGTGATTTCAACCATTGTGATACTTGACTCAGAAATACTTCAGCA
The DNA here is from genome assembly GCF_014108245.1 of Pipistrellus kuhlii. Taxonomy (NCBI): domain Eukaryota; kingdom Metazoa; phylum Chordata; class Mammalia; order Chiroptera; family Vespertilionidae; genus Pipistrellus; species Pipistrellus kuhlii. The sequence continues at coordinate 148,173,234 of NW_023425404.1, forward strand.
AAATAACAATAATCTTATATTGCCATATTTAAATCTAGTCCGTATCTAAATTCTCCAGATGCTCCCAAGATTTCTTTCATAGCTTTTTAAAAAATATTTGCCTATGTCTCCTTATCCTTTTAAAATCTAGATTAGGCTCTGGTTGCTGTGACTCATTTGTTTGGGCGTTGCCCTGTGCAATGTAAGGTCACTGATTGGTCACTAGTTGGTCACTGGCTCAATTCCTGGTCAGAGCACATGCCCAGATTTGCGAGTCCGTCCCTGGAAGGCAACCTATTGATGTTTCTCTCTCCCTTAAATCAATAAAAACATATTTAAAAAATAAATAAGTAAAATAGAGTCTAGAGTAGTTTTCCTTACTCTTATCCTCTGTTTTCCTTCCTTCCTTCCTTCCTTAATACTAACTTTTTGAAGACAGTCCAGAACAGTTTTCTTATAGAAATTTACATTCCACATGTGTTTCTTCCTGGTGCCGGCTTAGTGAAGTTGGGAAATATTTCTTTAACAGGAGCAGGAAGCCACATGAAGTATACAAGAAAAATGTACAAGTGAATTGGATAAAGGCTGGAAGTAGTTATTACAGGGTTGAAGTTAACAAATGAGATAAGATTTATTTCAAGTTAATGGAGCAGAAGTTGGGAAAAGAATAGGAAAATAAAGAGATTGGAGGGAATGCACATGGCACTGAGAGATGGTATTAGGAGAGTTACTTGATAACGAGAGGAGAGGCTTGGAGAATCACAGTCCCCAGCTCCCCTGGGTTAGATATTCATTCTGCATTGGCCTAGTGGTTGAACAAATGAAGATGTTTGAATTTTTGTGCTGACTATACGGGGAGGCACAGTGATGGAAGATGACCTTAGCTGCTATTGCAAAAGCAAAGGAGGTTGTGTACATTAGACCGTTTGTAAATTATGAAGTCTCCTATGGAAGTACAGGTATCACTTTAATATATTGTACTGCTTCTTTCAAATTTTCAGGGGAAATTTTGGAGCCATGATTTGATACTTTGACTATATTTTTATGTTTTATAATGATTGTGAAATGTCTTGATACTATAGAGGGAAGAGTTTCATAATCAGAAGATCTTAAGTTGAAATCTTATTTTACCACATGCTAAACAGCCTTGTTTAAGTACCTTAACCTCTGACCGTTTCCTTCTTTGTGATGACAAAGCAACATCCTGTAGGGAAAGAACAGAGAGGCCTTGGAGTTAGGCAGACCCGTTTCTCAACAGCTGGTTCTTCTGTTGACCTTGAGCCACTTAACTTCTCTTATTCTCAGTGTTCTCTTCTGTAAAAAGGGATTGACAACATCAGTTTCATGTGAATATTGTTAGGGTTAAAGAGATAATTCATGCACATGCTGAATGTGGAGGCTGGCATGTAGAAGTTCTTGACATATGTTGGCTTTCCTTCACAGAATTGTTGTGAGGATCCAATTAAATGGTGAAGTATATGTGAATTCCCATTGTAAGGAATGAAGTACTATGCAGGAAACTTGGCCAATGCCTAGAAAATAGAATATGGATATAGAGTTATATAGTGATTTCCATTTATTATACATTGAAGAAATCTCTGCATTCATGGTTTCCTATGAAATACTTCATAAATGCTATAAATGGCGTGAAAGAAATCTGCTTTCTACGAAAGTAGAGTAAGTTAGTGTAAAACATTTATAATTATACTTTCACATATAGAGAAATGATTCATTGATCTCTCGGGGCTGTGAGGGAAAATTAGTGGAGCTAGGCAAGTATTTGCAGCTTGAATGATACTGTTTTTGATGTAGCTACCAGGAATTTGTGTTTTTATTTTTTATTTTTATAAAAGAATAAAATTGGATTAAAGATTTTGCAATTTGATGGTAGAAAAAAATATTTAGCTCATAGAGTTAAGGAATATTAGTCTGTTATCCAATTGCAATTTTTATTTTTTATAGCTAGGGACATGGTATATGTAACTAATGGTAAGAGTATATATTACTAGTATTACAGATTGGTTAAGACTTCATTAGGGATCTGATTATCTTTTCACCAAAAAATTCAGATGATTTTCTCTTCTCTCATTTTTTACAAAACTTATAGGCAGACAAACTGTTTTTGTAATTGCAAAGATCTCTGAGCACATTTCCCAGTAGAATAGAAGATAGGTCAAACACTTTGGTTTTTAGCTATCATTAAATTCTGAAAGCAATATGTTTGGAGAGTAAATTAAACAACTTTATTGCATATAAAAATTCTTGCTGTTCTATTGGCCATATATTTCCCTGCTTAAACCTGTAGAAATCTAAGCAAAAGAGCCAATCGGTAGACTGATTTTTGATTCTTTCTTTTCCTTTCTCCCTACTCCCTCTAACTTGCGGAAGTTAGGATTAAGTTTATTATGAAACCAGTTCTTTATTGGTTTTTGAAAAACAAGTAGCATTCTTGATTAGAAAATAGCATGGTCAGTGATTGGTTTTGTGCTACTTACCAAAAGCATGAGACACATTGTCCTGTTTGTGTGTGTGTATAATTAACACCTTCTCTCTCAGTTCAATTGAAATTTGTACACTTAAATTTTCAACCTAAAACTTATACAGTTTTGATAGTTAAAAATTTACACATTTTTCTCTTGGATGTTTGATTTTTAAACTAGTTAAAAGAGAAAATTCTAGAGATGGAGGTACAAACAAAGTAAAAATATACAGCTAATGACTTCCAGCCTGCAATGAATTCGGTTTTCATTTTCATGGGTGAGTTTAGCTTATCTGGAATGCTTAGTTCCTGCCAAAAAAACAAAAACCCTTCAATTAGGTTAATTTATAGGCTTCTCTTTTAGTTTGAGCAGTGGAATTGGATGCTTGATTTTAATAGTCTTTCATACTTCTCAGGTGGTGTATTAATTTAAAATTGTGGTTAAAATATACATAATCTAAAATTTACCATTTTAACTATTTTCAATAGCATTGTGTACATTCTGAATATTGTGTAATTATCACCACTGTCTTTTCTGGATTTTTCATCATACTATCTAATAAAAGAGTAATACGCAAATTGACCATAACTCCAACACACAAGCTGGCCACCCCCATGTGGTCAAATATGGCTGTCCCCACGTGAACACAAGATGGCCAGCAGGGAAGGGCAGTTGTGGGCAATCAAGCCAGCAGGAGATGGCAGTTGTGAAGGACCAGGCCTGCAGGGGAGGGCAGTTGGGGGGACCAGACCAGTAGGAGAGGGCAGTTAGGGGCAACCAGGCTTGTAGGGGAGGGCAGTTGGGGGGACCAGACCAGTAGGAGAGGGCAGTTAGGGGCAACCAGGCTTGTAGGGGAGGGCAGTTGGGGGGAACTGGGCCAGCAGGGAAAGGCAGTTAGGGATGACCAGGCCAGCAGGGGAGAGCAATTAGGGGCAATCAGGCCGGCAGGGGAGCAGTTAGGTGTCGATCAGGCAGGCAGAAATGGTTAGGGGCAATCAGGCAATCAGGCAGGCAAGTGGTTGGGAGCCAGGAGTCTTGGATTATGAGAGTGATTCCAGATTGGAGAGGGTACAGGCTGGGCTGAGGGACACACAACACCCCTCCCGTGCACAAATTTTGTGCACCGGGCCTCTAGTTTAAAACCCATTAGATAATAATTCCTCATTCTTGGCCTGTGGTAACCTTTATTCTACTTCTGTCTCTAATGAATGTCCATTTTCCAGATATTTCATGTAAAATATGATCATATATTTATTCTTTCTTTTGTGTTTGACTTATTTCACTTAGAATAATGTTTTCAAGGTTCAATCCATGCTGTAGTTATCATGTATCAGAACTTCATTCCTTTTGTGGCTGAATAGTATTCTATTATATGTGTATACCACTTATTGTTTACCCATTAATCTATTGATGGACACTGGTTATTTCTACCTTTTGCTGCAATGAATTTTGGTGTACAAGTATCAGAGTCCCTATTTTCAATTTTTTTTGCATATATAATTAGAGTGGAATTGCTGAAGCATATGGTAACTCTAAGTTTAACTTTCTGAGAAACTGACATGGTGTATACCATAGTGGCTGTACCATTTTATATTCCCACCACCAATGTACAAGATTTCTAAGTCTCTTCATTCTTGTTAAGACTTGTTATTTTTCATTTTTTAATAATAGCCATCTTAAGTGAATGTGAAGTAGTATCTTATTGTGGTTTTGATGTATCTTTCCTTGATGACTAATGATATTGGGCATTTTTCATGTGTATACTTTCTTTGGTGAAATATTTATTCAAGTCCCTTGCCCATTTTCTTATTGGGTTGTCTTTGATGTTGAGTTGTAGGAGTCTTTATGTACTGTAGATATTAAACCCTAGCCAGAGATATGATTTGCATATTTTTTCCCCGTCCTGTGGCTTGTCTTTTCACTCTCCTATTAATGTCCTTTGATGCACAAAAGTTTTTACTTTTATAAATCCAATTTATCTGGGTTTCTTGTTGTTGCTGCTGCTGCCTTTGGTTTTGGTGTCATATTTAAGAACCCATTGCCAAATCCAAGGTCATAAAGAATGGCTCTTTGTTTTCTTATAAGGGTTGAATAGTTTTAGCTTCTAAATTTAGGTCTGTGGTCCATTTTATGTTGATTTTTGTATAAGATATAAGGTAAGAGTCCAATTTTGTGTTTTGCATGTAGATATTCAGTTTTTCTAGCACCATTTTTAAAATTTTTATTAAACTGTACTTTTTTCATTTAATAATCTTGGTCTCCGTTTTGAAAATCAACTAAGCATATACTATGTGAAGGTTTATTTCTTGGCGGCTCTCTATTGCATTGGTCTATATGTACAGTTCTATACCAGAATAACATTGTTTTGATTAGTATATGAACTGTTTAATTTTTTTATTGACTATTTTACCATTTATAATGTGGGCCTTTAAAATTTTTGCTAATATATAACTTTAAATTTTGCTTTTAATGTTAACTTATTTTTAGTTGAAATACTCCCCAAAAGAACTGCAAATATCAAATGAATACTATTGGAGTTAGTATATCAAGACAATTAACTTTAAAGCAAGCAAATTTGGGGTTATTTAATTGAAATTGAAATTTTTTGGAAATTAGAGGGGAAAGCATGAAGACAAAAATGAAATATTGCTTATATTTGCTCACAAGAAGAATAGAAAGAATGGGAAAGGCCATTTCCTTACATAATCTCGTGACTCCTTAGTTTCTTAAATGTCACTTTCATTTTAGTTCCAGAAGTAATCTACTCAATGAAACTGTTCAGGAAATTTATTGGGTCGGCAACCAAGTAATTGCGGGTTTCACACATATATGGCTTCCGTTGAATTTTTAGGTTTGCAGACGTAGTACAAATGTAAAACACATTTTGTTATTTGATAGTTGGCTATTCAGCTGTTAATCAGTAAAAAAAGTGTTTTGATCTGTTTTGTAGTTTTCGTTTGGCGTTCGTTGAAAAATGGAAAATCAAAAGGAACATTTTCGTCATATTTTGCTTTTTTATTTCCGCAAAGGGAAAAACGCATCGCAAGCTCATAAAAAGTTATGTGCTGTTTATGGTGACGAAGCCTTAAAAGAACGGCAGTGTCAAAATTGGTTTGCCAAATTTCGTTCTGGTGATTTTTCACTCAAAGATGAAAAACACTCTGGTCGTCCAGTTGAAGTTGATGACGCCCTAATCAAAGCAATAATCAATTTGGACTGTCACAGTACAACTCGTGAGATTGCAGAGAAGCTTCATGTATCACATACATGCATTGAAAATCACTTAAAACAACTTGGCTATGTTCAAAAACTCGATACATGGGTTCCTCACGAACTGAAAGAATCACAGTTAACGCAACGCATTAGCAGCTGCGATTTGCTAAAGAAACGTAATGAAAATGATCCATTTTTAAAACGACTGATAACTGGCGATGAAAAATGGGTTGTTTACAACAATATCAAGCGGAAAGGATCGTGGAGCAGGCCAGGTGAACCAACTCAAACAACATCAAAAGCTGATATTCATCAAAAGAAGGTTTTGTTATCAGTTTGGTGGGATTACAAAGGAATTGTCTACTTTGAACTCTTACCACCCAACCGAACGATCAATTCTGATGTCTACATTGAACAACTAACGAAATTAAACAATGCAGTTGAAGAAAAGCGGCCCGAATTGACAAATCGAAACGGTGTTGTATTCCATCATGACAATGCAAGGCCACACACATCTTTGGTCACTCGGCAAAAATTAATGGAGCTTGGTTGGGATGTTTTGCCACATCCACCATATAGTCCTAACCTTGCACCATCTGATTACTTTTTGTTTCAATCTTTACAAAACTCCTTGAATGGTAAAAATTTCAATAATGATGATGATGTCAAATCGTACCTGATTCAGTTTTTTGCTAATAAAAACCAGAAGTTTTTTGAACGTGGGATTATGATGCTGCCTGAAAGATGGCAAAAGGTCATTGATAAAAATGGGCAATACATTACAGAATAAAGTTATTTAGTTCCATGAAAAAATTGTCTTTGATTTTCTTTAAAAAATCCGCAATTACGTAGTTGCCGACCCAATATAAAAGAAAATATTGGTATTTTGTGAGGACCATTTTCAATAAAGAGCTAGCTAATAATGGCAGAATCTTAATTATTAAGCCAGAGCTGAATGACTGTTTTTATTAGGCTCATTTATGTTACAAATAGCTCACTTAATTTTGTGTCCCTTCAGACTTCAATTTAAGATTAGAAAATTAGAACATCAAATACTATTTTTTCTCTTGATATACAAATTTTATTTGTACCACCTCTTTTCAGAGTGGGCTTTTACCCCCTTCTATTTATTATAAAAGAATACATCCTCCAATATTTTAATTTAGTCTTTAAATTAATTATTCAGGATTTAGTATTATGAAATAGAAAAATCTTGTAATAAGAATACTGAATTATAAATTAAAAGCAAGGCTTCAAAGAAAGTACAGTTTAAGCTATTAAAAGTTTTTTCGTAAATTAGTTAATTCTACCTTGAATAAGAAAAGAAAGTTGCATTTTGACACCTGACTCTTAAGTAGAGGTAAGGTCATAAATTCTTTTTCTAATTTACTATAAGGAATGCAATATATACTAATTAAGATAGTTCTGCCCTGGCTAGTGTGGCTCAGTTGGTTGGGCGTCATCCTGTGCACTGAAAGGTCACTGGTTTGATTCCCGGTGAGGGCACATGCCTGGGTTGTGGGCTCAATTCCTGGTGAGCAGCGTGCAGAAGGCAGCCTATTGATCTTTCCCTTTCACATCGATGTTTCTCTCCTCTTTCCTTTCTCTAAAAATAAGTAAAAAACCTTTTCACTTTAAAAAAAAATGATAATTTTATTTGTTCTAAATATTTTTATATTATGATTTTTCTCTTAGTTTTTGGAGATATTAATGATATTCAAATAAAATCATAATAAAGTCCTATTTTTATACCTTCTTAATATTGGATTTTACCTACTACTTTTTTTTTTTTTTTTTTTTTTTTTTGTTTTTTTTTTTTTTTTTTTTTTTTTTTTTTTTTTTTGTAGTGGGGTCAGTACTTTATTTGTTTGTTTATTTAAAAAAATTTCTTTATTGATTAAGGAATTCTATATGTGTCCTTATCCCCCCATTGTCCTCTCACCCCCTTTTCAGGCCCTCCCCCCCAGTGTCTCTGTCCATTGGTTAGGCTTCTATACATGCATACAGGTCCTTTGGTTGATCTCTCCTTCTTACCCCACCCTCCCTACCTTCCCTCTGAGGTTTGGCAGTCTGATCAATGATTTGTTTTACCTTCTTGTTGCTAATGAATTTCAGGCCATCATTCTGCCTAAACTGAATGGTTGCTATTTCCTCATTCCTGTCTGTGTTAGAGAAAGCTCCTTTGGAGATCTTTTCCATCCTGCAACAAGGGTCTTCTTTATGGGATGCAAGTCTGACTTTCTTGTACTCCTTGAAATTCTCAATATCTCCCCATTGCCTTTAGATAAAGCTTGGACTTGGCATAAATTACCTTTCTTTACCCAACTGGTGCTTGTATCTGTAGTCTCTTCATGTGTTGCCATACATACCACTACTTTACTCTTTACACTGTTTTCTCCTCTTATTTTCCTTCTCTCATCTTGTCCTCCCTGTGTCTTTTGAAATCTGATATTGTGTGCTAGGTATTCAAGTAGGGCCATATATTTATCCTGATAGAGCACTTTAACTGTTTTCCCAGACTACTTACTTTATGTCCTCTCTATACGTACTGTCTTATTTTTTCTCTCTGTCTATGAGGACTGGGACTGGGACATAATAGGGAGAGATCTATGCTTATTGAATAAATGAATGTGTATTAGTTACCTATTGATGTAACATATATTTCCCTAAAACATAGGAGCTTATAAAGAAACAAACACTTCTTATCTCAGTCTCTGTGGTTCACATACTCAGGAGTAGTTTAGCTGGATGATTCTGGCTTAGAATCTCTCATGAAGTTATAATCAAAATGTTGGCTTTGCCATCTGAGGACGGAGTGTGCCTAGAGGATACTTCCCTCACATGGCTGTTGACCGATGGCCTCAGTTTCTTTGCTGGCTGTTGGCAGGAACCATCAATTCCTATTCATGTGGACCCCTCCAGAGGGCTACGCGAATGTTCTCACAATGTGGAAGTTGGCTTTCTGCAGAGGAAGTGACCCAGGAAAGAGAGCAAGAAGGAAGCATAATGACTTTTTGGATCTGCTCATACAATCCCTGCCACCATATTTTGTTCCTTAGACACACATCACTAAATATAGCTTATAATTAAGAGGAAAGTAATTAGACTACCTTGAAGAGAGGCATAGCAAAGAACCTGTGGATATATTTTATAAGCACCAGAGAAAAATGTGACAGTAGTTTATGATTCACTCTTGGACCTGACCCTCTTTATAAAACACATTTGTCCAAATGGAAATAAAATTTTAAAGTATGCTTTTATTAGCATTCTAGGGGCCCAGTGCATGAATTTGTGCACCTTAAAAGCAACTGTGGGCTGCGAAGCTGCAGTGGGCACAGGGGCGAGTCTCAGCCCATCCTCTGCACCCTAATGGCCGCTCCTGCCACCGCCGCTGACGGCACTGGCCCCGCTTGCACCTCATGATGGTGTGGAGTGATTGGGGCTGGCACCAGCAGCAGGTGTGAGCAGGGCCAGTGCTGTCAGCAGGTGCAAGTGTCAGCTGCTACCCTGGTTGCCCCTCAGGAGCAGGGGGCGGTGGAGAAGCCCTGAGGGACGATTGGGACTGGCAGCCACTGCTTGCACTCTCTGCCAGCACAGAGTGATTGGGGCCTGCGCCGGGAGCCGGCAGTGGGTGTGAGTGGCGGGTCCGGCAACGGGCGTGAGGGGGGCTGGTGCCAGCAGCAGGTGATAGTACCCGGCGGGACCGCGGCATGTGGGAGCAAAGAATTTTCAGTAATCACCATAGGCTCGCCCCGATGAAACCAACTAGTGCCCTGCCTTGGTCTGGCGCCCCCATTCACCTCCACCATTCTACTGCGGCCAACGCCTGCCATGTTTCATGCTCTGCCGCCTACTGCCAACGCCATCCATGTTCCATGTGTGTAGTGCTCGCTCCCCAGTGGTCAGCGCACATCATTGTGACCAGTTGTTCGGTGGTTCCACCATTTGGTCTATTTGCATATTAGGGTTTATATATACTAGAGGCCCGGTGCACGAAATTTATGTATTGGGGGGGGGGGGTCCCCTCAGCTCAGTCTGCACCCTCTCCAATCCAGGACCCCTCAGGGTATGTCCGACTGCCAGTTTAGGCCCGATCCCCTGGAAGTAGGACATCCCTCTCACAATCTGGGATCACTGGCTTCTAATTGCTCACTTGCCTGATTGCCCCTAACTACCCTCTTGCCAGCCTGGTAGCTCCAAATTGCCCCCCTGCCAGCCTGGTTGCCCACAACTGCTCCTCCCCCCCACCTGCCTGGTCACCCCCAACTGTTCCCGTGCCAGCCTGGTCACCCCCAACTACCCCCTCCCAGCCATCCTGGTTGCCCCCAACTGCCACCCTGCCTGCCTGGTCGTCCTTAACTGCTCTCCCCCAACCCCCACCAGCCTGGTCACCCCATACAGCCTGCTGTTCATTCGTTTGGTCGACTCTCAATAACCCCCCTGCTGGCCTGGTCGCCCCATGCATCTTGTTGTTTGGTTGTCCAGTTGTTTTGGTCATGACGACCCCTAGCTTTTTATATATTAGGATAGATTTTATTTGTTTTTTTATATCTTAATACAAAGTATCTTGTTGCACATAAATATTACTTAAATGAGCTAATTATTTAGATACTTATAATTTTATTGCCATTCTTTCACTTATATCATGGAAATAAAATAAGTCATCTTTTAAGTTCTATATTGCCTATATAGAATTTACTGCTTTTGTGATTATCAGTGTTTAAAAAATCAAACATCTATCTGTGAGGTGTATTTACACACTTTTAAGAAAGAGAAAATAATAGTCTGATTTAAAACACCGTTCAAATTGTATAAAATTTAAGTCTTTTTAGCCTAATGGATTTAACTTGCTCATTCAAGAAAAATTGGAGTATTTAATATGTGCCAAGTATTTTTACTAAGTGCTGAGTGTATGTATCAGTGAAGAGAACAGGCATATGCATATTTACCGATAGTGATAAGTGCTGTCTGTGGAATAACTGAAGGAGATGGGAAGGCAGAGGCATTTCTACACTCAGAAAAGGCTTGTCTGGTGAGAGGTGACTGAGAACTGAAGGAGCTCTCCTTGCCAACAGCTTACAGGAAGAGGGAATGCCCTGCAGTGTGAACAGTTGGTGTGTGAGGAGTTGAAAGGATGCCTGGAGATGTCCAGGGGGAGAATGGAATGAAGTTGGAGAGGTAGAAAGGGATTATGTTATCTAGAGTTTAAGAGGCCTTAAAAAGACGTATGGATTTTATTCAGTGCATTAAAACCATTGAAGATTTTGAAGTTACATATTATGGTTTGTGCTCAACAAACACACAGAAAAGGCATTTTGATTGTAAGAGAAAGAGAAAATTAATATTAAAGAGGCTGTTACAATAGCCCATGTGAACGATCATGGCAGTTTGATCTAGAGTGAGGGAGAAAAGAGGATGGATTTGAGATCTAGTTTGTAGATAGAACCAATTGGACTTAACATGAAGTGTGAGGGAGAAGAAAAGTAAGGACAAAGCCCAGGGTTTTTACTTCAGTAGGTGCGTGAATATCCTTAAGTGATCTTGGAGGTCAGTGACAAGGAAAATCAAGAGTATATTTTTGACATTGTGAATTTTGTTATGTCTGCAAGTCACCAGTAGACATATCAGATGGTCCATAGTTATACAAACAGGGAACCCAGAGGTTTGAGAGGATATACACAGATGTTATTTAAAGTTGTGGAATGGATGAGATTCCTTTTTAGGAGGGAATGCCCTAGGAACTCCAGCTTAGGGAATTTGCATATGTGGGCAACATTCTTGCTTACTTTGTAAAGATCAAAAGACAAAACTGTAACACAGGAAGTTTGCTTTATACTATCACATATATTAAAGACATATATATATATATATTTTAATTTGGCAGCAGTATGATATATAAGTTTAAATTTCCGCACGGCCACTTCTTAAATGAATGGACCCACTCACCAGCTGTGTGATTTTGAAATTTTACCTCTCCGAGCAGTTAAATTTTCTTATCTGCTAAAGGGAATAAAAGAAGAGTTGTTCTGAAGATTAGATAAATTAATTTACCTGAAGTGAGTAGTACAGTGTCTGGTTCAGAGTAAATACTTAGTGTGTGTGTGTGTGTGTGTGTGTGTATACACACATATATACACACACACATATATACATATACATATACACACACACACACACACACACACACACACACACACATATATATACTTTCCTTTTCCTTGCTCCTACTTTATTTTTGTGGATGCCTGTGAGCAGGAGAGACACCTTGAAACAGAGAAGTTTTCTGTGTGTGTGTGTGTGTGTGTGTGTGTGTGTGTGTTAAAATATATTTTTACTAATCTTTTAGAGAGAAACATCTGAGAGAGAAGCATCAAACATCGATCAGCTGCCTCCTTCACACCCCGCAACCCAGCCATGTGCCTTGACTGGGAATAGAACCAATGACCTCTCAGTACATAGGATAACACTCAACCAACTGAGCCACGCCGGCCAGGGTCAGAGATGGTTTTTTTGTGTGTTTGTTTTTTGGTTTTTCATGCACATATTCCCCCCATTCTTATATGGCACAAGACAAATCGATTGACCAATATAAACATACAACACAAATATCGATATATAGATGTGTGTGTAGCATAGCTTCTTAAGTATCTGAAAACGATATTTTGCTAAATGGTCATACTGTTTTGTCCTGATTTTCTTAGATTGTCATAACTCTGCTGCCTTTAAAGAACGTTGTTTCTTAAGTAATGAAACACTAGCATAAAAGTTTGTTCTGAAATATTTTTGAAGTCTGATGAATAGGAGAGTGAATTAAAACAGTATTATAGAATTATTTTTATTCATCCATTAAAGCTTTGTAATTGATAGAGAATTCTCAATTGCACATTAAGTTGTTCATGGTCAGATATAAAATTGGCTAATGTAATTAATACCTTGAAGACAAAGATAAACTGTTACTTTTGAATCCATGAGGTCTGTTTCTAATTCTTCTTTTCCCTCCCTTCCCCCTCTTCCAAATAAAAGCAGTGACTCAAACAAAACCTCTTCATGTACTAGTATACTCTGCTGCGGAGAGTATTTTAGAGGTGTTTCATTACTTGGAAATATGTGCTCGTGTGTCTAATTCCAAAGGGAAAACATTTATCCCTCGTGCATTATTTCAGTTTTTCGGTCACCTAAATATATCCAGTACAGCTTAACAAAATGCTTCGGAAAAACTCACAGGCATTGTAGAGTGGGCCTTACAGTTGACTTCCTTATCTGTGCCTTACACATGGATAGCCCTCAAAACTTTAGTCTTCTGTTCTCCACTGATATTTCTTGGTTCTTATAGGTGTTGCCAAAGTTTTTATAGGGAAAACCATTGTCCTCTCTAGTACCTGTGGTAAAGTGGAAAATCCTGTTTGGTATATGTGTCCCACCCTTTATTACCTTTTATTTATGATTTATATAGAATGATATATTGTATCTCATCAATTTTTAGGTACACATTTTTTTTCTCATTTGCAGGATTTTGAAAGTAGTTCATCTTATAGTACCGGTAGATAGGATAGGAAATTACCATGTCATTTTTAAAAAGTGTATTTTTATTGATTTTAGAGATAGAAGAAGGGAGAGGGAGAGAGAAACATTGATTGATTGCCTCCCATACACTCTCAGACCCGGAATTGAGCTTGAAATCTGGGTTTGTGCCCTAACTTGGAATTGAACCACCAACGCTTTGGTATACAGGATGACACTCAGCCACCTGAGCAACACTTGCCAGGGCATCATGTCATTTTTTTAATTGGCAGCATTTTTTTCTTGTGGAACATAAAATGATAGTGTTTTTTTTTTTTTTTTTTTTTTTTTTATAAATCAGTAGTATCTTAGATTTGATGAGTTATGGTAGCCATTCAACTGCAGTTCTCTAGCTATACAATACATTTTTTAAAAATATGTATTTTTATTGATTTCAGAGAGGGAGAGATAGAAACATGAATGATGAGAGAGAACCATTGTTTGGCTGCCTTCTGCATGCCCTACATGGAGCCGGTAAACTGGGCATGTGCCCTGACCGGGAATCAGAACTGTGACCTCCTGGTTCATAGGTCAGTGCTCAACCACTGAGCCACTCCAGCTGGGCTAGAATACATTTTTAAGAATACATTTTGTATTAATTTATGCTTATGTAAAGTAAGAATCACTTTTCTTAAGATCTGATCATGTTTTTTACATTTGTATTTTTTTCCTGATTGACTTTAAGTAAGAATAATTGGCAAGTCAGAATATTTGCCATTTAAAATGACAAAAGAACTTAAACTAGAGGTCTGATGCACAAAATTCGTGCAAGGGGCTAGGCTCCCTCTGCCATGGCAGCTGCCCCTGCCTTGGCCGCATATCTCTTGTTTTTCTGAAAATTATTTTATATTTATTTAAAAAGATTTATCTTTTTTATTAATTCTGGTGACATTTATTTATTGATACACTTATGGGCAATCTGATCTTCAGGCCTGATTGCCCAAAACAAAATTGCAGACCATTTACAGAACTAAAACATATGTGGTAGAGTCTTTTAGTAGTGTATTTGGAACAAGATGCCAGGTTTTCTAGATAGCTTAGCCTTGTGAAAAAGCTTTGGGGCCTGGGTGGCATGGCTCAGTGGTTGTTCTCTTTTCAAGAATGTTCTATAAATGGAATCATCTAGTATGTAACCTTTGAGATTAGTTTCTTTCACTTACAATGCCTTTTGAGTCATGCAAGTTAGTGAATGTATCAATAATTTATTCACTTTTATTGTTGAGTTGTATGCATGTACCACAGTTTGTACATCCATTAACCTGTTGAATGACATTTTGGTTGTTTCCAATTGTTGGTTGTAATTAATAGAGCTGTTATAAACGTTTGTGTATAGGTTTTGTGTTATCATAGTTATTTCTCTAGTGCAAGGATCAGCAAACTTTTTCTCTGAAGGACTAGATAGGCTATATTTTAAACCATATGGTCTCTGTTGTTGATACTCTGCTGTTGTGGTATGAAAGCAGCCATACATAATACATAAATGAATGGATGTAGCTGTGTTCCAGTAAGACTTTATGTATAAAACAGGAGGTGGGCCAGACATGGCACATGACCATAATAACTCTTGTTATATGGTAAATACTTAGGAATGGGATTGCTGGGTACATGATAAATATAGGTTTAACTTGATAAGAAATTGCCAGTTTATTTTTAAGTGATTTAATAACACTTGAATTATATAATATTAATGAACTCAGATCTTATGGTTCACACATCAGACTCTGATAATTTATGATAAGACAGCCTTTGGTCTTGACTTAAATTGAGGATCTATTTTCCTTTTTTCATATATTCATGTGAAATCTTTGACTTGGATCTTTTTTCCCCAGTTGAAGTGCATAGTCTTCTTTCAGTCATTTTTATCTGGCTTACTTAAGAGATGAGGGGACATTTCAGGGAGGTTATTAGAAGCAAAGAATCACAGTGAGAGCTGCTAGGTTTTTAAATAAATGAAACAGTTGTTTTATCCTAGATATTGAGTGTAACTGGATAGGTGGCCATCATACTATGACACAGTTATTTCGAAGTGTTTGCTTACTTTTTTCAATACCAAACCCAGATTGTTTATCCATAATGGCCGTGGGATGCAGAATTAACTTTCCAGAAGCAGTATTTTGTTATGATTCTTATTGTTACAAGAACAAGGATTTGTGGTTGAAAGAGAAACAAAGCTTCTTGGAGATGGTGAATAAAGCAAAGGAGGTATGTTTTGCCCTTTTGGAAAAGCAGTGAAGCCACAAGATCATGACAGTATCACAGAATTGGAAGAATATTTTGTACTAATCTTAGTCCCACTTGTCTTGGTGTGATGGTTGAAATGTTATGGTCTGTGGGTGGGAAGTGCTGCTGTTAATATATGCCTTTTATAAGGTAACTGTTTGGAAAAGGAGCTCTTTTATGATATGCCCATGGCTACTTTTCTATGCAAGCCTCATCTCCAACTCACCCCCCGCCCCCCCCCCCCATTCATCCTATTTTCCAACAATGTCAAACTACTAGCAAGACATAGCAGCATGTCTTGTTCTTTCTCTTCTGTATACATCTTATGCACTTCCTAGAATTAAGATCTTGCCCATTGTCAGATGAATGAACTCCTGTTCATTTACAAACTCATAGTTCAAATGTCACCTTCTCTATTAACAGTTTAATGCTCCTTTTTGTGTTCTTACAGCATTTTGTTTACTTATTTTATTGCTGTGCATAACAGCGTTTATCACATTGCTTCTATAATATCTTTTAGTTTAACCATGAGCCCCCAGAGGGTAGAACATGATCTATTTATCCTTCTGTTACTAACACCTAGCAGAGTACTTTGATTTAAAAAGTAGTAGTAAATGAACAGAAATAAAAGTCAACACAACATTTTTGCGCCTTTATAATTATTTGAACTCACTAATTCAGTGTTTCTGATCATTTTATAGGAGTTAAACTAAATTCTACATTTATGAAGGCTTTACTAGGTTATATACCTGATTTTGAAGGAGTTGTTTACCTATTTAAAAGAGCTGATATATACTTTAATATACATTTTAAATGGATTGTGTGCTAATATTTTTTAAACAAGCATTGTCAATTTACAGATCTTAGAGGACTGTAATTTCTCAGATTTTGAAATAGGAAAATCTATTAATTAAAGTAGAAAGTATAGAAATTGAGAAATTTAAACTCCACCCATCTATATAAATGAAGTTGCTCTTAATGGATGTCTACACTTCTCTACAGTAGACAAGATAAAGGCTTTCCACTTAAAAATAGTTGAGTAAAAGCATTTGTATTTCATTCTCCTCCATAATGCTAACTGAACATAAAAGAATCCTGTATAATAAAGAGCTAATATACTAATTAGACTGGATGGCAGAACAACCTTCCAGAATGACCAGTGGGCAGGGGGTGGGGCCAGCGAGCCTGCGCGTACAGGCCAGCCATGGCAGTCCCGGTGTCCCCTCTTCCACAGAGGTGGTGGGAGAGGCAGCGTGGGCCTGGTCCCGGCGCCCCCCCTTCCACAGAGGCAGTGGGATAGGAGGTTGTGTGGCTCTGCTCCTGTAGAGGCGGCAGGAGAGGGGGCAGCACCATCCTGGCACCTCTGCAGAGGCGGGACTGGGATGTGCCTCAACCTCCCCCAGCCCCTTCCCCAGCCTCCTTGGCAGGCGGGCAATAAGGAGCAAGGGGTCTGGACTGCGAGAGGGATATCTGAATGTTGGCTAAGGCGGACATCCCCTAAGGGGTTCCGAACTGTGAGAAGGCACCGGCCAGGCTGAAGGGAAACCCCCAAAACACAGACACAAGTGTACAAATTTCATACACCGAGCCTCTAGTAAAGAATAAGGAAGAACTCTTTTAACTTGAGTGAAATGAGGAGGAAATCACAATTCCAAGGCTCTGACTGCTAGAATCGCTGCCCCACACTGTGAACTTAAGGACAAATTGCAAACTTCTTAAACATATCACAGAGCTCTCCCAAATTAGGTGGTATGGGGACTACAGAGTGATAGGCAATGTGAGGATACAGGGAAAGACACAGATGCACCTTTTAATGCAGAAACCAGTGGGAAGCAGCAGCAGTGAAGGAGGTAGTGTACAGAGCTATGCCCTTGGCATTGGTTGATGTAAAGCCAGGAAATAAACACTGCATCACAGTACAGACAGTCTGACAGCTTAACACTTACCCCTTCTCTCTCTCACATCAGCCATGCTGCCTTGTTATAATTCTTCAGTCATGCTAAGCATGTTCTTACCTCAAGCCTCTGATTTTGCTTGTCCCATGTCCTGGAAAATTCTTCTTCTAAAAATTCTTGTTATGGATTATTCTCACATTCATTGAAGTTTCTGTTCTGTTATTAACTCCTTAGAAGAGATCCTTAACTATGAAGGCTCAAACAGCAACCAGGGGACATTTTATTTTCAAAGTTTACTTTTCTTCATAGCCACTTTACCACCAGAGCTGTATATTGATTTCCTTATCCTACCTAATAAAAGAGTAATATGCAAATTAACCATCACTCTGCTACACCCACAAACCATGCCCACCAGCCTCACCCACCAGCCAATCAGAGCAAGTATGCAAATAAACCCAAACAAGATGGCTACAGCCACAGAGAGCAGGAGGGAGGCTTGTATTTTCCAGGCAATGGAGGAAGCCAAATTTCTGCCTGCACTTGCTGGCCTAAGCCTCCACTCAAGGCTACAAAGTTTCAATTATAGAAGGTAAACAAATCCAAACAGAAATGGTGGCAGCCGCTGAGTTGGAAAGAAAGAACGGGAGGTTAGGGTTGCCCCCAACAATACAAGAAGCAAAGCTTTCTGTACATCCTGGCCGACCCAGGCCTCTATCTGCTTAAAGCTACAAAGTTTCAATTATAGAAGATGTGTACCAACAGAAATGGCTGCTGGCCATGGGAGTGAGCAGGAGGCTTGGCTCTGCTACAGGCTACAAAGTTTCAATTGTATTATAGAAGATAAATAAATTCCAGATACCAGGGCCTCCACTTGGGTCGCCAGGGGCTGTGGCCTGCCTGCAAACCACCACAGGCCCCTCGCCCAGGCTGCCCCAAGCCCCAAGGGAACCCCCATCCTGATCCAGGACACCCTTCAGGGCAAACCAGCTGGCCCCCACCCATGCACCAGGCCTCTATCCTATTTAATAAAAGAGTAATATGCAAATTGACTGTCGCTCAAACACATAAGATGTTGCCCCCATGTGGACACAAGATGGCCAGCAGGGGAGGGCAGTTGGGAGTAATCAAGCCTGCAGGGGAGGGCAGTTAGTGGTGACCAGGACAGCAGATTAGGGAAGTTGGGAGCAAACAGGCTGGCATGGGAGTGGTTAGGAGGTGATCAGGCTGTCAGGCAGAAGCGGTTAGGGGCAATCAGAAGGCAGACAGGTGAGCAGTTGGGAGCCAGCAGCCCTAGATTTTGTGAGAGGGATGTCCGACTGCCCATTTAGATCCTACTGAGATCTGGTCTAAATGGGCAGTCGGACATCCCTCAAGGGGTCCCAGATTGGAGAGGGTGCAGGCTGGGCTGAGGGATACCCCTTACCCCATGCAAGAATTTTGTGCATTGGGCCTCTAGTTTATTTATATTTGTCTCTTTCCCACTAGAATCTAAGCTCCAAAGGACCCATGCAGTCTTCTTTCCCCTCTCTGTGTTCCTACCACCCAGAGCAAGAGCACTGCCTATCACACAGTTGTTGCTTAGAAAATAGTTACTGAATAAATTATTAAACAAATGAACACACAAGCTCTGTAGTAGGCAACATAAAATTAATTCCTGTACTCTGTAAATTGGGAGAGTCGTGTTGAGATGTAACTTAACATGACTTAAGAGACATTATCAGCAAATAGTAATGATTGGTTCTTATTTTGATCCTGAATCCTATAAGATATCTATAAAAATAATGACACTTGTGAAATAATTGACATTTGAACACTGGATATTTGATAAAATATGGAGTAGTGCTATGAATCAGTCAGGATTTAGTTGCAAAAACAAACAAACAAAAAACACACCCAGAATTCCTTCTAGCTAGTTTAGGCAGAAGATACTTATTACAGGGTGTTTGTGGCTTACAGAGAAGGAAACAGCAGAAGAAAGAAGTTTGGGACTCCTGGTTGACCTTTCACAAATATCTCCCAGTGCTCTGCCATAGAGCTGGGCCATCAGGGGAGTTGCTGCTTTCTCTGTGGATCAGGATATTTTGTGAGGGGAGCAAATTATGACCTGCAGGCAAAATCTGGCCTAAACTATTTATCTAGTCCTTCCCATTAAGAATGGCTTTTGCATTTTTAAATAGTTAAAAAAAATTAAAAGAAGAATAAAATTTTGCAACAGCTAAAATTTATATGAAATTCAAATTTGTGTCCATAAATGAAGTTTTTTTTTGTAAATATTTTTTATTGAGTTTTTACAGAGAGGGAGGGAGATAGAGAGCCAGAAACGTCGATGAGAGAGAAACATTGACCAGCTGCCTCTTGCACACCCCCTACCGGGGATGTGCCCACAACCAACGTACATGCCCCTGACCGGAATCGAACCCGGGACCCTTCAGTCCACAGACCAACGCTCTACCACTGTGCCAAACCGGTTTTGGCCATAAATGAAGTTTTATTAGAACACAAGCCCACATTCATTTCTCTGTTATGTATGGTTGCTTTCACATAGCAATGGAAAACCCATGGCCCTTAAAGGAAAAGTTTGCCAGCCCTTAATCTAAAATATACACACTCAGTGCCATATCAGGAAGCTACTTATGCAGCTGTTTGGTCTACAACCCAATGGATGTGTCACCTTCTGTTCCTCCATAGTCAGAAGGGTAATTGCTGGATACTCAGATCTCTGCTAACACTGGAGATAAAAAAATGTAAATGTCAGCAAGGCTGTGGTCTCTGCTTCACTTCTGCCTTTCAAAACTTGGGCAAGTAAGTTTGATAGGCTGACCTTAATTTGCAGCAGGCTGCTATTTGCACCGGAGTTTGTGGAAACCTTGCTGTTTGCGGTAAAATGCATGCTGAACTTCCATGTTTATCATACACTGGGTACAAGAATTTGAAACAGGCAGTTTTAACTTTTTTCATTAACTTTTTTTTTTTTTAATCACATTAATTGGTTTAGCTGTAACTACTTATAGTGTAGCTAATGGCCCGGTGCACAGAATTTGTGCACATTAAAAGGGAATTAATTAGAGGAAATATTTTAATATTGCTATTTGCCCTTTCTCTATGATAGAAATGTCAGAAATGGAAGAAAATTAGTAAAATGTATATGAAAATCTTCCTCCTGTCAGAGTCTGGGGTGTACTGCAAGACCCAGAGTCAAGATCCTGCCAGCCCACGCTCACCTCGAAATCGCATGAGACCCACCCCCAGCCGCCCCACCCCCATTGGGCTAAATCCAGACCTGACCAGCCCCACCCCCATTGGGCGAGATCCAGACTAGGCTGGCCCCACCACCGTCAAGCCCTGCTAGGCGGGAGTGCACCCTTAGGACCTCTGGCCTGGCAGGGGCCACAGCCCAGGTCCTTTGGCCTGGCACCAGGCTGGGGGGCAGTGTGCAGCCTCAGGTCCCCTGGCCCAGTATTGGGCGGGGGTTGCAGCCTCAGGTCCCCTGTAAAGCCTCGCCGGGTGAGGGGCACAGCCTCAGGGCCCCTGTCATGCCATGCCAGGGGGTGCGTGGCCTGAGGTCCCCAGTCAAGCCCTGCCAAGTGGGGAGCAGGGCCTGATGTCCCCTGTCAAGTCTTGCTGGTTGGGGGGCATGGCCTGAGGTCCCACGGGCTGGGGTGGGGTTGTGGCCTGAGGTCCCCCATCAAATGCCACGAGGAGGGTAGGGGGTATGCAGCCTCTGGTCTCTGCTGATTGCTCATTAAGGCTTGTTACAGGAACTGGGCCTCCGCTGTGGGTGCAGCCATCTTGTGTTACAGAAATACCCCCCCCCCCTTCTGGTTTTGGACGCCACCATCTTTGTTGCAGCGTGATGGTCAATTTGCATACTCCTTTTTTATTAGTATAGATAACTAGACTGATTACTTACGTGATAGTCACATTGCATGTATTCTCTCATTCCTTTTTGACAGCATTGTCAAGCCAGCACTTTAGATGTTACGTCCATTTTGCAAAGGTCACCCAAAGAGTGAGTGGAGGAACAGAATTTAAAACCTGTGTCTTCCTGACTCACAACCCTTTCATTGCTACCCACTGCTCTTGCTAGTCTATTGCTTGTCTTTATAATGCAACATTATTATTCTAACTAGAAATTTTTCATCACATATTGAAAACGTTTAAATATGCTATCAGTTCTCACTGCCTTTTCAGAAGTTACAATCTCTTAGCTCAGTTTCTTCTTCATTAAAAGCAATTTAATAGATTTTACCCTCTTTTTTATATATAATGTTAATTCCCACTTTGTGCAAAAGGTCTCTGTGAATATGCAATATTGTGTATAACTTATTACTTTTTTAGGTAAAAGATAGTAAACATTTCAGTGTTGACATTACATACCTTTACTTTTTATGAGGAATACATGTATAATCTTTATGCAAAACATTCATATTAGGGAGTAAACATTTGCTCTTAACCTCACAAGAAAGAGCGATTTTTACTTTAAAGGAACAGAATATGCTAAATCAGGCCAATCACATAGGGATTCAGGGAAACATTTCCTGTGAGAATATTTTGGTGAAAGGTTATTTGTAATTTAAATCCTTAGTCATAATATCCTAACTCTTTGAGGTAAAGTCTCAATATTTTCAATCCTTGGAACTGGAAAAAATAAATAAAAGCACAAAGTCAGAGTTTAAAGAGAAAAAGAAGACACTTAATGAAGTAAATAAAATACCTTGAGTTTCTCTTTTAAGTCAAAAGTAATCATTTTATAAAAATGATGTAAAGTATTTTATTCATTGAAGAGTAAAATAGTTTCTATTAATGTTGGAATAAATTATTCTAAGGTTATTATCTCATTTTCTTTAATGAAAAAAAATTGCTGAGAAAATGTTAAATTACATAGTACATTGTTATATTTAATTGCTAATACTATTCATTATTTGTATCTTTCTTTGATGAATTCTGCCAGGAAATTATTTTCTTAATATTTGGAATATTATTCCATATTTGGGATTATGTGGTTGAGTGCATGGTGTGAGTATTGGGGACACTTGGACTAAAGATAAAAGGAAATTCAAAGGAAAATAAAATATAATTAGGTATATGTAACATTTCCCTTCTGTCAGATCTATCTAGAGATATTAAGAATTTCCTGCCAAGACATTACTCATGAATCATATTTATTGTTGGCTACACAAAGTAAACATGGGTTTTGAGTGTGTGTGTTTTTAACTTCTTGGGGACAAAAATACTTGTTCTTAGGGAAGAACAAGTAGTACTGTCATTGTTAGAGATGGCTAGAAAATAAATTCACAATTGCTTTCATCAATAAAATTATTACATAAAGATAAGCAGTTTCTTTAAATTATATGCAGCATTTTGAATCATTTTATTTTTAATTACAGTTGATATAAAATATATTAATTTCAGGTGTACACCCTAGTGATTAGATATTATGTAATTTATTATATGATCATTTTGATAAATCTCATACCCATCTACCATACATAGCCCACACCAAGACACATCATAATTAAAATGGAAGAGGTGAAAGACAAAGATATAAGACTGAGCTGATTTCTCAACAGAAACTTTACAGGCCAGTAGGGATTGGCAGGAAATAGTCAAAGTGATGAATAACAAAGACCTATAACCAAGATTATTCTACCCAGCAAAGCTATCATTTAGAATCTGACAGAAAAAAAGAACTTCCCAGACAAGAAAAAGCTAAAGGAGTTTATCACCACCAAACCAGTATTGTATGAAATGTTAAAGGGTCTTCTTTAAGAAGAAGAAGGAGAAGGAGGGGGAGAAAGAGGTGGAAGAAAAGGAAAAAACAAGATAAATGAACAAGCAGAATAGAAACAGACTCATAGATACAGAGATCATTTTAATGTTTGGGAGATGGGAGGAAAGTTTGGGGGTTGGGCAAAAAAGGTGAAGGGATTAAGTACAAATTGTGGTGTGTTTTTTTAAAATATATTTTATTGATTTTTTACAGAGAGGAAGGAAGAGAGATAGAGAGCCAGAAACGTCGATGAGAGAGAAACATCGACCAGCTGCCCTCCTGCACACCCCCCACGAGGGATGTGCCCACAACCAATGTACATGCCTTTGACCGGAATCGATCCCGGGACCTTTCAGTCCTCAGACCGATGCTCTACCACTGAGCCAAACCGGTTTCGGCAAGATTAAGTACAAATTATTAGTAACAGAATAGTCACGAGGATGTAAAGTACAGCATAGGGAATATTGTCAACAATAATACTAATAAAAGAGTAATATGCTAATTAGACTGGGAGACCCTCCAGACCTCCTTCTGGACAAAGCCATGGGACAAAGCCATGATGGCGGGGCTGAGGCAGAGGTGTTTAGGGGCAATCAGGCCAGGAGGATAGGGCAGTTGGGGGCGAGCAGGCTGGCAAGGGGAGACAATTGAGGGTGAGAAGTCCAGTGGTGGGGCGTGGGTGTCAGTTCGTGGCAAGCATTTCTGTCAGCAGGCGGAGTGGTTAGGGATGATCAGGCGCGCAGGCAGGTGAGCAGTTAGGAACCAGTGGTCCCAGATTGTGACTGGGATAACCCGCAGTCAGACATCCTCTGAGGGGTCCCAGATTGGAGAGGGGTGCAGGCCGGGCTGAGGGACACTTCC
This sequence comes from Pipistrellus kuhlii, assembly GCF_014108245.1. NCBI lineage: Eukaryota > Metazoa > Chordata > Mammalia > Chiroptera > Vespertilionidae > Pipistrellus > Pipistrellus kuhlii. The sequence continues at coordinate 148,197,212 of NW_023425404.1, forward strand.
CCTCCAACGCATGAATTTCGTGCACCAGGCCACTAGTCTGTATATATAAAAAGCTAATATGCTAAGTATCCATCCAACTGGTAGATACGACACACACTGACCACCAGGGGGCAGATGCTCAACGCAGGAGCTGCTGAGCTACTGAGGTGCAGTGACTTGGCAGCAGCAGTTCTAGGGTTACACACTCCAAAACCAGTGAGTAGGGGGCCCAATTCCACCTTTAGCTATGGGTTATGTCATTGCTGATATACTGTCGGCCCCAAATCTGGTTTATTGCACACTTGCTTTTGCATTCCACATCCTGTACAATAGCAACTTTGCACAAGTACCCCTCGGGGGATGTCAGAGCTGGTTTGGGCCTGATCCCCCTGAGACCAGGCCAAGGAACTCCACCTGCTGGAGGGACCCCACTCACTCTGCAGTTGCCCTTTGAGCTATGGTACCACCCCAGTTGCAGCCAGCCAGTGAGGGACCCTGGAGGTTGGCTGCAGGATTGTGTTCAACCTGTTTTGCCCAATCCTACCTTCTAATTAATTTCCTTTCAATGTGCACACATCTGTTTACCAGGTCACTAGTACTTTAATAGTTATGTGTGGTGGCAGTTTCCATTTAATTGGAAGAGCATTGAACTTGGAGCTGTGTGTCTTGAATTGGATCTTTTTGGCAATTTTTTTTAACCTTTCTGAACTTCATTCTTCATTTAAAACATAGATTTTATACGATTTTGGGGTAGGAAATGAATAAATCTATGTGAAAATACCTAACATTATACTTGGCTATGGATCTTAATTCTGTATTTCCTTCACAAAAAAACAGAGGCAGAGGCAGGAAACAAGATCCCCAGGGAATAACTCCAGCCCTGGCTACTAATTGCTGATGCTGTCCCTGGAGACTCAAAATGATTCAAGGGCAGAATAGCTGGTGTTTTCCACTTGGAAAGACTGATTATAAGCCCATCTGTAGAAAAGTTTTCATGTAAATAATTAACATGCAGAGAACAAAGCTGCTAAAACCTGATTGATAAAATAGTTGGTAGATAGGCCAGTTAAGTCCACTTTTTTTTCCTTCTGTTGTTGAAGATCTTTTAAAAATGTACTTATCTTCTTGACTCTCCTCCTCCCCAGAGCCCTGCAGCTAGATTAGGTTTTTCTACTATACTTTTCCTAGTGTGGTACACTTCCTGATATAGCTCACATTGCCAGTGTTACACCCAGACTCTGAGCTCCATAAATCAGATATGGTGTCTGTCTTAAAAGAGTTGTCATTTCATAACAAATGGTAAATGCCACATGTGCTGGTTGATATTCACCACTGTATCCCAAGCGCCTACTTAGCATAATTTAGACATTTTATAATAGACTCTTGGTTAAGAATATTATAGTGCCAGCATGGCCTGTCTGGCTCAATGGTTGAGTGTCCATCTAAGAACCAGAAGAAGGTCATGGTTTGATTCTTGGTCAGGATTCGATCCTCAGTAGGGTGATTCTCTTTCATAATTGATATTTCTCTCCTCCCTTCCGCTTTGAAATCAATCTATCTATCTATCTATCTATCTATCTATCTATCTATCTATATTTTAATCAATATATATTTATTAAAAAGACTAGTATAGTGAGAAAATCATCATTCTGAACCATAATTGTTATACTAGAGGCCCAGTGCACAAAATTCATGCACAGGTAGGATCCCTCGGCCTGGCTGGTGATCAGCACCTATCAGGGCCTTCCTTTGTTCTGTGCTGCCCTGAGGTGATCAGCGCATATCATAGCAAGCAGAACTCCCGGTCAAACTCCTGCAGGGACACTTTGCATATTAGCCTTTTATATATATATATAGATATCCTTAGAATAAATAGATTATGCCAAAATTGTAATGACTCCAAAATACTAATAGAAAGTTGCTCTCTTTTATTCAAGCCAAATCTAGGGTGTCAAATACTTAAAAACCTTTTTGGTATTCCAGCTGTGGTTGTGGTTTTTTGTTTGTTTGTTTGTTTGTTTGTTTGTTTTTGGCAGTTTTTGGAGACCATGGGTAGGCTTGTCTGTGATTTGAAAGAAGCTCAGATTTATTTTGTCCTTAAAAGCTACACAATTTATTTTGATGTAATAAAGAACTCAGTTTATTTTTCCCTTTTTGATACTATAAATCTTTCTGGATCTGAGGAAAGCTGACTTGTCTGGCTCTCGCCTCTCTGAGCCAGGACCTATTTCCCTCAGCAAGATATCATCATTGGCTATAGGAGTCATTCCCTCTTTCCCAAGAGGACAGAGAACTCTATCTGGACTTTATTTTGTCCGTGCCATAATGTCAACATCCTAAGAATCACAAATGTTTTTTTTTAAAAAGTTCACTTAAATATTCCTACTGATATAATTTTGTTCTTGGTACTTGCAGAGCAGATAGTTTAAGGGAATTTTTTTAGTGTCATGTAATAGAGGATTTCAAGGAATAAAAAGGCAAGATTGAGGAATAACTAAGAATCACTTTTAAAAAAATACCTACTTGTATCTGATTTAAATATGGTTCAGTTGAGACTAAGAAATGAAATGGTTGTTATTTAAGTAATTTTAGTTGTCTAATGTAATTTGTATGTGTGATACTGATTTGTTGGGCTTAATTTAATTACATTCAGAAGTATTACGAATTAATTATTTACTTTAAAGAGCTATACGTTTAATAAAGGTCAGGCACAACCTTTCTAAAGAACTTAGTATTCTCTTTTGTTAGTATGTGTTCTTGCAAAATATTTGTGTCATGTGAGTGTATTTCTAATTTCCAAAAAATGGTATTGTAATATGTACTAGTATTTTATCCTACTTCTTAGTTCCTTTCACTCATGATGGTGTTTTTGAGACACATCCATGTGAAATACGTACTTTTAAATGAATATGAATGATCGTGCATCAATCCTGTCTTACTTACTAATTTCCATAGTGGTGGACAGCGATAGATCTTTACATATCTTTCAAGTTCCTGATTACCACAAATAACAGTAAAATAACACTATAATAAACATTCATTTACAAGTCCTTACCCATAAGAATTTCTTTGGGATATATCCTGAGACACAGAATGCAAGTTTCTGAGTAATGTGCAATTTACCTTGAGATCCCCTCTGCCAGTCTGTTTTCCCACCAGGATGTGGGGGCCTGTCCCCAAGTCTAAGAACAAAGTAATCAGATTTCTGCTTACTGATAATGTACTAAGTGTAAAATGGCATTTCCTGGTCTTAATCTCTATTTCTATGATTACTAATTAAATTAAAGCAACTTTTGATATGTTCCATGACCTTGCAATTGCTAATTCATTTCTTTTTCTCTTTTTCTTATTGAGATTGTTATATTTTTCTTACTGGTGTGAGAATTCCTTATAAATTCTAAATTATAATTCATGCAGTTTTAGACATTTTAAATATTGTTTACCATTGTGTTATCTCATTGTTTTGCTTGGTTTACACTACTCTTTGTTGAGCCAAAAGATTTAATTTTTATATAATTGCATTCATTTTATTTTTGCATGTGATATGTGATTTTGAACTGATGCTTATGAAATTTTACCTAATTCATAAAGATATTCTTGTTTATTTTCTCCTATTAACTTTATAGTTTTACATCTTATTTTGGAGTTCTTAATCTAACTTGAACCCACCTTTATATATGTGTTTAGGTAGGGGCCTAGATAATTTTATTGTAAAGATGAGTCAGTTCCTCAGAACCACCTACATCACAAGCACACCTTTCCTGTGACCTTCATTGTACATTAAATTCCCAATAAATACTAGTAACACCTTAACTAATAACCATTATGATCTTTGGAACATGTTTTGGAAATTCTTCATTAATTTCTTTAAATATAATTGTATTAGAATACTAAATTTGTTTTTTAAAAATATACTTAAATATAAATTGCTTAACAGGTCTCTTTGCTCATTTTGTTAAAATGTTAAAATTTTGCTGGATTTGAATTTTAAATTTGGATGAAATTAAATGAGTGTTTACTTTGTCTGAAGTTTGGGAATATTCTAAATGTACAAAAATTTTCAGATTATTAAAAGTGTAAAAGGCAAGTGAAGTTTGTTTTTAAACCCTGTAGGAATAGGTTACTCTGAAAAACCAATCCAAATATTTCAATATTTCAAGTAATCGAAGTTGCTGTAGCACTCAGTATTTTTGAATAAATTAGCAAATGTTCTAGGAACATAAACCAAAATCAACTGAAGCATCTTGGAATGACTGTTTTGAGCATAGAATATCTTTTATGTCATTTTAAAAAGAAAAATAAGCTGAAAAGTAATTTATTATTTTTTAATCCTAAATCTTTGGCATATCACCTTTCCCTATCTAGAAAATATTGCTCAATCTAAATTGTACTTTTTAGGATGTTATATGTACTTTCTAAAGGGAAGTTAGGTAGCAAAATAAAACTTAACTTAATACCCTTCATCGATTGCAAAATTTATTTCTTATAGTTTAGATATTTTTTTAGCAGTTACATTCAAAAGCATAGACACTTAAAATAAAATATATAGGTTGTTTATTTAAATTAACCTCCAAACTAAACCTGTAAGCAGATATATGAACTAGATTTCAGCCTTTACCCTTGTCCTCCAGCTCTAGTTGAGGTGTGTTAATTGTCAAGTGTAAAATGAAACAAACCGAATGAAAATAATTGCTAGGTGTGCTTGATCCTCCTGTCCTGGAATAATGTTAGTGCCCTTTTAGATTGCTTCCCCACCCCGAAATTGGGAGTGAGGCTTTAATATGGCATGTTGAAAAAAATACAATAAACCTAGGAAATAGTCATCTCCCCATGCAAGGGCGTGGGGGAGGGTCTGTGCCATATTTTAGGTTTTTTTTAAAAAAAGTTTAATACTTTTTAGAAGGAGAGCTAGAAATACTGATGTAAAAGCACACATTTGGGTATGTGCCTTTTCCTGTGAATTGATCAGCAATCTCCTGGTGCAGGGAAAGCTGCCCAACCAACTGAGTCTCACTGGCCAGGGCCTGAGTAGTTTTTTATATATTTTATTACACGGCATTCCTTCTGAGAGGAGGGTGAAACTCCTAAGAGAAAAATATGGTAAACTGAGTTGTGCTTTGAAAACTTATTTCCCCCGAATAAAAGGCAATATATTTAAAATATTGTTAATATTTTAATATTCAAATGGATTTATAACATGTATCAGATAGCTAACTGATTTTTCCTCGCACGCTTCCCCAGAGGCATTTTTAAAAATAGGCTACATGTGATCAACAGTGAAATGATGTAATTAGGACATGGCTACTTGTGGTAATTGTCCTTATGTTTTGGTACAGTAGAAGGATAGAAAATGTAGTTCTCTTACTCTTTTCTCCTCTTCTTTCACTTCTCTCTCCAATACCCATTTCCAAGCCTTTTAGTGAAAATGTCCCCCTCAGCCATGAGAATGTAAATGTATTTTTATATTTCATTTGTAAAATATCTAATGCAAAAATGATAAGGAAAATAATAATACTCTGATTAGCAAAAAATTATATCCAGTAACAGTAAATGCTTTATCCTTGAGATTTATATCATATTTTATTTTAAAGTCTGTTTCTTTAAGGATTTCATAAGTTTCCTAATTTTTTCATTCATATAATTCTATTAAGTAAATAAAGAGTACTTATAAAATAATTTGCATAGAGGAATTTATGGAATTCCTCTATCCAAAAAAAAGTAATGTGACAGCAGAAGATTTCCTGCCTTACTCTATCCAGCCAGGCATCATGCGTCCTATCTAATAAAGAGGGAATATGCTAATTGACTGTCACTCTGTCACAAAGATGGCTGAGGCTAAGTTCCCATAAGGATAAGGTGACCAGATTTTAATGTTGGTAAAGCGGGACACCATTGACCAGGGGTGGGGAGAGGGGGAAAGGGAGAAAGTCCTTGATTAAAAATTTGGTCTATGGAGCAACAAAAATTTTCATAGAACTCAAAAATAGTATTGTAATATATTTTTAAAATTTCAACATAAGTACAATTTATAATACAAATATAAGAAATAAAAAAATTATGTATAGTCATAAGTGTCAATTTCAAGGCCGGCACTAGACTTTTTGCCGCCACTATAAAATATAAATAATACGAGTACTGTCTGCTAAATTCAAGAAAATTTATGTATTTATGAAATAAATAAATTACCTAAATTATCTGAATAGCTGATTTGTAATGACATCACTTGTTTAGCTTACTAGCATGCAGTAGGATGTGTATCATCTGAGAGACAGTTACAAAATGTTTTCATTGTTGCCAATCCCAAGAAATGCCATTGTTCATTAAGTCCAAACAATGGTGGTCAAATTCTAACAACTGATCAACAATGCAAACTTTGATAAGCAGTTCTCGATAATCAGTTCTCAACAATTATTTGTTATTATTAAAGTTTAGCATTATAAAATTAATAAAAATAATATAAAACTCATATCCTGGCTAAATAGCCACATGGCCGCCGAAAACAGCATATCCCTTCCCTCTCCCACCGTTCCCTAGCTTGTCATGCATTCTTTACAAAAATCGGGACGTTTTTTAAAATGCCTTTTTTAAAACGCTGTGGGATGTGGGACAAATTCTTAAAAATCGGGACTGTCCCGCCAAAAGCAGATGTCTGGTCACCTTATGATAGTGGTAAGCTGACTTCCTCTCATATGTTCTTTCCTTCAGCATCAATTCCCAATGGAGGATTCTGGCTTATTATTACTTTTGTTTTGTCATCATCTGCCTACCAAACAAACCTAACTATTAAGTAATTCTTTTTTTGTCTTTTCTGTCTCTGGCTTTACATTTATAGTTCTTATTTTCTGAATTTATAACAGTTTTTTCTAAACACCTAAAAGTAATACACTATCAGATACCCAATACCTCCCAACAAAAATGACCATATGGTAATAGTTGTTTACTTTTTCAGTAAAAGATCGAATTTAAACAAACCATGGTAACAAAGTTGTCTTCCAAGCCTTCTTGTTGTAAAATAAACAGGAAGTTCAGAGGACATTTTCTTTTTCTTTGGCTTATTTTAAGTTACATTAACTTTGGATTGAGCTGCCTCCAATTCATTCATTTTCTGAACTGTTATTGATCATTTGTACTAATTTAACAATTTATTGCCTGTCTCTTACTTGCCAGGCACTGTACTGTGTTAATTATTGGGGGGGGGGGGGGGGGGATGTGAGTAAGACGTTACATTATTTGTCCAGTGCTGGGAAAAAGACAAAGAAAATAAGTTATGTAGAATGTGAGAAAAGCTATGATAAAGACATGCACAGGATTATTTGGGAACAAAAAGGGGGCCATGTTTGTCAAATTGAGAGATCAGGGAATGCTTTCTAGAAGAGCGACTGTTGACCTGAGATTTAAAGGTTGACTAGTAGTAATCATCAAAATGTAGAATTTCTGGTGGGGAAGGGGTTCCCAGGAAGGAGAAAGTATGGGAAGACACAGAAATGTGAAGGCAGTACAGAGAAACCTGCTTGAGACAAGATGGAGAAAAGTGGAAAGGTGGGAGGTGAATAGGGTTCCATCTGTGCATGGGCCACTTCAGGTAATCAAGAGCCTTCACATTTGTACTTCCCCTCTTTGGGCTAGCAGTGGTCGGCAAACTCATTAGTCAACAGAGCCAAATGTCAACAGTACAACAATTGAAATTTCTTTTGAGAGCCAATTTTTTTAAACTTAAACTTTTTGTAACGCCACTTCTTCAAAATAGACTCGCTCAGGCCGTGGTATGTTGTGGAAGAGCCACACTCAAGGGGCCAAAGAGCTACATGTGACTCATGAGCGGTAGTTTGCCAACCAGGGGGCTATGGGTATCACTCCCGCATTCACTTGTTTATTTCTATTGGATTCTGAATCCTCAGCCAGGTGTTAGGATTTGCTTTCAGGGAATTAGGTAGTGTAAGCAGAGATGTTGCTAATTAACAGGGCAGGGGGTGGTGGTTATTTAAGCAAATTGATAACTTTTCAGTTTAGAATAAATGGTTGTGAATGTAATTTTTTCCCCTGGAGATGCTTAAGAACTTAGATGTTTACAGACTATGAGTACTTTATATAGGATGAGAACTAGGACATACAAAAGGTAATTTTTAAAAAGTGTTATGTGCAGTATGTAATTTTTTTGTGAGGAACTAAAATTAGCACATCTAGCCGAAGCCGGTTTGGCCCAGTGGATAGAACGTCGGTCTGAGGACTGAAGGGTCCCAGGTTCGATTCCGGTCAAGGGCATGTACATTGGTTGTGGGCACATCCCCGGTGGTGGGTGTGTGGGAGGCAGCTGGTTGATGTTTCTCTCTCATGGATGTTCTGGCTCTGTGTCCCTCTCCCTTTTTCTCTGTAAAAATAATAAATAAAAAAATTAGCACATTCAGAATTCAGAATATCTGGACATAAAGTCTGATGCCACCACATAACTGTATGTAAGTCTTTTAAATCCATTCACCCATCACCTATTGTGAACTAGGGATACAAAGTTAAGTGATATATAGTTCCCACCATTGAGGAAATTATAAGTTACATGGAAGTAAATAACCACTTTTTAATACAGGCAGTCCTTGGGTTAACGTCCGACTCGATGTATGTCATTTTGTGGTTATGTTGCCATCTCCCATTTATTTATTAAAAAAAAAAAAAAGTTCCATCATTTTGATGTATGTACATGTGTGCTTTATGGTTTTTATTATTTATGTACCACAAGTAAGGGTCAGGAATTGTTACCTTTCTCTTAAATTTTTTACTGTCTCACTTCATTACTGCTGTGTATGTGCTCCATGTGAGTGACGTAGGTGCTTATGGAGGTGGTTTCCAACTTACAGCGAAAATCGAGTTACGTTGCACCATAGGAACGGATCTCCCACGTAACCAGAGGACCCACTGTATATGTTGGTTATAGTAGAATAACAGTAATGATAGCTGTCACTTCCCGAGTACCTGTGCCAGATAGTCCTCTAAGTGCCTTCCATGTAGGAACTCATTTGGTGGGGTACACCACAGCTCCGTGAGATAGGTGCTGGTGGTTCCTGGCTTCTCACACCTGAGGGATTTGATGTTTAAGGGTGGTAACCGACCTATTCAAGTTCTATAGCTCGTAAGTAGTGCAGTTAGGATTTTCAATGAGGCAGTTTATTGTCAAGCCCATATAACCACTTTGCATACTGTCTGTGAATAATGAATATTTCATGACAGAATGTAAACTAAAGTACCACAGAGGGATAAAAGATAGAGCAATAAGCTCTGCCTGAGAGGCTGGGAAATACTTTTCTGAGGTGACCTCAGAGCTCAGCTACTAGGAAAAGCGAAGGAGGGGGCACCTTTGGCAGAAAGAACAGGACACTTTTTTGACTCTCATGTTTTTTAGATATGTATTGTCTAGTTTCCAGATATTTGGGGCTTTTCTCTCTGTCATTTGTTACTGATTTCCTGTTTAATTCCTTTGTGCTCCGAGAGCCTGCTTGGTATGATTTCAATTCTTTTGAGTTGTTAAGGTATGTGTTTATGGCCCTTGGTGTGATCTGTCTTGATAAATACTCATGTGAGTTTGGAAAGAATATGTATTGTGTTGTTGGATGGAGTGTTCCATAAATATCAACTATAGATTTAGTTGATTGATAGTAATGTTCAGTAAACTTTATCTGTATTGATTCCCCGCACACTTGATGTCTCTATTATTGTATGAGGGCTGTTGAGATCTCCAGCTCTAACAAGGAATATGTCTTTTTCTTTCCTCAGTTCTGTCAGTTTTTCCTCACATAGTTGATACTCTTGTTAGGCTTATACACATGAAGGATTGTTATGTCTCCTTGGAGAATTGACCCTCTATCAGTATTGTAATACCCTTCTTTATCCATGATATTTTCCCCTGTTTTGAAGACTGTGTGTCTAAAATTAATATAGGTTATCAGCTTTTTTTTTTATTAAGTTAGCATGATGTATCTTTCTTCATCTCTTTTACTTTTAGCCTATCTTATTACTTATATTGGATATTTTTTATTCAAGATTATTACTAGTAGCCCGATGCATGAAATTGGTGCACATTAAAAGGGAATTAATTAGAGGAAGTAATTTAATATTACTATTTGCCCTTTATAATAGAAGTGTCAGAGATGAAAGAAAATTAGTAAAATGTATGTGAAAATCTTCCTCCTGTAAGAGTCTGGGGCCCGCTATGGGCCCCAGAATCAAGTCCCTGCCCAACCGCACGTGCCTCGAAATCGCAGGAGATCCAGACCTGGCTGGCCCCACCCCATTGGGCAAGATCCAGACCCATCAACCCCGCCGAGTGGGGGATGCAGCCTCAGAGCCCCTGTCAAGCCCTGCCGGGTTGGGGGCACAGCCTCAGGTCCCGGGAGGATCCTCAGGTCCCTCCGCCTGGCACCGGGGCAGGGGGCGTGGCCTGAAGTCCCCCAGCCTGAGCAGGATACGCACCTTGAGGTTCCCTGTCAAACCCCACCGCGTGGGGGGTGCCTTCTAAGTTCCCTCGTCCCACCCAGCCCAGTGCCATGCAGCCTCAAGTCCCGGCTGATGGCTCATTAAGGCTCATTAGGGGAACTTGGCTTCTTGTGTTATGGAAACCCTGCCTTCGTGTGTGATGCAGCCATTTGTTATGGTGTGATGGTCAATTTGCATATTCTGTCTTTATTAGATAGGATATTTAAAGTAGCTTTCTTATAGACATAATGTATAGTTGGGACATATTTTTAAATCCACTCTGACATTCTCTGCCTTTTAATTGGTACATTTAGACCATTTACATTTAAAGTGATTGTTGATATAGTTGATTAATATCTGTCACTTTTGTAACTTTGCTCATCTGCCTTCTGTGTTGTTGGGTTTTTTTAAATATGTTTTTATTGATTTCAGAGAGGCAGGGAGAGTGAGAGGAAAACATCGATTGGCTGCCTTCTGTACAACCCACTGGGGTTGGGCTCCGGCAACCTGGACATGTGCCCTCACAGGGAATCAAACCCCGAAACCCTCCGATGCATGGATAGACACTTGATCAACTGAGCCACACTGGCCAAGGCTTGTGCCTTCTCTGGTTTTAACAGAGCATCCTAAATAATAAAAGTCTAATATGCAAATGGACCGAACATCAGAACGACCAGTCGGTGGGGGGCGGGGCCAGCAAGCTGGCAGTGCCAGGCCAGCCAAGGCATGTGCCAGCTGCCAGAGGGAGGGAATGGCGATGGGGGGGGGTAATCAACCAGTGGTGGCAGAGGGGCGATGGGGTGGGGGGTAGCACCATCCCCTTATCTGCCCATCCTTTTCCTCCCGCAGAGGGAGGCCGGGTGGCAACAGCAGGGTGATAGGGCAGCAGTCCCCTGACTCCCTGTCCTCGCCTTCCACAGACGGAGGCCAGACTGCTGTCAGTAGGACATCCCCTGAGGACTCCCAGACTGAGAAGGTGCAGGCCAGGCTGAGAAATTGGAAATCATAGCTAAGGGAAGTGTTCTTTAAGGGAGGCACTTAAAGAACATTGCTTTTGGTTCTGGAATATGCTTTTGTCTATGGAGAGAGAGGATAAAGCACACTGAAAAGATACTTGGAGAAACTGTTCAATTCAGGGCCAGTAAAGGTATTGGATGAGTTCGCACATGTGGTAAGGGTGAGGGGATGTTGGGGATATAAATGAGATGGCTAATCTTGTAATATCTCAAAGATGAGGCTAAAATTAGATAATGACTTCTTGAAGGCAAAAAATCATGCTTTAGCAGGTAGAAATTTTAAATTCTAATTCAGGGCTGTATCTGTGGTTCTTTTCCAGTGTATATGTTAGATTGCTGGGTTATATGTCCAGATCATTGGGAGCCTCTCTAAATTTTTGCCTTTATTCTTAAAAAGTTCAAGAAGTTTTGCCTTTACTCTTCATAGTATAAGGAAAATATAGAATTTTTCCTCAGAAAGTTTAAGGAAAATTAAAAAAACCTGAGCAATTACTTATTTTTTTGGTGAAAGTATAAGATTTCCCTTAACCTTTTTTTTTTTTCTTGTGAAATTAAGGAGTTGCTTAGAAAAAATTTTACTTATGCTACTCAAAGACTGCTAGTTAATTAACAAATACGTTTTAAAAATTTAATCTATTTACTTGTTTTATACCTTTCTATAATTGAAGTAGTGGTAAACTGTTTAAAGGATTTGGGGTGGGGATAGTTAGTGTCTGGGGTTTTCAAGCTTTAACACGAGAGATTAGAAAAGAGATGCTGCCTGGGCTCATTGCTGTTTTACCTCATTGCTGTTTAAATAACCCCCTGTTGGCAGTGCAAATATTTTCTCCTGTGAAACAAAATAGAGTTCTTATACACAGTAATCTTTATAAATATTTTGAAAACCCCCAAAACATTATCCCAAAATAATCATTCTATTTGTCCTTATTATATTTTGCATATCTCTTCTATATTGCCTTAGAAACCTCTTATTGGGCATTCAACTAAGAAATAAACTTTCCCTTAATTTTTTATCATTTTGTAAGTCTCTAAAACATAGTACTACCATAAAAATCTATGCCGTTTCCTTTCTTACTTGCTTAAATACTTAATAAAAATGTAAATGAAAGAATTGTTTCATGATCAAGCTGAAGGAAGAAAAGAAATTTAAAAATTATTAAACACAACTAATGTGCTTGACACTTTATAGAAATGATGTTATTTTATGTATGCATTACACAAAGGTTGTGACAAAAGATTTTACAGATGAGAGAAATCCAAGATTCAAGGGTTGAGAGAGAGCCTTTCCCCTGAATTTACTGATCTTATGTGGGCATGTATCTGCTGCTTTGACTGAGAAGTCTTTCACTCCTGAAGAGTATTTAAAACATGGTAGTTCTTGGTCTGAATATTCTATAAAATATATAATAAAAAAAATATATAAAATATGCAAACTGACCAAATGGCAGAATGACCGGCTGGCAGGGGACGGAGCCAGCCAGCATGCAGCACCAGGCCATCCAAGGCATGTGCCAGCAGGCAGAGGGAGGGGACAGTGATGTGGGGGTTGGCAGTACCCAGCAGCAGCAGCAGCAGCAGCAGCAGGGCAATGGTGGGTGGGGCCGGCAGCTTGCCAGTTGGTGCCATCCCCTGATGGGCCTGCCCTGTTGCCTCCTGCAGAGGGAGGTCAGACTGTGACAGGGCACAGGCCAGGCTGAAGTGCATGAATTTTCATGCACCGAGCCTCTAGTACTTTAAATATAAACATTGAAGTGCAGACAAAGCAATGATTCAGCAAGCTAGTGTGCTTAAATGTTTCTTGGTAAATTAGGAGAAAGGGAGGAATCTTTTTTCTGTCCCTGAGATTAACTGAGTAATTGAGAAATACCTGTAAACCTATTTAACTAATTGATACCTATCCTTTTATACCTGATGAATATTAAAAACGATGGAGCAATAGCTCAATTACATTTAGTCAATGTTTGTCAATATGTGATCATGTGTTTTTTGTGGTTTTTTTTTTTATGGGACGAAAGCTGATTATTTTAGTGCATATTCTGAAAAAGCAAAAAGATTTCTTTCACATTCCAATTGCTACTTGGTACTAAATAATAAATATACTAGAGTCACAGTTCCCAAGAGTCCCTAAGTGTAATTTACACAGTTCCTAAGTGTAATTTAAAGTTAGCACATAAACATGAGTAGACTGGTTAAGGCACTTGACCAGAAGGTAAAGGTGTGGGTTTTCATACAATTCCCTTTCATTGTAAAATTTTGAGCAAGTTGTTCTTGTCTTTGGCTTCCCTTAAAGGTAGAATAATCCTGTCTTCTGTACACTTGCTTAAGTTGGAATGAAGAACAAAGGAGATGGTGTGAAAGTGCTATGAAGCTCTCTACATATAGAGTGATCCTTGATTTTTTCTTCTTTTTTTTAATGATACAGACTCCTTTGGAAGCTGTGGATCTCTTAGAAAACATTTTTAAAGAATAGGATATCATGAATTCCCTAATCCCTAACCACAGACTCTATATTATGAACTGTGGCTTTAGGCTAAGGAAAAAGAGCAGAGCTATGCATAATGTAAAATGTTAACTAATTTACAAACGTGTAATTCACTTCAAATTATGTTTTTGTTCTGGGGATTTTTAGGACTGCACTCACCAGCACATAGTAGGCTATTTGAATATATTTTGAAATCTTTTTATTTATATTTGGAGGACTTGCTTGTTTTCCAAGAACAGCCTTGAACTGGACTAACTTGTTTGTCATTTTGTAATTCAGAGCTGTCTCCTGGTGTTTGCCTTTATGTCTAAGCATTCTTCCCTGAGATTGGACCTCTTAGAAAGTGTATTAACTGCTCTTTGCACAGTGGTGGCTCAGCATAGACAAGCCATTGGCAGAACTCTAAGCAGAGTGTGTCTTTTTGCTCCTCACCTGTGATGAGTCACATCTTGGCCTCCTGTTGCAGTCAGCTGTAGTGCATAAGCTTATGCTGGTAGCCCAATATAGTCACTCAAAATTCTCAAGGACACATGTTTAAGATACTAGTTCTTCTTATAGTTTAAAAAATCAGTAGTCAGATGTTTAGTAAAAAAGTTCTAGCCTTGTAGCAGTCTTTCATTTTTTTTAAAGAAATGACATACTGGCTTATGTGGTTATGTAGCAAGATTTAAAATGAATCTTCAGATTATTCCCGCTTTTCCACAGATGAAAAGCAAATTGCTTTTCTTCCAGATTCTGTGTATCCAGAATATCTTCCCACCTTTCCTGAATCCTTTTGTGAGATATCCTGTTTTTGTGTCTGAAATAAGCTAAATGCTGGCACAGTGAGTGGTGGTTGAAAAGGGCTAATGGTGCTTTCTGAAAACTTAGTGTTATTGATTCTGGTATATATTCTACCCGAGTGGTCAGTTTATTTATTTCTTAACTGCAGCTCTAGCCAGGGATACATTTTATATTATGATGCAGTACACACAAAAACCCTCTTACCTAAAAAGTAGTTAATTATTATAAGTAATAATTACCCTTACTATATGTACTCAAATATCTTTTATTTCATTTCAAAAATACTCATTATGACCTACAAAATGAATTAACATATCCTACCAAAGGGTTTCAAGCCAGTTTGAAAAAGTGGTCTTCAGTTATATAATTTTCAGTCATGTGATTTGTAGAATATATTGGGATATCATTTTAGTTAAGTTTTATATATTTTCAAACTATAACATAATCTCTTTAGCAGGTACCTAAGTATAATCCTTTATTTAGAAAAAAATATATATAAATTAAAACTAGAAAAACTATGTTTTGTTTTTTTGTGTGGATGGAGTTCTTTGTTTGGATGCTTTGAGATAAGGGTGAACTTTCTGTTCTTTCATTTTTTTTTACATGTATTTAGCTATTCAGCAACAAATTAATAGTAAGATTTGTGATCCCGTTTTTTGTTGAACTTGATATGATTAACTGGAAACATTCGCCTAGTTAATGTTTTACATTTAATGGTTTAATTTTATATAAATTGGGTCAAAGCTAGTAAGATAGTTGAATGCCATAATTGTAATTTGTCATTTAGAAAGATGTATCAGAATTATCTTTGCCTTTCTATTTTTTCTTTTTAAAGAAGTAGAAAAAGTATCTTCGGAATTTTCTACTTTTCAGACTTTTTAGGAGCTCTGTAGGAATGCTTGACCTATCAGACAGTGGCATTTTGACTATTTCTGGTGAACATCTTTCTGCAGGATTACAAGTGTTGATCACCAGCCCGCCAAGATGAACATGGTGAAGAGGATCATGGGGCGCCCACGGCAGGAGGAGTGCAGCCCACAGGACAACGCCTTGGGCCTGATGCACCTCCGCCGGCTCTTCACTGAGCTGTGCCATCCTCCTCGGCACATGACTCAGAAGGAACAAGAGGAGAAGCTGTACATGATGCTGCCAGTGTTTAACAGGGTGAGTCCAGGCTGCCAAACACATGCCTTCCAGGACTGGGTGGCACCACCAGAATCTTAAGGTCATAACAAGTCACAGGTAGGAAAAACGATAGAATGAGTTAAGTCGTTAAGATGTTTTCATTTCTTCCTATTAGTTTGCTATAAATTAGTATGACTTGATGCGAGACCCGGTCAAAAGTGAACTCTACTTAGTTCTTACAGATAAAAGGAAAACTGAGCATTTTGTAAAAGGTTCCTCTAATGGTTGAGTTTGGGAGGAGGGATAGATTGTAAATTATCATTTTTATTTCCATTATTTTTGAAGTGACGGTTTTATTGCACCAAGTAGTGCAATTGCCCAAACGCTCTGTATACTTTTAAGGAATCATCTCAGTTTTCTTTCTTGTTTGGCAGGTTTTCTATCAGAGATTAAAAGAAAATAGTTACAGGCCCTAGAGAATCTAAATAGAGTTAGTGTTTTATTGTATTTTATCAAGTTGATACATGTAGCAATCCTAGTGGGGATTTTTAAAATAACTTTTAAGTTTTTATCGAAGGTGTACAAGTACATAGGTTAAAAAGCCAACTAGTTCACAGGCTAATAGGTGCCCCAATGCTCTCCACTGCTGATTGCTGCTGCCACTTTTAGCTCTCTCAGCCTTTAAATAACATACTTTTACTGCTGGTTTCTTGATTATGCAGTCTTAATTGACTTCCTACTGAGGATTATGAAAAATTACCTTTTTAAATTCCCCATTCTCCAAACTATAACAAGCATACATTTACTCACTAGTACATGCTGCCCTCATCCTTGTCCTTTTCATGTAGTATACATTTGTTTAAGCAGTATTTGTGTTTGTACTGGCTGATTGTGGTGTGAATAGTGTTCACAGATGGACTTTATAGTATACCACCATTATTCCCACTCTTGTAGAACTTGTTTTCCCCAGACTTCATACTATTACTGTCTCCATTTCTGTCTTTCCTGCATGTCTCTATTTCTCTCCCTTCTCATTTCTCTATCTCTCCTGCTTTCCTTTCTTTTTATCTCCCCTAGGTCTTCTTTTCCCTCTATCTTTCTATATTTCCCTCCCTTGCCCCAAACTAACTTTTTTAGATTAAGCTTATTTTATATTTTTAATTTCCCTGAATACTTTCTTTTATTCTTTTAAAATTGTGCAGTATCTTCTCTCATTTTTCTGAAAATATTAAAATTTTTTCAAAATTTTTTAAACTTCTTACATTGTTATTTTTCTCTAAATTGCTTTTTTCTTTGTATTGTCTTTCATATTAGAGTAGGCTTTAGCTGTGGTGTGATAGTTGTCTACACATTGGTACCTATTTATGTTAAAATAGAGGCCCAGTTCATGAATTCGTGCCCGGGTAGGGTCCAGCCTGCCTGCCCCAATGGGGGCCTATTGGGCCGGGTCAGTAGGGGTGGGGAGGTTGTAGGAGATTGGTCAGCTGGCCCTGCCCCTGATTGGAGTGGGGGAGGGCGATCACGGGGCGGGCTGGCCTGGGGGAGGAGCCATGTGAGGTTGGAGGGACCGAGTGGGGCCCCAGTTGGGCTGGTTGGCTGCCGCAGTGCATGTCATAGTGACTGGTCATTCCGTCATTCCAGTCACTTGGCTTTTGCATATATAGATGTATAAATAAACATTGTGCCATCCATTGTACTATGCACTGGAGTTTCTGAGATAAAACAGTCTAATCTTGGGAAGCTCAAGTATAATGAGGAAGCTAAGCATAAAATTCTGTGGGAGGAGAGATCAGCACAGAAACAGAGAACACAATAACAAAGAAAGGTGGAGTTAGAGATGCAGGAGAGTAACGTGGCACCCTGGAAAGAGAGTTATCTGAAAGTCTGATGGGGTCAGGGAAGGGACGTCTCCCTCAAGAATGTGATGTGATTCTTGAGTTTTAAAAGATAAGCATTAGTCAGATTAGAATTGACAGGAATAACTTAACCAAGAATGTAATTCAAGTAAGAAGTTAAAGGATGAGTAAAGGTAAAAGGCAACAAACATTCTAATATCTACCAGTGTCTATAAGCAGTCCAAGGAATTGAATTTTAAAAAAATGTATCATGGTTATTTTCTCTTCCCTTTGCCCCCCTCCACCCAGCCTCCAATCACCCTAGGCCTTCCCCACACTATTATCTGTGTCCACGGGTTATGCATATATGTGCTTTGGTTAATCTCTTCCCTTCCCTCCTGCCCCCCTCACCACTGAGATCTGTCAGTAGGTTCCAGGCTTCCATGCCTCTGGACCTATTTTGTTTGTCAGTTTATTTTATTCTTTAGATTCTATACATAAGTGAGATCATGTGATATTTGTCTTTCTCTGACTGGCTTATTTTGCTCAGCATAATACTCTCCAGGTCTGTCCATACTGACACAAAGGGTAGGAGATAGTTCTTTTTTATAGCTGCATAGTATTTCATTGTGTCTACTGATGGGCATTTGGCTTTTTCCAGTTGATTTTATGTCAAGGAAAGGTAAAAAAAGACTGTCAAGACTGATAGGCATATGGTGAGCTAATACTTTTATTAAGAACTAATACTTTTCCTGGAGGTGTGCAGAGCCATCAAAGTATTGTGAGCAATAGAATAAGAGAGTAGAAGGGGCCAAGGCAAGGCTTTCTCCCAGGTTTCTAATTTGGGAAACTGGATGAGTGTTTTCCCAATAGCTGAGAATGAAAGGTTTAGGGGATAGGTTCAGTTTGGAGCATGGAGTCTAAATGAATTGTGAGCTTCCCAGATAGTGATATTTATAGACAATTAAAAGGAATTTGGCTGGACACATATTTTTGGGAATCGTTAGCAAACCCTGGACGGGGACAGGAGATTACTCGTGATTCGTACTGCCAAGCGCAAGGAGCAGTAAAGGATGAACCATGGATAATATGAATGTTTAGTGAAAGAAGGGCTGCCCAAAGAGGATACAGAAGAGGTGCTGGTCAATGGCAGCACAAAAAGAATCAGGAGAGGGTAGTAATAGCACTTGAGATAAAAGTTGCTAGGAGGAGAGCAGACAACGATGTCAGGTACAATAGTGAGACTCAGTAATGAGGCCTGAAGAACATTCTTGAGATTTGCCCATTGGGAAGTTACTGAATGGTGAAACCAGAAAGCAGTGAGTGAGTGAATGGGAGATGAGAAGAGAGTAGGCATATAGTTGGCTTGTAGAAATTTGAAAGAAAAGAGAACAAAAGAGATTGGTGGAGGTGAATTTGACAGTAAAAAGGTGTTTGCTTGTATGTTTCTAGTGTTTCACCTTGTTTTTAAAGACAGGGAAGATCCAGTCATGCTTATAAAGAGAAGGGAAGGGAGAATGTGTGAATTTCCAAGAGAGAGAGAAAATGATTGCGGCAGGAGAGCCTGCAGTCAGATAGGTGGTTGAGCCTAAGTTGGAAAGCATGTGTGTGTTGTTGGGTGTGAATAAGTGGGAAGTTGAATAAGATCTTGTTTAATGACCTCAATTTCCTGTTGCTATCAACAGAATGTGTGGTCTGTTAAGAGTCTTAAAGAATAGGTTGACTAAGGGACTTGAGGAAATTGTGATGGTTTGGAATATTAAAGAAAGGGGATGAGAGAGACAGTGGGAAAGGAACATAAAAGAGTATGGAGGGCCCAGTGAAAGTTGGAGATAATAAGTTTGCACTGGATCTTATCCATGCTGGTGTGTGATTTTTCTCTTTCCAGGCATTCAGTAGCCTGTAGAAGTTAGAGAAGGCAGACAGGTACAGTATTTATTGGGGTTGAGGTTTTGCTGGGCTGGTAAGTAGAAGGAAGGAACATAGTAAGAGAGAGACTAGTTCACATGTCATCTATGGGATTAGGTAGGTAGGATAGGACTAGAGGATGGAAACACTAATATATTTCTCAGAGGATGTTCATTTTTTAATCTATGAAATAAGAGGTAAGAATGATGGATTGAGTAGATGGTGAGAAGGAACAAGAAGAGAGGTGAAGAAACATTTAAAACAGCTGTTTTGAAAATGGGAGAGAGAACTGATTGTGGACAAACCATTTTTTTTCAAGTCCTGTTGAGGTAAGTCATTAATTTTGGTTGGAACCAATTCTGGGAAGTTTGTTTAGTTTGGTTTAGTTTATGTACTGTTGGCTGCTGAATAGTTTAAGCTAATTTCCTTCTCTCAGACTTAAGAACATTTACAGAGGTGATAATTGAGAATAGTTAGGCCAGTTGTAGTTTTATCTATTAGCATAAATTGATAGGTAATATCCTACATATGTATCCAATGTATTCATTAGTTAGGTTTCTATAGTCAAGTCAAGTGAGTATTAGGAGAGAATAATTGTACAGGTATTTCTTCTTTTGAAGGGTAGATTTTAGATGCTTTGGTGATTATCCTCTGTTAGACTGTTTGACTTAGTTCTCTTGCATTCTCAATTGTCATAAGTCTCATTAACTTTAAATTCTTTCAAATAAAAAGTTTTTAACTGGCTGATTAAAGGCACATTTATATGCCTTGCCTTACATCTCTAATGTGATTTAAATACCATAAAGACTCACTTTTCTCTTAACTAATGAAAAGATAAGAAGTTATTTTAATTGTGACCAATTAAAAATATATATAGACTATTCATTGGATATTCATCATTAACCTAAATATGTCTTTAAATAAGCCATCACATCCACTACATTTTGCAATATATAGCCATATTTGTACAATGTTTGACCATTTAGACATTAATATTCTCTATTAGTAAGAAATAGCTTTGATAAATGAATGGTTCATTATGGCTATAGAGCCATGATTGCTAAAAAGGAATTGTACTATTCACTTTTGAGACTTTGCTTGATTTATGCCAATTTTAAAATAAACTACCTTACTGTTAAGACATGGGCATCTATCTCAGAATTATTTTAAAAGTGTTCTCAGTAGTGTTATTTCAGTGTGTGGTTTTTGCCTTTTTGAGACACAGGTTGAGAAATGACATGTGTTGAGTCCTTTTTCCGGGCCAGTTTCATGCTGGGTTCTTCATCTGCCTCCTACGATCTTCATCACAGTTCTGCAAGGAGACTGCTGTCCTCCCTCTCACCGATTCTCTCCCTGAAAGGTCATCGTGCAGTCTGAAAATAGCTGAACAATATTTATCCAGCATTCTTAAAAATAATTAACTTTTAACTCTACAAACAGAAAAAATATAGAAAAAATACTTGGTTTAGATTTATTTTTAAAAGAATAGTATTTTGGTCATCTAAAAATTAACTGCATTGTTAAATACCTTGGTAGATGTTATACTTTATTGTGTATTTTAAAATATAACCTATTTGCTAATTAGATGTTCTTTTACAAACTCCCCTAGTTTTTGAATTTACTTCTCATTTATATTTGAGAAGTATCTAAGTTGAAAACAGTGTCTTTTTTTTAATAGCTCACAAGTGACCTTTACTTTGTTGTTGTTGTTGTTAATCCTCACCCAAGGATATTTTTGCCATTGATTTTCAGAGAGAGTAGAAGGAAGGGGTAGAGACACACAGAGAGAAATTTCAGTGTGAGAGAGACACATTGATTGGTTGCCTCCTGCAAGCGTCCTGATCAGGGCTGGGGATGGAGCCTGCAAGTGAGGTACATGCCCTTGACTCTGGTCAAACCTATCCACTGAGCCAAACTAGATAGGACATGACATTTATTTCTTAAATTGTTGGCTTTAGAGGAAGGATTATCAAGATTAGAACCAAATTAGAGACAGATCAGGAGTCAGAAAGGGAACTATTTACATATATACAGCTTTCCTACTTATTAGTTAACTAGAGGCCCAGAGCACGACATTTGTGCAGCTCCTAAGTGCTGCTGCAATGGTGGGAGAGGTTTCCGCCACCACTGCTGAGTTCACCAGCCATCAATCCAGCTTCTGTCTGTGTGGTGCTCCCCCTGTGGGAGTGCATTGACCATCCGGGGGCATCTCCTGCATTGACCATCTGCCCCCTGGTGGTTAGTAAGTGTCACAGCGACTGGTCATTTCACCGTTTGGTCGATTTATGTATTAGCCTTTTATTATATAGGATACCAATACAGTTGACATAAGAGAATAGGTCTGTCCAACAAAGGATTAAATTTACCCCTGAAATAGTTACTTTTACCTACCCAATTGCTAGAAGAACTAGACAGTGGCAGGCCACACTCAGAGCAGAGGAGAAGTGCGTGTTCTCATGAGGCAGGTGTATCCCGGAAGGAGAGGAAAGCACTAAGGGAAGCATTCTCAGTCCCCCCCTTCCCCCCACCCATAGGTTGGTGTCCTTCTGAGAAACAAGAAGAGTGTAACGTAAATGTTTCCCTAAGTATTTATATTAATTGACAAGAAATCTTAGCTCATTTACGAGATAAAATAACAAAATTACATTTTCATTGTAGATTTTTAAAATCTGTTTTATATTGCAATTGTTTATTGGTCTTACTGTGTAACTTAATTTTAGGTATGACATATTGTATTTAGGGGGGGGAAAGACACCATTTTAGAAAACAGCCAGAATTCCAACCTCCTTTTACTAGTTATATTTAAGTTTTGCTTAATAGCTTCATTCTGCAGCAAGTACATATTGAGCTTCTACTTTATGCATGCCATTTGATAACACCATTAAATTTGTTCTTCCCGACTATGCCAGAAATGTTTAGTTGAGGTCTGAGGAAATTTTCTGAAATTTATGTAGATGGATATTAAAAATTGATCCTTCTAAAAATAAGTCGAACCATGCTATTCTCCCCTTAAGATGGGCATTGCAAAGTGAAAGGGTTCACATGAAGTTTAATTGAGACAAATATGGTACTGAGTGATTAAGAACACGGCTTAGAATCAGACAGACTAGTTTTAAATCTGGCTTCACCACCAACCACCTGGCTTACCTCATTTAACTTCTCTGACCCTTGCTTTTTCTTCTCTGGGAAATGGGGATCCTGTATAAGATTTTCTGAGATTTAAATGACATTACATGTCAAGTATTTGAATACTGCTAGGCACATGGTAAATAATCATTTAATGGTAATAACAATCATAATTATTATTATTCAATCCTCACCTGAGGATATTAGTATTTTTTCCCTTTGATTTTCTTTTTTTAGAGAGAGTGGAAGGGAAGGAGGGAAGAGGAACGAGAGATAAAGAGAAAGAGAAACATCAATATGAAAGAGACACATCCGATTGGTTGCCTTCCACATGCTCCCCAACTAGTGCTGGGGTTTGAACTTGAAGCCCCTCAGGTGCGTGGGCCCTCAGGACACTCTCACCACTGAGTAACACAGGCCAAGGCATATGATAATTATTTTTATTGCATTTCTGTTCCTTACTGCTGTTTTTATTTTCATCTGTGTTGTGAACATCACATAACTCTTTGGAATCATCCTTTCTGAGTTGAATACATTACCTACCAATCTCTTGCTCAACTCTCCCTTGACAGATGAAGGAACCACAAAAATTTGACCAGTAATCACTGAGACCAAGGAGAAGTCAAGCCTCCTGACTATCAGTTCAGTTCCACCCTTTGTGACACACATTTAAGTACATGATTGAAGCACTGTATATTTTTTTAAATGCCACTATTTGTGGAAGGGTACATACATACCTAATATTTTTAGGTTTAATTATTGAAATCAATCACAAAAATTCTCTTTCCTTTGCTACCTTATATATTTAGTATTATCTAAAGTGTCAGATTTATGTTTTAGTCCCTGTATCTGTCCAGCCTTATCTTGTACCATTTCTCCTCTCATTCAAAACATTCCAGCCTCACCAGCCTTTTAACGCCACAGCCCACCCTAATGTCCACTCTGAGGTCTCAGCAAAACTCTTCTCCCTGCCCAGAGCTCTCTCTTCACAGCCTTTGAATTGTGGCTCTGTCTGCATTCAGTGTCATCCTTCATATATCGAATAAGTGCCACTCAGAGAGGCCTTTTCTGATAACTTCTCGCCTCTCTAGGCAGTCCCTTTCTGTTACCTTTCTACTTCCTTTATCATGCACCACTATCTAATTTAAAAATTTTTATTTTTAAATTAACTTGCTTAATATTTGTCTCCTGTACTAAAATGTGAAGTCCATGAGCACAAGAATCATATTTGTTTTTTTTACCCTGGTATTCACAACTCTTTATTTACCTTTGCATTCATAACTCCAAATATTGCCTGATATATTTAGGAGATTGATAAATATTTAAGACTGAATAAATGATAGAATGAATCAGAAGTGTTAAATCACTAGAGTAACAGTTGTTTATGTCATTATAGATTAGCAAATAGGACGTAGTTTTTTAACAGCATATTATTCACCCAGCATGAAGACTGCTTAGATAAACCATATCTTTATATCTCCTAAGACATGATCTATTTATTTTATGAAGTTGTCTTAATAATCCTTAGGAACAAAATAGAGATTAATTCTTAGAAGCAAAATAAACATAAATATATTCTTGGTAATGGAAATGTCTACCTACTTTATATATAAATCAGTTTGACAAAAGGCCAAATAATTGCCTGAACAAAATGTACAATTGTTTTATAAATACTTTTATTAAACAGTTACATACTCATCTCTGAATTGAAGTAAAAATGGATATTCAAGCATGTGTCATTGTTTAGCTTCTCAATTTCTAGTGTACCTGCTATTTGTGTGTTAAAGAATGTGGGTCCTATTTAACAGATAGCACACAGATTAACTGTAAACATACAACATTTATCAAAATCTTTTAAGAAAAACAACTTACTGAGATTTGAAAAAGACTATTATTTGTTCTTTGAGATAATTTACAATTACTCCTGTGTCAAGTTAGTGAACAGACTAATAAACCTGAACAAAAGTATAGCCTGTAGAATTGAATTATTGTGTTTTTGATTTGTGATTTGGTGTCTTTTTATTTTGTACTTTCAGTTCAATTTGAGAGAGGTTATAAGAAACAAAGTATCTATTGTAAGAATGTAAGAGATGCTTCTATTCCAAGGATATCCTAATATGTAAAAACCTAGGGTCTGTAACAACCAACCGAAGGCTCAACTGAACACCCAACCCAGCACTGACTGCTGAGGGGGCTGCAGATCAGGCCCAGAGAGAGTTCCGAACAGAGAGGCAGGGTCTAGTCTGCAGCCTCCGTGGCAGCTGTTGATCAGCCTTTGGCTCTCTCTTTCTCTCCAGGCTTCACCAGCAGCCACACATCTGTTTCTCTCTGGGCCTTTGTGGGACTGCTGATCAGCCCTGGAGATAAGCCCGGACACACTGACTGACATAGAAACTGACCAATCAGAACCAATATCTGGGTGAACTGCGAGGAGCCAATGGCTGCCTAAGAGGCAGAGCTTTTGACACTTACTGGCACAGAAACTGACCAATCAGAACCAAATGTGGGTGAACTGTGAGGAGCCAATGGCTGCCCAGGAGGTGGAGCTTTTGACATTGACTGGCATAAAAACAACCAATCAGAACCAAGTTGGCTGGCAGAAGAGAGCAGTTAGGGGCAACCAGGCTGGCAGGGGAGGGCATTTGGGGGCAAGATTAGGCTGGCAGGGGAGATCAGTTAGGGGAGATCAGGCAGGCAGGGGAGTTAGGGACAATCAGGCAGGCAGAGACAATTAGGGGAATCTGGAAGGCAGGCAGGTGAGCAGTTAGGAGCCAGTGGTCCCAGATTGTGAGAGGGATATCTCCCTGCCGGTTTAGGCTCAATCCCTGTGGATTCCTCTGGCAGTCAGACATCTCCCAAGAGTTCCCTGATTGGAGAGAGTGCAGGCTGGGCTGAGGGGAACTCCCCCTCCCCGCTCTGTGCACGAATTTTGTGCACTGGGTCACTAGTTACATTATAAGTTATGTCCTTTTATTAGGTTCCTTGAAAGAAAAATTTTATAGTATGAAGAATAGAGGTAGTTCCTTAAGTACATATTTTTCTTTTCCTAAGGGCATTGTGAACCATATAACTGACTGGATTTTCTCTTTTGTGTATTTAAGCCAAATTCATGACTAAAACATAGCAAATATACAGATATTTTGTCTTAGATTTTTATTTAATGTCTTTTGTAGTCTCTTCCCTAGTCTTGGTCTTTTATTTGCTTATTTTTGTTTTATTTCTTTACTTTTAGTTTATATTTTCATGTTATAGTTTGTGTCCTTCAGTGCTACCTAAACATTCTCTAGAATTTGGTTTTGGGGGCAAGAAGCATATAAATGAACAATCATATTTAGGGAACATCCTTATAAAAGGCATCATGGTAGCTTGGTAGGTAGTACAAAGATGAGTGAGGTAGGTTTCCTCCCTTTGTAGGCATATATGAACAAGTAAGAATACAAAACACTGTGCAATTGATATTACAATAGAGAACTATCATACTTTTAAAAGACACAAATTTTCCTTTTAGTTATAAAGAACATTTATTGAAACAATATTTTACGGTACACCTAGTTATAAAGCTATTATAGTACCATTTCTTTTCCTATGACAGTCCATCCAGTTTAATTTTTTTTCAATCCTCACCTGAGGATGTTTTTATTTATTTGTTTATTTATTTGGTTTTTAGAAAAAGAGGGGAAGAGAGGGGGTGGGGGGGAGGAAGTGATCAATAGGAGAGAAACATTGATCAGTTGCTTCCAGGATGCACCCTGGTCGAACTCACAACCTAGGTATGTGCTCTGACCTGGAAGTAAACCCACAATCTTTTTGATGTAGGGGATGATGCTCCAGCCACTTGAGCCACCCAGCCAGGGCACAGGCTTCCTTTTCTTATTCTCTTGCTGAACGAATACTAGTTTATCTTTAAGAACTATTTATTCCAAAATTCATTTGTCTTAGGTTTTTTGTAAAAAATAAATAAATAAAATACATATCGTGACCCAAATACCACTCATGGAGTTGAGAAACAAAAAGTACTTCAGAAGAAAAAGCTTTACCCTTTGAATAATGGAAAGAAGAAGCAGTCCATCAAAAAGGTGTGACTTAATCCAAGGTGGGAAGATTTGGACATACTGATATGGGCAAGATTCATGACTCTCTCATTCATTCTCTTTATTCTGGTCTTTTCACTAATAGTCTTGCTCTGATAATTATTGTGGTTAGATTCAGAAATTGTGAGATAAGAGAGGAGGTCAATGAATTCTGTATTCAGCCTAGAACTTAGTAATACTAAATAAGTCTCTGCTTTTCACCATCTGATGTATCTGTGAACCATCCAAGAACCTTACCACTGTCCTCTAAATTCTTAACTTAGATTTCTTCAGAGAAACATTATTTCTTCTAAAGCTCCTTAAGTAGATTGATTCAGATTATATAGATAACTAGTCTTTGGCTTTTAGATTTCATTTATTTAATCATGCACTCAACAAATGAATATGTATAAGGAAATGTGGCTAGACGTGATTTATTGAAAGAGTATTTTTAAACATGTTTTTCAGATTCAAAGAAACTGTTTAAGCATACTTTTTTTTTACTTGATTTTCAAGTCACATCACACTTTGAAATGAACAGAATAAAAGGAAAAAGTTGACAATGCTTTATTAAGATAGAAATGAACAGAATAAAAGGAAAAAGTTGACAATGCTTTATTAAGATTGTTTTTTTCTTATTTACAGGTCTTTGGAAATGCTCCACCAAATACAATGATAGAAAAATTTTCTGATCTTCTGCAGTTCACAACACAAGTCTCACGATTGATGGTGACAGAAATTCGAAGGAGAGCATCAAACAAATCTACAGGTATTATTGCAGAAACCAGCAAAGCCTGACTTATTTGAATTGACATTTTGGTAAAAGTACTATTAAAATTAAATAGAAAATTGACCTTCTAGGCACAGGGATTTCAATTACCCATCTCATTCACATTCTTACAGACACATTTCTTCTCTTGGTTTCAACATCTTCTAATTTTAAGTTTAGTTTTATGAAGGCTACTTTCCTTGGACCAGTGTTCTTTCAACTTTACTCTTTCTTCTGAACAAAATCAAAACTCTTAGCATGACATTTAAGACAAACCCAGAATTGGGCCATATGTATTAAGGCATAACTTTTTTGGATTAAGTCACACCTTTTTGATAGAATGTTTCTTATTTCCCTTACTCAAAGAAAAAACTTTCTCTTCTGAAGTACTTTTTGTTTCTCAAATTTGTCAGTGATATTTGGGTATGTGTCTTTATTTTCTACTAGAGGCCTGGTGCACGAAATTTGTGCCTGGGTGGGGTTCCTTGGCTTGGCTAGTGATTGGGGCCTATCAGGGCCATCTCACCCAGTGCCGATCAGGGATGGTGGTCTGGGAGGGACCATGGAAGGGCTCTAGGGCATTTTAGGCCCCATCTCACCCAGTCCCTATTAGCTGGATCCTAGCAGCAAGCTAACCTACAGGTTGAAGCATCTGCCTCCTGGTGGTCAATGCACATCATAGCGACCCGTCAATCAACTTGTTGGTTGAACACTTAGCATAATAGGCATATATATATATATGGCGTGGAATGCTCAGCACACACTTTCCCTCCAGTTCCTTGTTTTGGACACCTTATGTCCTTCCAAGGTTCTACTCACCCTCTTCAGCTACCACACGAAGTAAATTGCATCATGTGCGTGGAAACCCTTTGCAGGCTCCATGGTGTGTCTTTACTTCACTGCAGTTCTGATTATCCCAATATAAGGAGAGACACCCTCGTTATCAGGTAACACCACCATGGTAAGACCCCTGCTCAGCCTACTGCAGCTGTTTTAAATAGGCATGGGTCTCCTAGATGGTTTGGCTCAGTAGATAGAGCGAAGGGTCCTGGGTTTGATTCTGGTCAAGGGCACGTTCCTGGGTTGCAGGCTCAATCCCCAGTAGGGGGCTTGTGGGAGGCAGCAGATCAATTCTCTCTCACCATTGATGTTTCTATCTCTCTCTCCCTCTGCCTTCCTCTCTAAAATTAATAAAAATATATCAACAAAAATAAAAGTAAATAGGCTATTAGTCAAGCATCGTTGCTCTCCATCCATCTCCATTCTCCTCACACCCTCTTTTGTCTTCACTGCCTCCCTCCCTACTCCCCCCCACACACAGTCTACTGAGGTCTGTAAAATGGGGTCAGGATTTCTACTTCATCCAAGGGCAGTGCTTCCAAACAGCCTTCCTTCCCTGCCCATCTCTGCCCCCAGTCCTGTGGGGTGTCTCCCTCCCTCTATCTAACTTGGTGGGTCCTGCTTTGCCCCTCCTCCTGCGACCTCCTGTCTCCAGCTTCCCAGTGTGCAACTGGTCGAGCCATTGAACTCCCAGCAGAACTCCAGTCGAGGGGACAATTTGCAAATTTGCATTTGGCTTTTATTATATAGAATTAGATCGTAAGCTATTTATGTAACCTACAATATTTACCCCAGTGCTTTATGTACACTAGACCTTTTATGAATGCTGCCTGAATACTATTCTTATTCATAGTTGTTAGGTCATTTTAAACTTTGTAAAATATCTTTCTTTTTACTTAAGATTAAAATAAGCTTTCTTAATTTTATCTACCAATTAATAATTTAAATCATTTTCTAAGTTAGCATTATGTTAGAGAAATTTTATCTTAATTTTGTTATTTGTGGGTTTTTTTTAATGATTGTTTGACAGCTTTCTTCTTATGGAAACATTATACTGAGAAATTGACTTTCTGTTTTTAACATCTCTTTGGGGATATCATTTCTCTTTTGAGCCCATTGAATTATTTTTTTTAACAGTAACTAATTCCTTTGTTATAAAATATTTTTTAAAAATATTTTATTAAAGTTAATATACGGTAAGCACATATAATAGTTATAACATTCAAATGGTTAAAAGATTTATTAAAAACAGTATCTCTTCTACATTATCCTGATTCATCCCCATTTCTCACTCTTGAGAGGCAATTGTTTTTTAACACTTTTAACTTTTAAAAAAAATATTTATCTCGGAATCTCTAAACAAATAACATTTACAGTATGTGCCCTTGATTTTTTATATTTAGATCCTGTCTTCTGACTTTTCACAAGAGATTGAGACTTTTATGCTCTTAAGCTTACTACCATTACTCTTACAGTTACTTCCTATACCTCTCCAATGTCGCTCTGTCATAATTTTTATTAGATCAGTATTCATTATTGTGACTATAAAAACACTGTTTTAAGTTGAGCCATGGGGTATACTATGGTTACTTTTTTTGGAAACTTCTCCCCCACCTCCATCAGAGTTAGTAATTGACTATTTCCTTACTAGTTTTCTACATTTTTATTACACGTTCCTTCCTATTCACGTGTTTCTGAATCTTCTCTCAATATGATTGACGACATCAGATATTGTGTCAGTTTCATCTTCTTGCAAATACCTCTTCCAGAACCGTCTGTCCTGCTTTAATCTGTAGTAGGTGCTCTTCAGCCAGCTGCCCTGCTGTCATTTCACCTCTCCCCTCACATCATCCTGGGTGCCTTTCCACCTCTGTGAGATAGAGCTTCTGTTTCCTGAGTCTCGTGTCATTTTATTCTCAAATAGCAGCTTCCTGAGAAAGGATGCAGGGGAATTATTTTTGGTTTTGAGGTTGTTGTTTTTCTTTGTTTGTTTTTAAAGAAATCCCCATGAGTGAAAATTTCTTTGACTGTGCTGGATGTGTTCTTTTCTCTTCACTAGGGAAGGTGTTGATGCCTTAGGCTGATGGCTTTTTCAGGTACCAGGGCTCAGTACCAATCCCATCAGGTCATATAATGGTGGCTTTGTTGTGGAAAGGGTACACATGAGAAACCAGGGTCAACAAGAAGGAGGCACAGGTCCACCACCACCCTCATTATATCACAGAACAATGCTTGGGAGGTTCCCACCAATCCCCTTACCCCCAGGCCTAAAGTACAAACGTGAATGCAGTCTTATTAGCAAAGAAACATACAGGCTGCTTGTGATCTTGTCTCTTTGAGTGCTGTTGGATGCTTATAGGAGTGTTTGAGAATAGTAGCTGTTTACCCCCGGAGAACTTTGGAGCCAGTGAAGTTACAGGCCCTCCTACCAGAGGGAGGAAGCTACCAGTGTCATGGGAAGTTGAGCCTGGGGGCAGCATCTCTGGGGACAGGGTCAGTGAAGGGATTTTAGCTAGGTCCTTCTCCAGGCAGCCAGGGTAAGGCACCAGGGTCATATTGGGAATCTTGCAGTTTGCATTATGTATCTATCCTCCTTTCAGTAAATATCAGATTCTCAGTTGAAAAACATTTTTTCCACTCAGAATTTAAAAATGATTTCATCATATTCTACATTTCTAAACTGCTATTGGGAAATCTATGGCTTCCTAGACACATGATTATTATAACATGCTTTGGAGTAGATCTATATTTATCCATTATGCTGATTACTTATCGAACCCTTATTAATAAATCTGGGAATACATTTCCTTTAATTTTGGGAAAGTTTCATGATTTGTTTATATAATAATATCCTTCCTTCTATTTTCTCTTTCTAATCAAGTATACCCCTAAGACACACACACACTCTCTCTCTCTTGTTCTCATTTTCTGTTTTTTTTAATATATATTTTTATTGATTTCAGAGAAGGGAGAGGGAGAGAAAGCGATTAAAACAACTATGATGAGAGAGAACAATTGATCAGCTGCTTCCTTCCTGCATGCCGCACACTGGGGATCAAGCCTGCAACCCTGGCATGTCTTGTGCCATGACCTAGAATTGAACTATGACCTCCTGGTTCATAGGTGGATGCTCAACCACTGAGCCACCCCACCAGGCTCTCTTATCTTTATCTCTTGACTTTCTTTGTTGTTTTTTTTTTTTACTCTATTTGCTATGAGAGCTCTTTAGTTTTACAATCTATCCCTTCCTTGGAGGTTTTTATTTGTGACATTGTAATTTAAATTATAAGTTTTTTTTTTTATTGTTTTTTTTTAATGGATTTTCTTCTCTTAGCTATCTGAGGTTTTGTTTTTCTTTTCAGATTTTATTTACTCTCCCTACATATTCTTTTTTTGTTTTGTTGTTTTAAGGTTGCCCTTTTTTGTTAATTTTTCTGTCTGTTATGTTGGAATATGTCCTCACATATCTCATCCTTGGCCATCTGTTCCTGTACAAGAATGGATAGAAAGCTGCTGGGTAGCTTTGTAATTGTGAGTGGAGCTTGCAACTCTGGACATTAGCCCAGGGTGATCTTGCTGGGCCATTTTGTTGACCATCTTTCCCTGGCTAGACAGAGTCCCCAGAAAAGAATATCTAGTCTTACCTAAACCGTATATGTCTGACTCTGAACTTGTTGGAAGCCAAGTAGGGGAAAGGTATGAGGGCCTTCAGCATTCAGCATTCAGTACCTGAGTTTCAGTTCTTTGTCTCCAAGAGCCCATAGGTGTGCCTGGTGTGGTATCATCATCCCCCCACCCCACCCCCACCCCAGGCCCAATCTAAACACTGCTCTTACTCTGCATTGAGTAAACCTACAGTCTAGTGCCCACTTTGTAGTGGGGATCTGGGATCCAGGTGGGTTTTTTTTGTTTGTTTGTTTGTTTTTTAACTTATTTATTCATTCTCAGTGACAGTCTATAAGAATCACATGTTTTTTAAAATTAAATATATTGGGTGATACTAGTCAAGGGTGTCATATAGTTTGCAAGTGTACATTTCTATGATACAGGATTTGTATATTGCATTGTGTGCCTAGCTGCTCTTAAAAGTATTTTCCCAACCCTTTAGTGTACAGTTTCCACTATCTCTGCTTTCAGAGGCCCCTAGTGCTACCAGTTCCTGAGCCTCTTGGTTCTATTGTAGTTTAGTTGCTTGTTTTGCATTTACTTTAAAATGTAGAATTTACTAAATCAATTACCACTAACTTTTGTGCTATTTTAGTATCCAAGATGTTGCTGTCATCTTTCCTATTCTCTTTGTCCTTATGGGTTTACAATTTTAAAAAATACTTTCACAACCATTTTAGTTGTATGACTTACTCTGCTAAAGCTGCCATAATAAAATGCAATAGACCAGTGGCTTAAACAACAGAAAACATATTTTTTTTTTTTACTGTTCTGGAGGCTGAAAGTCAAAGATCACAGCTTCAGCATGATTGGTTTCTGGTGAAATCTCTCTTCCTGGCTTGCAGATGGCACATACTCAATGTAATCTCACCAGGAGGAGAGAAGAGAGAGCTCTGGCCACTTTTCTTTTTAAGGACATTAATCCCATCACGAGGGACCCACCCTCATGGCCTCACCTAAAGCTAATTGCCTACCAAAGGTGCCATCACCCAATACCAATACATTAGGAGTTAGGGCTTCAACATACGAAGTCCAGGAGGGGCATATTTCAGGCCATAGGAGGGGGGTTTCAGGAGAGAGAAGAGATAAATCTTTGTGCTCGATCTTTCATCATTCACTGGAGCCCATTATGAAGTTTTGGAGCAGTAGCCATTAAATATTTTTAGACTGAGGACAAAATCCCTTATTCAGAAGCATTACATTATATGGATTGACATATGAGTTTTAAAGTGAGGCAGTTTTAGTTATATTTGCAGTCCTTGAAGCAAATTCAATGAAAGATAGTAAGGTAGTTTCAGGTAACTTTCCTGCCCGTCTTCTCCCTTCTTCTCCCCAAGTTGGATTGCATCCTTTGTTATCTGTCCTGATTTCAGTTATCCCTGTACAAGTAAGAAGTTGGTCTTAAACTTAAGATTTATGTGCATTTTATACCTATTTAGCTACTATAAATAAGGGAATTTCTCTGTCATTAATTGACTCCTGTCGTTGCATTTTCTTTCTTGAACAATATTTATTCCTAGATTAGAAAAAAATTTCCCAAAACTTAATTTTCTTGCTTCTCTATTGCTGTCTTTGTATATACCTAATCAGCATGTTTGTATAAATTTTTTTTCTATATTAGAGATTTGTTTTCCTAAATTGCTTTATGATTTTATTTCCATAGGGCAATTTTTGAGAAATAATGAAAGTTATCGTAAGTAAAGTAGCTATGTACAGTAATACTATACAAATGTTTTTAAACTTTACATTTTGAAGTAATTATAGGATAACAGGAAGTTATAGACATAGTACATAGAGCCCCCTGTGCCCTTCATCCTCCTTTCTCCACTGATGACATCTTATTTCCCAGCTATTTTAAAAAAATATATATTTTATTGATTTTGTACAGAGAGGAAGGGAGAGAGATAGAGAGTTAGAAACATCGATGAGAGAGAGTCATCGATCAGCTGCCTCTTGCATACCCCCTACTGGGGATATGCCCGCAACCAAGGTACATGCCCTTGACCGGAATCGAACCCAGGACCCTTCAGTCCCCAAGCCGATGCTCTATCCATTGAGCCAAACCGGTCTCGGCAATTTCCCAGCTATTTTTAAGATATATTTTTTCTTATTATGTACTTCCATGTAATTTTTAGTTTTAAACTTTTGAAATTTACTAACTTCAGAATATAGTGAGATTCAGTTAAATTTGTGTAAATTTTACCTGAATAAGAAAAACCTTTCTTAATCACCCTATTTCAAATAGATATTTTCTCATCTATCCCACACCAGTTAATATACTTGTATTTGTAATCACCTTAAATACTTCCTTTATAGCTTTATGGTCATTTAAAGCATCTTGTTTATCTATTTCTTTAATTATATTGTCTGTTGTATTCATTTCTGTATCACTTAGAACAACGATTTTCAACCTTTTTCATCTCATGGAACACAAAGTAATTTTTACAATTTTTTGGCACACCAAAAAATTTATCACAATTTTTGCCAATCTGACAAATAATAAAGCATAATTTTTATTCATTCACATTGGACAGCTATGTATTGGCTGATGTCATTTTTTTTTTTAATTTGACAATCTAAGGGAAAAGAGGTCAGTGCCCCTGCCTAAATAGTCAGATATTGCATGCTTTAAAAATACTTGAGGCACACTTGTTAGAAATTGCTGACCTAGAACAGTGGTCGGCAAACTGTGGCTCGTGAGCCACATGCGACTCTTTGGTGCCTTGAGTGTGGCTCTTCCACAAAATACCACATGCAGGCGCGCAAGTACAGTGCGATTGAAACTTCATGGCACATGCTCAGAAGTCAATTTTTGGCTCTCAAAAGAAATTTCAATCGTTGTACTATTGATATTTGGCTCTGTTGACTAATGAGTTTGCCGACCATTGACCTAGAAGAATGCTTGTCACAGATTAGGTGCTCATTATATGTTTACTGACTTTGACATAGGTTTCTTCCCACACTTCTCTCTCTCTCTCTCTGTCTCTCTCTGTCTCTCTCTGTCTCTCTCTGTCTCTCTCTCTCTGTCTCTCTCTCTCTCTCTCTCTTTTTTTTTTTTTTTACTACTTTGAGAATTGGAACAGTTTTAGAAAAGCCAGCCTTACTGATGTTTAAGAAAGAAAGGCATAATTTTGGAATGTCTCCTCAGTCTGCCTTAATGAACCCTAACTTTGGGAATCCTGGTTCCTTTAGTTTTAGTCTTGAACATTGGAAGTTTCTTCTGGTCAGTGCTGTTATTAGAAATACTTTCATGGAGATTTTTTTAAATCTTTTGTACTGAAATAATTCTGTACTTTCAAGATCTAAGTGCATCCTGAATCATCTTACTCTTTTTACCCCATCTATATTTTCTGATTGATCGAATAATTTTTATTGTGATAAAAGACACATAACTATATCTGCCCTCTTAATAAATTTTTAAGTGTACAGTTCCCTATAAAGCCCAGTGTTGTATAGTAGATCTCCAGAACTTTTTCATCCTGTATAACTGTAACTTTATACCCATCAATCAGCAACTCCTCATTTCCTTTTCCTCCCAGCTCTTGGCAATCACCATTCTGCTTTCTGCTTCTATGAATTTGACTACTTTTGATACCTCTTATTTAACATAACCTTTTATTTTACAGGAAATTATCATTGACAGTAATTATTTTGGTCAGTATGCATATAATTTTTCTCCAAAAAACCCCAACAACAACAGGTGTAATGAGCCCTCTATTATTTTTATGAAAAATAGCTATATTTGTCATATTATTTTTCCAGGACTCCTCCGAATTTGGTGTGCAATACTGGTTATTTTGTTTGTTATCTACCTAGTACTTACATATCAAGTCTCTATCAGATTTTCTTTGACATGGATTATAGATATCTCAGTAGGAACCATGCTTATCTGCAATTTAAATCTATCAGAGTTAATAAGAATGGAAATGTTTTGGTAATATCAATATATAAAACATTATACATGGACTGATTTCTAATATACAAGGAACCTTCACAGTTCTAGTTGTCTGTCTCTTTTAATTCTTTCGTTATTGTTGACTCTCTGTGGCTTTTGTTAAAAAATATGTAATGACTCTCAATTAATTAGAGAAAATACATAATTTTGTGGCTGTATTGTTTACAAGCTGTAGCCTAAGCTATTTTCCTCACCTTGTATAGTTAAGTTCCAACATGCAGTCTGCTTAATTTTAATTCTAAGGCAATATAATCAGTTTTCATCATTAAAGCAGAAAATTCTCACCTGTGAAAAAAAAATAGCTTTAGTTTGTGAATAATGACTTTGATGCATGTCAGATGCCACTGTTAAACCCAGTGGTGCAACCTGAAATGGGCAGCAGCCAAGTGGTGGAGAAACCCAGTGATGCCGACTACAGTTGGCATCAATGCAGCAGCTTGTGTAAATGTAGTGAATCCCCAGTTAGACAACCCAGCCTTTTTCTTCAAACAGAAAATCATTGTGCCACGCTGTCCTCCGTGGATTTCAAAGCCACAACACCTTCAGGTAATTTTATTCCCAAGGTGTGATTATGTATCATCAAATGAAAAGAAGCATGGAAGTCATGAATTCTAATACTGTTTTTCTGACTAACTTATGAAAGGTTTTATTTATTTATTTATTTATTTATTTATTATTATTTTTTTTTGGGGGGGGGGTGGTCAGGAGGCAGATGGGAAGGGTTGTTGAGGGTTTGGTTTCTTCTTTACTGAAACAAGTATAATAATACTGTTGGCATGTCTCACATTGTCATTCTGAAGCATAAGTTTGAAAATGGCTACACTTTAAATGGACTTTGGAAAAAAAGGACTTTGCAAAGGAAAAATTGTATTGCATTTATTATTAACAAGTTTTGTTCTGATTGTTCTGAATGCTAATTGAATTCACTTATATTCTCTCAATATAGACTAGGAACTTAAATTTGTTTTACAATTGTCTATCATTCTATTCATTATTTAATCTAATAATGAATTCTACTAACTTGATTTCTGTCTTTTTGAATTTAACGATATGTATTGGAATGCAGTGTGAAAGCTAAAGCTTGAATCAAATGATTGGCACCTTGCAATATGAGATAATGTTTTTTTTCATTAACTCTTACAACCTTGATTAAACCATCATTTAAATTTGTTTTTGTTACATATAAGTGAAATTAAAAGATTCCAATGCAATTTTTTTTTTAGTAGGAGTGTTTTTATTTCAAATGTTTTAAAGGTGTTTTGAATGGCAGTACTTAAAAGAGCAGGTGAAAATAAAATGTTTTCAAGTACTTTTGTTACATATAGACTTCTTTGTATAAGCATATAATTCAAAGCCAAAAAATACAATTTTACAATATTCCTGATGTAACATAGGTCTTCTTCACTTTATCAAAAAGGGTGCTTCAGTTGGTAAAGTTGTTAAAGGGATATTATTAATAATTATACTGTTTTGATCCTTTTCAAGGTTTTTCCCCCACAGGTATTACCTTATTTAATCAGTTCAGCAATCTATTGAACTGTTGTAATGGTTAATAACAAATAGAACATTGTGGGGATTTTTATTTTATTATTTGTCTTTTCTTATTTTAAAGAATACCTTTATGTTCATTGTCAACCCAAATAGAAGAAAGTATACATTCCTATAAATGCGATTAATCAAATAGAATTTTTTTAAGCCAAGAGTACATTTTTGATGTTTTGTATTTGTTTGTTTTTAATTTTTTAATTTATTTTAGAAGGAGAGGGATAGAAACATCAAAGAGAAACAACAATTGGCGGGGTCCATTGTAAGCTTGCAGGAAAAATTTGCAGGTCACCTTTTACCAATCATCTCAAACCATGATTGTTAATAAAGGTTTTTCGGTGGTACTGTTTTATTTTCTCCCTCTCTAATGAACCTTCACAATTTAATCAGCCTTAAACATTGCTTTCTCTCTATGACTCCCCTTTTCAAAACTTGTAGGAATTTCTCTTACTCCTAGTAAGTCCATACCTCCTAATTTTCATCACCGGTTGAACTCAGTGTGTCCTTCTTTAATCAACCTGGGTTGGTTTATCCATCCATTTGACAGATAATGATTGAAGCCCCATTTTGGGCAGTCACGTGCTTAGCACTGAGGACTCACAGTGAACAAGGTAGGCAAGGAGATTTCTCACCTTCTGTCTAGTCTTTAGAACGGGTGAGAGGTTGTAAATCAGTGAACATGTGAAAATAATAACTTTAACACTTTTGATATATTAAATAATAATAACCCAGTCATCTTTTGGCTTTCCTCTTTTCCAATTATTATTATTTTTAAATCACTATCTTTTGTCTCCCACAGTCTGGACTTGAATGTAAGTTCTGTCACTGGCTAGCAATGTGACTTTAGGCAAGTTACTTAACTTCTCCATTTCTTAATTTCTGTCATAAGGGGTATTATAATAGAAAGTAGCTCATATAGTTCTTGTAACAATTAAATGAGTTCAATCTACAAGTAGTTAACGTTCATCTTGTTTATCCATATGAAAATTGATGAACTCTCTGCTGATGAAATTAAGTATATGGTTAAGGATTTATCCATTTCTTCTTATCTCAAAAAAAAAAAAATCAGCTAAATTAACTTTCAAAGATTCTTGCAACATCACAGTTTTGTGAATGACTCTCCCCGTTTCTCTTTCCTTTTTTCAGCTGCTCAAGTCATCACTTATGTGTATTATGAAGGCAACTTCCTAATCTGTTCCCCCCAGAGGTCTCTGCCTTCCCAGTTTGTCATATACATTACTACTAAAGTTAATAGTTTTAGAATAATCCTTTTAGTACCTCACTTGTTCCAGAAACTATTTGCTCCCTCTTGCCTAAAGAGTCAAATAACAGCCCTTAGCTGTAAAAAGGCATCAGTTTCCTATCACTACTGTTGACTTTCTTCTAATCTAATTCTCAAAATATGCTCTTCTAGAATGTTAACCCAGTATTATTACATTTCTTTGTCTTGATCAGTACATGTTACGCTCTTTCCTCTAGCTAACACTTTTATTTCTGTTCCTAATTGCTAGGTTTCATTCCCACTGGCCCCCACTCTTTAGACCATGTGTGTCAAACACAAGGCCCGCGGGCCAAATCCGTCCCGCCAGGCCTTGCAATGTGGCCCGCACCGCGCTGTCATCACTGCACTCCGCTGCGTTTCCATCACAATGACAGTTTATGACTGTTCAGTAAACCATTCGGCCCGAGATTTAGGCTGGATTTTAGATTTTGGCCCCTTCTCTGATTGAGTTCGACACCCCTACTTTAGACAAACCTACGCAGGTTTCCCTGTTATCCAAAAGCAGAACTTGCCTATGAAACCTTTTGTAAGCTGAAATGGCATAATTTGAAGAAATACTTACCTTTAATTTATATGGAAAAATATTGGTCATTCCCAGATTTCAAAAATAACCTTTCAGATCATATCAAATCACACATAAAACCTAAAATAACACTAACATATCGTTAAAGCAGGAATGATAATGATAAATATACACCATGCTTTATATTCCCAACAATCCCCTCAAGCAGCAGAATTTCAATTTTATTCATTACTGGATGTTCCCTAAAAGAGACCACTTTGCTACTTGCACAACTAAGATTCTAGCTTCCAAGATTCTTTGCGCATGTTAAATAGTATGAATATTGGCTGCATGAAGTTCAACACACTTATAATGTATTTTCTCCCTCATGATCGAAATGCTTAATTGTGTCCAATTTTATGCTAAACTTACGAGCTCTCTTAGGCTTCTCCATTACCATAGACACATCTTGCTAATGGATGCCCAAAATAAATCAAGATAAAGTGCAGATGCTCACATAGATCAAAGCTGTGGGTTGGATGCTGGGATGTCATTCTCAGGGAAAGAGTTAGCAGGGTCACTCTCACTGTGCCTGGTGCACTGCCTCTAGAACAGCTCACTGCAATACAAGTGCTGAATTTTCACTTTTCACCTTTTTTTGTAAAAGTAAAAATCATTTTCTGATTTGTTGTAGTTAGCAAAAATAGAGACTAATGCAGGTCTTTGGTAAAAGTGAAGCAGCCCAGTGTGAACTTTGAAAAGTAGAGGATACCTATACTTGTTTTCCAGGCAGGCTTAATTCACCCTTTACCTCTTCCACGGCGGCTCATTCTGACTTG
Source organism: Pipistrellus kuhlii (assembly GCF_014108245.1). Taxonomy (NCBI): domain Eukaryota; kingdom Metazoa; phylum Chordata; class Mammalia; order Chiroptera; family Vespertilionidae; genus Pipistrellus; species Pipistrellus kuhlii. The sequence goes on from NW_023425404.1 coordinate 148,237,395, forward strand.
TGACATACCTTCCCCTAAAATAGGTAGGCTGACTTTTACATTTCCAAAGGATGACATACTATGTGTGCCATGAAAACATTCCTCTTTAATGTGTTTACATAGAGCATGTAATAATGCTGGTACAAAGTGCGTGCTTAGTAAGTGATCATTTCTTTGCAGGTTTTAAGGAAGAACCTCTTTATATGAGATTCTCCTCCTCCCCTCCACCTTATAACTTGCCTTTTCCTTTGCTTTTATAGAGGCTGCAAGTCGGGCTATCGTCCAGTTCCTAGAAATCAATCAGAGTGAAGAAGCCAGTAGAGGCTGGATGCTTCTGACAACAATTAACTTGTTAGCATCCTCTGGTCAGGTGAGTTCTTTGTTTTCATGTTTGATACGTCAACCTCTTTTTTTTTTTTTTATCCTCTCGGGATTTGTAAAATTAAACTTATTGTCATATCTGAATAAGCTTTTATGATAATGATGATATTCTTCTAGTTCTTATGATACATTATTTCATGCTTCTGACAACATCCAGATGAGGAGGTTTATGTTTTATGCATTTTACACATGAGGAAATGCCTAACTTGGAATAGTGGTTTTCATCTTTGTCACGTCAACACACACAGAGTGTCATACGGTTTCCACAGCACCCTGGGCAGGAAGGACCACTGTGGCTGGAGGTGACTAGCCCAGGAGCTCTGACTTCATCAGCCCAGCTCAGGAATTCTTTTACCCACATTAGGGAAACTCTGGCTTAGGTGAATCATTTAAGGTTCAGCTAAGGGCACTTAGCTAATTAGTGACCTGGAAAATACTTTTAAATTTTTCAAATTTTTAAGGAAAATATGAAAATAACTACCATTGCTGAAAATATATATATTCCCTTATCGCTTGATTTATTTTGGAGATTGGTTTTTCCCCTCTAAGTCAACTGTATCAGCATCTGTCGTGATATGTCTGCTCATTTGTACCTGATTTTAGGCCTGTGATATTTTGAGGATGAAGTAAATTTATTCAACTTTCTACAGTCCAGAGTCAGTACCTGTCAAAGTCAGTACCAACTCTGAGAATGACTCTTGTCTACATTACATTGGGCTTTTAAACACCTCACATTACTTAATAACACAAATGATGCTAGTTCTTAGTAATCATACCCTGAAACTAGTCAGTAGATCAGAGTAAGTAGCATTTGGACATTTTCCCTTTTGGAATGGATTGTTTCCTTTGTGTGTGTGTGTGTGTGTGTGTGTGTGTGTGTGTGTGTGTGTGTGTTTCAATCAGAAAAGGGATCAGACTAACTTGTCCTGGTTTACCTGGTACTTCTAAGCAGAGAAGCCTCGCTTCCCAAGAAACCCTTCAGTGGAGAAGTTTATTCCCCCTAAGTAACTTTCAGATAGCCCTAAAGTGGACTCAGGTGTCTGAGACCACACCAGATGACTATCAAAATACCAATTTTATTGGCTGTTGATGGTAGTTATAAATGCCTCTACATTACTGTACTGAAACTTGATTTGGTTTAGGATAAAAGGTAAAATAATGATTTTATTTGCCATATTTCTGTTTTATTCATATTTTCTATTGATGCTGTATTTTTCTTTCTCAGTTGTGACAGAAACTATGTCCTACCTAATACCTAGCACATAGTGTGATTAACTGAAACATGCAAAAATTGATAAATTGTCTTAAAAATATGAGAAAAGAATCAGGAGAGAAATCTGATCACTTTTCTAAAATTACAGAAGTTGCCAATTACCAGTTTGGATACCATCTTGTACTTTTAATCTGCCTTTTATAACATGAAAATGAAAGATATATTTCTGCTTAACAGAAAGAGAAAGCTACCAATAGTCCAGTTGGGAAAAGACATTTTAAAAACATTTGTGTTGTGTTTTAGACTTTTTTGTTTGTGTGCCATTTTCTGTTGGCAACAATGAAATGCAGAGATGACTAAAACATGATTCTGAATCAATATGTAGGTGACAAATGAAGTGGACGAAGCTAATGCAGTGGTGGATGTATGCAGTGCTATGAAAATAGAATTATGAGCCTTATACATCTTATAAGTGAGGATAGGAGGAAAGATGAGAAGTTAATGACAGTTTCAGACACAAAAAAGTATTTAAACTGAACGTTAGATGTATGGAGATACGAGACATCTGAAGTATAAGTTTAGGTAGGAAAGGAGGGAGGTTTTGAATATTAGAGGTAGGAAATGGTACTGGGTCTGTAAATATGCCGGATCTTGCAATGAAGATTCTTTAGGCTCCCTCTCTCCTCCATCTTGCTGCTGCATTAGTTCAGTCCCATCTCATAGGGTTTTCTGTATCTGTTTCCTAATAATTTACCTGGCCTTCCTGCTCTGTAATCTTACTTATGCTCTACATTTCCACCCACTTAATCTCTGAAATCTGGTTCTATTACTTCATTATTTGTAACACTTCATTGAGTCTCCAGTGCCTACAAAATAAAAATCAAACTGGAATGGGAGACTGTGCATAAGTCATTTAACATATACTGGTACAGTGTGGACCACTTAAGCTGAGGCAGGGTGTGTAAGTGATTCCTTCCCTTGTAAGGTAGGCATCAGGCAGTAATGGAATCTTCCTCATCCGGATATTGTGAGGAGTAGGTGAGATAATAGTTTAAAGTACTCAGCCTGTGCCTGTTAATAACAGTTTAATAAACACTTATTAAAAATTAGACATTATTATTGTGGCTTTTGAAGAGTCAGCAGTTTTGGATTCAGGTTCCTGAAACATATTGTACTGTGTGACCTAATCTTCTTTGTATCTTCCAAGTGATCTTTCCCCTCAGATTTTAATTCCTACACTTTTTATTCCATTCCTGGCAGTGTTGATGCTTCCCTTTTATTGTATATTAGCCAGTATGTCCTCCCACTGTGGCACTTAGGAGATAAATCAGTTACTGATGAGCCTACTTCTGCTGGTAGACCGGGGTCTTCTGAAGGTGAGGGGCACATGCCCATCCCCTAGCACAGTGCCTGACATACCCTAGGCCTTCAGTAAATGCTCACCTCCAGCATGGCTAACCTTTTTATTCAAAACTGCACCATGGAAAATTTTTGGTAATTATTATAGCATACTTCTTTAAAATACTGAAATGTTTACTGTGAGAAAGCCTGGAATTTCTTTCCCTAGAAATCCTTGAAAAGAATACAGAGATTGTATTTTGTGTGATGGCTATATTCTTCAAATGTTCTTCCAGCCCCCAGAATCTACAATAACAATAACATTACAGTGATAGTAAAGCAACTACTAATATATAATTTAGTACTTAAGATGTCTATGCATTTGTTATCTTACATAATCCTATTAATCCTAAGAAGTATGTACCATTTTAATCATTTTATAGGAGAGGAAAGTGAGGTCCAGCAAAATTAGGTTGCCAGATTCATAGTTAATTTCCTTTTTCTAAATACCAGAGCTTATATTATTTGAAACATACTACCCCTTAATAAAGAGCAAACTTACTTGATACTTTAATAATAACAAATAAACACATCTCAAGAGATAAGTATTTGTCAGCACACATTCATTTTTAATTTTTTCAGCTATTTAAAAACTTATTTTTATATATCGTTTTCTGCTTGAGCATTTGGATTTAATGATCTAGCTTCTAGCTTAAAATTTGTAACCTTACTTAGCTGTACCAATTGCAGTGATGTCTTTTTTGCTTATTTACCTATTCATTTCTTGTTTGATTTGTTTTCCAGAAAACCGTGGACTGCATGACAACGATGTCAGTGCCTTCCACCCTGGTTAAATGTTTATATCTGTTCTTTGACCTTCCACATGTGCCTGAGGCAGTTGGAGGTGCACAGAACGAGCTACCTCTAGCAGAACGTCGTGGACTACTCCAGAAAGTTTTTGTACAGGTACGGACGGGGCTGCTGGCCTGGCTGTTTAAAGTGAGACAGGTGCATTCCTTCAATTAATGTGTTCCCTGTTCCGTTTTCTGTAGTATTTCATGTTGTTTATTATTTTATCTCATGTAACCATCACATTTGTTGGATCTGCACATTTCTTTTGAGAAATATGTGAGGCATTAACAAGTTTGTTTTTTGGACAGAGTCAACAATTAAGGTTAGCTTTGATCTACCAATAACATCTGTGCAATGAACCAAGCAAGGAAAACTTTTGTTGGTAATCATTAAATTTGGTATAATATTTCTTATAATGTCAAGAGATTTTTGTTGTTGTTGTTGCTGTCTATGTACAGGAAGTCCCTGTATACCTAAATATTAAATATTTAAATTATAAAAGATGTTTATTTTAGTGGCTGCTGCTGTCTCCTCTGCTCCTTGCCTGCAAATTCCGTCTTTCCCACCATGGCCACCATTCCTTTAATAGCATTAGTGGTTAAGAAAGTTTTAAGTAGACCTTTGCTACCTAGCCTGGAAATATTGCCATCATTTTGATAGCCTTTCTTGGGAGAAAATTTTCAAAGCAAGCAAACTACAAACATTTCAAGTACAATGTGCCCAGGGGACCTAATATAGTATTAAAAAACATTTTCACACAAAAAGACAAATAATTCCACTTATATGAATCTAAAGTGAGTCAAACTCAGAAAATAAAATGATTGGCAGGGGTTATGGTGAGGAAACAGATTGTTTTCAATTGGTATAGAGTTGCAGTTTTGCAAGATAACAGTGTTCTAAAGATGTGTTGTGTAACAGTATACTTAAACACCACTATACTCTATACTTTAAAATGATTAAGTTGGTAAATTGTATGTTATGTGTTTTCACCTCAATAAAATCCGCACTCCTGCTTGTAGTCAGTTCTCTGAAATTATATCACCTAAGATATAGATTTTTCACCTGTAAAATGAAGATAATGATACCTACCTAAAGGGTTTTTGTGAAAATTAAATGAAATAAAACACAAATCTACAGTTCTCCCTTAGGAGAGAGTAGATATGAAATGAAAGTATCTGTGATTGTGCTGTTGTCACCACCAGGAAGTGGAATAGTGCATCTGCAGTAGGTAAGGCAGAGTAAGTCCAGATGACAATCACACCCCATGTAACTGGGGTGTTTACTGCAGAAATGACTGTACTCTGTTGAGCTGCTAGCCATGAAAGGATGGGAGTGGGAGCCTAAGGCAGTTTTAAAAAGAAAAAGACAGGATAATAAAATACTAATTCAGCAAATATTTACTGGGCACTTGATTTATTAGATACTTTTGTGCTAGTGATGAACTTAAATAACCCTTACCTCATAATTTGCAAGATAGCTCATGACTTCAGAATTGTTGTTTTCCCCCAAAATGGCAATGAGAGCAAATGGCAGAATAGGATTAGAACGCAGGTTAATGTGACTCCTGGATTAGAATGGATGAGAAAAGCAGTGGGAGTAAATGAATGAGTAACCCTGATGGGAATTAAAGCTATTTTTAGACAGTGTTGATTAGATTAGTTGCCCTGTTTCAATAAAGCCCTTCTAAAGAGGGAATTAATGCTTAAGGCAATAAATGGAATCAGAATTGTGTGTTTTTTCCCTCTTTTTGAATCCTCACCTGAGGGGATTTTTTTAGGGAGAATGGAGGAGAGATGGAAAGATAGAAAAGAAACTTGGTTGCCTCCTGCATGAGCCCTGACCAGGACCCCAGGCTTGGGGAGGAGTCTGCAACCGAAATATCGATACATACCCTTGACCATGAGGGAATTGAATTCAGGACCCTTTGGTCCACAGGCCAACACTCTAACTGCTGAGCCAAACCAGCTAGGGCAGAATTGTGTGTGTGGATGTGTGTATGTGTGTATTGTCTAACGTTTTACATATGTCTTCCTTTTCCCTGTTTGACTCCTACCCCCAGAATTGTATATTTTTAATAGAAAATAAGTATAGCAAAAATTTCTAAAACTTAAAATTTTTCTACACCTGAAAACAGTGGGTGCTTTAAACTAAATGTAAGATTCATTTTGGCATATTGGAATCATAGAATGTGAAGGCCTGAAGGGAGCAGTTAAATGAAACTCCTCACTTACAGAAAGATGGTATCCCAGCTGTGATTCTCAGCAGGATGGGCTGGTGTGACCAGGCTCTCCCAACTCCTCTCCCTCCCCCACCCCTTGCTTCTTCAGTGCATCAGGCCACTTCCTTTTTTAGTTTCTCTTCCCAGGCTGGACATTGTTGTCATCATTTTGACTAGAATAACTAACTTACCACATGTTTTCAGAACACATAGTGTTTTTGATAGATTAAATTCCTATGTTTATATTATGTGACAGATGGTTTCCTGGGCCCTTAGCAGTTGGTATTGCTCCATGTAGGCACTTGGTTTTTGTGGTGGGTTTTTGTTTGATTTGTTTTGTTTTTTTTTCATTTTCATTGATGGAGCCAATTATTGCTCTGCCACAAGTGGCTGGACTTTGTGACAGAGTCCCCACAAATAGAAATTGTAGTGCTGGACAAAGAGGGAGGAGACATAGGCCTTCAGTTTTCTTGTTTGTCAAGAGAAAGGATTGTATTAGATATTTGTAAGAATACTTTTGCCTTTATAGATTAAGAACCTATTATCTTAAGAGTCAATAACTTTAAGAAATTAAATCCATTTTATTTTTGAGAATACAGAATTGATCTAGAAATAAGCATTTCATTTTTAGCAAATTAGAGAAATTATGTTCATCCCTCTCAGACAGGGTAATGTGAGAACCCAAGAAAAGTAAAATCAATAATACACTCTTCTGAGCATATGTCTTTGTTGCAATTAACTATCTTTCCCCCCCCCCCATTTTAGCTTTATGTTTTATTTGATACATATGGGAAAATATATACATATTACACATATTAATGGGCATTAAATATTCTACAGTATCTCCAGGCATTATTTTGTGAGTGAGGTGCCTATATTACTGGTTTTATATTTTGTTTTTGTCTGAATTCCTAATCCTTTTTTATCTTCTTGATATTTGGCATCTATGATTTAGAAAGCTCTTGTATTTAATTAGATTTTTGCATTGAAGAGAATAGGAAAAGCAAGACCTACCTTTCTCAGACAAACCATTACATTTCAAATATTTCTTTGCAAACTCTCAATTACAGTTTACTTTCATACTATTTTGTTTTAGTTTCAAGTATACAGCATAGTGGTTAGACAGTCATATACTTTGCAGAGTGTCTCCTATCTCCAATATTTTCAGTACCCACCTGGCACTCTATATAGATATCACAGTATTAGTGATTATATTCCCTAGGCTGTACAGATAATGAAATACTCAGATTTCATGAAGCACTTTCAGTTGAATGAAATTATTTCATAAATTATACTTATTAACATATATTTTAAAAAATATTTAGATGAGAAAATGTACCACAGAGAAGGAAAGATAACTGTTCCTGCGACTGAATTTAGATTAGAAGAACAAAATTCTTTGAGAGTGGAAACCATAGCTAAATTCCCCCAAGTAACAGGCTTTTAATGCTGTGAATACCAGAGTACTATGTATTTTGTAATTCATAATTAAAAAATACTCATTCCAGAGTTTAAGAAGTTTTTTGAATCTTCCTTGAAAGATAGGCTTAAGAAGATTTTTGGCTACTAGACATAATTAAAAGTTACTTATGAATTCAGATGATTTTATTATTGTAATATCCCCTTCTACCTGTATACTAGAAATTAGAACAATTTGAAAATACTTTTTGTTTTACTGTTTTTACTTTCTCAACTCTCTAAAACTGTTCTTTTTAGAGAAGAAAATTGCATTTCACCTATGACAAACTAAGAATTTAAGAACTAAACTAGAAAACTGAAACATTGACTTTGAATGTTATTGTTGGTTTATGCCACTTAGGGCAAGGTATACAAAAATATATGATGAAAGAAAATAGTAAACATAGAACATTTTTAATAAGTTGATAAAAGTAGGGCTGGGTAACTGTCTTTACTGTAACACCCTTCTAAATTATAGTTGTTTTTTTGTTAATGCTGTCTAAGTTAGAGAGCTCATCATTGTGGCTTTAATGGTATTGCTCATACTAACCCTGAACTTTCAGAATCTTTAATGGTCAGACCTGGTCCTTTTCTGAGTCCTCCCTTCCCCAACCTTTCATTTATACACACATTTGTTTTGTTTTGTCTAGATCTTAGTGAAACTCTGCAGTTTTGTTTCCCCGGCGGAGGAGCTGGCTCAGAAAGATGATCTCCAGCTTTTATTCAGTGCAATAACCTCTTGGTGCCCGCCTTATAACCTGCCTTGGAGGAAGAGTGCTGGAGAAGTCCTTATGACCATATCCCGTCACGGTCTTAGTGTCAATGTAGTGAAGTATATCCATGGTGAATAACTCTTTATTCATTCTAGGTGCTCTACATTTCTTTCACTTTTCTCTTCCTCATATGATGACAGATTTATTTTAATCGCTCAATTTTCCAAAGATGATTCTTTAAATTAAAAACTTCATTTGCCAGCCCCTGGCCAGGTAGCTCAGTTGATTGGAGCATCCTCTGGGTATGCCATGGTTGTAGGTTTAATCCCCAGTCAGGGCATGTTCAGGAATCAACCAATGAATGCATAAATAAATAGGATGAACAGGTCTATGTTTCTCATTCTGTCTTTCTCTCTCCTCCTCCCCCCCCAACTCTCTTTCCCTCTTCTCTCTCTAAATCAGTCAACCAATGATTAAAAGTGAAAGTTGCCAAGAGAAAAAAAAATATTTATTTTTCTGTTGTGAAGCATTTCAAATTTAAGAAATTTCTTACAAATGATGGATATGTATAAGAGTTAAGACAATTTTATTTTTATGTAATTATTCAATTTTAATACAAGTTTTGTGTTCACATGTTAAATCTTTTTAGCTTTTGTTATGTGAAACTGGGTTTCTTTAGACAAATAAATTTCATTAAAGATAAGAGATGAAATGTTGGAGTATAACTGTTTTAAATTAGTAATATACAGTATATTACAAACATAATTTTTAAAATTATGTTTCCTTTAGTAGTTCTGTATCTCATTGGTCTAGATTTACTCTAATTTGAGCTTTAAAGTAATTATTAGATTTGTATTCTTAAACTTAAAAACAGTTTGTTACTTTTTTCATCTTTTTACTGTATTAATATCAAAGATCAAAAATATAATTTGGCAGTAGGCACTCATTTTGTTTGATAATAAAACATCCAAACAATGATTTAAAAACTATATTAAATGTCAACTACTTTTCAACACTTCCTTTATTACTCTTTGTTTGCTCAATAGAGGCAGAATTTTCCCAATGAATTTGAGTCTTACATTTACTTTTAGAAAGTATAACGTTTATCTTACAGTATTTTATAGATAATTTAAATTTAATGTTTCATTAAATACTTACTCAGAAACAAAGTTTTCTTAAGCAGTTGCCATAAATAATGCATATTTATTATTTATTTATTCTTACAGAAAAAGAATGTTTATCTACGTGTGTTCAGAATATGCAGCAATCAGATGACCTATCTCCCCTTGAAATTGTTGAAATGTTTGCTGGGCTTTCTTGTTTCCTCAAAGATTCCAGTGATGTTTCCCAAACTCTTTTGGATGATTTTCGGATATGGCAAGGATATATTTTCCTTTGTGACCTCTTGCTTAGGTAAAACCTCACATTTCAAGAATATATTTTAAATGTCTACTCAGTCTTTTTCATCAAAAGAAACAATAGAGTTGACTAGATGCCCAGTGCACGGATTTATGCACTGGTGGTGGGGGTTTTTTGGCCTGGCCTGTACCCTCTTTGGTCTGGGACACTCAGGGGATGTTGGAGAGCCACTTTTGGCCTGATCCCCACAGGTCAGGCCAAGGGACCCCACCAGTGCACAAATCTGTGCACCAGGCCTCTAGTATGCATATAAAATCCTTGGTTAATCTCTTCCCACTTTCCACCCTCCCGCCTTCCCTCTGGGATTCATCAGTCTGTTCCAAGTTTTGATGCCTGTGGCTTCTGCTCCTGCATTAAGCATCTGCCCCCTGGTTGTCAGTGCTTGTCATAGCTACCAGTCAGATGGTTGCTTTTATATATATATATATATATATATATATATATATATATATATATATATAGTATATATAGATGGTTAGGGAAAAAGGAATCAGACACTTATTTAATATATTCTTTATCTACTCTTGGTTTTAATCACTTGTTTTTATTCCTCTTCTGCAAATAGCATACATAAAGTGAACTTGGAATTAAATTGGTAAATTGGAGATTGTAAACATGGGAGAATCAGTGGTTAGATGTGAAGAATAAATCTTTAGTATCTAAAGAAGTAAAACTTAGATGAATTAATCAAAATATTCCTGAAGTGTAAACTCTTCTTTCTTAAATATATATATATATATTAATATATTTTATTGATTTTTTACAGAGAGGAAGAGAGAGGGATAGAGAGTTAGAAACATCGATGAGAGAGAATCATCGATCAGCTGCCTCTTGCACACCCCCTACTGGGGATGTGCCCTCAACCAAGGTACATGCCTTTGCCCGGAATCGAACCCGGGACCTTTCAGTCTGCAGGCCGATGCTCTATCCACTGAGCCAAACCGGTCCCGGCTGCTTAATTATATTTTTAGTTTTTCTTATTTAGTAATTCAGGGTTGTTATTAATGTAGTTAATAACAAGAATATTTAGATTGAGTGAGACCTTACAAATGTATATATAAAACAAAGTAGTTAACCTAAAATGTTTAACTACCCCCTTTTCCATATCAGATGTTCCATGCATACATGGAAAGTGACTGATTACAAATATTCTAGGAAAAAGATATTCATGCCTCATTAGTTGTGCCCTGGGTCATCTTTATTTTTAAGGCATTTGATGTATTGTAAACGAGCACTATTTTTTAAACATTTTATTTACAAAATACTATTACTTAATACTAGGCAAACCCCAATATAATTTTGCATATATATCATAATTTATAAATGAGGACATCTGAAAATTGATGAAATAACTATTTCATATTACTAAGAGTTTATTAATTGCTACAAACCTTTGAGAACACAGGTTGACCAGATATTATCAAAAGCCTCAAAATAACCACTATTTTGACACAGTAATGTCTCTTAAGATTGTATCCTAAAGATATAATCTTAAGTTTAGATGCCATTTTCTGTATGTTAGTGCTTCTTTACTCTGTGTTTCACTAGCTGTCCCACTTCCCTCTCCCCAAATCAGTGGTTGGTTCTCCATAACCATTAAAATCATATGTATGGAGAGTTTATACTAACATAGAGAAACCTGGATAACACTAGAAAATGTGAGGGGGAAAACAGGTTATAAAATTCTACATATAGTATGAAAATAACGATTAAAACAAAACTTCCACATTAAAAAAGACAAGTTTAAAAAAAATATCAGAATATTAACATGTCTTCAAGTGTTAGGCTAAGCATACTTTTTCTTTTCTTTTTTTTCCTAATTTTGTGCATCCTCCAAGTTTATTTTAATCTGAGTAATTAGTTCTATTGGCAGGTTCCCCGATAAATCTTATTCTTTAAAAACTATATTTTGCACCCCATTTTGTGTTCTCAGTAAAGCCACAATCAGATGATGATTCTACAATGACTCTAATGTTCCTCTAAAGCAGCGTTTTTCAACTGCTGTTCCGCGGCACAGATGTTGCCTGGTGTGCCGTAGGTGCAGACAAGACAAGAATTTTATAATTTTTCACTATCCTGTTTACTTAATATTTCATAATAAAGTAATTATAAAATACTTTCTTTGAGTTTATTTGATTCCTATTCAAGAGAATTACTTTATATATAGTCAATATAGGCACAGAGTTAAATTTTTTAACATTTTCTAATGGTGGTGTGCCTCGTGATTTTTTTCATGAAACAAGTGTGCCTTTGCCCAAAAAAGGTTGAAAAACACTGCTCTAAAGTAATTAAGATTTTTTTAAAAAAATCGTTAGCCTCTCAGAACTTTATTTAAATGCCCTCTAATAGGATACCTGAATTAATGAAATACAGATGAAGTGTTAGAATGCTCCCTAAGAAATTCATTTTTTAAAATTGTTAGCAGAGAAAATATCTTAGGAAAGAAATAGTTAATAAGGGTTTTGCTTGTAAACAGTGAAACTTTATTATCTTAGATCTTAAGGGAAATTAAGAGATATTTAATCTAATTATTTTATAGACACTTTCTATCAAAGATCAATGATTTACTTAAAATAGCACGACTGCTAGTGGCAAAATCAGCACTGATACCAATCAGGTCTTCAAACTGTTGGGGTATTTTTCCAAATACACCATAATGTCTTAAAATTTGTAGATTCTAAAAAATGTGTTTTAATATGGAAAAAAATGCAAGAAGATACCTTTTGGAGCACTTGATACATTTATTTACGGCATATAAATATTGAATATTTCTGTATTAAATTTGAGAATATAACAAAAAAAATATTTGCTAAATCCTACTCTTCCTAGATTGGAACAAGCAAAAGAGGCAGAATCCAAAGATGCCTTGAAAGATCTGGTTAATCTGATAACGTCCCTAACAACCTACGGTGTCAGTGAACTGAAACCAGCTGGTATTACCACAGGGGCACCCTTCTTATTGCCTGGATTTGCAGTGCCTCAGCCTGCAGGCAAAGGTGAGTTTCTTGTCTCCCACCCCTCATCTTCCATGTTCAGTCAGAAATCGAGAAAGAATGAAGGAATCTGACTTTGATTGCTCTTTATTTGTTACTTATATAAAGGTAATCTCTTTTTTATTAAAGTTTGTGCTTTTTTTGATGTAATTTCTTGAGTGACAGTCTTTACAGATTAAATACTGAAAACAATATTACTGAAATGTAATAAAATAAAAACTGAAATTTATATTTTAATATTTCATTTTAGCATACAAACAGTTTAATAACCCAAACATGCCTCTTTTGATGTTGGCACTTTTAACACATTTCCCTTTTTTATGCCTGCACCATGCCTTACACTCTCCAATCTCTGTGCTTTTCTCTATGTATATATATTTAAAACTAAGCAAACCTAAGTACAGAGAAGTTACATTATTTCTTCTGTGACAGAAAATAAATTTTGTAGTTCAGATATTTTGACTTTGTCTCCTCATTTAGTGTTCTTTTACTAAGAAAATTTATCATATAGTTAATAACATTGAGTTACATAAGAATACTAGCTAGTTTTAAATACTATGTGATTTTCACTTAGTTGGAATCCAAAAGATCAAAATAGTGAATAGAACAGAAACAGACTCATAGATACAGAGAACAAACTGATAGTTGGCAGATGGGAGGGATGATGGGGGATTGGGTGAGAAACTTGAAGGGATTAAGAATAGAAATTAGTAGTCAGAAAATAGTCACATATTCCTCAGGGAAGATAGTCAATAATCCTATATAATAAAAGGCTTATATGCAAATACACTAAATGGCAGAACAACTGGTTGCTGTGATGCGCACTGATTATCAGGGGCAGATGCTCAACACAGGAGCTGCCCCGGGAGGCCAGTGCACTCCCACAGGGTGAGTGCTGCTCAGTCAGAAGCCGGGCTCCTGGCTGGCAAGCGCAGTGGCAGTGGCGGGAGCTCCTGCCTTTGAGGCAGCGCTAAGGAGCAGCGAGTCTAGCAATAAGGAGCAGCGAGTTGAGCAATAAGGAGCAGCGAGCAGGCAGGAAGTAAGGAGGGAGGGACGATTGGGCCTAAGCTGGCAGGCAGACATCCCCCAAAGGGTCCCGGGCGCAGCCGGCACAGGCCCAGCTGAGGTGACCCTCCCTCCCCACCCCCGATGCATGAATGTTGTGCACTGGGCCTCTAGTACTGTGATAACTATGTATCAGGGATCACTTCATAAATTATATAAATGTCAAACCACTATGCTATATACCTGAAACTAATATAAAATAACATTCAATATCAACTGTAATTAAATATCAACTGAAGAAATAAAAGAGTGCTTTTACTTACTTACTTTAAATACATAATAACCATTCTGAATATTCTGAAGTAATGTGAACCTGGGGGCCTCTAATGATTTCTTTCACATGATTTTCACTTGGTAAATATGCAATATGATTATATTTGTATGTAGGATTTAATTAGCCAAAAAATAGCAGCATGTCTGTTTATTTGAATTTCATAGGACATTATCTATATACTAAAGGCCTGGTACACGAAATTCATGTATGGGAGTGTGTGTGTACCTCAGCCCAGCCTGCACCCTCTCCAATCTGGGACCCCTTGAGAAATGTCCAACTGCCCAGTTAGATCCAGTCCTGGTAGGATTGGGCCTAAACGGGCAGTCGTTCATCCCTCTCACAATTCAGGACTGCTGACTCCCAACTGCTCACCTGCCTGCCTTTCTGATTCCCCCTAACCTCTTCTACCTGCCAGCCTGATCACCCCCTAACCACTCCTCTGCCAGCCTGATTGATGCCTAACTGCTCCCCTGTCAGCCTGTTTGCCCCCAACTTCCCTCCTTTGCCGGCCTGGTCATCCCTAATTGCCCTCCCCTGCATGGTTTATTGCCCCCAACTGCCCTCCCCTGCATGATTGATCGCCCCCAATTGCCTCCCTTGCAGGCCTGGTCACTCCTAACTGCTCTCCCCTGAAGGCCTGGGTACCCCCCAACTGCCCTCTGCAGGCCTGGTCACCCCCAATTTCCCTCCTCTGCCAGCCTGATCACCCACAACTGCCCTCCCCTGCTAGCCATCTTGTGGTGGCCATCTTGTGTCCACATGGGGGCAGGATCTTTGACCACATGGGGGCAGCCATCTTGTGTGTTGACGTGATAGTCAGTCTGCATATTATTTTTTTATTAGATAGGATAGAGGCCTGGTGCACGGCTGGGGGCCAGCTGGTTTGCCTGAAGGGTGTCCCAGATCAGGGTAGGGGTTCCCTTGGGACATGGGGCAGCCTGGACACGGGGCCTGTGGTGGTTTGCAGGCCAGCCACGCCCCCTGGCAACCCAAGAGGAGGCCCTGGTATCTGAGGTTTATTTACCTTCTACAATTGAAACTTTGTAGCCTGGAATGAAGGCCTAAGATGGCCAGTGCTGCAGAAGCTTGGCTTCTTCCATCACCTGGGGCAACCCTAGCTTCCTACTCTTCCAGCTCAGTGGCTGCCACCATTTCTGTTGGAATTTATTTACCTTCTACAATTGAAACTGTAGCCTTGAGCAGAGCCAAGCATATTGCTCCCTCCATGGCAGTAGCCATTTTTGTTGGGATTTATTTATCTTCTATAATTGAAACTTGGTAGCCTTGTGTGGAGGCCTGGGCTGGTCTGGGTGTGCAGAAAGCTTGGCTTCCTCCATTGCTGGGGAAACCCAAGCCTCCTGCTCGCTCCGTGGTCGAAGTCATCTTGGTTGGGTTAATTTACATACTCGCTCCTGATTGGCTGGTGTATGTGACCTGTGGGTGCAGCTGAGTGATGGTTAATTTGCATATTACTCTTTTATTGGGATTATGTGACATAGTAGTCAGTTACAAGTTTTTAAGTCAATGAGCATAAGTGAATTTATTAGAAAATCCTAAATGTGATTTCTTGTAGAAAATTATACTGAAAAGACGACTTAGATTACTGAGTTGTCAGACTTACTGTGATATGTACCCTCAGTGTGTAGATATATAGAACTTTTTAAATTAGTCTGTGCAGCCTGGCCTGTATCACTCAGTGATTGAGCATCCATCCATGAACCAAAATGTCACCTTCAGGGCACATGCCCAGGTTTTGGGCTTGATCCCCAGTAGGGGGCGTGCAGGAGGCCGCCAATGGATAAAACTCTCTCATCATTGATGTTCCTCAATTTCTAAAAATCAGTAAAAATAAATAAGTCTGTGCAATAAGTAGAAATCCAGGCATATTTTCTGAGCAGTTTGAAGCTTCATTTTATTCAATATTTAAAAGCTAGGGATCTCAAAATACTTCTAATTTATCAATTCTAGCTTGAGTACTCTACATTTAACTCTTTCTCTTAGTTAATTTAAAAATAGCTCAGCAATATACTTTCTGATTTAGACTTTTGTTCTTTTATTTGGTTAATCAGTATGATCATGACACTGGTATAATTGCTAGTTACAATAGTATAATTTTGTAATGAGAGGATTAATGTAGCAAAATTAACCTTCCTCATTTGTCTGCCTGGTGTTGTCTCATCCATAACAGAGATAATAAATATATAACCCAGCACCTCCTGGGATTATCATGAGAATTCAGTGACACATGTTTATAAATGCAAGGTTAACTAGGAAGGATTTTGACCTAAGAGTCATAAGTCAGGTGTCCATTAATGACCTAACCTTTCTAAATATCAGAAATAAATAATGTAAACTTCTGTAAAATAAATAGATCAAGTTAGGTAATTTTGAGTTTCATTTATAATTCAAAATTACCTATTTCTCATAGCCTACTTTGCAGTGTTATTGTATATATAGACTGGTGTATATAAATTTATTCCACATAAAGGGAATATTGAATTTTTTTTGTCAGCAGTGTTGAGGTAGTATATATATAGATTACACACACATTTATACACATGCCCTCTCGCAGTCTGGAACTCCCTGGGGGATGTCAGCTTACTGGCTTAGGGGGATCAGGCCTAAGTCGGCAGTCAGACACCCCTCTCATAGTCAGGGGCTCTCACAGTCTCGGACCCCTTGCTCCTTACCACCCGCCTGCCACGGCTTCTGTCTGAGTGGCACTCCCCTTGTCTGAGTGCACTGACCACTAGGGGCAGCTCCTGCATTGAGCATCCAACCCCTGCTGGTCAGTGTGCATCATAGTGACCGGTCATTCCACCATTTGGTCGATTTGCATATTAGGGTTTTATTTTATAGGATACCTGAAGTTTGTTCCATTTTAATACTAGATAGTATTTCATTGTTGGGCTATCTTACCAAGATATGGCCACAGGGGACCCCTTCATTGTTTGGATATCCTACCATATATGACCATAGGGGACCCTTTTTTTTTATGCTCCATTGGTTAATGTGTCTTAAGCCAATACTACACAATCTTGCTTACTGTATCTTTGAAGTAAGTCTTGAAATAATCACTTAAGTTGTTCAAGCATTTATTTCAACTATCATGAGTAAAGCTATGCTAAACAGAATAAAGCTACTATGAACATTCATATAAAATAAGTTTTTGTGTAGATGTACATTTTCACTTGTTTGGGACAAATACCAAGCAGTAGAGTTGCTGGGTCATAATGTAAATGTATATTTAACTGTATGAGGAGCTGCCAAAGTGTCTTCTAATGTGGCTTTCCCAATTTTCATTTACATCAGCCATGTTTGAAAGTGTGCTTTACATCTCAGCAACACATGATGGTGCTAGTTTTTTGTTAATTTTAGACTTTCTATTAGTATGTAGTAGTTTCTATTGTAATTGTGGTTTTTTGCTTCACATTTTCTACATAATTTTGAGCATTTGACCTTTATTTTGAATAAGTCCTTTATAAAATATGTATTTTAAATATGTTTTTCTAGTCTTGCCTTGCCTTTTTTTTTCTTAGCACTTTCTGAAGAAGAGAAATTTAAATTTTTATGAAGTTAAATTTATCATTAAGATATAGAGTGTCGCAAAATATGTATGCACACTTTGAATAATTATTAATTCCAGTGGGGTAAATTTGAAAAGAAACATCAATTAAGCTATCAAAAATGGATGTGTATCATTTTGGGGGGACACCCTATATTTTATGGGTTTTGCCTTATATTAAGAAATCTTAAGCCCAGTTTACTAAAATTTCCTCTGATTTCTTCTAGGAGTTTCATATTTTAATGCTTACATTAAGGTTTGTGAATCATTTTAAGTTAATTTTTATATATTATAGGGAGTAGGATTTTTTTTAAACAGTATGAATATCAGGTGTGCCAGGTCTCTTTGTTGAGAAGACCATATATGACCATATGGGACCCTTTCTTTTTTCTGCTCCATTGGTTAATGTGTCTTAAGCCAATACTCACAATCTTGATTACTGTATCTTGAAAGTAAGTCTTGAAATAAAGTCACTTAAGTTGTCCAATTTTGTTCTTCCTTTTCAAAATTATTTTGGCTACTCTGGGTCCTTAGGACTTTTATATAAATTTAACTATTGAGTTATGTATCCTAATATATAAAAAGCCAGGGGCCATCACAACCAAAACAACCAGACGGACAACTGAACAGCAGGCTATGTGTGGCGACCAGGCTGGCGGGGGGTTGGCAGTTGGGGACGACCAGCTTGGTGATGGGCAGTTGGGAGCAACCAGCCCAACGGGGGGGTGGGGGGGGCAGTTGGCTTCAGAAAATTTGACACATGAATTTTGTTGTCAATACAACAAAACAGCATACATATTAAATCGCATATATATCAACATACGGTGCAACTTCATCTATTGAAAAAATCCACATTATTAACTGGTAAATCTAGTATTTATAAATTGGGGCTGTGCCTATTCTGATATACTTGATACCTTACTTTTTGCCAGTTATTTGTTCCGGGTACTTTGGGAAATATTTTCTCTGATTTCACTAGTTTCTTTTCATGATCTATGAAAAGAAAATTCCTGCTACCAAGAAATCCTATTTATCAATAGTTACATTTAAAAGAGGCTACATGAATGTATTTGCCTTACGTTGCTCTATATATAGATATATTTTACCTGTCTTATTTTTAGTGCTGCTTTTAGATGTAAGTAAATAGTATAGAAATAAAAAATGTCAAAGAAAAAGTAAACTTAAGTTATTAATGAAGCTGGTAAATGTATCTGTTTTGATATGTTAAGGCTTGGAAAGGACTTATATTTCTATATTGTACAGCAGGAGCTTTTATAAAACTTTGCATCTTCAGCAGCAGAGATATTTTTCTAAAGAAACAAATTTTTTAAAATTGAACAGTCCTTTCCTTTAAGCAATATTCCTGCTGATTAATAACAACTCCATGGTGATTTTTCATTTTAATTATTCCAGAAACACAATTCTGACTTTGTTTCATAATTCATGCATCTTCATAGCTTTCAAATTTGTTCCCTAATCAGAGTGAGTGTTTTTAATATTTTAAAAATAAAGAATATATCTCTTCATAAGAAAAACATATTTTGGTTCAAGCTAGTAACTGAAGTGCTTTGCAGTCTCTGTTATGGGCTTACTGTGAAGAGCTCTGGGATGGTGCGCTCGTGGCCAATGCTGATGTTCAGCTGGCTTGCTGCAATGTAACTATTCACATTGTTTAGCCAGCCTCCTTTTTGCTGGTCGTTCACAGGTATAATTTCCTCATTACAGACAGTCCTTAGGTTATGTCGGACTCGACATACATTGTTTCATGGTTACGTTGCCATCTCCCATTTATTTATTTAAAAAAAAAAAGTTCCATCATTTCTATGTATGTACATATGTATGTGCTTTATGTCTTTTATTATTTATTTACCACAAGTAAAGGTCTGGAATTGTTATCTTTCTTTTAAAAATTTTTTTTACTGTTTCAATTCATTATTGCTGTGTATGTGCTCCTGTGAGTGATGTAGATGCTTATATAGGTTGATTTTGACTTAAGGTGAAAATAGCGCCGAAACCTGTTTGGCTCAGTGGATAGGGCGTCAGCCTGCGGACTGAAAGGTCCCAGGTTCGATTCCGATCAAGGGCATATACCTTGGTTGCAGGCATATCCCCAGTGTGAAGTGTGCAGGAGGCAGCTGATCAATGATTCTTTTATCATTGATGTTTCTATCTCTCTCTTCCTTTCCCTTACTCTCTGTAATCAATAAAAATATATTTAAAAAAAATAAAAAGAAAATAGCATTACGTCACGCTGTAGAAACAAATCTCCAATATAAACCTAGGACCTACTGTATTTTCCACCTTATACTTTCTAAGCATGATTTCCTTCTTTGCCAGCTTACTGCCACAACCTTAGTTGAAGCTCTGAAGATCACTCTCCTGGGTGACCATAGGTGTCTTTTTACCTTTTCATTCTTTCATCTCACCACTTCAGATCCATTCTTTAAAATGTTTCATAACTGTTGGCTTTGAATCTAAAAAATAATATTTAGTGTCTGAGTATGGAATGAACTCTTGAATTTCCTTATTTAGACCTTTATTCGTATTGCATTTTACTTATGCCTGTATCATTTAGGCTCTTTTTTCAAACACTCACTTTTACATTAGATTCTGAAAATAAGAAAGCTCTGTTTTTTGTTGTATATTCCACTATCCTTTCACACCTTAGGTTAATTCATTTTCTTTTGTTTCTGCTTGTATAGGCTTGAAAGTAATTGTCATCTGTTAGAATCATTTCCTCACTTTACCTTTATTATTTTTAGCTATTTGTGACCAAACAGATTAAAGTCAGTTCATGTAAAATTTGAAACTTATATGATCAGTTTAGTTAAGATATGAAAGCAGTTTTTAAATTGTCTTTTAGATTTAATTATTGTTCTCCTTTCTCAATTAAATATGGCAGAAATTTAATGGTTATGACAGTCCTGAATAACATCCTGGATAACATCAGCTTTCAAAATATACTTCACTCCTAACTGGTTTGGCTGGTGGATAGAGCCTGTGGACTGAAGGTTCGATTCTGGTCAAGGACACAGGCCTGGATTGTAGGCTTGATCCCCAGTGTGGGGAGTGCAGGAGGCAATCAATCAATGATTCTCTCTCATCATTGATATTTCTCTCTCTCCCTCTTCCTTCCACTCTGAAATCAATAAAAATATATTTTAAATATATATATATACTTCAAATTTATATAATACTTATCTTGGTGTTATTTTTCAACTATTCCTTTAGATACTTTTTTCTGATAAAAAGCCAAATGTTCAAATTTGTTTATCATATAAGGTCTACTAAATTTGAAAATGATATTACAAATAGAAAATTTCTTTTTTCTGGATTAGTCACAGGAAATGATTGAGTTTTTGAACAATAAGACTGATTAGTTATTGAATTAGTTTAAATGCTCTGTTCTTGAAGCCTGTGGTGGAGATTAACAGTCTCTAGTTCCTTGGTCATTTATATATCAACCTATTTTAACTATATTGTGTTCATAGCCACTACATGAATTTGATAACAAGTAAGATTAAGGGTGGATCAGGACAGATTTATTACTGTAACTAAAAAGAAATTACTAAGAGGCAAATGTTCTGCCGACTATTGCATTTCAAGTGTTATCTTTGTATGCAAGATTATAACATCTTACATTTGATTTAATTGTGTGTATGCGTATGTGTACACATTGTGTTCATTTCAGCTCTTTGTGATGGACAGCTTGTTCTTGGGTTGGTTATTAATATGCCTTATTTTTTGTCAGTGACATCACTTGAAACCAGTAATGAAGATGAAACTTAGGAAAATCCAAATTTTCTCTTAGTACCCTAAACTCATCTCTTTTTAACTCTTTTTCTTATAATGAGACTAGATAATGTCACTAAGTAAAAAGATGCAAAATATAGGTTAGAGGTCTTTTTATTAAAATATATTTTATTGATTTTAGAGAGGAAGGGAGGGAGAGAGATAGAAACATCAATGACAAGAGTGAATAATTGATTGGCTGCTTCCTGCACGCCCCCTACTGGGATCAAGTCTGCAACCCAGGCATGTGTCCTTGGCGTGAATTGAACCTGGGACTCTTCAGGTCGTAGGCCAATACTCTATCCATTGAGTCAAACCAGCGAGGACTAGAGTTATTCTTTACTTTGTCACCTTTTTGTCACATATAGTCAGACTTTTACATTTGCATGTCCATCAGTCTGTCTAAACTTATTTTTATCAAGGTTAAATATATATATATATATATATATATATATATATATATATATATATATATATATAATAGAGAGGAAGGAAGAGGGAGAGAGAGATAGAAACACTAATGATGAGAGAGAATCATTGATCACATGCCTCCTATATTCCCCCACTGGGGAAAGAGCCTGCAACCTATGCATACTAGGTGTACTATTATTAATGCGGATTTTTTTTTAATAGAGTTACACATGTTGATATATATGCAATTTGATATGTATGCTATTTTGTTGTATTGACAGCAAGCTTCAAAACTTCATATGTCATATTTCCTGAAGGTGTTAACATCATGGATATTTTTACGCTTAAAAATATTGAATTTCGTGACCCCAAAAAAGAGCATTTACGGGAAGTTTTAATTCATTACTTTATTTTGAAGAAAAGTGCTGCTGAATACTTCGGGAAGCCTCTGGTGAACATGCTCCATCTCAAGATACTTGTGAACGCTGGTTTAAACGCTTTAAAAGTGATGATTTCGATGTGAAAGACAAAGATGTCCAGGTCAACCGAAAAAGTTTGAAGAACAACAATTACAAGCATCATTGGATAATGCATGTCAAACTCAAAAACAACTTGCAGAAGGATTAAACATTGCTCAGCAAACAATTTCCGATTGTTTACAAGCAATGGGAAATATTTTAAAGGAAGGAAAATGGGTGCCACATCAACTGAACATAAGACAAATGGAAAACTGAAAAGTCATCAGTAAAATGTTGCTTTAGCAGCACAAAAGAAAGTCTTTTTTGCATCGAATTGTGACTGATGATGAAAAGTGGATTTATTTTGAGAATCCCAAATGCACAAAATCATGGGTTGATCCAGGTCAACCATCAACATCTACTATAAGGCCAAATTGCTTTGGAAAGAAGAATGCTCTGCAATTAGTGGATCAGGAAGATGTGGTGTATTATGAGCTTCTAAAACCAGGTGAAATCATTAATACTGATCACTACCAACAAATAATCAATTTGAACCATGTTTTGATCGTTAAATGGCCAGAATGTTTCAGAAGACAAGTCAAAGTAATTTTGCTTCATGATGATGCACCATCACACACTTCAAAACCAACTAAAGACAGGTTAAAAGGTCTTGCTTGGGAAGTATTAAACAACCCCCCAGACCTTGCTCCTTCAGATTATCACTTGTTCTGATCGATGGCACTCACACTTGCCGAGCAGCACTTCAAAACGTACGAAGAAGTGGAAAATTGAGTCTCTGAATGGTTTGCCTCAAAACTAGTAAAGTTCTATTTGGACGTTATCCACAAATTACCTGAAAGATGGGGAAATGTGTAGCTAGCAATGGACATTACTTTGAATAAAGCACTTTCAATGTTTCTCTTGAAATTATCGTGTTTTCTTTGATTACAAAATCCGCTATTATTAAAGGGTATACCTAGTATTCCATGACCAGGAATTGAACCTCAACCTACTGATTCACAGGTCAGTGCTTGGCCAGAGCCACACTGGCCAGGCTATGCTTATGTTTATCACCTGCTGGTAGTAAGAAAGTGGAGATGTCCTAAAAACAAACACACACACAAAAAAACAAGCATACTATTAGGTCTAGTAATAATTAATGTCGTTTTCTAATACTTTTTTAAATCGAATTTATTTAAACAATACAACAAAATTTAATCAACAATATAGTTGCCGTTGTTTTCTACTACTTGTGCCCAACGCTCAGGAAGCATTTTAATCCCTCTGTTGTAAAATTCTTGTGATTTTGATGCAAAAAATTCGGTCAGTGCATTTTTGAGGCATTCTTCATTATTAAATTTTTTTCCAAGAAGAAAGTTTTGCAAAGAACGAAACAAATGGTAATCGGAAGGGGCAATATCAGGAGAATATGCAGGTTGAGGGAGAACTTCCCATTCCAACTGGCGCAGTTTTTCAGCAGTGATTCTTGCAGTATGCGGTCATGCGTTATCGTGGTGAAGAATTACGCCCTTCCGATTAATCAGCGTGGGTTCTTTTTCTCTTAAAGCTTGGGCTAACCTTTCCAATTGGGCACTGTACACTGCACTTGTAATGGTTTGGTTAGATGGTAAAAGTTCATAATGAAGAATTCCTTTAAAATTCCACCAAACACACAACATCACTTTTTTCGCATGCAAGTCAGGTTTTGGCGTGGGCTGCGGAGCCTCATTTTTGTCCAACCATTGAGGCTGCCTTTTCAAATTAACATACAGCACCCATTGTTCATCTCTGGTAACAATTTGTTCTAAAAACGGCAAACGGTTTTGACGAGAGAGGAGCGAACTGCAAATTGTGACTCTTGATTACGGTTGTTGTCGGTCAACTCATGAGGAACCCATTTTCCAAACTTTTGGACTTTGCCAAGTGCACGCAATTGATTGGAAATTGTTTTTTGTGAACAATTTAAAGTTGTCGCAAGCTCTTGTTGGGTAATTTGAGGATTTTGCACCAAAAGAGCTTGAAGAGCTTCTTGATCAAAATTGGACACACGGCCTCGACCACTCTTGTCATCTAACGAAAAATTTCCCTTGCGAAATTTCTCAAACCAACGCTGGCATTTTCTGGCACTAACTGCATCTTGACCAAGAGCACTACAGATGTTTTTTGCAGCCTCACTTGCTTTTCTTCCTAATTGGAACTCGTAAAACATGCAGTGCCGAATATGCTCTTCATCCGCCATCTTCTTAGCCCTAGTTTTGCAACAAAAACCAAACCAAACACAAACTTTTTCAAGCAAAACTTGTTAATTGCACTTAATACGTTCTGTAGATGCCACGTGTTTGAAGGTTATGTCAATACAAGTCAACGCCAAGCAAGATTTTAAACGAATGTTAAAAAACGACATTAATTATTACTAGACCCGATATTAAGGAGGAGTTAGAAGTAAATATAAATCTTTGGTATTTGCCACATATAGGATAAATTTGTTGTAAATAAACAAAATTGAAATCATGTATAGACTGAAATTTTTTTAATCTTTGCACTTTTCAGATAATGCCCAAGCTAGGGACTCTCAGTGGTCTTTCTAACCCATTTTATATTTTTCATAGTCTATTTGTCCTCCTTCTAAAATCCAGCTTATTCAGTAAGGCTCTATGTTAATTTTTTTGTCACTCCTGTAAGTGCCTCATATTGCTCTAGATTTGAACCTGTGGATAGCTTTTAGAGGCAAGCACTTGTTTTTATTTGCCTCAAATACTTTTTGTTTTAATTTCTTTATAATTATTGTCACTAATTCACCTCATACAAGCCATGGATACAAATTTTTGTTTTTTTTCCAGTTGGTGTGTTTGAAAATCAGGTGTTTAAAAGTATAGTTAGTAAAACAAATAAAAATAAAAATATAGCTAGTAGTTGGCCGTGAATTGCTTCAACAAACATATGTAAAGAAATTGCACTGTTAACTTGAAAACAAAAGAAATCTCTAAATTAAAATTCTAATGTTTAAAGGGAAAACTGGAAACTGGAGACATTTTCCCTTCCTATTTTCCTGCTG
Organism: Pipistrellus kuhlii; assembly: GCF_014108245.1. NCBI lineage: Eukaryota > Metazoa > Chordata > Mammalia > Chiroptera > Vespertilionidae > Pipistrellus > Pipistrellus kuhlii. Next base: position 148,262,579 of record NW_023425404.1, read on the forward strand.
CCATTCTTGCTATTCTCAAATCTGTTACTTCTTTAGCATGAAAGTATGAGAGGTAACTTCTTATAGTCAAGGTCAAGGTTACAGATACTAAAAAGTAACAGCCCTTCTTATTTTCAAACTCTGAAGCCTCAATCTATATAAGATGCTTTATTCTCTAAAATAGTCTAATGTTTCAACATACACTATTCTTGAATCATATTATTGTCAATATTGCATTACAAGTTTAATTGGTGTTATTTATTTTAAATTAAATGGCTGAACCTGATGGAAAAAATTAAAACCTATCATAAAAGCAGGGTGTTTTTGGTGAACAGTTGATAAATGTTACCATTTGCGATATTTAAATAGACAAGCTTGCCATGATCAAAATATCACATAGACCTACTTTTGTGTTCTTATTTTCTGTTGTAGGTCACAGTGTGAGAAATGTCCAAGCCTTTGCAGTTCTTCAGAATGCATTTTTAAAAGCAAAAACCAACTTCCTTGCCCAGATCATCCTTGATGCCATCACAAATATTTACATGGCCGACAATGCCAATTATTTCATCCTCGAGTCACAGCACACATTGTCACAGTTTGCAGAGAAGATTTCTAAACTCCCAGAAGTGCAAAGCAAATACTTTGAGATGTTAGAGTTTGTTGTTTTTAGCTTAAATTATATCCCTTGTAAAGAACTTATTAGTGTTAGCATTCTCTTAAAATCTAGCTCTTCTTACCACTGTAGCATTATTGCAATGAAAACGCTCCTGAAGTTTACACGACACGACTACATATTTAAAGATGTGTTCAGGGAGGTGGGCCTTCTGGAGGTCATGGTGACCCTTTTGCACAAGTATGCTGCCCTCTTGAAGGATCCAACTCAGGCACTAAATGAACAAGGTAAAGCATTTTCCATTATTTTATTTTATTGAACAGAGGTCTTGGGACAAGTTGTTCTGCTCATGGTTTGCCTTTCATTTGGTTATTGACTTGAATGACTTTCTGATGTACATTATTGGGACATCTTTGGGAGTATTTACCGGAGTTAACTTGTTCATTCTGCCTGCCTCTGCTCGGGAGTTGGGGAAGGAGTGGGTCGGACCCAGAAATATGTCATTGTGGAGGAAGAAAATTTAAGGTAAAAGCTGAGGAAAATATTTATGGTTCACATGACTTGTGTCTACTACTATCTTTCTAGAAGGATTTTTAAAAGCTAGAAGCAGTTGGGATGTTTAGGTGCCTTCAAATGTCTTTTTTACTGTAGAGAACAAATAGTTATATCTCTTCAGTAATGTTATGTATACACACATCTAGAATCATTTTGTATCTTAAATCTTATATTTTCACCTTTTCTGATCAATCAGATGAAAGCGTGGAAGTATATGGCACTTTAAGTATTAAGTGTGTTGAATTAAATAATACAAGTTAAATAGCACAGTTCATAAATGTTTCTCTTTGGTGCATTATAATCTAGCATTCTCCTATCGACCTCCTTCACAAGAAAACACTTGTGAGAAGAATATATTTAACCTTGGCATTTTTCCTTTTCAATATTTGTTAGATATCTAACTTTCAAGCCTCACCAAAAGAAAATCTGTAAACATAGATTTTTGGTAGCTGGTAGACATGTGTATCATTTTTAAAGGTTATATTATAACTGTTGTATTAGTAGTGAGTGTGATTATTAAAGAAATACTTCTTAAATTATTAAAAGAAATTGAATTAAAAAATAAGCTTATTACTTTTGTGATTTGGACTTCTGATCCTTTTTCCTAGGGGACTCAAGAAATAATAGTTCAATTGAAGACCAAAAACACCTAGCTTTATTGGTTATGGAGACCTTGACATTGCTTCTTCAAGGATCTAACACAAATGCAGGTAATTAGAAAAGCTTCTAGAAAATGCTTTAGGAGAAAATTACTTCTGGTTATGGCTTCTCTAATGATTCTTGCTTCTGAAATACTCATCACTTAAGAGAAAAAACTATTGAGTCAGTGATGGTACTATCATATCTCTAGAAATGTAATACTTTCAATCTTTACCAATATATTAATGACAAAATATTTAACAGTGTTATTTCAGAATATGTTCTTATATTTCATTGTGTGCCTTATGTTTAAAGTATTATTTTTTCTATTTTTTTTACTTACATAATACAGGTTTGAGTCTAATAAATTTATTTATTTAAATATTTTCCAAAATATCTGCTTTATACGACAGTTTTCTTGTTTAGCAATTCAAGTTTGAGTATTATAATGTTACAATCTTAGGGAAATATTGAAAAATGATTCCCTAATAAAGCTTGCCTCTCCCAGGTAAATTGGATTCATTAAATCTCAACTTCTCTTCAGTCCTTTTCTACCTGTCATTAACCAGTCCATCTGTATTTATAAAATATCACTCTTGCTTTTAAAAAAGATACTTGAAATTTTAGCCAAATCAGAAACCTCTCAGGAACAATGTGAATACAACTTGAGAGAGAAGAAAGTAATAGGGAGGTGAGTTCAGATGAGTGGATTGTGCACAGATCTTATAGAGTTTTTTAGACCATGCTGAGGAATTTGAATTGCATTTTCAGTGCTATAATTGTCAAATCTTAGAGGGAATGCTGGGTGAGGAGGGGAGAGATCAACCAAAGAGCTTTTATGTATATATGCGTAATCCATGGACACAGACCGTAGAGTGGTGAAGACCTAGGGTAGGGGAGGCTAGAAGGTGTCAATGGGGAAAAATGGGGAACATATGTAATATTTTCAACAATAAAGATTTAAAACATGAAATAAAAATTTTGTTACAGGATGCCATGAACAAACAAATGACTGAATGAACTAGCAAAGGCACAAATGCATGTCTATTCATCTCAATGAAGAACTCAAAATTCAACATACAGGGTTGGGGGTAGGGGGCGTAAGAGCTCAACCAAAGGATTTGTATGCATGCATATAAACAAAACCAATGGACACAAGACATTGGGAGGGGGGTGGTGAGGGTATGTGTCAGGGGGTAGCTGAGGCGGGGGGGGGGGGGGGGGGGGATCAATGGGGAATAAAGGAGACATGTGTACTACTATTTGTAATACTTTTAACAAAATAAAAAAATTGAAACAAAAAATCTGTATTTAAAAAAATAAACTATATTGTGTGTCTTGTGCACAATGCCAGGTGTTAGAGATGCAAACATAAGATCATTCTTTTCCCAAAGGAATTACAACCTAATGGAAAATGTAACTGTATAAGTAATTATTTAAATGCATTTTGGGCAAATGCCAAGACAGAATTGAATGAATTTAAGTAGGTAATTCAAAAGGTTGTTCATGATATAATGTATAATCTCCTTATTTCTACAAACTAGGTTTAGTTGACTGAGATAGTTTGAAACATTATAGGGTAGTATACTTACAAGAATTCTTTGACACATTTTTTGGTGGCATGACCCATAGGGAGGAAAGGAACAGTTCTAATCTATGAGCTTACTCTCTATTACTGGAAATCACTTTCAGACTGGCACACATTCTTACAAAATTCTTTTCTCATCAACTGGCTTCTCTTTGTTAAGAAAGATATTACTAACCCTGTGATTTCAGGCACTTAAAATAGTGCTTTGCTCATAGAACTATTCAAGAAATATTAGTAATAATGATTACCTCATGGGAACTAATGCAGCCACGAAGTAAACATGGTCTTCCATGTGCTAAATTGCAACCACATGATTTACACTCATTTCAAGGTCATATAATTCTTTAAAAGTTAATAATTAGAAAATTAGAGAAGGCAGTGGTTACTACAGCAAAATACTCTTAACACTTATTCTCTCAGGTAATACTTATTGAAACACACACCAGAAGGAAATTAAAGTTTAGTGGGGGGGCAAATATATAAACAATACTAAGACTTCGATATAAAGTACTATAATAGTGGCATATACAAGGTATTATAAAAGTGCAAAGGAGAGAATATTTAGTTTTGAGGAAATACTAATTCGTGATTTAGGTCACTTGGTCCATTTTTTAATATTGAATATGGTATTTGATGTGAGAACAATATCAATTGTGGGCTGGAGCACAATCTATAGAGCTGGGCTATCTAGGCATAAATCCTACTCTACCCTTTGTCAGCTGTGTGGCCTTGGCCACATCACTCAACTCTTTATGCCTCATCTCCTGATCCTTACAATAGGGGGTCGGGTTAAATAAATCAACTGAATAATTCATTTGGAACAGTTCTTTTTGATTGAGACCTTGTAATTTTTTCATTGGAGAATAATTTTATTTTATCTTTTTCTTAACTATTTTGGAAGCCTTGTTTTGTTTAAATCTCATTGTCTAAAAGCTTTTTGCATACATTGACTTTTATAGAGAGAGAAGACGAAGGGGTGGGGAGAGAGAATGGAGCATTGATTTGATGTTCCACTTATTTATATATTCTTCAGTTGATTCTCGTATGTGTCCTGACCAGGGATCAAACCTGTATGTAACCTTGCCGTATTGAAACCATGATCTAACCAACTGAGACACCTGGATAGGGTTACATAAATTGATTTCAAGTATTATTCAGTTAAAGACTTGACTTAAAAATATTGGGACTCTTTGGTTTCTACCTAAGAAATTTTTGAATGTTTAGATTTGGATAATTCAGATGTGAACATATCTGGACATTAATCTTGCATTGAAGGAAATTTAGAAAAAATTTGCATATCTTTGCTGGCACCCTACAGTGCAATTTTGTATTGTAATTTAAAAGGTGAAATAGGTGTGTAGGTCTTATTTGCATTATATTGAGCTACTCTTCATACAAAAAGATCAAATTTTTCTCCCTTCAAGGAATTTTCCGAGAATTTGGAGGTGCAAGATGTGCACATAATATAGTGAGGTACCCCCAATGCCGGCAGCATGCCCTGATGATTATCCAGCAGCTGGTGCTCTCTCCAAATGGGGATGATGACATGGGCACGCTTCTGGGGTTAATGCATTCAGCCCCACCCACAGAACTGCAGTTGAAGACTGACATTTTAAGGGTAAGAGCCTGCGATACTACTCTTTTATGACTAAAATCTGAAGTTATTTTTAACTGTCTTATAACTATTTTGAACTATTCTTGCCATTTTCTAAAATTACATTAAAATAGTAATAGAAGAAAAGGCAGTGTCTTTAACCTGGCCCAAGACCCTGGGGCTGAGGTAGGCAAACTGTGACTCAGGAGCCGCATGTAACTCTTTGGCCCCTTGAGTGTGGCTCTTCCACAGAATACCACGGCCTGGGCGAGTCTATTTTGAAGAAGTGGCATTAGAAGTTTAAGTTTAAAAAATTGGACTCTCAAAAGAAATTTCACTCATTGTACTACTGATATTGGGCTCTGTTAACTAATGAGTTTGCTGACCACTGCTCTAGGGATATGTCTTCTTCCCCCCTGATTTTCTCTCCTAGTATCTTTGCTCCATTCTTGCCACAGACATCACAGAAATAATAGCTACTTTCTAGAATCATATTTCTTTTAACATTTGCTTTATTCAGTTACTTTCTTGTAAATATTGAGATGTTTGCCTTTTTTATACTATTGTATATTTCATCCTATTTTGATTGAGTATAATGACACTTTTGAGTATGTATTTTGTTTTAAAAGCAATATTGACTTGACCATAATTTATCTCTTAGACAAGAAGGAAGTCTACATGCCTATCAGCACTGGGGAAAATTTGTATATTTGAAGGGATCATTGGAAAAAAACAAGTACCTTCAAAAGGTGTTTTGGTTGCCATTATTTTTAACATACATTTTCCTCTTTCCTTGGTTCCTTTTTTAATTGGATTTATAACATATATGTAGGTAAAGCCTCTTTCCAAAGCATCTATATATGGTGACTTTATAGCAATTGAAATAGTTCATGTCTTGGCTACCCTGACTATCTGTCTCATCCTTTATAACTAAACCAATTTATATACAGGGTGTCCCCAAAAAATGTATACTTTTTTTTCTGATAGCTCAATTGATGTTTTTTTCTTTTCAGATTTAAACCATGGAAATTAGTAATTATTCAAAGTATGTATACATTTTTTGAGGATAACCCTATATACATACAGTCATAAGTTCTTGTGATTGTGTAAAATTATACTAGATTATGTGTTTTACTTATTTAATAAAAACATTACATTGTAAAAGTTACTGAATTCATTGATATCATTATTTATCAAAGACATAGGAAAATCTTTTCAGCCAGGATTTGGATATAGCCTTATTCTATCAAAAGGAATATGTGATAGCATTTCCTAAAATTATCTTCTGCTTCTTTGGCATTTTTTAATTAGCAAAATATTTGATATGCTTTACTGGACTGTTGTTTTTTTTTTTATAAATGACAAAAACATTAATTTCAGATGTTCACAGATTGGTGGTATAGACTTTGGACATCTCCTGTATGTTTTTACTTTATTTTATTTGAAATACAAGTTTATTTTCTTGTCCCCCATAGGCCCTCCTGTCAGTTCTTCGAGAAAGCCATCGGTCAAGAACAGTTTTTAGGAAAGTTGGAGGGTTTGTGTATATAACATCCTTGCTTGTTGCTATGGAAAGATCTTTGAGCTCGCCACCGAAGAATGGCTGGGAGAAAGTGAACCAGAACCAAGTATTTGAACTTCTCCACACTGTGTTCTGCACCTTGACTGCAGCAATGCGCTATGAGCCAGCCAACTCTCATTTCTTCAAAACAGAGATTCAGTATGAGAAATTGGCAGATGCTGTTCGATTTCTTGGCTGCTTCTCAGACCTAAGGAAAATAAGCCCCATGAATGTCTTTCCCTCAAATACACAGCCATTTCAGAGACTTTTAGAGGAAGACATAACTTCGATGGACTCTGTGTCACCCACTTTACAGCACTGCAGTAAACTCTTTATTTATCTCTACAAAGTAGCCACAGATTCTTTTGACAGGTATGGTTCTGCTCTGTCAAAAGCTCTGAATTAAAAGGGCATACTGCGTATGACTTCAACATTAAGACTTAAATTATAAGTTAACCTGAAGGAAAATGGAAACAAATGAATCTTCTCTCAATTACTTATCTATCACTTTATCTATGAATATTACTATTGCTTTGATGTTAAGTTTTTCAACATAGACATCTGTGTATTATTTGTAAATCAAGGATCAGATAACTTTTTTTTTTTTATTTTATTTTTATTGATTTCAGAGAGGAAGGGAGAGATAGAAACATCAGTGATGAGAGAGAATCATTGATTGGCTGCCTTCTGCTCACCCCCTACTAGGGATCAAGCCTGCAATCTGGGCCTGTGCCCTTGACCAGAATTGAACCCGGGATCCTTCAGTCCACAGACCAACACTCTATCCACTGAGCTAAACTGGCTAGGGCTACTCTTGAAGCAATTTCTAAGAAGTTTATGTTAATGGAATGATGTTTACTATTGTTCTCTTTTTTCTTTATTCTCTACAATGTTAGATACATCTGGACTTAATGATATTAGTTATCATAGGAGAACATGGTTATGATCGTATTTATTTCCAGACACATGATATATCCTCAACATAATCCTCAAAAAATGATTGAACTCTCTAACAAGAGATAATTCAGACTTGTTTACTCATTCTCCATTAAATGAGTGCCAAGTCACTATACTAGGCATTATGGGTTCAGTTCAGCAGTCAACTCAGCACCAGATGATCTAGGTCATGGCCATTCTTCAGCTCAGTGGTTCTCAACCTTTCTAATGCTGCGACCCTTTAAAACAGTTCCTCATGTTGTGGTGACCCCCAACCATAAAATTATTTTTATTGCTACTTTATAACTGTAATTTTGCTACTGTTAATGAATTGTAATGTAAATTTGGTGTTTTCCAATGGTGTTAGGTTCTACAGCAGCACTTCTCAACCAGTGGGTCACAAACCCCTAGCAAGGTTGCCTAAGACCATCGGAAAACAAACACAGATACTTACATTAAGATTCATAACAGTAGCAAAATTACAGTTATGAAGTAGCAAGGAAAATAATTTTATGGTTGGGGGTCACCACAACGTGAGGAACTGTATTAAAGGGTCGCGGCATTAGAAAGGTTGAGAACTACTGCTTTAGCTTAAATACAGACATGTAAATAAACAGTTACACTATATCACGATAAAAATCTCTGATGAGGGAAATCAGGAGAGCGAAGGGACATCATAGGAGTGTCACTCACCTGCATAACTTACTTTCAATTTTTAAACGGTGCTTTCAATTAAGTTGTAACTAAAAATAGTGTCAGAGTGATCATGCTGCAAGTTTGTCCCAATCATTATCACTTGACTGTTACCATTGTTTTATTTCATAAAATAAAAGAATTATTTTTATATTGTCCCCACAAATTAAACAACTAACTGTGTTGGGTAGAACTTCTATTAGATTTTATACCCTTCATTATTGAATATCTACTTTGAAATATCTATTGAAATGTTTCTTGCTTCTTAATATTTTTTTTACCTTAATATTCAGATAAGAAAATACATCTTGAAAATAAAAATGCATGTTATATTATTAGCTCATAGGAAACATGGGGTAGTTTTGTATTCATGGAATAAGCAGTTTAATATAGGAATTTTTAAATTTTGGATTCACCTTTTTTCCCCTTGGTTTCTACTTTTCCTCGTTAGTAGGACTCATTTTTAGTTGGCTTTGTCAAAAACAGGGCTTACAGCACTCTGTTTAACAAATGTGTTAAATGTTAACATTCACAGATAAGCATCAGCTGTAAGCATGCTTTCCTGTTTCCCTCAGTGCATGTCTTACAGTCTTGTTCCTTGTTCCTGCTGAGTATGGAGGACATGTCTTATTAAACTTTTACTGGTATTTCTTGTAAAACTAACCAACTCTCTGCTAATCCCCCTAAACCACCCTGTCTGTTTTGTTGTCTGTAGTCGTGCAGAACAGATCCCTCCTTGCCTGACAAGTGAGTCTTCTCTCCCCTCTCCCTGGGGCACACCAGCTCTGTCCAGGAAAAGGTACTGATTTTATAACAGTCGATCTTTGTTTGCGTGGGGGTTTTTCTTTTGTGCTTTATTATGTGTTAATGTGGTCGTTGTGCTTTGTATCTTCAATTTTTTTTTTTTTGGCTTTGTGTGTATATATATTTTATATGTTTTAAAATAGTCAACTTCTGAGTATATTTATAAGAGTAAAATGTGTTGATGCTATGAAGATAGAAAAGACATGTGTTATTCAACTCTATTATTTAACCTAAAGTACGCATTTTGCTTTAGAGCAGCATATGTTTTATTAAAATTAATGCAGAAATGAGGACTTAGTGCCTCTTTAAATGAAGTACTTTCCTGATTTTTCTTTTTACTTTAAATGTGCCTGGGGATCAATATTTTGGTTTCTCCTACTGCTTTCAAATGAGCATCACAGCACTGGCAAAGAAGTATGTGCTTTCTCAATAGGGTTCAACCAGTTTAAATGTGATGCTGTGAGGTGTCACAGCTAACCTTTGAAATGATGAATGAAAAACCTACCCCAGCTCTTGCTTTCATGGGTTCTGTGTAAATCCCTTCCTAAACCAAACTAATCTACCTTGTATAGAAAGCTTATCTATAGTAATAAAAGGATAATACGCTAATTAGAGCAGATAGACCAGACATCTTCCTGGCAAAGCCACAGTTGAGGGGGCTGAGGCAGAGGCAGTTAAGGGCCATCAGACCGGCAGGGGAGAGCAGTTAGGAGTGATCAGGCAGGCAGGCAGAGGTTGTTAGGGGCAATTGGGCTAGCAGGGAAGAACGGTTAGGGGCAATCAAGCCGGCAGGGGAGAGCAGTTAGGAGCATCAGGCAGGCAGGCAGAGGCAGTTAGGAGCCAGCAGTCCTGGATTGTGACAGGGTCCCAGATTAGAGAGGGTGCAGATCAGATTGAGGGTCCCCTTCTTCTCCTCCCCCACCCCCCATATGAATTTCGTGTACTGGGCCTCTAGTGGACTATAAAGAACCAGCAGTTAGTTGGCAAGAGTACAGTTAAGATCCATTCATATTCCATAATTATGATCCATGACCATATTCTGTGCACTTGGAACCAAATACTCTTACTTCCCTGGTTTTCCTTACGACCAAGTACAAGTCCTTAAGCCTGTGTTGATCTTCCACTGCGGCTTTTTAAAAATGAATCCCTCTTTGTTGTTTAATTTTATTTCTATTCTGATTTTGAAACTTCAGTGTAATTGGAGTTTCAATATCAAAAGTATTTGTCACAGACTGTATTTTAATGTATTTCAATAATAATATTCATTAGGTATATGGACTTATGTTTCCCTTTTTTCTTAATTTACACTGGGGCTTATAGCTCATTTTCTTCCAGTACATCATGGCATAGTTCAGAATATTTTTAAATGAATGTAGTGTTTTAATATGTTTGTATTGAAAACCACTACTTTTTTTAAGAGCATCAGGTTAATCCTCACCTGATGATATTTCTCATTGATTTTTAGTGTGGGTGGAAGGGAGGGGGAGAGATAGAAAAAAACACCGATGTGAGAGAAGCACATAGATTGGTTACTTCCAGCATGGCCCTGGGACCTTTCCGTTGTGGGCTGCCGCTCTAACCACTGAGCCAAACTTCTTAATTCAAGAGATTGTAACATTAATTTGAGAACCTAGTGCTTTTTGTAAGCTGCTATTTTAAAATGAGTAAGACAAAAAGTATTCTTTTAGTTTGAAGATTTATGTGTTCTCACTATTATACAGAACTGCTATGGGATATTAGAAAATTAGTTTCAATGACTAACTAGTTATAATTATTTTTTAAAATCACCTTTATAATTCTGTCATAAATGTAAAGGCTTAAAAAGTACTATATTTAAAAATATGTAACCCTTTTTAACTATTAACTAGAACTGTAAAATACTTTTACTAGAAATTTACAGATTAAAGGATCCCATTAAAAAGAGAAATCCATTAGAACTTACTACTTATTTAAACAGAATTTTATTTTATATCATGAAGAGTTATTTAAAGCCTTAGATCAGAAATAGTTTGTCTTCATTTGCAACATAGCTACCTGTAAGGATGCCATGTCTTTGATATAAGGGGAAACTATCCCTGAATCTACATCCTGGTTGAGTGAATCTTACTTATCCATTGGAATTCTAATCCAGTTTACAGGCTGGTGTCATCTCAAGGAATCTCATGATAATACTAAGACCAGTGCTGGCATTTTAAGGTTGTCATTCTGACTAGTTATATACATTTTACTCAGTGATAATAATCATAAGCTAATAAGAAATACAATGTTTTTATTTTACACATGCAATATAGTAACTTTCAAAATTAGAACAGCTTGAGAACATAAATTACATCAGCTCATGGGCATCTTTTTCTTGCTGCAAAACATGTTTTTGTTGGCAAAAGGAGAAACCAAGATTGTATTCGTTTTTATGGCTTGTATTCAGGTGTTAAGGAAATTTTGTACTTGTGAATCTTCTCAGGTATATAAAATCTTAGAGATCCTTCTCTAGTTTAAGAATTAGAGGGAAAAGAACTAAGAAATTTCATATTTTGAAAATTAAAACTAACTTTTTAATTATTAATTATCTAGAGCAGTGTTTCCCAAACTTTTGACAAACTTCTATAATTTTCGTAACGCTGAGTACCCCTCGTACTCATGAGAATGTAGAATTAGGTGCAGCTAAGCACAGTGCAGTGCATATCCCCACCAAACTCTGGTGCAATGCGTACCCCCACCAAACTCTTCCCATACCCCTGGGGGTACGCGTACCACACTTTGGGAAACAGAAACACTGATCCAGAGGAATAATGGGATATGATTATAGCTGAGCGATGTTTAATCAGAGTTGGAGGGAGTGAAAACAAAATACAAAATAATAACCAAGACACTCCAGAATATATCTGCAATGGAGAAAAGGGTGGCAATTACTAGTTATCATTCAAACGTGGCATCCATTACTTAGTGCCTCTGCACACTTGATGATACCTAAGGTAGAACAAATTCTGAATTTAAATATTTGAGCATATATAATATATCCAAAGATGTTGGTATGTTTCATATATATGTATTCTGGCAGCTTAATTGAAATATGAAAATAGCAATTTCTGTAAGTTTTAAAAGTACAACATAAAAATTAACTAACTTTTGAAATGTATTTTATCCTCTCTTTGCAAATGGTTAGGTTTTGCTAAGGAATTATGCATTGAGTATGTTTAGTGTAATCGCTACATTTAAAAAGTGGTATGCCTGTGGTGATACCTAAGTGACTTAGTAAGAATTAGTGTTGTATAATGCTTATAAAAATAGACCTAATTTTAATTAAGAAATACCATAGTTTAGTGTTCTACATTGTTTGAAATATATTCCTAGTTTGAGAAGAATGAATGTGATTTTTATATCAGAATATTGTTTTCTTGTGTAAGGTTAAAAAAGTTTACTACTATAATAGTTATATACTTAGGTATATCCACAGTTCACGTTCAAAACTATATGCAATCTGGAAATTCAGAAATAATTTTGGAAGATCTATAACTAAAATATATAATTAGAATATATGTTTATCCTAAAATTTGGGTTATTTTCATGTGTGTAATGAAAACAGTTTTTATGAAATTTCTTAGTGGTTGGGGATTCATATTATACTATTGAGGAATTAGGAATCTTTTCTGCATGGGTCTAAATATTTTAAAGACTAAAGGGAATAGCTTAAGAGAAAACTAGCTAATGGTTACAGCATTTACAAATGTCTTAGGTTTAGAAATTAAATCTTTCTGAAGAAAATCAGCAGATAAACAGGGAGTTGAAAAAAAATGAGTGGGTGTAGGATAAGCTGACTTTAAATAAACTAAGAGAGACCCTGTTCTTTTTTTTTATAAGTGAAGCTGAATATTTTTGTTGCCTGTTAAAAAGAGAATGGAACTTAAAAAAACAAACCTGGCAGTGCCAATTCTTTGCTTCTAAGTCACTGACTTTAAGCATCTGTTTCCCAAGCTGCTCTTGTGCCAGAGAGCTGAGACTGTACTGCTCTCGGAGACAGAGCCCAGCATTAGACCAGTGATGCTGAGGCACCGGAACAAAGAGCTCCCATAGGCTAAAGCCACAGCATCTGTTTTCTAGAGCCAAGATGCAAAATGTGCAAAGCTCATGAATTATAGAAGAGTATGAAGTAGAAAGTGGAGATCATTGATGAGAAGAAATGTATATTCAGGACATGACTAGACTTCCTAACTCATAGAAGCTTGTTATGTAAAATATGCCTTCTAACTTTGTAACAATTGTGTGGAATATTTTCAGGGGTGGGGAAAAATGTAAAAGAAAGTGAGTGTAGTTCCAAATAAGCTAAAAGAAAACTCCCTTGACGATTCTGAGCCAACCCAGAGTCCATTGAACCAGTTATATAGAGTAAGCCACTTTGGTCTTGCTAGTTCTTGATTCTGGTATCTATGGCTCAAAGCAAAGCTAAAAACACACATGTAATTTTAAAAGAAAAGTTTTATTGAGGGATTTAATTAGCTTGCACTCTGCATCGCATATTATCAGAACCGTCACCTTTCCCAGCACTGTGGTTTCACCTACTTATATCTTTTGGTACAGGTGTCATTCTTCCCCTCTCCGCTTTCAGTTTTCTCTATAGTAATAAGGGCATAATATGCTAATTACGATAGACTGAAGGTCCTTCCGGACGACCTTCCAGATGAAGTGGTGGCAGCGGAGCCAAAGAGAGGCAGAGGCAGAGGCGACTGCCATGGTGACAGGGGTCAAGACAGAGGCAGCCATCATGATGGCAGGGGCCAAGCTCCTTACACGAATTTCATGTATCAGGCCTCTGGTCTTATCTAATAAAAGGGTTATATGCAAATTAACTATCACTCCATCACAAAGATGGCGCCAGCCAGTCCTCTCATTCCCACCGGAGTCCCCCAATCCCAGGTGGAGTGGTCGCTGAGAGTGGGCAGCGTGAGCAGCCTGGCAGAATGCTTGCTTCATTGCCATGGCAACAAGGCAAGCGTTCCACCGCGGCTGCGTAGGGGCTCTGGGCAGCAGGCATGGAGTGGCGAGGGCAGGGAGGGAGGGAACGCTTGCATCGTCACCCTGGTGACAAGGCAAGTGTTTTGCGCCCGGCCACAGATGGGCCTCTGGCCAGGCCAGGGTGTGAAACACTTGCATCATCGCCCCAACAACAAGGCAAGTGTTCCACGCCCAATCATAGCTGGGCCTCTGGGCTGTGGAGAGTGGGCAGCGGGTGCAGAGTGGCCAGGCCCTGCGGAGAGCTACTGGCACATGGATTTGTGTGCATGGCTACTAGTTGAAATATAATAGATATAGAGCACAATATAATGACCTCAGATATAGTGAAATGATGATTGCAATAAGTTTAGTCACATCTATCTCATATTTATACAATAAAAAAATAAAAAAGTGTTGTTTTTTGTAATGAGAACTTTTAGGGTCTACACTCTTAGCCACTTTTAAATATTATCATTGAATAGTGTTAACTGTATTCATAGTGTGCCATTCTTTAATGAAACAATCCAAATTGTAAATGGTAAGGACACATAAGAATCTATAGGAATTGATAGTTAAATTGTCTATATGTGACACATTAAGAATTGATAATCACCTTTTATATCCCAAAGTTAAGGTGTTTTTTAGTCTAACTTTGAATTACAAGGATTTTTTTGCTTATTAATGGATAAAAGAAATGAAAAGAATCTGACTGGAATAAAATACCAAGTTACCCTTCTTTCTTTTTTATAGGCATGCATACCATTCTGTTTCAACTACCCCTGTGTACCCTCCTAAAAATGACCTGAAACTACATGTGGCAACTTCCTCTCTCCAGAGTTCTGACGCTGTCATCATCCATCCGGGAGCCATGCTGGCCATGCTGGACCTCCTGGCCTCTGTGGGGTCAGCGGCACAGCCAGAAGTAAGCTTGGTGCTGTCAGCTCCTTCTGTCTTTAATGAGTTTTCGAAAAGATGTGGTTGTGCCAACATGAGCAAGGGAGTGGGGTCAGAAAGGTGGGAAGGGATGTGAAACCATTCCATATCACACACCCAAGTTGATAAAGGAACAAATACAGGGTTTTCTATTAATTTTCAGCAATTTGTAAGTTAACTTTGATTAGTTTTCTTCATGAATGATCACTACGAATGTTTTCGAATATAATTCATTTGACAGATGTAGTCAAGGTGTCGAAATTACTGTTTTTCATTATAAATCCTGCTCAGCAATAGATATTGTTAGTAAGTAGTACAGAAAGAAAAGTAACCAAAGATACCACTTTGCAACCATTTATCTGTTTTGACTTGTAGCAGTCAAAAGTTTGGACGAGCTGGAGTTTGGTTGACAAATCTTGTTAAATGTATGGCCTCTAAGACCTAAAGTGTCACAAATGTAAATAAAAGGACTTCCTTTAAGCTATTAACCCACCATGAAAAGACTTCACAGCCACTATTTTTATAAAAATAAAAATACTATTAGCTATACAGTCATCTACTGTACATATATTAAAGGCAATATGCAAAGTGTCCCCCTGCGAGTTCAACCAGAAGGCCAGGAGTTCTATTGCTTGCTATGGCATGCACTGACCACCAGGGAGCAGTGCAGAAAAAAGGAAGGTCCCACTGGGCAGCCAGCAGCCGGCAGCCCGGAAAGGGAGTCACCAGCTGGCAGCCAGAGGGCCCCAATTGGCCCTGATCGCTGGCCAGACCCAGGACCCTATCCGTGCATGAATTTTGTGCACCGGGCCTCTAGTGTAATATAAAAGACTTGGAAGAGAATGGAGTCTAGCTGGGAATGCCAACAAAATGAGGATGGCAAGCATTTGCCCAGCCTCTGGAGCTGCTGTCACTAAGTCAGTCACTTACATTCGCAGCATGTTGAGACCTCGAATGAAAAGGTGTACTTCATGCGGAGAGAACTATCACCTGTCTTACTAAGAATGCCCTGGTGGTGTGGATTTCTTTGTTAACTTTAGCATGCTTTGGACCTCCAACTTGCCGTGGCGAATATTTTACAAATCCTGGTGCACACAGAGAGAAACCAGCAGGTCATGTGTGAGGCCGGACTTCACGCACGCCTGCTGCAGCGGTGCAGCGCCGCCCTGGCTGACGAGGACCACGCGCTGCATCCACCCCTCCAGCGGATGTTTGAACGATTGGCCTCCCAGGCTCTGGAGCCCATGGTGCTGAGGTCAGTAGTTCTCTCTTTCACATTTAATAATTCACAGTTAGAGTTCCTAGAGTCTATGTGCAAAAGCTCTTGCTTTAATTGAGATATATTCAAGTATCTGTGGGAAGATCCAAAGCACAATAAAAATGGGCAAAATGCTTAAAGTGTAGCGCATACACACAGACAAATCTAGCTTTTAATAAAGACAGAGATGTTTCTGTTTGTTGGTTATTTCTTCCCCTTGAATTCAGCAAACACTCACTTTCCTTTAATGTCATACTATATTTATGACTTGCCCATACTTTCAGGACTTTTTATACGTAAGGACTCTTTTAAGAAATACTTGTTTAACTTTTTTATTTTCAAATACCAATTCAAAGGAAGTTGTAAAATTAGATCAAAGAGGTTCTGTGTCCTCTTTAACCGGTTTCTCCCAGTGGTAACATATTATGTAACTATAGCACAACATCAAAAGCAAGAAATTGACCATATATGAGGCCTTGTTGATAGCAAAATGAACAAGACTGTCCCACTCTCTCCTTCCATCATCTTATGGATGTGTTCAGAATCCTAAAATATTGAAAATAGCATGGGGATTTTCCCCTGACCCTTCTTGGTGATCTGCTACTTTAAAAGGAGAGAAAGGGAGAATGTGAGAGACTATCTCATTATCTCATACCCAATATTATTATAATACTAAATAATTTATATTGCCTAGATGCATAAACAGATAAGCAATGGAGATCAATCATTTCGACATGATCAGTTTCCAGGTAATGAATTCTCAGAGGTACAGGCATCCAGGTGCTGATAAGCTACAGGTTATAATTGCATGTCCTCTCACTCTACTAAAAAACGGACAGAGGGTATATCCCATTCCAGGAAAACATGTTCCTCAGATGTCATTTCCTAACCCTTCACAGTTTTCTCTGCACTTTAAAGTGCTTGCTATTTGAATGTAAAATTAACATTGCTTTTGTATTTTTTTCAAATGTATTCTTTATTGATTTCAGAAAGGAAGAGAGAGATAGAAACATCAATGATGAGAGAATCATTGATCAGCTGCCTCCTGCATACCCCCTACTGTGGATGGAGCCATCACCCAGCCATGTGCCCTTGACCAGAATCGAACCTGGGACCCTTCAATCTGCAGGCTATGCTCTTATCCACTGAGCCAAACGGGCTAGGGCTGCTTTTGTATTTTAACTGATGTGTTATAATTCAGTAACTCCTCTTTTGTGTGTGTTTGGTTTGTAATTTATGTAATATTCTCAGTCAAGAAATAACTTTTTGTTTTTTTCTTTAGGGAGTTTTTGCGTTTGGCAAGTCCATTAAATTGTGGTGCCTGGGACAAAAAACTGCTAAAACAATATAGAGTCCACAAACCAAGTTCACTGAGTTATGAACCAGAGATGAGAAGTAAGTTGACTTGGAAGTTTCTTTTTTTCTTTTATAAATGAAAACTATGTGGGGGATGAATATTATTTCAAAAAGTTTGATTATGATAGGAAGGAAAGAGAAGAGTTTGTTGTTGTTTTTGTTGTTATTTAAATGTAGAAACAAAATCTGGTTGAGTGACTGAAGAGGGTTAGGGAGGAATCATTGATATAAGTGAGATCTAGAGGAGATTTTTGAATTACTTGCAGAATAATCCTTGGCTTGGCAGAGGTAATACTTATTTATCAAAGGATTCATAATTACTTTGCCTTTCTTCATTAGCCTTTCTTGCCTGGACTAAAGAATGTTGATTGGAATATTAATAGGACAGCTGCTACAGGAGGACATGAAGGACAGGAAATTAAAAATACTGATAATGGTAGTTGAGATATACCAAGGAGTGTAGGCTAGATAGGGAATGATGTGAAGCCAAGCAGTGAGTGATAGGCTGGGGGGAAAGGATGACCACTGGTCTGGAGAATAATGGCTCAACCAAAAAGCAAATATAGTGAAAGAAATGGAATGAAAAAACTGGAAGAATGGAGTGGAACAGTGGCAGCCAAAATCAGAGCAGTGAAACAAACAGAAGACCGTGCCCAAATTGCTCTGAGGGAAGTAGAGGTAAAGCTCATTGGACGAAAAGGAGTCTCATAAAACTGAATGTGAGGTGCTAGATGGTTTATTCACATGGACTTTGATATCCCTCAGTGCACTGCAAGAATCAGTATGAAGAGGATGGCTGAGAATGAAATGCCGCCATTAGGAGAAGGCAGTTTCTTGGGCAGGGAAAGAGGAAGGGCAGTAATATTGGTGATGAACCTCCAATCAGGAGGAGTTCTTGCATTAGGCGGATGGAATGGTGATGGAGGGGGCTAGCAGAATGTAGGCCTGCCTACCCACCTGACATAGAGAAGCAACAGATTTCCATCCACTCAAAAGCTATGATGGTTTTCTCAGTAGGCACCTCAGCTGCACCGGATTTCCTTCCAATGTTAATTCTGTAGTTTAGTTGTTTTTTTACTTTATAATTTATTTGGTGTCATTGTTAGCCACAGTGATAAGGTATTTGTTTTGATTGATTGGAGTGACCATTACTAGTGAGGCAGGGAAGAATAAAACCTAGCAAAGCAGACTGGCTGCTGTGAAAGAACATAGTGCTCATTTAATTTAGCCCTTCTTATTCAGGTGTGAAACCGAGATTCAACCTTCAGTCATTATTTTAGTCTGAAAATTTTTTTTTTAAATACATTTTATTGATTTTTTACAGAGAGGACGGGAGAGGGATAGAGAGTTAGAAACATTGATGAGAGAGAAACATCAATCAGTTGCCTCCTGCACACTCCCTCCTGGGAATGTGCCCGCAACCAAGGTACATGCCCTTGACTGGAATCGAACCTGGGACCCTTGAGTCTGCAGGCCGATGCTCTATCCACTGAGCCAAATCAGTTCCAGCTCAGTTTGAAATTTTTTCCCCCTGCAAATTATTATCCAGTTTTAGTGAATACTGTATTTTGAAAACTTTAAGATTTTTTTTAGTTCCAACAGTTTTATTGAAAAACAAAAAGTATTGCAATTTTTTTTTATAAATTAATAGACATCTCTTTGATGTATGTATATTTTTTATTATTGTTGTTTTTATACTTTACATTGTTCCTTTGAATTGAGTTGGGATTTCCTTTGTAAAGAATAGAAACAAAAATAGTTTATCTTAGAGAAGATTGAACTGTGTTTATGGTTGAGCCTAAATGCTTAGCACATTTATGCGTGAAACAGTTACATTCATGTAGTTTATCCCAAGAGGGAGTATCTTCTTCGTTACATTTGTAATCCATTTCTGAAAAATAGAAATTTGTTTAAAGTTTGTCTTTTCATTCTTGAAATTATCATTTACATGCCTATAGAAATTTCTTAATTTTAGTACTTTGTGATCACATATTAATTTTAATAGTTAGAAGAATTAAAAATAAAGAGAAAATGGAAGAAATTTCTGCTATTTATCTCTGATTTTTTTTCCATAAGAAAGATGATTTGTTGTGTGTGTGTGTGTGTGTGTTTTTTCATATAATGCTTCTAGAATATTTTGTGTGTGTTTTTTTTTTCTCAAAAAGAAATCCAGTATAATAAAAACATAATATGCAAATTGGCCAATCAGCAGAATAACCAATTGGTGGGGGACTGGGCCAGCGAGCAGGCTGTGCCAGGCCAGCCAAGGCACTGCCCAGCAGGCAGAGGGAGAGAACAGCAATGGAACAGGGGAAGGGGTGGTGACCAGCCGTGGTGGAGGGGCAATTGGGGCCTGCTCAGTCGCCTTCCGCAGAGAGAGGCCACCAGTGTGGCCACAGTGGGATGCTAGCGGTAACAGGGTGATGTGAGTAGTGCCAGCCAATCCCACAGAGAAAGGCTGGTGACAGCTGTGGTGTCCCCTGCTCAGCCAGGTTGCCTCCTGCAGAGGGAGGCCATACTGTGGCTTAGGCCCTCTCAGTAGGACATTCCCTGAGGACTCCTGGACTGTGAGAAGGTGCAGGCTGGGCTGAGGGATCCCTCTCCTCACTCCCACCCCCCGCCCCAGTGCATGAATTTTTGTGCTCTGGGCCTCAGTAATAAATAATTTTTTGACATAAAAGTATATCAGATTTTTATAAATACCATTAACCATAATTTATTATTAAATTACTAGAGGCCCAGTGCATGAAAATTCATAACACTGGAGGGGGCATCCAACAGCTCAGCCTGCCCCCTCTTACAGTCCAGAAGCCCTCAGGGGAGGATACAACCCAGCGATCAGGGGAAGACTACGCCCCATCACACCTCTGCTGCTGCCACTGCCGGAAGTGCAAACCTCGGCCACCCCTGGTTACCTGAGCCTTGGGCAGCCTTGGGTGGCTGGGCTGCTGCCATCTGAGGCTTCCCTGTGCCTCAGGCTGGCCCTGGGTGGCTGGGGGACTGAGAGGACTTGGGGACTCCCAAGGCAGGCACCCCAGCAGGGCTGAGGGAACTTGGCAGTACCATCTTGTGACTGAGCGCCACCATCTTTGTGAGCAGGGCAGTCAATTAGTATAGTCCCTCCTCATTGGCTGTGGGCACCAACATTGTTGTGATGGTCAATTAGCATATCCCCTCTTTATTAGATAGGATATATTTTTTAAAATATATTTTATTGATTTTTTTTTTTTTTTTTTTTTGCAGAGAGGAAGAGAGAGGGATAGAGAGTTAGAAACAGAGATGAGAGAGAATCATCAATCAGCTGCCTCTTGCACATGCCCTACTGGAGATGTGCCTGCAGCCAAATTATATGCCCTTGACCTGAGTCAAACCTGGGACCCTTCAGTCCACAGGCCAAACCAGTTTTGGCCCAACATTTATACAATGTGTTTATTTCTTAAGTAATATGTAAAAGAAGGAAACATGGGCTATTTAAGTTTTAAAATGAACATAAAGTAGTACATTAAAACTGATGTTTATAATAAAATTTTTAATTAACGATAAAAACTGAAGGTATTTAAAAATAAATCAGCCTTGTAAAGTCATTATTTTAGAAAACTACACGATATTTTTGCAAAGAAATTTTCTTTGACTTACAGGTAGTCTAATCATGTCTATGGAAGGTCTGGGTTCTGATAATGTTTTCAGCTTACATGAAGATAACCACTATCGGATTAGCAAGAGCCTGGTAAAATCTGCAGAAGGAAGCACTGTACCCCTGACCAGGGTAAAGTGTCTGGTCTCCATGACAACTCCACATGACATCAGACTTCATGGGTCATCAGTTACTCCAGCTTTTGTTGAATTTGACACATCCCTTGAAGGGTTTGGGTAAGGAATTTACAAGGTAGCCAAGCCTTGTTAGGTATTTTATGATTCATACTTGCCTTTGACAAATAGATCTTTGGTTTTAAATCTATTTAAAATATACTATATACTGTTCAGTTTCAAATTATTGAGTTCTTGATCATGTTAAGAGTAGTTTTGTTGGTTTTTTGCTTTATAATTTATTTGGTATTGTTAGCCACAGTGATAAGGTATTTGTTTTGATGGATTGGAGTGACCATTGCTAGAGAATCAGGGAAGAGTAAAGCCCTGTGAAAAGAACATAGTGCTCATTTAGTTCAGCCCTTCTTGATTATTTGTTATTTCAAATTACTTATTATAAATTATTTTATATTACTTATTTTTTTAAGTCAATCTTTACTGTCCAGATTATTATAGTTGTTCCTCTTTTATCCCCCCCATAGTTCCTCTCCACCAGGTTCCCATCCCACCCTCTGCCCTTACCCCTGCCTCGACCCCCCCCCCCCATTGTCCTCATCCATAAGTGTATGATTTTTGTCCAATCTCTTCCTCCCCATCCCCCTGCGCCCTTTTTCCCCTGAGAATTATCAATCCACTCCCTATCTATGCCCCTGATTCTATTATATTCACCAGTTTATTCTGTTCATCAGATTTTTTATTCACTTGATTTTTAGATTCACGTGTTGATTGATATGTATTTGTTGTTCATAGTTTTTATCTTTACCTTTTTCTTCTTTTTCCTCTTCTTAAAGAATATCTTTCAACATTTCCTATAATATTGGTTTGGTGTTAATGAACTCCTTTAGTTTTTTCTTACCTGTGAAGCTCTTTATCTGCCCTTCAATTCTGAGTGATAGTTTTGTTGGATAAAGTAATCTTTGTTGTAGCTTCTTGTTATTCATCACTTTGAATATTTTTTGCCATTCCCTTCTGATCTGCATAGTTTCTGTTGAGAAATCAACTGATAGTCGAATGGATACTCCCTTTTAGGTTACTGTTTTTCTCTTGCTGCTTTTAATATTCTCTCTCTGTCTTTTGCTCGTGGCATTTTAATTATGATGTGTCTTGGCATGGTCCTCTTTAGATTCCTCTTGCTTGGGGTTCTCTTCGCTTCCTGGACTTGTAAGTCTCTTTCTTTCACCAGATGAGGAAGTTTTCTGTCATTATTCAAATAGGTTTTCAATATCTTGCTCTCTCTCTTCTTTTGGCACCCCCATAATTTGGATGTTGGTATGCTAGAAGTTGTCCCCAAGACTCCTTGCACTATTTTTATATTTTTGGATTCTTTCTTCCTTTTGCTTTTCCAGTTGGGTGTTTTTTGCTTCTTCATATTTCAAATCTTTGACTTGATTCTTCAGATCCTCTAATTTGCTGTTGGATCTCTGTATATTATTTTTTATTTGAGTTAGTGTATACTGAATTTCTAGTTGGTCCTTTTTCATATCCTCAAGGGTCTCACTAAATTTATCAGCCTTTTCTAGAAAATTCTTGAAAAATCTTATAATCGTTTTGAACTCTATATCTGGTAATTTTCTTATCTCAATTTCTTTTATTTGGGACCAGTTTCTTTGTCTCTGCATTTTGGCTGCTTCCCTTTGTTGATAGAGTGGCTTTGTGTGCTAGGTGTCCTATAGGGCCCAGTGCCTCAGCTTCCCCAGTTACCTGAGGTGGGCACTCTTGGTGCACCCATTTGTGGGCTTTGTGCACAGTCTTGTACTTAAGCCTTGATTGTTGTTGTTGGTATCACTGTGAGGAATTGGCCTCTAGGCCAATTGGCTGTGAGAATCAGCAGTGTCTACGATGGGAGAACTTCTGTGCTGGAGACACCCTTATGGGATATGACTTGCTTCAGTGGGGCTTTAGTGCTCACTGAGTCTGCCCCCTGAGTGTGTACCTTATGGATCTGAAGAGTTGTAATCTGGATGGTCCCACTTTGACCACTGGGTACATTGGCTGTTGGATCTCTGGAAGTGCTAATTTAGCAGGAGTTATGGAGAGATCTTCAGATTCTTCTTCTTTGTTTGGGGTTTGGAGGTACCCAGATGAGACTCAGCTGTGAAGCAGTGCAAGCTACTGAGGGGCCTTGGCCCTTCTTTTGGATGTTTTGAGTCTGTCTGACCTAGCTGCAGTTTGTTAGGTAATTTTAGATTGCAAAGGGCCAGGCCATTCATATGCAAAAACCTTTGGGTGGGATAGGGTCTCAGGGAATTAACAGGGGAGAGCAAACAGCTGTGGCTGATCCTCAGCTCAACCTTAAGAGGTCTTGGGTCTCAGTGTCCAGAGGTAATCACTGCAAGCGCCTCTGAGAGAAAGCTGCCCTCGAGTTTTGCCTGCTGCCAGACAGTCCAGTTTCTCCCCGTATGAGTTGGGTCCCCAGAGTCTCACCCGGAACTGGAGTTCAGAGCAGTGGGGAGCATGTGTCTCCCTCCTAATTGCAAAAGACAACTGTGTCCTCAGTTGCCAGCCCTTTCTACGCGCGCAACTCCATACCTTTGCACTTTATTTCCACACCTCCTCTGAGTCTCAGTGTACTTTTCTCTTTCCTTCGAATTGTAGAATTTCCACTCAGCCAGCCTTCCTGTGGTTCTGGATGATGTCCACTTTGTCTTTTAGTTTCAGTTTTGAAGTGGTTGTGTGAGGCAGCAATTTCAGGTGTTTACCTGTGCCTCCATCTTGGTTTCTCCTTAAATCACTTGTTATACTGGATAACTTTATATGGTATTAGAGTCATCAAACTACAGTCCAAAGTTTAAATATGTTTTGTAAATTTTGTTTTGTTGTAAATAAAGTTTTATTGTAACACAGCCACACTCATTTATCTATATGTTGTCTGTGGCTGTTTTTATACTGCAGTGGTGAAGTTTAATAGTTGTGAAAGAGACTATCTGGTCTGCAGAGAGTAAAATCTTTATGGTCTAGTCCTTTCCAGAAAATGTTTACTAGCCTCTAATTTAACATAATACATTTATGGATAATATGCAAATTAAAATAAGATTAAAAGTTCTTTGAGTTTTATCCTTTCCCTCAAAATACCTATCTTAGTATCTCATACATTATAAATATTCAGTGACTATCACATCATATTCTTAAATTTTTTCAATTGGCAGAAAAGGTTGTAGTAGCAGAAGCAATAGTAAAGAATCTATAGAGAATCTAGAAGAGTTTATAAAGTCCATCAGCCTTGAAATGGACACAGATGCTAATAGAACAGATCTACGTCTACACAAGTTATTTGTGGGATTGTTATACGTTGATCTAAAACTATAAGTTGTATTTTAAGAAAATTGTCATAGATTATTATTGAATAGTGGATTCAAGCACATTTGGTAATAGACAAAACTAATCAGAATGGTTGTTATAGAAAAGTGACTCAGTGGACAAAGCACAGAGAGTTTTTTGATGGTAATAAAATTGTCCCAAGGTCTTGAACAGGGTTATATGTTGTTACATTTACCATATGCATAGTATACTTTTATTTTTTTTAAATTAAAATGTCAAAGGATGCTATTGAAGATTTTATGTTTCTTTTTAATCCTCACCCAAGAATATGTTTTTGTTGCTTTTTGAGAGAGAGAGAGAGAGAGAGAGAGAGAGAGAGAGAGAGAGAGAAACATTGATTGATTGTCTCCCATGCACACCCCAACCGTAGATTGAACCTACAACCTATGTATGTGCCATGAAGGGGAATCAAACCTGCCACCTTTTGGTGTAGGAGATAATGCTCCAACCAACTGAGCCACCTGACCAGGGCACTGTATGAGATTTATAAAGTATATCCTTCCATACTCATAGAATTAAAAGAAGGGAAAAACTTTGTTAAGCACCTAGATTTATTCCACGATCTTTTATCCCTCCATACCCCTTAAGAAATGGCAGTTTATTTCACAGTGGTGAGTGCATAGTGATAACATAGGAAAAAGTTGATCTCTAATATGTATGTCATCTTTTCTTTAATAGCTGCCTGTTCCTGCCCAGTTTGGCCCCTCATAATGCCCCTACAAACAGTACTGTTACAACAGGTCTTACTGATGGGGCTGTGGTCAGCGGCATTGGTTCTGGTAAATATTACTTCTTTTGTTTACGAGTCCTTTTTTTAGTAGATTATATTGTATTTAGAGTTTGTTGCTATTTTTTTTTATGTATACATGATTCAACATAAACTTTTATTGTTATTTTCCTATTTTTACTGTAGGTGAAAGATTCTTTCCTCCTCCCTCTGGCTTAAGCTACTCTACCTGGTTTTGTGTTGAACATTTTAGTTCTCCTCCAAATAACCATCCTGTCAGATTTCTGACTGTTGTGCGCCGAGCAAATTCTTCTGAGCAGCATTACGTGTGCCTTGCAATAGTTTTGTCAGCAAAAGACCGATCTCTGATTGTTTCCACCAAAGAGGAGCTACTCCAGAACTATGGTCAGTATCTGTCTTTTCCTTTATGCTTCTTGTGATCATTAAAAGTATTAAAGTTTATTATAATATTAATTTTTTCCCATTTAGATTATTATAGAATAGAACAGGATATATGAAGTCTTGCATGTATTGTTTACCTGTAAATTTTAAGGCACTTTTAAAAGAGATTTAGAAAGCATTGGAGAGTGTCCCTAAAATAAGGATTCATCTCTACTTGCCAAGAAAAGCATAGCCTGTGCAGGGAAAGCAGGTTCCTTGTCTGGTATATTTTAGTAAGGATCTTCATTGGCTGTGAATTCTGCTTAACTAATGACTATTCATTGAGCACCTGCCTACCATATGTGTCACTGTGCTAGACATAATAACACTTAAATTACTTTATCCATCACTTACCTTCAAGACTTAATACATACCACTCCATAATTCCCTTCCACACGCCATAACAGTACATTGTTATACAGAGGAACTTCAAACTCAAGACATGCGTGAAGAGCTTTCTAAATTATGTAAATAACATAAAATATGCATCTCAGTTTACTGAATTTTTTTTGCTGTGATTATAAGCATTTGTATAAAAATATACCTTGTTTTATCATCTAATTTGGTCTTAACTAAATAAATAAAATGTCACGTATTGCTTCACATGTGGTTGGTGTTCAAATATTAATTGAATATGAATGTTAGCTTCTCAGTTTGATTGTAAGGCTTCTTGTTTTACTTAGTATTTTTCATCATGACTAGTACAGAGTTAGGCATCACTGCAGTAACTGCTTTAAAGTTCTTATTAGGACTCTTTATTTGCCTTTTTCTTGGCATTTGATCCTGTTGATAGTTTTATCTTAATTAAAACTGTGTCCAGTCTTGTAATTTAGGATACTTGTTCTTTCACTATTTCTCTGACCCGTTTGCAGTGTTCTTCAACAGCTTTCTCTTCCATCTTTCCCTTAAGATGAGTATTGCCCAAGGTTTCCTCATTAGTCTTCATATTCAACCTGCTCTTCATGAGAGAAAAAAAAATCATCAATTTCAGTTAGTGTTAAATCTTTAGGTCTTTTTATCCCAGGGACTCAGGGAGTAAAATTTTTATATGTCTGTGTCCTAGGATTTTTATATTTCAACTGCATATTAGATATCTTCATACGAAGAGCCTTCCTGTAAACAACTCACTGTAATGTTTCTGTTTTATAAAACATGCATCTCCTTCTATTCTCCTGTCTTGTGAAATGATACCCCCACTACCAGACAGAACCCTCATGTCTACCTTGAAAATACCACCTCTTTCACTAAGTGTTCCTGTATTATGTATCCTTAATATTTCTTGAAATTTTTTCCCTTCTTATGCCCACTGCCATAGCCCTTCTTTAATATTCTATATTTACCTGGCTGTAATAAATTTTAAATATTTACTTTGTTTTTTTCTATCTACCTTACAAGAATTCTAAGTTTCTATATACAACATTACAATTTTGGTAATCTAGGTGGCCTGCTACCTAAAGCAGCACTTAGCACATAGGAAGCCAACAGGTATTATTTAAAAATACAAAAGAATGAGTGAGAAGAAAAATAAAAGGAATATGAATGGTTTGAAGGGGAAACAATGAGGAAAGAGAATGAGGAATTTGGAAAGAGGGTAGAATTTAATTGGAAAATTAAGGAGTAGATCTAGGGATGTTTCAGTAAACCAGAAAAGTGTTTTCTAACTCTATTGATTTTCACTAAATGTAATTTGCAAGACTACTATAGTTCATATATCACTAGAAATTATATCAACATATACATATGATGTTGCTACTACAAGGGTTCATCTTCTGAACATCTGAAACCCCAACAAGATGCCTAGGAAATTAAGAATTGTCATAAACCAGTTGGCTCACCAAGATATCCTGATACTGTTGAATACTGGGTATGTCTTAGTTTAAACCTGAGTCAGAATGTGAAACTCAAAAAATTTTAAAAGTATTCCTATATGATAAAAGGGTAATATGCAAATAGACCAAACAGCAGAATAACCAAACAACCAATCAAAGTATAATATGCTAATGATATGCTATGGCTGCTCAACTGCTCACTGTGACATGCACTGACCTCCAGGAGGCAGATAGTTAACCAGTCGATCAGTCGCTATGATGTGCACTGATTACCAGGGGCCAGATGCACCAACCGGTAGGTTAGCTTGCTGCTGGGGTCCGGCTCATCGGAACTGAGCTAGATGGGCTGGACATGCCCTGGAGCCCTCCTGCGGTCCCTCCCTGGCCCAATCGTACTCTGGTGTCGTCCCTCAGCCTGGACTGCACCCTCTCACAACCTGGGATCCCTCAGGGGATGTCAGAGAGCGGGTTTCAGCCTGATCCGATAGGCCACTCCCCTTGGGAAGATGCCAGATGCAGAGCTTATGGCTGGCAAGTACTGCTGCAGCAGTGCAAGCCTCTCGATCGATTGGGACTGATTGGGCACAAGCCCATGGCAGACACAGTAGAACTGGGATGAGCAGGAGCAGCAGGTAGGAGCTGCAGGTGGCGTTGGACTGCAGGTTTGGCCCAATCCCTGGCAGGTCACCCAGAAGGACCCCACCTGTGCATGAAATCGTGTACCAGGCCTCTAGTCTATATATATATATATATATATATATATGAAAAGCCTAAGCGACCATTATGACCAAATGACGGGAATGACCCATCGACCAGTCTCTATGGCATGCACTGACTACCAGGGAGCAGACGCTCAACTCAGGAGCAGCCCCTGTTGGTTAGTGAGCTCCCACAGCCAACTTCCATGGCCAGCCAATTTCCCCTGGTCCCTCCTGTCCCTCCCCCCACTCCTGCAGGCCCCAGTCAGCCCAGCCCCAATCAATACTAGGCAAGATGGCCCCAATAGGCCCTGATCTCTGGCCAGGCCTAGGGACCCCACTCATGCACAAGTTTCGTGCATGGGGCCTCCAGTATTTTCTATAATCCCCAAGAAGATGTAGTCTATTAAATGAGGGTAGGGAGAGGGGAAAGCTCCTGGTTTTTCCTATACTTTGGGTTTTCTTTTTTCACATCCTTTCAAATCTAGACCCTGCTTTTCGCCTAGTTTATTTAATTCTGTTCCTAAATTAGGTCACCTGTGGAGAAGATTCTGTCTTTGTAGTAGTCTTAACTCATTAATAGATGTATATTCTGAACTGGCATTTCAGCATATGCAGATATTTTAAGATTTAAAAATAAAAATTAACATTTTATTTATAGTTCTTTCTGCATATTAAAGTTTTAACTTCCAGTATATTTACTGGTCTCTTTTGCTTGTACTGAAAAATGGTGGGTCTGCTTTAAGTTACATGGTTACAGATTAGCTCTTTTACAAAAAAAAAAAAATTGAGGGGGGAATAAGGTTTTAACATCTGGATTTCTGTTGTTTCCCTCCCCTTCTTGAATAGTTAGGAACTGTATATTAATATCAATTAACATTACAGTTAAATTAATAATATGTTATTTTCTAGTACAATCTGGCGTTATTTTGGGTATCAGAGAGAAGCCAGGTTAGAGTCAGGAAGTGATTGCAGAATGTTAGCAAATCACCAGAATTATCCAATGAAGTAGAGTACTTGGATCACCAAATACTTTTCCATTCCATAAATTATCTTACTACCAGCTATTGTCAGGTCAGGGTCAGGACTGTACACACACAAATGAAGAACAGATAGTTGCCCCCTTGCATCACTGAGCAGAGCCTATAGCAAGAATATAATTTTAAATCTTCTTGGTCTTTTTTCTAACCAATGCTATAATCAAATGTATGTCAAGGTAGAATTTATAAAGAGCCTTTAGATAGCTAGTCTTTTTTTGTTGTCTATCATAAATGTATTTTATTGTCATTTTCATCTTATTTATTTTTATTTCCTTAGTTATTATAACTTTGGTTTTAACTACATGTATTTTGAGAAGAAAGCAAAGTATATCTCAGGTTTTGTTTTTTACTACAGATAAAGTTACTGAACAAATAGGATATTTTCATTTACATTGTCATCATATTATTTTAACAGTCAAGATCTAGATATGAATAATTGTTAGAATGAGGATAATGTTGAGTGTTTTTTTTTTAATTTCTTAGTTGATGATTTTAGTGAAGAATCCTCTTTTTATGAGATTCTCCCATGCTGTGCTCGATTTCGATGTGGAGAACTAATAGTCGAGGGGCAGTGGCATCATCTGGTTCTGGTGATGAGCAAAGGCATGCTCAAGAACAGCACCGTGGCCCTCTACATCGATGGACAGCTTGTCAGCACTGTGAAGGTGAGTGTCCCTGCACTTGGAAAGCTCAACCTGCTTTACAAGATAGTTTAGACTCGCAGGCGTCTTCAAACTACGGCCCGTGGGCCACATGTGGCCCGCAGAGGAGTCTGATCCGTCCCGCCAGGTTTTTTGGGCAGTGAGCGCAGCCGAGGTGTTACAGTAGGAATTAGTAGTTCATATAGTCCGGCCCTCCAGCTCTCTGAGGGACCGTGATCTGGCCCCCCCCACTTTAAAAAGTTTGAAGACCCCTGGTTTAGGGTGTCTGTGTGTATGTGTGTTTGCAGGGGTACTATTTTTTTTAAATTGTCTTAATTTTAAATTGGACTTGTATTTGAACAATATGTTAGAGTCATGTGGCTGGCTAGTTCCTATCACTTCATTCAAGAAGAATGGAAAAGAGAGGTTACAAAATAAAGAATTAATGAATATGTCAGTGATTGAGCCAGACTGCAGAGTGCTTTTTCACAACAGAGAAACCAATTGAAGGATGCCTAAATAAATTATGAGCACACTTTTTTTTGTCACATCTTTGTTATTATTGTATGCAGCCAGTAGGTTCTATATTCTTTAGAGCTGGAATTGTTTTTATTCATCTTTATTTTCAGGTCACCCAGATTAGTCCCAGGAGAGAGGCAAGAGAGGTGTGTTAACCAGTAAAGAATCAGAAGTTTCTTTTTTTGAATCAGAATAAAGACTGCTAGATACTCGTTATAGAACTCAACTAGCAAACACTTAAAATTCTTTAATTTCTAAAAGTTAATGCCCATTTTTGTAGAGATATCAACTGAAAGAAGTAGTAAAGGCAAAGTTTGTCTTTTAATGTGAATTAATGTTTAAAAGGTAGTGAAATCAGCAGCTTCCTTGAATATATTTCCTACATGGTACTTTATTTTGGCATCATGTGTCAGGAGGATAAATGCTAAAATGCTCTCTGTGAGAATAGTCTTTTTTATTTTTGTATACACTACTACATCTGAAATGGGTTTGTAGATTCTCTAGTAGGTTGCTCCTCATTATTTTTAATATCATAAGAATGTCCTCAGCTTCTAAAATTGAGAAAGAGGAGATTCATTATTGATATACCTACA
Organism: Pipistrellus kuhlii; assembly: GCF_014108245.1. Lineage (NCBI taxonomy): Eukaryota > Metazoa > Chordata > Mammalia > Chiroptera > Vespertilionidae > Pipistrellus > Pipistrellus kuhlii. Next base: position 148,293,690 of record NW_023425404.1, read on the forward strand.
TTATCATCATCGTTGTGCCTATGAGAAGCCAGAGTCCTGGAAGCCAACGATAGTTCATGTGTTGGTCTTCACATTCATACTACTATTTACAATACCAAGAACTGTTCTTTAGCGTGTGGAGTAATAGATGTTATCTGAAACTGGGACAAATATACCTCATTCTGTGAAATGATGAAAGCTGCTCACACAATAAGATGCAACTTTATTTCATTATCTCTTATATTCTATGTATTATAAACAAATTGAATGGTAATTTGATCAACATGTCAGTAAACAGTAGTAGAACTTTGAATCTGAGAATGTACAATACTTTCTATTGAGATTAAAGTGTGTGTTTGTATAAATTATAACATATAATAGACTATTCATTTTTCTAATATTTTAATAGCACTTTACCCATTATTAAACTTTTCATGAATAATTTTATGAAAACACTCACATTGAAGGTAACAGCTAATTTAAGTCTATTTGAATTCAATAGTTGGAAAACTTTTTATATCAACCCAAAAATGTCATAGACACATAATTAATTTGATATGTAAACCAACCAGGTTATTGCCTTTTTAGCATTAGATTGTGTATCTGTATTGGGTGTTGGATAACTCATTTCCAACTTTCACTTTAGGGTCCAAAATCTTGGCTTTCCCTTATGCTTCTCAACCCAATAGTTTTGGTATGTTTATAAGGTTGTACGAACTTGGGATAATGAAAATGTACAGCAAAAATGCTTATTTTCCTGGGAAAAGTTGTTTGTGTGTGTGTGTGTCTTAGCTCACACACTTACTTTTGTTTCTTTACAGCTTCATTATGTTCACAGTACACCTGGGGGTTCAGGTTCCGTAAATCCTCCTGTGGTCAGCACAGTCTATGCATACATTGGTACTCCACCTGCCCAACGCCAAGTTGCTTCGCTGGTTTGGCGACTAGGACCCATACATTTTTTGGAAGAAGTTTTACCTCCTTCAAGTGTCACTACCATTTATGAACTAGGACCAGATTATGTTGGAAGTTTTCAGGCTGTATGTATGCCATGTGAGTAACTTATTCTTTCTTCTTAAAGTTTCATAAAACTTAACTACTAAAGTGTAGATGCATGAATAAAGTGCATGTGTGTATATAGGTTACACATAGTTTATCAAAAAAGGGGGAGGGATCTTCTCTATTTTTCTTCAGAATGATACTGTTGACAACTCACTCCTCTTCACCGTGTTCTCCTCCACTGATCACAATGTACTTTCCTGATTTTTTCTTCATGCCTGATCACTAATTTTCCTGTTTCTCTTACTGGCTCTAGGATATAGATGTATATCCTCATTAAAAGTCTAACCTCAGAGTTCTCCTCTTTCTGTTATTTCTCCTATTACATGAAGTAATTTAAAGTGTGTCTATTCTTGTTAAAGGAAGGAATGATGGGTCCAGAAAACACACATATATATTCCTTAAGTTAGAGCAGTTAACATCAATTTTTCTCATCACTTTACTGCTGCTGTGTACTTTCTGTTATCCTTTCTCCCAAAAAGAATTTAGAGTCAAATTCTTTCCAAATGACTTCCATCTCCTGTTCTCATCTACCAAGGTACTCAGAAGTTAGGACAAGTATATAGTATTGTACATGGTGATAATCCTGTGGCTAAGTCATTTGTCTTTTGCTCATGTTTTGATTTAGATAGTATCATAATAGCTAACACTTATTGAGCACTTAAGTGCTGAATAAGTTATTTCTCCTGAAAGATATAGCTGCTCTGAGTCTTATCTCCTCAGAATATTGGGAGTTAGGTACAGTTGTTCATCCCCATTTTACTGATGAGGAAACTGGGGCACAGGGATATATAGCTCACACAGCTTTTAAGTGATGTAGCAGAGATTCAAACTTAACCCATCTTACATACTCGGCTGTGCTGTTTAGAAGGGTACAGAGAAGCAGCGATGAGGGCACTCCTTGGGGAGGAGGCTCGGGCCCAAAGCTCATGGACATTTCACTCATTTTCATTTTCTTTTTCTTTGACCCTGGGGGATGGGTTTTGTGATTTATTTAATAATAATTAAAACTTTTTGCATTATGTTATATGTTAAGTATATTTTTAGAGTGAAACTTGGAATGAAAAGCTCTGTGACTAGGTGATTTCCCTGTTTCCTAATTAAAGAAATGAAGAGCTGAAAATTAAATAAAAGTTTTTCAATTTAGTTCTCTTGTTCCACTTTAAAAGATTTTCAAGTTTGCTGATTTAAGAATGATAAGAAGACTAAAATTCTTGTTAGAATAATGATTTTGAAAGGATTATTTTTCTTTTGAAGGTAAAGATGCAAAATCTGAAGGCATAGTGCCATCTCCTGTGTTATTAGTGCCAGAGGAAAAGGTGTCATTTGGCCTCTATGCACTCTCCGTGTCTTCCCTGACAGTGGCAAGAATCCGGAAGGTGTACAACAAGTTGGACAGCAAAGCCATCGCTAAGCAGGTGAGCACAATGATTTCCCGGTGAGCTGGGATGAATTCTTCCTGGAAAGAAGTTTCAGAGCTTAGTCATGAGCACTGCCTAAGTCTGAGCAGGTGCTGAAATGGTGCCTTTTGTGTATTTATATTTGGTTTCTTTGCCTTTGGATTTAATCCAAAACCTATTTAGATATTAGCTTAATTTGGAAAAGTAAGAAATGCCTTCTAAGTGGATGCTTTATAATCTTAGGTTTTTATTACCAATTTGAGAAATTGAGCTTAGAAAACTAAAGAAGACAATTGCTTTTTCTAAGACTACAACTTAAGGCTTTTTTCTATGTGCGTCATTTTATTTAGCACACATCAATGGGAAAGAGAATCCCTGCCCTTATAGTTCTTTCATTCTCTTGGAAGAGACAGACAACAGTAACAAATACCCTGATGATAGAGTATGTTAGAAGGTGAAAGAGTGCTAAAGTAGGGAAGGGGAAAGAGATAAGATTATAGTTTTGAATAGGAAAGCCAGAGGAGGCCCCACTGAAGTGAAATTTGAACAGGCTTGGAAAGGGATGAGGCAGCAAACAGTGAGAACATGGAGAATGGATGGGCTGTCAGTATAGGGTGGGGGTCTTGTATTGCGGGATACAAGCACTAAAGCCATGAGGAAGGTGTGTGCCTGCTGCAGAGGCACATGTAGTGAGAGCACAGTGACTGCAGAGGAATGCAGAGAGGAATGGGACTATATTGTTTAGAATTTATAGGTATTTGTAAAAGCGTTGGCTTAAACTGAGTGAGATGGGAAGTATTATAGGGTTCTAGACAAAGGAATGAAATATTATGACTTTTTAACCAGGATTACTGTGCTTCCCATTGAGAATAGATTGAAGGGATATAAAGTTAGAAGCAGGGTGATGAGTTTTGAGGCCAGTGTAATAATAATTTATATGGGAGATGATGATGGACAGAATGGGGTGATAGCAGTGGCTATGATGAGAAGTGATGATCAGATTTGAGGTATATTTTGAAGATTGAGCTAATAGTTTTTGATGACAGATTGGCTATGAATTGTGAGAAAACAATAACTTCAAGGATTTTGCTCTAAGAACAAGAAAAATGAAGTCAATTTTTTTCTGATTTGGAGAAAACTACATGAAGTGTAATATTTTGGAGGCGAGGGGTATTGAGAATTATGTTTTGGAGATGTTTGAGAAGCATATCAGACATCCTACTGAAGCTATCAGAGCCCATTGGACATAGGAATCTGAAGTGAGGGGAGAGGTTTACTTGTCCCGGTGGTCACAGATGGTATTTAAAGGCATAAGACTAGGACCCTGGCCAATTTTTCTCAGTGGTTAGAGCTTCACCCACACACATAAGGATCAAGGGTTCAGTCCCTGGCATGTATGGGAGGCAACCAATTGATGAGTCTCTCTCACATCGATGTCTCTCCTTCCCTCTTTCTTCCCTCTTTCCTCCCTCCATTCCACTCTCTGAAAATCAAAGGGGAAAATATCCTTGGGTAAGGATTAACAAAACAAAACTTTAAAAAAGCAAGCCATGAAACTAGGTTCATTCACCAAAGTGTAGACGTAAGTAGAGAAGAGGAAAGTTTTCAGTCTGAAGCCTGGGATGGTCCAGTGTTAGGAGTTAGAGAGATGAAGCAGAGCCAGCTGAGAAGTCTAAGGAGCAGCAGCCAGCAAGAAAGGAGGAAAACTAAGAGTATGACCATTGGGTTTCATAAGATGGTCGTCCTCAGTGAGCTTGATAAGCTGTTTTGGTTGATGAGGGGAGGCAAAGCCCTAGGGGAAGGAAATCAAGAGACTGAAGGAAAGGACTTGGGAACAGAAAGTATTAACAACTATTGTGCAGAGGTTTGTATGTGAATATATTTACCAGTGGGATTGAGTCTAAACAGGCAGTCGGACATCCCTCAAGGAGTCCCAGATTGAAGAGAGTGCAGACTGGGCTGAGACACACACACACACACACACACACACACACACACACATCGTGCACAAAATTCGTGTACCAGGCCTCTAGTATAATAAATAATAGTGAGTAATTTTTCACAGTGACACATGGTTATTAGAGTAGTGAGCACATTGTAAGATATAGAAATGTCGAATCAGTATGTTGTACACTTGAAACTGATATAATAGTGTATGTCAATGATACTTTAATAAGAAAAATATTCAGGCTGTTCTTCTGTAGTTACATTTTTTTTCCTTTCCTATTCTTCAGTTAGGCATTTCCTCCCACGAGAATGCCACTCCTGTGAAGTTGATACACAATGCAGCAGGACATCTCAATGGGCCTGCACGGACAATTGGGGCCACTCTGATTGGATACTTGGGTGAGTCAAATCATCTTTGATATTCCAATCTTCTTTATTTACCTTCACATATACATTCACTTCCTCACGTAAGGGGTGGTTCATCAGTTATAGAAGTAACCTGTAATGTTCTTGGAATGTTTAGAGACTAAAGTTATCATCTCAAATTCCAGTTAATGTTTAAAATTATAACTGCATTAAAATTTCATTAACTTTTCCTTTTTTGTCAGCACTGATGAGCTCTTAACTATTTTCTCCTGTGTAGTTTCAAGGTAAATGTCACAGTACATTTAGGGACAGATGTAAAGATTTGGAAAAACTGATGACTATTACAGGGTTGGTGCAGCAGTGGTGGCACTCAAGCGTGCCTATTATTTGGAAATGAGCTAGAAATAAGAGTTTCAGAGTGTAAGCAGTGTAAGTCCAACTCTAATAAAAGTCAGAACTAGTGGACATTCTGCACAGCTTTGTACCTGATATCTGCTTAAAAAGAGTTGTTTTTTGGTTAGTCTTGAGACATCCAACCAGACCACCCAAAATTCAGAGCCAGTAGTTATATATTTTAATTTGTAAATCAATTAATAATATTGGTATTGGTGGTTCCTTTTTAGATTAACAAGAATAGTTAACAAGTTACTGTTGTTCTAGTCAGAATCCTACATGTTTATCACATGTTTATCGATCTTTGGCAATTTTTATTGTCCTGGTGATGTGCACATGCCTGTTTTTCTATTTTGATCGTGTATTGCTTTGATAAAAGAGTTTTCTTTATGTTGAGGCACATGGTAGTTTTTCTTTATTCAGTTTAGCAAATCCTTGCTGAGCACTGTGCTGTGTTTTGCAAAAATACAGCAGTGCTGTGGTATGGTACAAAGAGCGGTAACTGAGGAGTTCAGATTGAACTAACCCTAACCCTCTAACCTCAACCCTAAACTTGAGGTCCCAGCCCCTGCTCTGTCAGGATGTGGCATTGTGCCAGATCCTTGAGCTAAAATTACTCATCCTTAAACTAGTAATACTAGCCCTACTTACATTAGAAGGTAGTTTTCAAAATCCAGTGTCATAAGGTATGAAAGTATTGTGAATACTTTAAAGGACATAGAAATATAAGATGCATATGAGTTTTATTTTTAAAAATCTGAATCTTGATCAGTGGGCAAATAAAATTCAAAAAATGCTTTTTTTTTTTTTTAAATAAAGCTATGAATTTAATTTAATTGACATAAAGTTAGATCCAGTACTGTGTTTCCATGTAATTTTCCTCTTCTGGGGTCACTGATGTTCTGTAACTCAGATTGCATAACTGGGAGAAGCTTGGAGTAATGAGCATTAATGTGCTCTGCATGGCTTACCTGTAGGGAATACGTCATCTTTCAAGAGTGGCCTCTCCATCCCATTGCCTAGTTCCAGAGTTGAAGTGCTTTTGCTCTCTCCAAGTTTAACCCCCAGCAATTTCCAGTGAAGCATTCTCACTCACCTCGAAATGCATTCCCAAAGCCTCTATGCGTTTGAGTCTTATGGTGCGCAAAGCCACATAAACATTTGTGTTTGTTCTCAAACCAAGCTCTTCTCTGCTCGCTACTTTGCTTCCTCTCTCCTCCCACTGATTAAAATGTGTTTATTGTCTTCTCCCAAATTCTCTACCTTCAAGGTTATTTTTAGAATTTTATTTTTCAGATTAAAGGGTTGTTGTTGTTTTTTTAATAGCATGTATAATTAATTAGATCTTCTTAGGATGATTTATTCAATTCTTGTTTACATGGGGACTTTAATTTTTTTCCACTGTCTTTTAATCAGGAGTAAGAACATTTGTCCCTAAGCCTGTTGCCACTACTTTGCAGTACATTGGGGGAGCTGCAGCCATCCTGGGCCTGGTGGCCATGGCTTCTGATGTGGAGGGGCTCTATGCAGCAGTCAAGGCCCTGGTTTGTGTGGTCAAGAGTAACCCACTGGCCAGCAAAGAGATGGAAAGAATCAGGGGCTACCAGGTTTGTAACCATAAAGCTTTGCTCTCGCTTTACTTGCATAAAAGGAAAAACTAATTTTTATTCTCATTTTTCTCAAACTCTGGAAGAATTATATTGACAAGTCACCTTTAAAAGTTAGTAGTTCTTATTAAAACTAACACATTTCAAGTGAGAATGAGTTGTTATCTTTATTTTGGTTTATCATTGTTCTCCTGTATCTCATCAAATATCACTCAACCTTTGAATTAGGCTAAGTTTTTTCAGTATAGCTTTGATATATTTGAGTATGTTTTCAGAACAGTGGTTTACTATTTTTCTTTTCAAAACAAGAGTGAAATGAAACAGGGTTATGCTAACTGCTCTAGAGACTGACAGATCATTAATAGATGCAGAGCTCTCCCCATTTTCCTTATCTCTCCCCTCCACACCCAGTCATCTTTTATACCTCCCCTTGTTTACCTAGTAAACCTGTATAGTAAGTGTACCATTGCTAGTTCTGAAAACTTATGTGGGATTAAAAATATGCAGCGTTCATATATTCACAATCTACTAGATTTAGGTAGAAAGTTACTTTTAAGAAAAGCAGGTATTTGGAGTAAGATAAAATTATTGCAGTATATGTGAAGTACCAAAGCCTTTTCTAGCTTTAGCCAATATTTGATTGGGCATGGATAAACTATTCACTACACTGTTCTCTAGACTTAATCACACTGCTTTACAAAACTCTTACATTGATTCATAGCAGCGTTGTTGATCATGAAAAAATAGGAGCAACCGAAATGTTCCAAGAACATGAGAATGACTAATAATACTGTAAACATTCCATAGATTATCATTCAACCTTTTACAGTTCTAATTATCAAGACTATGTTGTAACAAGAGGAAAAAATCTTTTTAATAAATGTTATGTAGAGAAAAATGAATAGCAAATTGTATATGTATGATAGCAACAATTTAAAAATTTATATGTAAATTCAAAGTTTTTGTGAAAGAAGAAATTTTCATAAAGAATGGGATTACCCTGGTTTTTAGGTTTTTCTCTAATGTTACATTGTTATAATAAAAATTTGGAGATCAGCCTAGAAGTCTCAGGAAATTCACATAGGGTTCTCCATTGTGTGTGTGTGTGTGTGTGTGTGTGTGTGTGTGTACCTGTGTTTCTATGTTTGTATGTGTAGTATGATTAATAATAAGCATTTGGTGTGCTTTATTTTAGTTGCTGGCAATGCTACTTAAGAAGAAACGTTCCCTTCTTAATAGCCATATTCTCCATCTAACTTTTTCCTTGGTGGGAACTGTTGACAGTGGACATGAGACCTCCATTATTCCCAATTCAACTGCTTTCCAGGATCTACTTTGTGATTTTGAAGTATGTACATGAATTCTGACTGGTAATATGTAATCAGTGAATCCATTTCTTACTCTGTATAACAATAGAGTTAACTATTAAACAATTTTGTTTCTTAGATATGTCCTATAGTTAAATCATGCTTATGTTAATTTCATTCATAAATACGACTAATAGGGTAATGATAGAGTTCCTTCTCCCCAAGGGTATTCAATTTTATGAACAGTAGAGAAGTGAAATCATACAATGCCTGTGCCTTAACTGTAGTTAATTTGCTGCTGCCTCTGGCATTAAGTGAGGCGTATGAACTTTTCATCAATAAATAGAAGCTAGATATGGAATTTTGGTTAAATAGTAGCTTCATAGTAAAATATCATTCATTTTGTCAGAATAACAAGTTTTCATTTCTACTGTCCTATTACGATAAACCACTTCTACTCTCCTCTCAAGGCAATGCTTAATCTTGTATATCCTTTGCCCATTAACTTCTTGTTCTCAGTACTTGGTGCACACATCATTATATGTTTTATAAGTACAGGATGGGGCAAAATTAGCCTTACAGTTGTAAGTATATGAAACACAGTTTATTCTTGTATTATTATTTATTAGTTATTGTCTTATTTCCTATATGAGCAACCATGAACCTACTTCAGCCTCACCCTGTATACTAGTATATATCTCCTCCTGTGAGACGGTAGGCTCTGTATATGCAGAGATCATATCTAGTTTCTTTTTCTTTGTATTCCCACCTCCCAGAATGGAGCCAAGCTCTTAATATTGGCTAACTGTAATGCCTGTGCCTTAACTCTTCTTCCCCATAGTTACTGTAAGCATTTTCTAAATCCTTGACAAACAGGCTCTGTGTCCTAATTGCTTCGCTAAAACTTTATTCTAAAAGCTTGTTAGCAGCCTGGTCTATATGCTCTATATAATACTACATACCCGATGCACGAAATTTGAGCACTGAGGGTTGGTGGGGGGAGGGAAGGGGAGGTGCCTCAGCCTGGCCTGTGCCCTCTCACAGTCTGGGACCCCTCACTCCTTACCGCCTGCCTGCTCACTGCTCTTTAGCGCTGCCATGGAGGTGAGAGAGGCTCCTGCCACCACCACTGTGCTTGCTAGCCTTGAGCCCTGCTTCTGGCTGAGCAGCAACTCCCTCCGTGGGAGCGCACTGATCACCAGGGGCCAGCTCCTGCATTGAACATCTGCCCCCTAGTGGTCAATGCACATCATAGTGACCGGTCATTCTGCTGTTCAGTCAATTTGCATATTAGGAGGATACCAATTCTCAGTACCCACAACTCTCAGTAGCATGTGATGCAGTCTTTTCCCCTCTTGCATTGCCTCATTCTTTTGCTTCCTTTCAGGTAGCACTCCTGGTTCTTACATTTTCTCACTACTTTCCCCATAATTCTATGGCCTGACATTTTCATTATTTTAGACAATTGTGTCCACTTTCATTATCTTTTCCTTTGTTTGTTGCTTTCTTTCCTTTAGATCCGTAGTTGGCAAACAGCAGCACGCAAGCCACATGCGGCTATTTGGCCCCCCCTGGAGTGTGGCTCTTCCACAAAATACCATGGCCTGGGCGAGTCTATTTTGAAGAAGTGGCATTAGAAGAAGTTTAAGTTTAAAAAATTTGGCTCTCAAAAGAAATTTCAATCGTTGTACTATTGATATTTGGCTCTGTTGACTAATGAGTTTGCCGAATACCACTTTAGATTCTCACCCATTTCTTCAGCCTCATTTCTACAGAGTTGATTCTCAAATCTAAATATCTAGCTTGACATCTGAATGCTAGACTTATTCCTAACTTATTGCTCAACATTTCCATTTTTATGTTCCAGCAACACCTTAGCTCAACATTCTTCCCCAAATTAGTTCTTTCTTCTCATTTGGGTTTCTGTTATTAACAGCACCATTCCTGCAGCCGCCAAGGGTTGAAATTGAAAAAAATCAGTTTCTTCCTTCCTGTTTATAAACAGTTCGATGTTAAGTTCTATAGATTCTAAGCCCTAATCAATTCTCCTTACCACTCACCTTAGGTATGTTCTGTAGCTATATCGTTCCTCAGGCTATCCTGTGTTACCTATCTCATTCTTTCTAAAGCATAGTCATATCAGTTATAAAAAATAATAATAAAAGCTTGCATTGATTTCCCCTTCCTACCCTATCAAGTTCTAAAACACAAACCTCTCATTCTTTTAGCAAATGTCTATTGAGCATCTTTGAACCTGCCATTATATTAGGGCTAAAGCTGTGAAAGTAAAGACAAAGTTCATGCCTGAAGGCATTTCATCCATTAGAAGAGAAAAACAGATCAATAAACAATTAAAAACTTGTGAAAGCACAGAGATGAAGGTCTGCAGAAAGAATATGCGAGGACTAAGGAGACCTACTTAACCAATCTTAGTTTTGTTTTCATCTAGTGGCTGACACGTAAATCATGAATTATCTTTAGTTTTAGACTTCTGATTAAAATCTAATATACAGAAATAAATAAGAGATGCTGCATTCCTATTGGCCTGTTTTGCCTCTTGAACTGGCATGGAGTACTGTTCATGACCTGAAGACACAAGAGTTAATTAGTTGCCACTCCAAGCTCTTTAGACCTCAGTAGCACCTGCTCTTCAAGCCTCAGCACCTTTTTTGCAGCGATAAAAATAAATAAATAAATAAATAAATAAATAAATCTAATATACAAAAGTCAGAAACTAGGTGCTTTACCAATGTTGGCTTTGTTTATATTACCTTGCTCACTTTATGTAGCACTTCTAATTATCCCAACCACTGTGATAAAAAATAACTACTTATTTCACTCTCTTTTTAGAACATCCACTTGATAAATATAAATGTAATAATTGTAATAGTACACAAGCATTTTCTCTTTTAGTGGTTGTTCTAGAATTTATAATATAATATACATATACATGTAACAGTGTTATCTAGATATCTTTACCTGTAGTGTAAGCTTTGTGAAGATATCCTTTCATTTCTCCCTCCTATTCTTAGTTCTATTGTTATCAGACATTTACTTCTATTATGTTTAGAATCTCCACAATACTTACATTTTTTTAAAAAAAATATATAGTTTCCCACTTACATAGCATGGCATTCTTTATTCCTTTGTGTAGATCTAGATTCCCATCTTGTATAATTCTTCTGCCTAAAGAACTTCCTTTAACATTTCCTGCAGTGCCCATCTGCTAACTATAAATTTTCTGTCTGAAAAAGCCTTTATTTATTTTTAGAAGAATATTTTTGCATACACTACAATTGTAACTGATATTTTTTTCCCTACTTAAATGATTTTAATCACCCAATTGTCATTTTTAGTTTCTTCTTTGGGTGGGGGTGGAGGGGGTATGTTGGCTTTTCTTAGATCTGTGAGTTGGTCATTTTTGTAGAATTGGGACATTTTTAGTTATTACTTCAACTATTTTCCTGGTGCCCTTCCCCATCTTTCCTGGACTTCAGTTATACATATCTGAGGTTGCTTGATGTTGTCCCACAAGTCTCCAATGCTCTGTCTAGTTTCAGCCTTTTCTCTCATGCTTCATTTTGATTAGTTTGTATTCTTATGTCTTCAAGTGCACTGAATTTTTTTCTGTAGTGTTTAATCTGCTATTAATTTCATAGACTATAGTTTTCATTTTAAATACTTTCTTTTTCGTCAGAAGTTAATTTTGGATCTTTGGTTATCTTCTGTTTCATCATATATTTTTTGTTACATTCTTGAGCATATTGATCACATTTTTAATTAGCTTTTTTAAGGTACTGATAATTTCATTATCACTGTCATTTCTGGGTTATTTTAATAATTTATATTTCTTTTAAGAGTACTGAACTTTGTTCTGGCATTGCAGTTATCTTGATCCTCTTAAGATATACTTTTAAGCTTTTTGAGGGTGAGCATAGAAAAACCTTTAATCTAATGCTAATTTAGCCCCACACTGAGATTGCCAGTTCCCCATGTATTACGAATTCTCCACACTCTGGGAGATGGGAGTGTAAACCAGTCCCAGCTTTGTGAGTTCCAGAAACTGTGTGATATACTACTTTACACTGGTTAATTCGTTTCGGACCCCACACAAGCTCCTAGTCATTCAGCCTTTGTATTCACTATATAGTATTCAGTATTCATTATATTCTGTTTTTGTGTTTAGTATTCAGTCATTGATTCCAGAGAAACTTTCCCTAGATCTTGCCTTTTCGGTCGATCCCTCTAATAGTGTAATTTCCATAGCAACTATTCCTTTATAAACAGAATCAGAAATCATATGTACAAGCAGTTTTACAGGATTTCACCAAATAAAAGTTGTAATAAATTGGTTATATTCAATTAATGAGTGAAATAAGTTTCACATCTGCATTTCTGCTTGTGGGATTGGCATTTGGGGTATTTTTTACCCTATATATCACATTCTTTATTTTTATTGTAGGTATGGCTTCATGCACCATATGAACTTCATCTTTCCTTATTTGAACACTTCATTGAACTGCTCACAGAGTCCAGGTATTCATTAATATCTATATACTTAGTTGTTTAGTTATTGAAGAAATGATAGTACAATGCATAGTCTTCTTTCTCTTACAGTGAAGCTTCCAAGAATGCCAAATTAATGAGGGAATTCCAGCTAATCCCAAAGCTGCTACTGACTCTTCGAGATATGTCTTTATCCCTGCCTACCATTGCTGCTATTAGTAATGTGCTGAGCTTCCTACTGCAAGGTTTTCCTAGCAGCTATGATCTGCTCAGGTAGTGAAAACTTCTGTATTTGTCTATTTATTAACTGAAAATATCACTGAGGTTAAAATGAATGAGATTATTGTAATTGGTTCTTAGGCCTGTATAAAACCTGTAATGTTAATCCAGTTCAAGATTTTTGTAAGGCACTGACTACATGCATGTCTTGTATCTGACCTTGGTAAACAAAGCCAATTGTTGCCGCTAATAGAATATTGCTGAGCAAAGATATAGGAATGAGCCCAATGTAATTGATTTTCCTGAACATAACCGTGTAGGGATTCTCGATCCTTACTTCTCTGTGTGCATGCGTGTGCACACACACACACACACACACACACACACACACAGTGAACATGCTTTCTCCTTTATATTTATTCTTTATCATTCAAAACAAATGATGCCGTTTTATTTTGCATATTTTAATCTTTTATACAATGTGAGTATTATTATAATCTGAAATATGGTTTAATGCCTACTTATGGTCTGTAGAATATTCTAATGTTTATATAATAATTCACATCTTAACTGAAAAAAGAAGGGAAAAAACTACCTAACCAAAGTATTTTCTAAATAGAAAATTACTGTCAAAACCGTTTTGGCTCAGTGGATAGGGCATTGGCCTGCAGACTGGGAGGTCCCAGATTTGATTCCGGTCAAGGGCATGTACCTTGGTTTCGGGCACATCCCCAGTGGGAGGTGTGCAGGGGGCGGCTGATCGATGATTCTCTCTCATTGATGTTTCTAACTCTCTGTCCCTCTCTTCCTCTCTGTAAAAAATCAATAATAAATAAATAGAAAATTACTTAAACTGGTCTTGATCAACACTTTTCATGTAATCTTCCAGACACAAGTGAAATCACACCTACTTATTAGAGTATTCCCAATAAACTAATCTCATCTGTATAACATGTAAATTATTCACATTTGTTTTCTCTACTTTACAAAATTTAGAAACTAAGGCTCAGGAATGTTAAGCTACTTCCTCAAGTAACAAGATTAAAAATGGGATAGAGCCAAAACCAGTTTGGCTCAATGGATAGAGCATCGGCTTGGGGACTGAAGGGTCCCGGGTTCGATTCTGGTCAACGGCATGTACCTTGGTTGCGGGCATATCCCCAGTAGAGGTTGTGCAAGAGGCAGCTGATGGATGACTCTCTCTCATCGATGTTTCTAGCTCTCTATCTCTCTCCCTTCCTCTCTGTACAACATCAATAAAATATATATTTTTTTAAAAAATGGGATAGAGCCAGGATTTTAACTTTACTTGTGTTTACAAAACCTAAGTTCTTAACTACAGTGGATACATATAGATGTTAGGACATTTTAATTATTTATTTTTTAAAATATATTTTTAATTGATTTTTCACAGAGAGGAAGGGAGAGGGATAGAGAACTAGAAATGTCGATGAGAGAGAAACATTGACCAGCTGCCTTCTGCACACTCCCTACTGGGGATGTGCCCGCAACCAATGTACATGCCCTTGACCAGAATCGAACGTGGGACCTTTCAGTCCACAGACCAATGCTCTATCCACTGAGCCAAACTGGTTTCTGTAGGACATTTTAATTAGGATCATGCTATTTGATTAGTGAAATCATTTAGGTTAGTGCATTATAATTCTGGAAAAGTATAACTAAAGCATTGTAACATATACAGGATGGGCAAAAGTAGGTTTACAGTTCGTATGAAAAATAATAGAATAATAAATAATGATACAAGAATAAACTGGCGAGCTCACAACTGTAATGCTACTTTTGCCCACCCTATATAGTGGCTATAGCGATGGTCCTAGGAAAGGTAAACCAAATGCGAATACCTGAAGGTCTGTAAAAGATTACTTAACACTGTTTTTCATTTCTTTGTTTTTGAGTTTTTTGTTTTTTTTTTATATTTTGTTACTTGTTTTGGGGAGAGAAAAAAAGAATAAAACTCATAAACCTTTTTTCCTTATACTTAAAGGTTTGGCCAGTTTATTTCTTCTACTTTACCAACCTTTGCAGTTTGTGAGAAATTTGTCGTTATGGAAATAAACCATGAAGAGAAGCTTGACACTGGTGAGTGTTTCTGGGGCTTGAGAACTAATTCCTTTGCCCTCTTCTCTGGCACAGGTCAGGCCTGCCTTAGGTGGATGCTGCCCTATCAGCTTTCTCCTTACATTAATCTGTTGGTCTCGTGCAGATGTATTTGTCTTAAATCAGTCATGTATAATATGCACAAGTTCAGAATTACACAGAACTTAATAGGATGTGAATTTTACTCTAATAACAAAAATTTTCCCCATGTTTAGAGGCTTTGTAACATTATTCCTTTAAATAGCAGATTCTTTCAGGGTGATATTTTAACATTATTTGAATTTTTTAAAATTTACGCACATCTCTTCAGAAACACAGTTACTTGCTACTGTGAATTATTTATATATATTACTTTTATAACTTTTATTTTCATTTTCCTGTTAAATATTTAGTAGTCACTTAGGGAAATAACTTTTTACCAGAAAAAAATTTATGTACATATAAAATAAAAATAATTCCAGCTCAATTGGTTGGAGCAAAAGGTTGAGGATTCACCCTTGCCGGTGTTACTAAGTGGTTAGAGCATCTGACTGCACACCTAAGGGCTCTGGGTTCAATGCCCTGTCAAGAGCACAGGTGCCTGACTCAGCAACAGTCAGGAGGAAAATAGGTAACCAATCAATGTAGATGTCTCTCTCCCTCTCCATCTCCACCTCCCTTTCCCTCCCCCCTTCTCTCATTCTTCTTCTCCCCCTCCTTTTCTCCCTCTCTCAGACGTTTTCTCTCCTTCTCTTCCTGAGGATTTAAAAAAAAAATTTTTTTAAACAATCAAGTCAATAGGTAACTCTTATTGAGTCCTTTATTTCTCCAGGTACTATTTAAGATCTTTAATATAACTTTATAACAATCCTATAAAATAGGTATTATTGTTATCTAAATTTTACAATGGAGAAAACTGGGGCCCAGAAAGATTGAGTAAAAGAAAGTTACCTGAATCATATTTCTGCATTTGAACTCAGGTAGTCCAAATCAGTGATCTCCAACTGGTGGTCCGTGAGGTCTGAAAGGCTGGCGACCGCTGGTCCAAATCAACACTATAAACTTTTTAACCACTGTATTATTCTATCATATGTCAGGATTATTTCTAAGTTTAGAAATAATATAAGCCAAGTAAATAGGAATTGAAGTGAAGTTACTATTAAAATCTTTAGAAATACGTAACACATTTATTTCAAGTAGTTAAAAAATGTGGGGGAAATATTTCTCTAGTCTCCATGTTGTATTCAACAATAATAACTAATGTAAAAGTTTTTTCAAGAAGACAGTAGTAGAGATGTATAAATTAGCAAATTTTTCTGTTGATTTGTCAAGTTGATTAGTATTCTCATCACTTCATTGCCATTTCAAGTAATAGAGAATGCTGGAAGCACATCACTGGTCTTGTTCGTATATGACATTTATTGTGTATTTGCTGTGGACTAAAGACTGTGTTAAGTATAATATGAAGTTCCAAGGAGTTAAAGCATACTTTTTTCTTTCAAGTAGTTTACACATTATTCAATAAAATGGCTTGAATAATGATTAACGGGGATATAATAATCATTGCAAAAGAAATAGCATGAAAGGACAGTACATTGGAATAAATAAAGTACCAGTTTGAATGGGAAGAGTTAGTGTGGAAATTCAGAGTTCATTGTTTTAAACTATATTTGAAAATTAGGGGAAGCATAACTGACAAGGAAAAGACTAGATGTAAAAATTCAGGAGAATCGTTAATTTCTGTGTGGATTGTCATTTTATTGAAAAGAAATAATTGAAATGAAATAAATCCTGTTATCAACTTATGGTATGCTCTCAATAGGACAATTTGTAAATTACCAATCCTGTGCTTCTGATAAGAAGGAGAGAACCTTGAGTTCTCCTAGGTAAACTTGAAGTACTCTACCCAATGATTAAGCACGAAGTTAACATAAAAAGACAATGTTTAGCCGAAATCGGTTTGGCTCAGTGGTAGAGTGTCAGTCTGCGGACTGAAGGGTCCCGTGTTCGATTCCAGTCAAGGGCATATACCTTGGTTACGGGCACATCCCTGGTAGGGGGTGTGCAAGAGGCAGCTGGTCGATGTTTCTCTCTCATCGATGTTTCTAGCGCTCTATCTCTCTCCCTTCCTCTCTGTAAAAAATCAATAAAATATTAAAAAAAAAAAAAAGACAATGTTTAAGGAGACAAATAGTCCCTTGCCCAAACTAGTAAAAGCATACTACACCCATGGTAAATCTAGCCTGAGCTGCAAGTCTGGAATAAAGACAATCCTGTGGGTTATGACTTCCTAACCCATCGCTCATTAGTGGCCCAGCTGCACCTGGAACACTGGCCACTGATGCCCAGTCCTGTGTGCCTCCAGCATCATCCATTGAGATGCACAAGCTTTCTGTTTTCTGCCTTTTTCTTTTCCAATTTTTCTTGTGCTTTTGTATGCCTTTGCCTCTTTTCTATGCTATTTACTTCTAACTTTTCTGGATGTATCATGTTTATTAAAAAGAGTATGCTTCCTCTTGTCAAGTTTAAATCTCATAAACTTAACTATGTTCTTCAAAAAGAAACTGGAAATTAAGGATTTGGATTATTGTTTTTTACTTATTTATTTTTACTTTTTTGGTTAATCCTCATCTGAGGATATTTTTCCATTGATCCTTCAGAAAGGGGGAGCGGTGTGGGGGGCGGGGAGAACAGAGGTAAACATCAGTGTGAGAAAAGCATTGATGTGAGGGCCTGGGCCGGGGAGGAGCCTGCAAGCAAGGTCCATGCCTTGACCGGAATCTAACCTGGGGCCCTTTGGTCCATGGTCCAGTGCTCTAAGCACTGAACCAAACTGGCTAGGGCTTGGATTGTTATTTTTATTCAATCCTTATTTGGTTACTTTGCCCTGTTAGTAGGGGAGGGGAATATTAATGTAAAAAAGGGCTCACAGCCCAGCCTGTGTGGGTCAGTGGTTGAGTATCGACCTATGAACCAGGAGATTGTGGTTCCATTGTGGTCAGGGCACAGGCCTGGGTTGAGGGCTCCATCCCCAATGTTAGGGGTAGTACGGGGCGTGCAGGAGGCAGCCAATCAATTATTTTTTCTCATCATTCATGTTTCTGTCTCTCCCCCTTCCTTCCTCTCTGCAGTCAATAAAAATATATATTTTTAAAAGGGTTCACAGCCTTTTTATCACTTATTTAGATAATGTAAATAAAAAAATTTTAGGATTCTAAAAGAAATGTTTTAACAGCTTTTTTTGGTTCATTTTAGTGGAAAGTACTTCTAGAAAAAAATGTTTTCTGACAGATACATTTTTCAGTGAATTTTCCTAGAACAGGGTTGGATATTTTATCCAACACTAAGCAATTTAATGTATTTATTTTCATTGTAGGAACTGAAGAAGAGTTTGGAGGCCTTGTGTCTGCTAATCTTATACTTTTGAGGAACAGACTTCTAGATATCTTGCTAAAACTAATTTACACATCTAAAGAAAAGACAAGCATTAATTTGCAGTAAGTAAAATCTTTTTAGAATTGATGGTACCAGTTAATCCATAATAGACAAAAGAATTTTTAATGACATATTGTTTAAGCCCTGAAATTTAGAATATCTTAAGAACAAAACCTAATCTTATTCTTTTTTATAATTTGATTAATGTGTTTCATTCTTACCTATCTGTCTTTGAATAGAGCCTGTGAAGAACTGGTCAGGACCCTGGGTTTTGACTGGATTATGATGTTTATGGAAGAGCACTTGCATCCCACCACAGTCACAGCAGCCATGAGGATTCTTGTTGTCCTGCTGAGTAATCAGTCTATTCTTATCAAGTTTAAAGAAGGACTCAGTGGTGGAGGGTGGCTGGAACAGACAGACTCGGTCTTAACAAATAAGATTGGAACTGTATTAGGTATGGGACTTTTGAAGTCAACTGCTTTAAAATAAGCTATTGTGTTTTGTTTCGTTTTAAATCTTATGTAAGCTTATACTCTTCAGTTTATTATGACAACCTTTAAAAATCTAAATTTTAATTATTGATAGAATAAAAAGCTTAGAAAGTTTCAAATTTGGCTCTTTTTAATGGCAAATTAAAATGAAGTTATAGACAACTTTAAGATGTGGAAACCCAAGGGAATCCCTTATGATCTTTTTATTGCTTAATTCCCTTTATGATTAAGTACATAACTAGCAAATGATCAGAACTGAATTAATAATAATAATATTTTCAGTGCTTATTCTGTGCCAGTTCCTAAACACTTTATTTCACAGTAACCCTATGAGATGTAAATACTATCATATCCATTTTACAGATGAGAAAGCCAAGACAAAGGAGCAAAGTCACATGTTCAATAAACAATAGACAACATTTTTTAGTCCAGGTCACTCAGAACCAAGCCCATGCTTTTAACAGTTATGTTACATTGCCAATCAAAGAGTAAAGCTCACCCTGGCTGGTTTTAGTCAGTGGATAGAGTGTCGGTCTGCGGACTGAGGGGTCCTGGGTTTGATTCCAGTCAAGGGCACATGCCTGGGTTGTGTGCTCAATCCCCACTGTGAGGCGTGCAGGAGGCAGCTGATCTATGGTTCTCTCTCATCATTGATGTTTCTATCTCTCCTCCCTTCCTCTCTGAAATCAATTTTATATATATATATATATATATATATATATATATATATATATATATATATTTATTTATTTATTTATTTATAAAGATTTAAGCTCAAAGTTTCAGCCAAGGCTTCTTATTCTTTGCTTACAGTTGTATGCTGTTTTTAACATTGAAGTGAGCATTGAAGTAATATTAGAAAGTTATAGTTTGCTATATTAGAATAATTTGAACTGTTATATTTCTGTTTATGTCAAAGATCTTTAGAAAATATATTTTAAGATAACATTTTTATTCACAATTATAATCACTCAATTCCTAAACTTTAAAACAATATATTTGTTTTTATAACATTATATTTTAAAATCATTTGTATTCTGCAACAAGCATCAATTTACCCTTGTCCAATGGGAATTTAGGGATCAGAATTTATATATTTATTTTCCATCACCAGAAAGGATTTATTCAAGAAGAAAAAATTGTTGCAACCCAGTGTATGCAGACATAGCAAGCCATATCCACTCTCGGAATCAGAATTTAATATGTAATTTACCTGTTAAAAAATGTAAAAGTATAAATAGCTAGGTGCTATGCTACCTGTACTACTTTCTCAAATATTAAAGTAAATGACAGGAAGACAGCTTTCAATGTAGGATTATTTCATTGTTTTTTAGATGTAGAAAATGAAGAAAGAAATTCATTGTAAAATGGCATCTTGAGAAAACTTTTGTTTACAGTATGAATTTCAAATGATCATTGTAGATACTTTTATGATCTAAAAAATAATAACTATTTTTCACTGACTCTGGAAAAGGGATATAGCTTCAGATGTTAGGAATAGTTTAGTAGCAAGAAGTTTAGTTTATTGGCCTTAATAATAACTACTAAGAATAAATAATGAAAGGCACAAAATAAGTAAATGGGAGTTTTAAATGCTAGTCAACAGCACTGCTTCTCATTGAAGGCCAAAAACTGCAGTAGTGATAACAGCTAAGTTTCATATAGTACATTATGGTTTGAAGAATTCTTTAACATGTATCGTCTCATTTGGCCTTTATGTTTCTGGAGACAGGTATATAATTTATGATATCTGTTACAATTTATAGGAAATAAACCTGATAAATACGAATTAAGGATTAATTTCTCTACTTGAGAAAGACTGTTAATTGCAGGAGGTTCCTGAGTAAAGTGTCTAAGTCTCTGATCCTGACTGTTAGTCCTGCCCTTCTTCCTGTCCTATATCACTTCAGTAGAATCAGGAAAAGATGCTTATACCATATCTGACCCACCTGACTTTATGCGTTAGAATTTAGATGTCCTTCATTGATAACTATTTACACATTACGTATGCTGCTCTGGTTCTAAAAAGGAAACTAGGTATTAAAATTTAAACTTGATTCAACTTAATATAATTTTCCCTGAATTTCTATCTGATACATACATATCAAATTTTCCTTCATGAAAATGCCTTCCATATAGCTGTAACTTGAACCTAAATGAAGCTTCATTGTTAATAACATATTTAGTCCTTAAGACTAAGTATAGGGAAAAGCAGGGTGTGAGAATTAGAAAAAAAAAAATGAATGCTAGTATTTTCATTTAGAACATGTAGTTTAATAATAATTTATTTTTCCTGCCCTGGCTGATTTTGCTTAGTGGATAGAGAGTCAGCCTGTGGACTGAAGGGTCCCGGGTTCGATTCCAGCCAAGGACACATGCCTGGGGTTGCCAGCTTGATCCCCAGTGGAGGGCATGCAGAAGGCAGCCAATCAATGATTTTCTCTCATCATTGATATTTCTAGCTCTCTTTCCCTTTTCCCATCCTCTCTGAAATCAATAAAAATATATATTTTTTAAATTTATTTTCCTATTGAATGTATAAAAATATCACTTTATGTCTTTTGGCTCCTTAAAGCTAAAGACTTTTTTATACTCGTAATTTAATTTAGAATTTACTATAATCAAAATTTACCCAGTGTCCTAAGGCAGCCAATCTTTCAGAAATGTGGCAATGTCATTAAGAAGGCCTAGAGAAACAGCATAACTTACAGGTTCTAAAATAGCGGCATCAGGCTCCCAAGTCCTAGTGCCACCACTCATTAACTTTATGTCTTTGAGCACATGGCATATCTTCCATGTTATGAAAAGGATAATAGCTTATTCTAGCTTAAATGTTCATTGTGCTTGAGCAATGAAATGGTGTATTAAAGAGGTTGGTAAGTTGCTGTGCAATTTTTTCTTAATTAGAAAAGCATACTTCAGACGATTAATTCATATCACACTGAGCATCAATTGGGATGAGATATTTAAAAAGCCTCCTAGACACAATTTTTATTTTTTTAATCTTAAATAGGAGCAGGTAATGTGCTTACTTAATCCTAGGAAAACAAAGCTGGCTATTTATTTAAATGAGATTGCTTTAGAGTACAAATCAGTCCTTCATCTCTTGGTTACTATTCACAAAAGTTGTTCATTGAACCTTTGGCCAATATTCATTCTGTGCTGATCACTATACTGGGTTAGGGGTGGCAAAAGAACGAAGTGCTTTGGTTGCAGCCTCAAATTAGTTATACAACAAAAGAAACAGGATTGATAGGAAGGCTGATGCTGTGAGCTACATTAATAAGCAATGACCATCTTCTGGTGGAGCTCTATTTCTAGAAAGGGCTCTGGATGTTCAAATAGCCATAGTCACAGCATGCTCAGATTTGCTGTCCCACTGCTGGTCAACTTTCCTACAGACTTACAGAACCTGTTTTAAGGAAAGATTATTTTGCTTAGTCTTATCTTTAAATTCATAGATAATTTAAAATTAAGTAGTTTATGATGTTTTCATGATGAAATATATTAAATACTAGAGGCCTGGTGCACGAAATTTGTGCATTAGGGGTGTGTGTGTGTGTGTGTGTGTGTGTGTGTGTGTGTCCCTTAGCCCAGCCTGCGCCCTCTCTAATCTAGGACCCCTCAAGGGATTTCCAACTGCCTGTTTAGGCCTAGTCTCACAATCCAGGACTGTTGGCTCCCAACCATTCGCCTGCCTGTCTGATTGCCCCTAACTGCTTCTGCCTGTGAGCCGGATTGCCCCCTAACCACTCCCCTGCCAGTCTGATTGACGCCTAACTTCTCCCCTGAAGGCCCAATTGCCCCTAACTGCCCTCCCCTGCTGGCTGGTTACCCCTGACTGGCCTCCCCTGCCAGCCTAGTCACCCCTAACTATCCTCCCTTGCCAGCCTGGTCACCCGCAACTGCCCTCCCCTGCAGACTATCTTGTGTCCACATGGAGGCAGCAATCTTTGACTACATGGGGGCGGCCATCTTGTGTGTTGGAGTGGTGGTCAATTTGCATATTACTCTTTTATTAGATAGGATAGTATAGCAGTTATATTTAAGTAACATTTTTTGTAGCACCCTAAAGTTTTGGCTCTCTTGAATTTTACTTTGTTCTTAAGGAAATGTTAGAGCTCTTTCGAGGTCATTCTTTTAATGACCACAATTTTTATTACCTCTTGTATCTGATTATCTCGGCTATGTTTCAAGACCTGTATCCTAATAGGCAGGCTTGCTCAAGTCAAAGAGATAGTAAAGTAAAACTTGCCTGAAAGGTGAATTCAACAGTTGAACAGTTAATTGCCTATATTAATATGAATATTCTGGTGGAAAGGTCACATATACTGAATTACTTTCTTTGTTATTACAGCACAGTAATTGACTACTAATTTTGTACTTATTGTTATATTTCCTCTTCTTTTAGGATTCAATGTGGGCAGGAGTGCTGGTGGAAGGTCAACAGTCAGAGAGATTAACCGGGATGCTTGCCATTTTCCTGGTTTTCCAGTCCTTCAGTCATTCCTTCCTAAGCACACTAATGTCCCTGCCCTCTATTTCCTGCTCATGGCATTGTTCCTGCAGCAGCCAGTTAGTGAGCTGCCAGAGAACCTGCAGGTCAGTGTGCCTGTCACCAGCAGCCGATGTAAGCAGGGTTGCCAGGTAGGAATTACCTAGTAAGGTGTAAGTGTAATTATATATGCCCCTGAATCACCATAGGATAATGGGTGAACCAGAGTAAAACCACTGATTCCATCTCTTTCTCACATCTAGGGTTTGATTTGGGACAGAAAAATCAGAGAGTAGCACCGAAAATTTTTACAAAAAGAAATCATTTATCTTAACTTGGTCTTTTATTATTTATGGTTACTCTAAAAAATTGTATATGCATAAAAACTTTGGATGATATTTGATTAGTGATCTAAAGAATTCTGTTGAGTTGCGTGATTTTATCTAGAAATACAATTTCTGTAGAATTAAAAATGAGGGGAGTGAATGGAGGAAAAAGGGGGACATGTAATACTTTCAATAATAAGGATTTTTTTAAATAAAAAAAATAAAAATTAGGGGAATGTATGTGTATCAAAATTGGGTAGGAATGACAGGATTCTTAGTGCAAGTCAGTCTGATTATAAAAAAGTTTTCAATTTCTTAATGGTAACAACATCTGTGTTAGGAAAACAGTAAGGCTTTGCTTGATTTCTAATTGAAGACTGTTGTGGATATCTATATATAGATTATGTTGATGGCACTGCAGAGACTTAGAGATTCAGCTTTAAACCCAGCTATGTGTGCATCATAAAGCCAAAGGCTATTCAAATAAATGTTAGTAGTTGACAAAACCTCTTAAATGAAACCACTGAGTCTATACTCTTACATTAAATCAAGATAAAGAGTCATGCTTAGCAGAATTTGGTTGGTTATGTAATTTTTCAAAATAAGCATGACACCATAAAGTGTTATATAAACTGCTAGGAATAAATTTCCTCTAACAGATTTTTATTTTGTCAAACCTTATCTGTATATAATTTAAAAGTGAATTAGATCTTTTAAAAATTCTGCTTAAAATCATCAATACTAAATTTCATCTGCTGACTAATTAGCATGTATTTTATTTGTTTTCTTTAGAGAAAAAAGAAAAAAGCAATGTTTTTAACACAAGTACCTAAGACAGGAAGATACATAAATTCACTCTTTCTTTATAAATGTGAAAATGAGTTTTAAAATGTAGGAAGAGTCTCTTCATCATTCTTCACTTTGAAAAAAACTAACTGGTTTCAAAGAAATTATAGAATATTAGAAGTTACGAGGGTCTCTCTATTCGAAAAAACTGCCAGTGACTCATCTTCACTTTCCCCTCTGCAGTTTGATTTAGATTCCATTTGGACATTTATCTTCGGAGTTCCTGCCTCCAGTGGAACTGTGGTCTCTTCCATTCATAACGTGTGCACTGAAGCTGCTTTCTTATTGCTGGGAATGCTCCGCAGCATGCTGAACTCAGTAAGTTCACGAGACACTAACTCCTGCTGATACTTCCTCTTCGTGATTCTTTTTTAAAATAGAGGGAACTTTTGAAAGCATACGTATGTACTTACAGCATGGAACCTCAGCCTCCTTGGCTTGTTATCTGTGGGACAAGGACGAACCATGCAATTATTAAGACCACAGACTCTGGGTTCAAATCCCGTCTCTGGTACTTAAGACATACTAACCTCTATGTGCCTCCATTTTCTTATGTATAAAATGCTGGTGTTAATGGGAGATATCTCTTAGGGTTGTTGTGAGGATATAATGATTTAGTATATACACAAAGCTCTTACAAGAGTACTTAGTATATAGTAATCGCTTCAATCATTGTAAGTTTTAGTTTGTATTTGTTTTTCCTAATTATTTTTTAACTTAGATATGAAGACTATAAAGAGGAAATGACAAAATATATGTTCCTATCTATCTTATATGAGTACTGTGAATAATAACTTAATTTCTTTACACAATTTAGGATTACATCATAAGAGGAATTATTAATGAGAATCTTTGGATTACAAGTACATGACAAATCTAATTGTGCTCAAGCTATTCTTATGTCATTTTAGAAAAGAGCCGAAACCGGTTTGGCTCAATGGATAGAGCATTGGCTTGGGGACTGAAAGGTCTCGGGTTCGATTCCAGTCAAGGGCATGTACCTTGGTTGCGGGCATATCCCCAGTAGGGGGTGTGCAAGAAGCAGCTGATCGATGACTCTCTCTCATCGATGTTCCAAACTCTCTATCTCTCTCCCTTCCTCTCTGTACAAAATCAATAAAATATATTTTTTTAAAAAGAAAGAAAAGAAAAGAATATTGCCCTTACATGTATTAATTTAGAATGCTTTATAATTTATATTTGGTTCCTACTCATAAACAAATACAAACATCTGAGTTTAAAAAAAAACACTTGAGGAAGTATCAAAAGATAGGTATTGTTCAGGTGTATTCTGTGTTTGTCACTGTTTTATCATTATCATTGCTGCTGCTGTTATATTGTTGTTAAGAAAAACCACCCTATTGTATGTCTTCTGTACTATGAATATTCTACTATAGCACAGCTTCACTTCTGACACTAGTCACCAAATATGTGGGGGTGGGGGGTTTGCCACAGAAGCTTGCCATCCCACAATTCAGTTCAGGTCTGTCATTGCCTACCTGGAGAGAGCATTAGGCCCCACAGGGTAAGAACTCAGTCCCACAAGACGACCCCTATTCTTCAGACACCAATCGCAAGTCCAATGTTACCTGCACTTCTGACTTACTGGCTGTAAATTGGAGGTTCCCATGACTTTAGAAAACGTTTTACTGACTAGATCACCAATTTATTATATAAGGCTATGACACAGAAACCACCAGGTGGCAGAGGTGCGTGGAGAGGTATGTGGGAAGGGAAAGTGGAGCTCCTGGCCTGTACTCGCCTGGCCCCTCTCCCAACACCTCCATATGTCTGTGCACCAACCCAAGACCAATGGGAACGCCATCCTTCTGGGTTTTCATGGAGGCTTTGTTACCTATAGCACGATTGGGTAAATTGGCCATCAGTGATTGAACTTTATCTCCAGCCTCTGCTCCCCAACTGGAAGTTGGGAGAGGGGGAGTGGGAGGGGCCTCTAGGACTGAAACTCAACCCTTTAATCCTGTGGTTGGTCCCCTGGCAAGCCTCTGTCCTCAGGACCTTTCCCAAAGTCATCTCATTAACATGAACTTAGGGATGGTTGAAAAGGCCTTATTATGATTAACAAAAGACACTTTTATGGCTCATCACTTTGGACATTCCAGGGGTTTTAGGAGTTCTGCCAAGAATAAAGACCAAATATATATAATTATAAATCACAGTTTCACATGCGTAATAGTTAAAAGCATTGTTCTTGTCATTTTACATTAGAAAGGTGAAGTAACTGAACTTCCCCATCTTTTTCTCACCCCCACTAGGGCACCATGGAGGATGGGGCAGCTTTGTTGGTAATTCAGCCACCATGGGCACCAGCTGTAGTCATGTCCATAATGTGGAATAATCAAAGCCACTGACTCATTACTGAGCTGTGAGCACTGAGGAAGAGATAGGCATCCTGTCAGTTTCTAGGGGCATTGTTTTTGTTTTAGTTTATTTCTGGATTTGTTCTTTTGTGTGGTTTATGAGAGTTCTGGACTATCGGTATATCCGGTTTTAGAAGAGTAGTGAGTATTGCATTTTTGTAAAGTACTTTATAGCAGTGTCAGTTTTCCTAATATATTTTTTTCTTATCTCTGTGACAGCCATGGCAGTCAGAAGAAGAGGGGTCTTGGCTCCGAGAATATCCTGTGACCCTAATGCAGTTCTTCAGATACTTGTATCACAACGTCCCGGACCTGGCCTCCATGTGGATGAGCCCCGACTTCCTGTGTGCACTAGCAGCCACCGTCTTCCCCTTCAACATCCGCCCTTACTCGGAGATGGTAGGAAAGGGGAGGCAGTGTCAAACTGGGATTAGTCTGCTCCAATGGGTAGCTGATTTTTTTTCTGCTGGCAATTTTAAGTTTCTCACCATGATACAGTTTCATAGCTCTCTCTCTAACCTCTTACATCATTACCTGGTGTCTGGCTCCCCACTCTCCTTCTGTTTTCCCCTAAAATAACTGTGAGCTCAGCTTCCTGTTCTCATTTACCGTATTTTAGTAAGTTCCTTGTTAGTGACTTCCTCTCCAAGTCATCGTGGATCCGTTTCTTGTTTTGTGGGATTGATAACTGTGTAGTTAACTGTGAAGTGTTCTGTCCAGGCCACAGAACTCTAGTCACATCAGAGTCACCTCTACTTTATCTCAGAATCTAGGCATTCTCTAGATTTAATCTTTACAAATTAATTATATAACATTGGTTGTCGCTATTTAAAAAATGAAATATGATTATCCTTTTTATTCAACTTTTCTTATTTCTTTCAACTTTTATTTTTTATATTTTATACTAAGATTAATAGAAAAATATTAGATTATAAACATATATAGTATAGATACTTCTTTTGTACTTGAAAACAAATCCAAAAGACAGTTATTCCTCCATAGTACTTCTGACTATTATGATGTTTCTTCTTATTTCCACCTAAGTTCTTCATACTTATTTTTTTTCACACATAAAGGTAAATGCTAATTCTAAAATTGTAGGGATTTTTTTAGGATAGACACAAGCACAGCACATGACCTTCAAACTGTGGTACTTATAATTCTAAAAACCTCATTTTTATCAAAAGTTGACCTTTATAATACTTCAGTGTCTTTTCTTTGTCAGCATTTTATACTCTGTTTTCTAGTCCTTTTTTTTTTCTTTTTCTTTTGGCTTGAAATTGGCACTAGTTTTGTCTTATGTATATATTTGGGTTGTTTTTTGTTTGTTTTTGCTTGGTCTTTATCTGAAACTGGCATTTGACTTCACAGGAGGTATATTTTAAATATGCAAATACAGTTATTCTCATTTTATCTCATTTAAGTGCAATTATACACATTATTTTAGAGATAAAATTCAGCATACAACAGATACATGGTTTAATCTTAGAAAGAGCATGTGCTAAGTAACTGTGACAAACAGTACCTGATTACCGCCTTGAAAGGAGGGGCCAGGTAAAGCAAAGTGCAGTAATGCATTGGGTAGCTTAATAGGTAAGAGTTGAAGAAAAATACTGGTGCTACTACAATTTGGTTTTTAGGAAACAAAATAAAATAAAATTGAATGAAACTAGCTTCTCTTTCCACTTGGTTTTGCTAGGTGACAGACCTCGATGATGAAGTTGGGTCTCCAGCGGAAGAATTTAAAGCCTTTGCAGCCGACACAGGGATGAACAGGAGCCAGTCTGAGTACTGCAACGTGGGGGTCAAGACATATCTGACCAACCACCCCGCTAAAAAGTTTGTTTTTGACTTCATGCGGGTTTTAATAATAGATAACCTGTGTCTCACCCCTGCGAGCAAGCAGACGCCACTAGTTGATCTTTTGCTGGAGGTAAAGACAAATATATTCACATCTGTTTTTCATTGTTTTTATAATTAGAACGTTAATAACTAAGCACATTTTATGCCAAAATACACTCATTTTTCTAATTCTTCTGGGTTGTATAAGCAAAAATATATTATGGACTATGGGGATATTTTAGTTCAGATGTACTATACTATATATCCTATCAATTTATTTCTCTCCTTTTCATTTCTGCAAGCATGTCCCTTTATCACCCTTATACATCCTTTCCCTAGAACAGGAACTGACTAACTTCTTTTAGGGCCACATTGGAAACATTTTAAGCTTTGCAGATTACAAGGTCTCTATCACAACTGTTTAAGTATGCTGTTAGAGCTAGAGAGCAGCCCCAGACAGTGCATAAACTGTGATTTAACGAAACTTTATCTGCAGAAACAGGCATAGGCTGGGTTTGGCCCAATAGCTTTAGTGTATCCAGGGTCTGAAAATAGCACATTTTATTGAAGGTTCAATCCGTGCAGCAGACTGCTTTTCTCTTTGAGGGACTTCCTACATGCTCTCAGCAGTATGGCAGCTGAAGCTGCGCTTTCTTTGCTCCCTCTAGTGGTTAACACAGTTAACCTTTTACTGGAACCTTAAAACCACAGTAGATGTTTTATCTTATTCATAAAACAGGTTGGTCAGTTAAAAGAAATAAAAATGTAATTTAGGTTCCAGTCATGTTCAGCATTTTAACCAGGACCTCAGTGTTTAATATTGTCAGAAAAATAGTCAAGTTCATCGGTAACCCACATGGTAGAATTTAAAAGGATACCTGGTAGAGCTTGTCCTTGAAACTTTAAAAATAAAAATAGAGGTGGCCAGTGTCTCAGTGCATCTGGTAAGAATTTAAAGCATTCTGCACAAAATGAAAATAACAGAATAAAGTTCAGAAGAGGTATGTATAAAAGTCTATATCAGAGCTACTAAATAAAATACACACATATGAGCTGAGTGTATGGAGCCAGTAATTACAGTTTCAGTCTTAGAGGAACCCTAATAACCCTTTATCAACTATGCATAAATTATATCATTGTCTTTTTTTTTAATATTTTTTAAAGTATATATTTTATTGATTTTTTTACAGAGAGAGAGAGAGAGAGTCAGAAACATCGATGAGAGAGAATCATCAATCAGCTGCCTTTTGCACACCCCCTACTGGGAATGTGCTCACAACCAAGGTACATGCCCTTGACTGGAATCAAACCCTGGGCCTTTCAGTCCCCAGGCCGACGCTCTATCCATTGAGCCAAACCACTTTCAGCGATATCATTGTCTTTTATTTTGACTTTCTGGAGTGGTTAGTAAGGAAAGTTTGAGACAACGTGTATTAACCTTGAGGTATCCTTCTCGTTGTTGTAAACACTAACTTGTCCCATTGATAAATTGTCTGATTGTTTTTAGGAATTGGGTGGTAGTTACCTTTCAGGCAGAAGAAGACTGTCAAGATGGATACTACCAGCTAGGCTGTAAATTCCTTAAAGCTAGGGACCAACTTTCATGTGTCCTGTTTCTCACCACAAAATTCACAGTGCCTTGGCATGTTCTTTATAAATTATTGATATTGAACTATAATAACATCCTTAGCAATTCCAAAACAGGAAGTTATGATACCAGATAATAAGAGAGGTACAAATTTGCTTTTAAAAATTAAACTTAATACTTTGAGGAAATTTAAATCTAAAACACCCATATAGAATATATATACAAAAATATTTTGTGAAAATAGTATTCACTTTGAGTCTTCTTATGGTGTAAAAAAATAAATTACAAGCTTATGATTTCAAAAGTTATGATTATAAAGTCTTTCTCGCTGAAGAAATTAAAGAAGAGAACTCTCTTATTCTGTATATGCCATTTACCTGCATGAAGGAAGGGTTTTGAACTGACTGATTTTCAGTCTGATACACTTGAGCTAGGCCATCTTCAGTCTTATGATTGTTGAAATTTTGTCATTAGAGTATTTACTTACTTGCTTACTACAATAGTATATCTACAAAAAAGTATGTGAAATTTTCTTTATTAGTGGTCTATAAAAATAAAAGATTTCTCTGGTTGATTTGTCTTAAGGGTTAGAGCATCTGCCTGCGGACTGAAACGTCCTGGGTTCAGTTCCAGTCAAGGGCACATGCCTGGCTTGCAGCCTTGATCCCCAATAGGGGCCATGCAGGAGGCAGCCGATCAATGATTCTCTCTCATCATCAATGTTTCTATCTCTCTCTCCCTCTTCATTCCTCTCTGAAATCAATTAAAAATAAATAAAGATTCCCATTCATATAGTGGCTTCAGTGTGGTATTGAGGCCAGATACAAGGGAAGCACTGTGGTGTTCTGAAGTGAAAGATATGTGGTTTGAAATCTGACCTGTGTATTATGTAAGTATTTTCATCTCACTGAGCTAAATTCATTTTCTGGGGAATATTATATACTGTATCTTCTACATGGTTGTTATAAAAGTTAAGTATACGTAAACCACCCAGGTCTGTTTGGCTCAGTAGATAGAACATAGGCCTGCAGACTAAAGGGTCCTGGGTTCAATTCCAGTCAAGGGCATGTATCTCAGTTGTAGGCTCGATCCCTGGTGTGTGCAGGAGGCAACCAATTGATGTGTCTCGCACATCAATGTTTCTCTGTTTCTCCCCTTCCCTTCCACTCTCTCTAAAAAAATCAATGGGAAAAATTCTCAAATAAATGAAGGAAAGGATGTAGGGAAAGGAAGAAAAGGAAGAGAGAAAGGAAGAAACATAAATCACCCAGTAAAAACTATTTTGAGAACATAAATGTGTGCTGATTATAGCTGTGTGACCTTGGCCAGCTTCAGTTCTCTTCACCACTTCTGGTTTGTCCATCTTTAAAATGGCATAAAAATTCACCCTGTCTCTGAGGGCTACTGGGAGAATTGAATTAAGATAATACATTTAATATCGATAACACAGAGCCTGGCATATGAGACCTACACACCAGGTGCCTGAATTAGCTTCTGGTCCTCATCGTCCTCTGCTGTCACCACCTGGCATCTTTAGGAGAGTCAAATGGATTTGCTGCACGTCAGATAGCAGAAAGAATCACAAAGTATTTGCGTATAGTTTCCTGAAGGAATGACAAACTAAGAGGGCCGAGTTGGAGTGTGTGTCTGTCGGATACTATAAGCGATTTTCTATAGCCTGAAGAGCTTGCTACTCTATTCAGTTGTCTTCTCACCCCCACTCATAGGAGTGAAACCCACCCTGTCTGACTGCGGGGCAGGCAATAAACAAGCCAAAAGAAAGTGGGGAGGTGGGCAGAGAGGGCACTAGAAAGGAACAGAAGAGAGCAGTCGGGGGGACACTGCAGTCAGAATGAAAAAGCTCCAACCCCCCCCTCTTAAAGGCTTCTGCCCATCCCAGAGACAGCGGAATAGCAAAGAGCCTTCCTCCCAGCCACACTGCTCTCACCGTGGGCAGAGGACATCCCGGGCTGTGTGGCCTGTGCACAGGAGTTCCTTCGAAGTATCCCCAGGCCTCTCAAAGAATGCTGTGATTCTTTGCAGACTGATGTTGTTGACTGGCTTCACTGTTTTCACAAGAAGACAGATCTGACTGTCAGAGGTGGGAGCAGATCACAGTGCTTACCATGTCTTCCTTCTGCTCTGAACTCATCCTGTTGTCTGTTGGGCTAGCCAGGTTCAGAATTGCTCTTGTGCATTTGTTAACTTTACAATGGAGATTTTTAGTAGAGGTAGAGAGTATGGCACGGCAGGGGAGGTCATGAACATTTTTTTGGAAACAAAAAATAGGTTAGCCCTGGCCAGTTGGTTGGTCATTGAACCAGGCACTGAAGCATTGCTGGTTTGTTTCCTAGTCAGGGCACATGCCTGGGTTGCAGGCTCAACCCCAGTAGGGAGTGTGCAGGAGGTAGCCGATCTATATTACGCTCTCACATCAATGTTTCTCCCTCTTCCTTCTCTCTTTCAAAATCAAATAAAAAATATTTCAAAAATAATAATAAATGAAGACTAGGATATGTGCTTTTTTTAAAAAGGAAAAGAAAATATTTGTGACTTGACCACATGAGTTAACCTTTCTGAACCTCAATTATTATATATCTAAAATGGGGATGATAGTATCTACTTCAAAGAGATATTTTACAGTTTGAGATAAGATACATAAAACAAAGCACTATGTTTGGTATATAATAATAGTCCAATGAATTATTTAAAAATGAACAGGTGCCTTTGAGACAATTATGCATACATTCATAACATTTTAAGTCCTTTAAAAATTGGGCTGTTATAAATCTCAGCAAGAACATTTGAACACAGCACTTAGAGCCAATAACAAGTGTAAATTCTGGTCACTGTCACTCATGTAACAACTTCAGTGAGAGGAAAACAGATTAAATGTCCTTTGGTGTTTGAGCTCTCTGAAAATCCTGTAAAATATAAACAAATGCTTTTAATCAAGTAAAAATAGACATTGTCGATTGATCAAGCTACTTCTCTATGTTCTATGATCCCTCTATTTTGCAGACTTCAAAATTTTGTCTAGTTAAGAATTGTTAAAACCTACTCATTACTACTTACCCCTTGAGCTGATTATGATCTAGAGTAGATTTATAAGTTTTTATCTGTATCTCAAAATAAAATGCTAGAGCTCTTGTAAGTGAGGTATAAGTATAGATTATCAGACAGTTATTAAATATTTGTGCTGTTTAGGATACTATTTTTGGAGGAATTGATTCAAAAGAAGATGTTTCACCTTTGCCTCATTGTTTTAAAATTCTTTGGTCAGAAGTATAAGAATATATAAAATCTCAAGTTATATTATTTACAAGCAAATTATTTGGTACATTTAGTAATATAATTATGGTTGAGCCCTTATCTTTGTTTAGTTGGTTCTGTTTCTAATTCTTCATTTTATTGACTAGGCTTCCCCTGAAAGATCTACAAGAACTCAGCAAAAAGAATTTCAAACTTACATTTTGGATAGCGTGATGGACCATTTGCTTGCAGCTGATGTGTTACTAGGTAATACTGTTTTATTTTCACTTTAAAGGTATCTATAATCACTTTAAAGGTATCTATAATCACTCTTCTTCTTTCTATATACCCCAAGTATATCTCCTTTTTAAATTCGTCTTTCCTCTTTTCTGTTCATTTCCCCCTCTTGTTGATATCCTATATAACACAATCCTAATATGCAGAATGACCAGTGGAAGGGAATTATTGGTCGCCATGATGCACACTGACCACCAGGGGGTAGACAGTCAACTCAAGAGCTGCCCCCTAGTGGGCATTGCACTCCCACAGGGGGAGCACCATTCTGCCAGAAGCACAGCAGTGGCAGGAGTCTCTCCCGCCTTCGCTAAGGAACAGTGAGCCAAGTGCTAAGGAGCAGCAAGCAGGCAGGCAGTAAGGAATGAGGGGTCCTGGACTGCGAGAGGAATGTCCCAGGGGGGAGGGGGAATCAGGCCTAAGCTGGCAGGCAGACATCCCCAGAGGGGTCCCAGAATGCAAGAGGGCTCAGGCAGGGCTGAGGGACACCCTCCCCCTCCAGTGCACAAATTTCATACACTGGGCCTCTAGTTTTCCTATAATGAAGAAAAGGCCCTCAGCTCTTTCCTTTGAGTCTGGGATAAAGATCAGCAGCAGGGAAGTCCTTACAGTGGTTGTTCATATTTATGTACGTGGGGTAGCAGGAAGAGGACAAGGAAAGAGAAAAAAAAGTACATGAATTACTATATTTTTATGAATATCAATACTTTTACATTAACTTTTTCATTGTAATATTTATAAATGTGGAACTCCATGAATTCTCTCCCAGACACTACGCCTGTATAAAACATCTCAGAAATGCATTGCCAGTACTCCAGAAATTCCCCTTCTACTGTGACCCAGATATGATTCAATAAGTCATTGTTTCAACTTCTAAAACAACAGATTCCTTTTCTCTGCTTTTGAACTCAATATAAATGGACTCATACAGTATGTATTATTTTTAGTCTAGTTTCTTACATTCAACAGTGTATTTG
Organism: Pipistrellus kuhlii; assembly: GCF_014108245.1. Taxonomy (NCBI): domain Eukaryota; kingdom Metazoa; phylum Chordata; class Mammalia; order Chiroptera; family Vespertilionidae; genus Pipistrellus; species Pipistrellus kuhlii. The sequence goes on from NW_023425404.1 coordinate 148,328,500, forward strand.
TGAGATTTATTCAGGTTGGATATAGCAGGAGTTCATTACTATGTAGTACTCTATCAGATGAATATCTAAACGTGTCCATTTGCTGTTGTTGGGCATTTGTTGGTTTTTAGTTTGAGACAATAAAAATAAAGCTGCTATAAACATTCTGGTTCATATGGGTCACATATACAGGGAGAGATAAAAGGTTTTCAGTTGTGAGTATGTGAAACAGTTTATTCTTGTATTATTTCTATACAAATAACTGTAAACCTACTTTTTGCTGCATGTACCTTCTATGTACAATATTTATGCATATCTGCTGAGTATATACCTATGAGTGGAATTTTCAGGTGATAGGTATGCATATGTTATTCATTAGGATGGCTTCTAGGACATAAATTCAAGACACATTAAAATGTTTTCTGTATGTCTATCTAATTACAATAAAAATACAAAATTTGTACATTTACAGTGGAGCTAACATTTATATGTGAAACAGTGATCCAATTTAAAGGTGAAGGAAAAATAATGAGTTAGTATATTTGCTACTTGTATTCCTGGTAATATTATTCATAGAATCTCCCTGTTCTTAAATTACCATAATTTTGCAAAGTATTGTAATTTGCCAAGAAATCTTTGGTATTGACTTAACATGCAACTCTCAAAGCATGGTATGAAATCAGACCTTTGTTTTTATCACTTGTGATACTGTCTATGTTGTACTATCGTACTACATCGAGAAACAAAATGAGGAGTTTTGCGTAATGGAGTAATTTAGAGTTGGGCGCAAATAATCACAGTCAGCAGAGGCTCTAGGATTTCTAGAAAGGACAGGCTTCGGGGGCACGCCGATGAAGAGCAGCTGGGAGAATTAGTGCTGAGGCAGTATGCGCATAGCAGACACTGGGCAGCTTTTATAAGCCAGACGGCGCTTGTGGCAGTCATTAGGGGATGACACCACCACCCTGGTTATACTTAATTTTTCACAATTCTTCTGAACCTCTCTTCTGCCTATATTGCTTTGTCACTATTAAAGATTTACTCCAAAATTGAGAGTTTTGTTTAATGGTTTATTTTTCCCTTTATTAGTTTACAGCTTAAAATCTGTTGACTTTTCTCTGAAACAGAGATCATCTGTCACTGGCTGTTTGAGTTGAAGAACAGTTTGCTTACCACAGACTGTCTTAAGGCAATAAGAGACTTCACAGTCTCAGTCTGTTACGTTTTTATCCTGCAGAAGTCGTTTCTTTCAACATTTATCATGATTTCTAGCCATGAACATCATTTTCTTAAAGAAGTACCTAAGAGCTATTGGTCTGATTTCCTTAGATGTGCTCATTTTGCCTTAGCCTGATCTGTGTGAGGATCTGGTCTTATGCTGATGGATACCAATTTTCTTAGACATCTTTTTCCTGCTGGAATTTAGGGGAAGATGCATCTCTACCTATTACCAGTGGAGGAAGCTACCAGGTATTGGTGAACAATGTGTTTTATTTCACACAACGTGTGGTGGACAAACTTTGGCAAGGCATGTTCAACAAAGAATCTAAACTTCTTATAGATTTTATAATTCAACTAATTGCACAGGTAATCCATTGTCACTGTTACTTGTAGAATACATGTTTTCCAATTGAAAAACTTTTCCTAAAGTGTCAAAGTTGTTAGAAATAAGTGTAACTAATAAGATAATAAATGTTAAGATTTAACATAAACCTCAGCTTATTAAAAGTGAATAAAAAATGTAGGCTTGTAACCCTTTTTCCCCCTTACCCATATCCAGTGCCAGTGTGTCCCTTGTGAGGTTATCTGGTTCTCTCAGGCTGTGAGCTCTTGTCTCCCCAAGGGTATTGCCGTTTGCTGCACAGATAACTAGTTTCCTTTTAATTTAAATAATTTAAGTTAATTAATTTGATACTTTTTTACAGTATGATTCATTGAGTGTAAAGGCTAACAGGGCATGAAGAGTTGATATCAAAAGATTATTCTCTTCTTGTAATTGAATCTTTACAAAGTCCACAGTAGTCTGTGTTCCTTTGAAGATGTTATTTTGGCATATGCTGGTGGTGCCTTTGCCTAAGGAAAATTTGCCTGGTTTAGCATGAGTGATTATTATTTAACATATTATGTAGAAAGTAGGAAATACTGTTATCATATTTTATTAGCATATGGTGCATGGGTTCTTTCTTGTCATCTAAGAATTACTTGAGAACTAAATTTGTATTTAAAGCAAAGAGAAATGTTACTAGACCTAATACTAGAATATTAAAAGTTTTTAACTAAAAATTTTAGATAATTTTCTTCTTTGTAGTTTGGAGTAGAGACACTAAGAGTTTGTGCAGTAGGAGACTACTCAGATGGCACTTCCTCATGTTCTTGGCAGATGTATTTTTACATAGCACTCATCTCATTCAATTCCATTATGTGTCTTTTGGATTCTGAACCCAGTAATAGCAAGAGCTTTATATTTTTTAACTTAGCAACGCAGTACTTAGCATGTCATCTGGTACATAATAAATGTAGTAAATGTTCATAATTGAATTATAAAAGCAGATCTTTTATTTTGCCCATCTTACTAAATAAAGTATCTTTCATATCCTTAGTCAAAGAGAAGATCCCAGGGACTGTCCCTGGATGCGGTCTATCACTGCCTCAATAGGACGATCCTGTACCAGTTCTCACGGGCACACAAAACTGTTCCACAGCAAGTAGCTCTCCTTGATTCCCTCCGGCTCCTGACTGTGAACAGGAACTTGATCCTGGGGCCTGGGAACCATGACCAGGAATTCATCAGCTGCCTGGCTCACTGCCTTATAAATCTGCATGTTGGAAGGTAACTCCTTTAGGTTCAGTTTGCCACCTTGAATTTGTCTTGGATGTTATTACACCAAAACTTTTGGTTTTATTTTTATTGATAGTAATAATTATTTTTCCTTTAATCTCAGTTTTATCTAAAACTTACTGCAAAAGGTAAAAGCCAACTGTTGTTGTTTTTTCAATGACATGTGTATTTTTTTAATTTTCTGTATCTTTAAACTTTTCACTAATCACCCTATGTATATAATTTTAAAAAGATTTATTTTAAAGTAAATAAAGTATACATTGTTGGAAGTTGAGAGGAATAAAAAGAAAGGAATACAGTGAATATATACAATGGTGTAAGGTAAATGGGTGAAATTAGTATTTTTCCATTGATTGCTTTGTCAGATATTTCTATAGTAACTGCTGGGTCCAGGCATTGAATTAAAGACTGGGATGTGAGCAAGAAAGACCCTGTCGCAGGGCCTTGGAGTATGCAATGTAGGAGGGAGGACAGGTAACTAAGCAAGACCAGTCAGGTGTGCTGAGTGCTAGAAGCAAGGTGCTTTGGAAACATGTACTCGGTGTCACTTACCTGGAAGAAACACCTGCTAAGTTTCATCTTGAACCTGGTTGAGGAAGAGGTTAACCCTTCAAAGAGGTGGAGGAAGAGAGATGTAGGAAGAACCATCTGTGTAATTGCACAGAGGGGGGAAAAAAACATATGACACATTTGGGAAACTGCAAGTACTTCACTGCTGCTGGGGGAAAGAGTGCTGTGATTAAGACTGGAGAGGGGACGGGGACATGGGCATATGAGGAAAATGTTCTCAATGAACTTTTTGTAATTTTTAGGTAAAATGTTCATCAAAAAGTGTCTTAAATATTAAGATGTTCATCTCAATGCTGTAGTGTGGTGTAATTACATTTATCCAAGTGGATTTGTGAGACCACCCCTTTAAATGGCATTTTTATTATAAACTAGTCATTCTGTTTTGTGCATCTGCTGAGTGTGGTCTGTCAATCGTGGCACTTTGGAATCACGTTAATAGGCCAACATTTACTTGTGTCTGCAGAAAATACTTAGTTATTAGAGTTTTTTAGCTGTAATCATTTCCTTCATATAATTTAAACTGACACATTTTTCAGCAATGTGGATGGATTTGGACTGGAAGCAGAAGCCCGCATGACTACCTGGCACATTATGATCCCCTCTGACATTGAGCCAGATGGTGGATACAGCCAAGATATTAGTGAAGGTGAGTACCTCAGTTTTTCCCCTTTCCTTCCCACTCATTAATTGACACACCAGATTCCCAGGGGACATACCTGTAAATACACTGATATGCCCACCAATATATACTGACATGGTAGCTGCACATGTCCTTATGCCAAGATGGGAAAACCATAACCACTGATATTTCTAGACCTTAACATTTTGTAGTAACAATGAGTGTCTCAATGATATTTCAGTTTACAATTACTAGTGCAAATACTAACTTGGCACTTACCATAAAGAGGAGCTGCCTGTTGGTAGACGGCATACATATCACGATAGAGGCAAATATTGCCTGACATGGATTGTCAGTACCACCATTTTTCTCTTTCTGTTGTCTCTCTATTTTTAATTTAGTTTTCTTGGTTAATTAGTTAAGTATTATGCCTGAAGGGCTTTGGGTGGATTGATTTATTTCCACATTGTTTAGTAAAATTAATTAATTAATTAATCAATTAATTAATTAAAAAATTAGATCATTATAGTAGTGTTTGTCTCCAGAGCAATATAGTGTGGTAGTTTTGCATATGATTTTATCCTTTAGAAGTCCAGCACTCACTCAGTCTTTCAGTCATTTAAGCATTAACTTATTCTCTCCTTTCACCAAAAGTTCTTGAACCCCCAGAAACTGAGGGCCCAATGATTGTTTTCACCCACTTCCCTCTTCCCCTCAAGGACCTGACAGTTAAGAACATTGATTCTCAATGCAAGGTTCTTAGACTCGCAACATCCCCATCATTAGGGAACTTGTTAGAAAGCAGATTGTCCTCTCTCAGATCTACTGAGTCAGAAACTCTGACCAGCAGTCAGCAGACCTCCAGGTGATTCTGGCACTTGCTAAGATTGACTGTTCTAGAGCAAGAGTTAAAAAAATTATGAATGCAGAGCAATAAGAAATTCAATAGTAAACACTTAAAAATATCTTTGTTTATTTCTTTTGCAAAATATTTGAGAACAACTTAATTTTGGGCTTACCTAAAATATTGAGATCTCAAAATTTTCATGAGGGATATGATTTTTTCTTATTTAGAAGAAGCTAGATAATGAAATATGTATATGATCTCCAATTTTATAAATAAAAATAAAAATGTAGTTTTTTACATGAACATAAAGTTGTGTGTTGTCTTTTGTGGGGTTTTGTGGGGTTTTGTTTTGTTTGTTTTTGTTTTGTTTGTTTTTTGTTTTGTTTTTTTATGTTTTCCAATTAACCAGCCACATTTTTGGTTATCTGAATAATCTTTTTTTACTGATCTGGATAGGATATAAAGCATTTTTTTTTTTTTTTTTTTTACCATAAGGACTATGGTTGAAATTCTTAAATGTAATTCATGGAGAAAAATATTAATTTTATGTTGTTTTTTATCTGTTTCTTTTTTTCATTTCCTAGGGCGACAACTTCTCATAAAAGCTGTCAATAGAGTTTGGACTGAATTGATACATAGTAAGAAACAAGCCTTAGAGGAGCTTTTCAAAGTCACTCTCCCTGTGAATGAAAGGGGCCACGTGGACATAGCAGTAGCAAGGCCGCTCATTGAAGAAGCTGGTTTGAAGTGCTGGCAGAATCATTTGGGTAAGAAAGTCTGCAGAGACCCTGAGACCAGGAGATTTACACATGGGTGTTAAATATGTGTGCACTTTAGATTCGTAATTAAAACTTTCCCGAAAGGATATTATGACAATAGTAGAAATAAAAATCAATACAGTATAACCAATTCTAGAATAATCCTTCTAGATTATGCTGAGATTTGGCTTTTCTTCTCAGATTAAAAAATCTCAGGTGTGTTATACATCAGGATTCTATGAGTTTGGAAAGTAATATATTGCTTATAGCTTTAGTATGGTCACCATCATGGCTATGAATCCACAATTCCTTGTCTTTAATTCAGAAGTTCAAAAATCCCTGAAAACCCAAGGTTTTTTCATTAATTTGGTCCCAAAATTCACTTGGTAGCAAATCTAACCTAAATTTATCCTTCTTGGAATGAATATTTATACATTTTACACAGAAATATTAATGTGTTAAAATATGGTTTATCACCATAGGCCCTATGGTAGTGTTATATAATGAAATTTAGTTTATGTACTGTATTACCTTTTTAAAATTCAGAACATTTTAAATTCCAAAGTATGCCCAGCATCAAAGATTTTAGATAGGGAATTGTAAATTGCTATTAACATAGAAACCAATTTCATTAAATTTGCATATTACTGCAGAGCGTGAAGTTTCAATGAAAGGTAAATTCAACCAGTGTAATAATTGTCAGGCACCTATCCTTATCCGAGATCACCAATCAAAAAGAGTGCACACCTAAGAGAATATGTCTGTAGTGTAAACTGCTTCTGATGACTACAGAATTGTGGTTTGTCACCATGATGCTAGAGAACTGAAAGTAAGACTGATAAATAGATGGAGAAATTCTAAGGTAACCTGAGTTTAATTTCACAGCCCATGAGAAGAAATGCATCAGTCGCGGAGAGGCGTTAGTGCCCACCTCTCAGTCCAAGCTGTCCCGCGTGAGCAGTGGCTTCGGTCTCTCCAAGTTAACAGGATCAAGAAGGAATCGGAAGGAGAGTGGTCTCAGTAAACACAGCCTTTCTACCCAGGTACACTGTTTGGTTTAATTCATGAGATGATTAGAAATTTCTATTTCAGGGTTTAATTGTGGAGGTTTATATCACGCACTTAACATGTACACGCACATGTCTTGAAATGGAACTTTTCCACATTTTTGTTTTAAAAGAGAGATAGAAATAACTCTAGCTCTGGCTGGTTTGGCTCAGTGGATAGAGCATTGGCCTGTGGACTGGGGTCCCGGGTTCTATTCCGTTCATGGGCACATGCCCAGGTTGTGGGTTCAAACTTCAGTGGGGGATGTGTAGGAGGCAGCGAATCAATGATTCTCTCTCATCTTTGATGTTTCTATCTCTCTCCTCTCCTTTCCTCTTTGAAATCAATAAAAATATATGCAATAAAAAATAAACACATAGCAATCATTTGTTAAAAATAAAAGAAATAACTAGATTGCGGTAATGTCTTGTTTTATTATGATAGACTTGCATTATGAGTGCTATGTGTTTACATCCATTTCATAACTGGACATAAGATGAGATTCACATATTGATATGTGATCAAACTATGGATGATTTTTATGAACTTTTGATAATTTTGTTACTGATATTTTAAAGTAATAGATCAAAATGGCTTTTTAAAATAAATCATATATATATATGCATATATATGTATGCCTGTGACTTATTTTTTTAAAATTCATCTATTTCCAGTATTAATTTCTTCCTCATCATATTTTTTCTGTCATCCCCCAGTCTCAGTGGGAATGGATCTGAGAGGAACTGTGTGTATTTATCATTCCAAGTGGCAGCTGGGGTTCCAAGGAAGCACAGTCTGAGAAGCAGTTTCATGTGTGTGATGTTGATTAGGGTTCCCTTGAGGTTTACCTATGAAAGAAGGAAGCAGGATTGGTCACAGGAAAATGCCAGGCTATAGTGCAGGTCCTGTGACATACTCAGCCACCCTAAGTAGACCTTCAGGGGCCAAAATAGCCTATCGGAGTTGACTGGTTCTGAGCGGAAATGTCTGACCCCCAAATCAATCAGTCATTGGGTATGGGGTGCACAGACGGCTCTCTGCAGCTGAAGTGATCCCTGAAGGTAGCAACAGCATTCCCAGAAGCTCAGGAGCAAGCCTCTGTTGGGGCATTGGGGTGGGGCAGGGAAGGGTTTTTTTTGTGTTCAACACACATTCCTCCATTAATTTCATCACATAAGTCATCTTTCAGAGTTTGTTGAGCCTATCTGTAGTGATTACTTTAACTGAATTTTAACTAATTGTTCAGCATAAATTTCAAGACTAGTTAACTCATTTTTTCCAGGAAATACATGAAATATTAAACTTCTTTTTCTGTCTATCGTCAGGAGATTTCTCAGTGGATGTTTACACATATCGCTGTTGTTCGTGACTTAGTAGACACACAATATAAGGAACATCAGGAGGTAAGAGTCCATAATCATAATCTTGGTATGTTTTGCATTTCTGTAGTGTCCTTTGTTGTCTCTTATGATGGCCTTCATTTTGAAGTCTGTTTTGTTGGATATGAGTATTGCTACTCCAGCTATTTTTTCTTTTTCATCACTTCACTCATCCTGTGTGTGTCTCTTACAGGCAGCCTATAGTTGGGTCATGTTTTTGTATCCAGTCAGCTACCTTATGCCTTTTATTAGAGCATTTAACCTATTTACACTTAGGGTTAGTATTATAGGTATTTATTTCTATTTTAATTCTGTAGCCTATGTTTCTCCCTGTTTCTTCTCATTATAGCAGTCCCTTTCGCATTTTGTGTAATGCTGGCTTGGTGGTGAGGAACTTCTTTAGCCTTTTTTTTTTTTTTCCAGGAAACTCTTTATTTGACCGTCTATTTTTAATGATAGCCTTGCTGGATATAGTAATCTTGGTTTCAGATTCTTGCTTTCCATTACCTTGAGTACTTCATGCCATTTCCTTCTGGCCTGTAGGGTTTCTGATGAGAAATCACTTGTCAGCCTTATGGGAACTGCTTTGTAGGTAACAGTTTGTTGCCTTTAAGATCCTCTCTTTGTCTTTAATTTTTGGCATTTTAATTATGATGTATCTGGGCGTGGGCCTGTTTGGGTTCTTCTTGCTTGGGGTTCTCTGTGCCTCTTAAACTTGTGCGAGTTTTTCTTTCAGCAGGTTAGGGAAGTTTTCTTCCATTATTTCTTCAGTTACATTCTCTATCCCATTCTTCCTTTATGACTCTCTGACACACCTGTTATTCTAATACTGTTACATTTAATGTGTCCCACACCTCCCTTAAGCTGTCCTTCTGTTTTTTAATTGTCCCCCCCCCCCCCATTTCTGGTTCTCTGATTTTTTTCAGTCCTGGCTTCAGATTCACTGATTCAATCCTCAGCTTCCCCAAATAGGCTATGTATTCCTTCTAATGTGTTCTTTATTTGTGCTATGTCATTCTTTATTTCTGTTTTCATAGTTATTATATCTTTTCTTTGTCTCCTCTTTTTGGCTGCCTCTTTGTAACTATTAGTTAATCCTCCACACCTTTCAATCTCTAATGCAGGACAGTGTCAAATACTATTTCTGACTAATTAGGTCAGGCAAAGACTCAAAGCCCTCCAGAGACTGCCTCTCCCTACAGACTGATAGGACTCTGACTTGAATTGCACCTAGGCAATTGTCCTGAGTTGTGGGGAGAGTTTTTTCAACAGGATTTGGCAATTGCTTATGCCTAGAGGCTAATTTTTAATTTTTGACTCTTAAGTGGCCTCAGGGCGAGGCATTTTCCAATAGAGTGGCGTCAGCTGTGTTCCCCCCAGGCAAGTCCTCCTATATACCAAATGTGTGTAGGGGGAAGATGTCCTCCACTGCATGAGGGAATCACCAAGCACAGGAAATGGGGTGTCTGCCTTCTGAGCTTTAACCCCAGAGTCCCAAACCCTGCCTTCTTCTCACACAGCTTCAGTCCACTTTGCCCTCCCTCTGCTGGAGCACAAGGTGTGTGGCTCCTCAGGGAATTTTGTGCATTGGTCCTTTAAGAGAGTGCCTGAATTTCCAGCCATATTTCCCTGGCAGACAGCCACCCCATTGCTTTTCACAGCTAGATGTTATGTGGGTACCCTTCTCAGTTGTGGTGCTTTCTTTCTGCTGGAGGGCCCAGCTTAGGGATTAGACCTCAAGAGTTCTCGGTAGCAACTCCCCACAGCTGAGATATCTCTCCTGGACTTCAGTTGCCAACTGTGGGCACCTGATCATTCCTATTATGCTCCATTCCTCCTACCAGTTTCTATACAGCTTCACTTTTGGTCCTCATGTATCAGGGTTCTGTCCAGCAAATCTTACGTTGATTATTCAGGAAGTTTTTCTGTATTTCAGTTGTAATTCCAGTTTGGTCCTGGGAGTGTGTCCATATAGCATCCACTTACTTGGTTGACATTTTTAATCTCCTCTCCACTAAGCGAGTAGAATGGTGTTTTGCATTTCTTAAGTGGGAAAGGACTCTGTCCCTACCCATTTTAAGGCTAAGTTGTTGAACTGTGTTCATCATTAGATTATTTTAATTACTCCTCCAATAGTTACAGTGGTTATTGGTTTTAAGATCAAAATTTTGAATTTCCTAAAGGCAAACTGCATTAAAAAATTAATAAACTTGAAATCATCACACCTGAATCCTGTTAACATTCAATAATATACAGATCCCTGTCATTCAGACTTATCTAGGAGATTGTGAAAATATGCATCAAAGTTTCTGAGAAGTCTCTTGAAATTCTAAACACATAAAGACTAAAAATAAGGTTATTTATTACAGTTGCTTGGTGATTGACAGTAAAAAGTAAACTCAATGAAAGCTTCTTTGTGAATTTATTATTACTCTAGAGCTTATCCTAAATATTTTATTTCCCAAGCAGCTGTTTTGAAGTCTATTAAAGATTGCTGAATGCTAAACTGCTAATATTTTGTGGTCATAACACTAGACTAGTTATTTTAGGGAATTCTGCTACTCCCTGAACACATAAGTGCTACTATGATTTCATGTGATTTTATGATTATTCATTCAGTAAGTTTTACTATTGGTTCTATAAAGAGATCTTTATTCTTAGACTTAGGTTGTATTCATATATTCAATGAATCATTAAATAAATAAGTTATTTGTAACCATCTACTGTTAAAACATTTTATGTATATGTAAAGTTCCCTCTCAGAGCTGCATATTTATATTCTTTTTTTAAAATCTTTGGAAATGTTACAAAGCTTATCCGTTTTCTACTGTGTTAGCAATATTTGTTTCCAGATATTAACTTGTTTTAAGGTATTTGTAGATTTTTCATTGTTACTCTTACTTTTGCTCAAAAACCAACCTGAACTCCTTCCCCACAGCGTCAGCAAAATGCCTTGAAGTATGTGACTGAGGAGTGGTGCCAAATCGAGTATGAACTGCTGCGGGAGCGAGGGTTGTGGGGTCCCCCCATCGGCTCCCACCTAGATAAATGGATGCTGGAGATGACAGAAGGGCCCTGCAGAATGAGAAAGAAAATGGTGCGAAATGATATGTTTTATAACCATTACCCTTATGTGCCAGACACCGAACAAGAGGCAAGTGTGGCGGTGAGTATACAGAATTACATGTTTGTAATGGTGCCTTGAAGTTTTTTTCTTTTTTTTAAGCATCTTTCCTTATTAGGTCAATTACCTAAAATGTCTGACTTTGAAAATTCAGTATGCTGTATTAAATTGGTAATAAAAAGTGGCAGTGGAATAAAAGGCTGCAGCAGTGAGGCGGGGAGACATTGTAGTGAAGTGGTTTCAGCCACAGATTCGAGCCAGACTGCCTGGATTACGGCCTGCCTCTGCTCCTCTACTGCTGGGTGACTTAGTACCCTTCATTAAACCTGCTTGAGTTTCTGTTTCCTTATGCCTAAAATGGAAAGAATAATGGTTTCACCCCACACAGCTGTTATAAAAATTAAGTTAGTTGAAATTAGTAATGTACCTAGAATAGTGTCCAGCACAAAATAAGCCCTGTATGAGTGAGTGTTAAGTAAACAAAATGAGCACTGGCACTAAGCAATGCCCCTTGAAGAAATGTAAAAAGAACAAAGAACAATTGCCTGAACATGTAGATCTTTCCATTCATGTTAAGAAGCTTCATCACCAACTCCATGGGTTTAAACAAACATTTCCCCTTAACTTCCTTTTTATACAGACAAGTTACCCTCCCCAAAGCCTTTGTTCAGGATTTTTCACAAGACTAAAAGCAATCTTGTCTAAACTGATAATGATTGGGGAAGTGCGTACTTACATCTGGGAAAATAGAGTCTTTCCCAGTAAAGTCACTACCAATTTAAGAAGAAAAATCACAGGAGTATAACATCCACTGAATTTAAGTCTGAAAGTGCTCATAGCATTTCTAAATAGTAATTTAGCTCTTCAGTGTCTTAAAAATAACTCCTTGCCTACAAAATGAATAGTGATTTCCTCCTTAGAAATGCAATTTTGTCATGGAATCACAGCTTTGGGAATTGAAAGAGGTTTTCACAGATAATTTCATGCCGTTTCCTACTACTATTATGTCAATGTGTAATCAGCTATGAAAACATTATTTATGAAGTGTTTTACTGTTTTGTACTTTGTCTTCGAAATGCAATGTACATTTCATACTTAAAAGCACATCTCAGTCCAGACTAACCACTTTTCGAGGCTCAGGAGCCACATGTGCAGCTTAAGTACTGTGATGCATGGGCAGCCCTAGAAAACCCCTGACTTTTAGATTATTGTTTCATGATTTTAAAAAAACTCAGTATAGCTTATTAATGAGTAAGACTTTCATGTCTTTCTTTATTATCATTTAAATTTTCAGTGGAGTTATTTTGACTTTAAAAAGGTCGCCTGGAAAAGCATATTTTAAAATTCTCTCCTTCCCCAAGAATCTGACCACCTTATGCTTAATTTATCACTGGATAGAAAGGTTACTAGGGGATGTATTTCATATTTTGTCACACCCTATATTTTAGCTGCCTCAAAATGAGGTGCTCTAAATAAATCTAGTGAAACTCATATCCAATTAGAAAGTCATATCACTACAAAGAATCATCCACTGACAAACATATTGGGTTTGTTCTTCTGAGATATTTGGTTAATAGGATTTTAAGACCTGAGAGCTTATAAAGTCCAACTGCTTGCCCAGTATAGAGGATTTATTGTATTTTATTAAAAACTTTACTTTAAAACTAAGATTTATAAAGGAGATTTGGAACATGGGTCTTCTAATAAATAGTTCAGATCATATATTGGGAGGCAATTTGTATTGTTCTAATCCTCCTTTTTTTTTTTTCTTCTTCTGGCAAATCCCTGGTTTCATATACTTGTACTCATGGGTTCCACCTCTGTCCTGAAGCTACTTAGAATGTAGGTTGTAGACCTGCTAATATATAGTTACTTAAAATTTATCAAGATAGCTCCCCAAGGTCTACTGTTTTCCAAGCTATTCAGTGCTATTAAGAACTCCATTTTTGGCACAGGTGTACCTTAAAATGCCATAATTTCTAATACCAGGGCATTGTGTAAGAAAGTTAATCTACCGTATTTTTGCAGCCTTTTACTAGCACCTACTTTTGTCAGAGCAAACCAGCAATACACTCTCTCATTCTTAATCTTACCCCCCAAATAAATAATTAAGAATTTAAACCTGATTTGATAAAATATTTTTTATTGAATCAATACTCATTTAAATGGAATCCATTTTAAAGTACTAAAATACAGAGTGGGTTTACAGTTGTGAGTATGGAAAACAGTTTATTTTTGTATCATTATTTATTAATTATTGTATTTTCTATATGAACAACTGTAAACGTACTTTTGCTCCATCCTGTCTGTGTAAGATAAATAAATTCTCTTGAATATGTGACTTACTATTTTTATTTCAGAGTTACATAACCATAATATTTTGTTTTATCTTAATCCTTTCCTTCTTTATAATAGTGTCATTTATTTTACAGAAGTATATTTACTTCTCTATATCAGATAAAACAAAATAACCTATTTAGAGTTTATACGTACAACCTTAATATCATTAGCATTTTACCTAAGCAAAGGAATTCACCTGCCTGTGAAATCTAAACAGATACTCTCAGAAATAGGTATATACCATATGGAACTTATTTTTTAATCAAATGGGGTACATGTTGCAAAATACAACTGAGTCAAGAAATTTGAAGATACATTTCAAAATAGGAGACACTCTGGATAGAGGAGATGATTATAGAATGCAGACCCATGCACAAGTCTAAGTTAATTTGCTATGATGAAATCTGAAAGAATATTTTGAGTTTGCCAGTTCACAATTTTCTGTAGATCTCAAATGCCATTGAATATCCACTTTTGTTCTATGGAATATGCAATCTGGCAGTGGTGACAGCAAAGAAAATCCAAAACCTAGAAGCAACTGTTATCCCTCAACTTTTATTGTGAAACCAAAGGAGAGAAGAGTGAATACTTGTAAGCACTCTGCAGAGTTGACAAATGCAGTTTCATTTATATGTCTAGCAACCCTTGAAGTGTCATTCTTATTATTCCAGTTTTACAGATGAGGACTAGAAACCTAGGAAAGTTAAGGAACTCTTTCTAGGTCACAGCTACCAAGTGATAGAACCATGTGTAATGTTGACAGAAATTGAATCACTTTTGAAAAGGAAAAGATTCTGCTATTATTTGGTTTTGTGACATTATCTGTAAATAGTGAATTTCTTTCAGACAGAGACCATAGGTTTTGTCTTTCTAATGCTAAGTACCTAGAACTTGATAGATTTTCATTGAATTGACAAACAGCATTCTCTTTTCCTAACTTATGGATTTTATCCATTGTTTCCTATACATTCTCTAGAATTTCCCTAATTCTGAAAATTTTCCACTAAAAAGGGCTAGACCCAGATTTTATGGGATCTGAGGTTTATAATACTTGGGGGGGAGGGATGAGAAATAAGAAAAAGGGTACCAAATTATGTATACAAAATTACTAGGGCCAGCCCCTCTTCCAGTCTTTTGAAAGGAGCTCATGGGAAGTAAAGGCGGTTGCAGTTTAATCTTTCTTAACCTCATAGTAAATCCACCTCTGCCCTGAACTATATTAACTATCACCTACCAGAGGTAGAGCTCAATCTTTCTTCTCTTTTAACTCTTATAAATGTGTTGCCCTCCTAGTGTGAGTCTTTATAATATATAGTCAGTCCTTTATGCAATAACAGGTATTTGCCAACCTAAAAATTGCTTTTCAAGCCTTTTAATAGGTTAGCAGGCTTTACCTGGAATGAGGGCATATGGTTTGGTTAATTGCCTTATTGATTAAGAATGATTATTGTTTCTAAGTAACACTGACTTCAGTAGTCCTGTTGCTTAAGCTGAAAAAGTAGTGATGATTAAAAAGTTGTTTTATAGTTTTAAAATTCTTGATGTGTTATAAATGAATCAAGTGATTTATCTTAGTCATTTAAGTTTTCTTAAACCTGGATAATATTACATATTGTATAAAAATAACACCTATTCTAAGTTTTGAACTTTTATTTCTTGATTTTTAAATTGATGTTTATTTATAAAATATAGGATGTATTTTAGTGTTTTGCCATAGACTCAAAAGTTTTCAAAATTGCTTAACTAAAATTATTTTCATAAAAGCAATAATAACTATAATTATATCCTGAGGAAATTGGTATATGTGAAAAATTTTTGTATTCTTTCATGAAAATAATTATCTCTGCCCAAGGACTTTCCTTGGGGGATAATTTTCATAACTTAAAAAAAAGCTAAGCTAAATTGCAATATAATTCTATATTTTAAGTGGTAATATTAGTTATAGATAATTTAAAAATATTAGCTTAGGGTACTATAAAATATAAAATCTGTTTGTTTTTAAGAAATTTGTTTAATTACCTTGAATCCTATTAAAGGAAACAAGATTACATATTTGCTATTTTAAAATATTTAACCATGAATTCCAGGTTTTAATTTTGTAATCCCTTATTTTAACAGAATAATAATCTCAAACAAAATATAACATTCTTTGCAAATATCGTTGGAGTAAAAACCTCAGTGTCTACCTATTAATGTTGGTAGACACTGAGGTTTTTACTCCAAAAACCTCAGTGTCTACCAACATTAATAGTGTGGAAGGGTAAATTTACTGATAGGATCCTTTTCCAATTACGGGAGTCTCTCATAACTGCCTCCACATATATTATTATGTAATATATAGACCTCCCAGGACTCAGAAACTGAGCAACTCGTTCTAGAAATTCTATTGCCAGCATTATAGGAAAATTTAAAGTAAATGGACTAAAAAAATATTTTCTAGGAATTTTGACTTTGAGAAATTGAGATTTCCATATGAACATAATTACAATAATATATTAAAATTTTAAAGGAGAGCTGAGGTATTACTAAAAATATTGTTATAATATATATCTTAGCTATTGAATTCTTTACTACCACTTAATAAAATAAGAACTTTAGTTCGTGGATCAGTGAGCATATGTATTGAAACAGCAGCACTACACCATATGCTGCAGAGACAATATAAGAGTGTACCTGTCAGGCCCTGCCCATAGTCCAGTTGAGGGGTCTGACAGGTGGATATCAGAGTCGGGTTTGACAGTAGTCATTGGTCCGTTTTGCTATATTGGTTTCTCACACATCCATCCAACATTTACCTTGCTTTTCTAGGAATTTCAGTGATTGCAGAATCAGTGCCCTTCATCCCTATGCACTTCCACATGCATGTCAATAGAGTTCAGTCCTTGTTCATAATTCTGTTTTTATTGACATAAATGTTACACACATTGAAACATACAAATCTTAATTGTACCATTCCATGAATTTTTTAAAATGCGTAATATACATATGTAACCCAAACTCTTATCAAGATAGAGAACATGCATGTATAATTTAAAGATTATTCTTAAATATAAGGTATGAGTTTAAAAGTTTGTTTTGAAAATAAAGGTTTACTAAAACCACATGAAGTATTTGAAAGCATGTCCAGTAGCCCCACACTTGATTTGTCTAGGGAAGCAAACATCTGTGAAAGCATTTTGCCCACTCATGCTTACCGTAGGGAAAAATACTGGGAGTCATCTTCAGTTATCAGCCGGGAAAAGGAAGATTAATTGGAAGTAGTTCTTGAGTGCCTTATTGTCTGTCTGTAGGTATATGTGTGTTTACCTGCATAAGGCACACACTACAGCTCAACTAGAAATTTCCTTCTGTCCATCAGGATTTTATTCTGAGAATAAAATATAAAGGAGCCACTTGATTCATCTTTTAAAATTGTTGACACTATTACAGATGTCCCTATGCCCCCCCCCCCCCCCCCCCTTAATCCTCCTCCACCCAGACCTGGCCCCCTAAACCCTTCCATCTGTACCTAATTCTTTCAAAGTACTTTTTACAGAAACTTTTGGTGGAGGCTGACATCCAGTATGCCTTCTGCTCTCAGCCTTTATGGGTTTATAGCTGTAAGGTGGTGAAGGAAGAAAAGGCCTTGGACTTTTATGAGAGGATGTTTTTAAATACCAAACACTTAGTGATTTCTTTGGTTCAGGGGTAGTGCAGATAATCATTTAAATCAGTTGCTCCTATTACAAAACAGATCTGGGGAATAGGGAGTGAGCCAGTGAAAGGTAGGTGAAAGACAAAAGCTAGCAAAAGTTCTATTTTCTAGTATTTTTCCTTTTCAAGCCATGAAGAGTTGCCTATAAATCATTCATGCCAAAGCCAGCCTGAGTTGAAGTAGTGTTGGTGTGGTCTTTATGTATGTCCTGTTCAGTGAGGAGCCTTGAGAATTAATGTATTTTAATTTCATTCTAAAACTACTGTTGATAATGGAGAAAATAATCACAAGATGCTCTGTGATTATTTCAAACAGCCTAGGATGTCGTGTTAATTTTCTTTTTTATGAGTACAGTTCCTATTCCACACAATCTTCAAGAAAAAATCATTTTTATGTTATTCTTTATGTTGGTTTTTTTTTTTCTGATGTGTTTATACTTAATACCCTGTTTTCAGTCTGAGATCCCAAGTAAACAGCCTGAGACTTCTGATGATATCATTCCTCAAAAGGTAAAACAAATTACCATAAAATAATGCAAACTACTTGCAGTTTTGGTTTTTTGTTTTGTTTTGTTTTTAGTGCATGGTAGACTAGACTAACTTAAAAGACTGAATTTCACTTTGCTCTTCCTGTAAGTTTCTTAGAGTTGAAAAGTGGGTTTCATTTATGCTGAGAACTGTTGTGGCCTTTCTCGGCTTGGCTCTAATTAGCTTCCTAGGGTGTGTGTGCGGCTCACTAACAGGCGGAGTATTCATTGCTCTCACTCTAAAATGCGTATGGCTTCATACTTAACTAACAAATTCTGACACATGTTAGTAATGGGCAGCCTGACACCTTCAGCTCTTTTTTCAATTACTCATTTAATTTTTCCAGATACTAAACTGTATTTTGAGAATGCAAGGATATTCCTCTTTTAAAATTATTTTTTTCAATCAGAAGAGTATAACCAAAACTAAGAGTATATGATCACTTTTCAAAATACAATTTAAATTTATTTTAATTTGTTTAAAAAAATTATAATTTTCTCTTCAGAAAGATTCTGTACATAATTCAATAAATCTGTAGTTCTTTAGAGCACAGAAATATGCTTCAAAATATTTACAGAAAATGCTTATGGTTCCAAGTTAAAATCTGTAAATGTTGTCCCATGTGTATTCATTCATTGTCTTGCCCATCACTAACTCTGCTTTCATCTTTTTAAAACGAACAATTTTGAGTTAAAGACAATAGTTATACATCAAGTAGAACAACTGTTACAGTACAAAGTGTATTACCTTTCTTTCATTTCAAAAATATTGCAATGTTCTTATTAGTTTGTTCATCTGGTTGTCCTTCCATAATTGTGATATTATTTTACATCATTGTAATACTTCCCTGTGCTATATAATATATTTCAGTTTGAATTTGCTGGATATTAGTCTTTGGTTGGCTTGCAGCTCTCTTTATTCTGATTCTGTGCCTGAAATTAAAAGAAGGCCAGTGTGGCTTTAGTTAGGTATACTTTTATCTCAAATTGATTCAGTATTTTCATCTAAATACTCCAACTAATTGGACACAATTTTCCACTTCAGTTTGAAATTATTTTTTTAATGTCTTGCTTAAAATAAGCATTATTGTAAACAATACATATTGACTACTTGAGCTTGAAGAGTAGGCCGATAGAATATTTTAAATTAGATACTCTTATTAATAGGAAAGGCAAAGTAAATGTTTACAAAGAGAGCATTTAAAAACATGTTTTAAACCCTATCCTTTTCTAATTGTTAATCCAAAGTCTGGGTCTGATTGAGGACTTTTATATATGTAAACTTCTCACTCTGGTTTTACTTTTTTTGTAGGAACTTTTAGACCTTAATGTTTTCATTGTATTAGGTGTATGTGTGGCAGGGGGAGATTTAGGTTAATTGGAGAACATATTTTTAGGGTAAATATTAATTATTCTGAAAAATAAATGTTCTTGTTTCATGCCCAAAAAAATTAAATATTTTCCAATGTTGCAGGTAATAAATTTCTTCTTCTAAATTGACTTATATATGTTCTTGATATACTCAGTAAGTTTGTGGATCATATTCTACACAATAATGAGGATGTTTTAGCAAATTGGAGATACTAGCTTGAAGTGGCAGACTAGCCAGAGAGCACCATCTGGCCTTTATACATGTAAAGGTTGAGTCCATGTTGGCCAGGACTCTCTGAAGGTTTGGGCCATTTTCAGAGTTCTAGTGAGACTGGGAATATTCTAAAGACCAGGGCAGTTCTGAGTTTCTATCTCTAAGTATCTAAGTAAACACTTGTGCAGATGCCTCCAACTGAAGGGCTGGCCCGTTAGGCCTGACCTATGTACTTTACTTGGGGCGGAAGCAACATTCCAGGCTCCTTGTAACTTGATGCTCTCCAACACTGGGCATTCTCTTCACACTACTGTATAGGGAAGTTTTCTGATTCATCAGTGAGCCCATACTGTGCTAATATGAAAATTTATTTGACTAGAGATGGTTCATTTCTATTTCGGAAAGAACAAAACTCCTAATATTGTTTTACATATGTCTTTTAAAAATCAATGAAATTTAAAAATAAAGAAACTTAACCCCAGTAATCTATGGAATTACTGTGTATATATACAGTCCATTAAAAATCCCTAGGAAAAAGGTAATATGTAAAGAAGTCTTGACACCATACTTTCCCTTGGGAAGCTTATATTTTAATTCTTGAAGACAATTACTTGAGTTATTTTCTCTTGTTATTTCTTAGAAACCTGCTAGGTACAGAAGAGCCATAAGTTATGACAGCAAAGAATACTACATGCGACTAGCCTCTGGCAATCCCACCATTGTCCAAGATGCCATTGTAGAGAGTTCAGAAGGTGAAGCTGCTCAGCAAGAGCCAGAGCACGGTGAAGACACTATTGCCAAAGTCAAAGGTCAGCCTCCTTCTGGGTTTCAATCTGAAATCATTAGAGCATTCCTCATATTTGATTGTATATGAAAATAGGAGCAACTGTGAACAGTAGGTCCGGCCTTAAAGGTATCTATAAATATTATGCCATCTCATTCTTCTTAAAAATTAATTTCTGCATCTGAACTTTTACAGCAACTGGCTCTTTCTTATTGCCTGCAAATGAATACAATATGCCCGTTGACTTGATGGTTCTTTTTTTTTTGTTTTTGTTTTTTTTTGTATTTTGCAGAATTCTTATGGCACCTGATATTGTCAGTTAACTGATAACTAAATAAGAATTTATAAGTTTAAAACCACTACTAACAGTGCATGTTAGCCAACAGTAAATAGTAATAGTCTTTTTTCCTATGATTATTCCAAATCTGTACTTTTTTTTTTTAATATATTTTATTGATTTTGTACAGAGAGGAAGGGAGAGAGATAGTTAGAAACATCGATGAGAGAGAGTCATCGATCAGCTGCCTCTTGCACACCCTCTAATGGGGATATGCCCGCAACCAGGGTACATGCCCTTGACCGGAATCGAACCCGGGACCCTTCAGTCCCCAAGCCGACGCTCTATCCATTGAGCCAAACTGGTCTCGGCCAAATCTGTACTTTTAAGAACTTAGTAAAATATACGTATGGTAAATTGAACTAAAATGGCCATGGGCTTGTTGATTCTTTACTTTTACATAGGTTGCACTCTCACTCCTTTCTACAGCTTCTCCATGATTTAGACCTTAACAGACCCTCCCCAGTCTTAAAGAGACCAGGGAATAATCCAGTCATTCTTCTCTGGAACTTTTTCAACTTTTCCTGTCCACCAGTAACTTTGCTCACCTCTCTCACAGCAGTTTCAGTGATTTTTCACTGTTTTGTGTTTTTCTAAATTATCAGTTTCTCAGAGGCAAAGATTATTTTTCGTCTCACTTTGTAGCTTTTAGCATGACTAGCACAACATGGGGATTCAGTCCAATACTGAATAAATCAAGCCATTATTTTAACTTCTTTAAGCTTCTGCTTCATCATAAATTCAAAATCTTGGCATATTTAATTAAGAAATATAAATTAAAAATCAGTTTCACATCTTATAGATTAAAAACAAAAAGTATATGACCATCTTGACCAAAAACACTATAGAAAATTGTGAGTCATTTCTCCTATTATTATAATACTAAAGGCCTGGTGCATGAAATTTATGTACTGAGGGGGAGTGTCCCTCAGCCCAGCCTGCATCCCTCTCACAATCTGGGACTGCTGGTTCCTAACCACTCCCCTTCCTGCTTGCCTGATCGCCCCTAACCACTTCTGCCTGTCAGCCTGATCACCCCCTAACCACTCTTCTGCCAGCCTGATTGATGCCTAACTGCTCCCCTGCCAGCCCGATTGCCCCCAAGCATCCTCCCCTGCTGGCCCAGTCCCCCCACTCCTTTCCCCTGTCAGTCCAGTCATCCCTAACTGCCCTCCCCCGGAGGCCCGGTTGCCCCTAACTGCCTCCCTTGCTAGCCAGGTCACCCCTAAATGCCCTCCCCTGCAGGACTGGTTGCCCCCAACTGCTCTCCCCTGCAGGCCTGGTTTCCCCCAACTGCCCTCCCCTGCCAGCCTGATCACCCACAGCTGCCCTCCCCTGCCAGCCATCTTGTGGCCATCTTGTGTGTGAGTGAGTGATGGTCAATTTGCATATTACCTCTTTATTATATAGGATACCTATTTTCTCATAATGATTCTCACTAAGCACTTCATAATTAATATAAATTTTTCATTGAATCCTTGAAACTTTCAGTAGTTGAACAGTTTACAACCTTCTAATTTTCTTGACAATGCACCAGCAAAATTAGAGATACTCTAAAGCTGTATCACTGGGTATAAGCCCCATGATATAATTCACACAGTGAGGCAGTCAACTTGTGTTTGGTTCATGGCCTCTTCACTTCTCTTGATTTCATTTTCCTAATCTCTAATAGAGCTAAAATCACAAATACAGTGCCTCTACTGTAATACACAAGGTGTTATTCTAGACATAGAGTTGGAGTTTTTGATTCACCAATTAAAAATAATGCAGCTGTAAGCTTTCCCCTTGTGGATGTTCCCAGCAGGACTTAATCTCTCATGCTTACTTATTGTGTTCTTTTATATGTGAAAATAAGGTTCTTATTAAGGCAAAGCAGAGCCTCTAACAGGCTGACTTAATGCTTTTCAAAATTCTTAAAGCAACTATCACTGGTAGGTGCAACATGACTTTTCTTTGGTATAACTAAGACTATTAATTTAATTAAATGTTGGGAGTTAGAGTGTATTTTTAGTGGTTCTCATATTTTGGGATCTCATTCACTGATTTTAATGTCATCTCCTGTGATTATTAATAAAGTTATCCAAATGTAGGCTGTAAAGTGTTTCCTTAATCTGCAAATTAAATGATTTATCCCTGTATTATAAAGAATTCTGTTCTTATTCTTCGTGGCCTGATAATAAGATGTATGAATGACCATACTGCCACTTATAACCTAAGTCTTAAAATAGTCCTCAAGGGCAGTCTAAGTAGGTGGGATCTGTTATAATCATGTTTATAAATTATTATCTTTACTTTTGTTTCTGGTAGGAATTAATCATTTATTCATGGTATCTCCTCAATGACACCTGTCCATAAGCAACACCATTCTTACCATTAATGATGCTAAACTCTCTTTATCATTGTCTGGTACTTATTTAGAATTTACTATCTATAACAATAATGTTCAGTGCTTTTATTACATGAGTTACCTCATTTGTCCTCCAACAGTTCTCTAAGATAGGCAGTATTCCTATTCCAGTTTTATAGGTAAGAAAACTGAGATACAGAGAGGGCAAATAATTCTCAAAGGTCACACAGCCATTTAACTTCACAGTCTATGTTGTTAACCGCTGAACTGTGTTTCCTCCTCTATCTTCCTGAGTTACCTCAAATTGGAGATGTATTGGAGGGGCTGCATGAGACTAAACTGCTTCCCAAATGGCAAGGTCACATGGCCCTCTTGCTTATTATCCTGTAGGTCTGGTCAAGCCTCCTCTGAAACGGTCCCGATCTGCACCTGATGGAGGCGATGAGGAGAACCAGGAGCAGTTACAAGACCAGATTGCTGAGAGTGGCTCTATAGAAGAGGAGGAGAAAACGGACAACGCCACCCTACTTCGCCTCCTAGAGGACGGAGAAAAGGTACTGTGCTTCTAAAAAGTAAGGATTGTATGTAAGGAACTTGTTTCCAGTTTAAAAGACTGGTTGACAGAAGGTAAATATTTCAGCTTCTCTTATGAAACAGTATTAAACCACCTTTTGGGTTCAGTACTTGACTTTGCTCATCTTTAGGATTTTCTGACCTAGCTGATTACATAAAACAGCATGAGGTTTCATCAGACACAGAATTAACAATTGACACCTAATTCACCATCTTCCTCTATTTCCTTTATTGGATGCAGTTCTTGCTATAATTTTCTATTCCAAATCCATGTGCACAACCCATTCTGACTTAGAACTTTTTCAACTTCATAACTCTTGTGATACCTACAAGAAGCTTCAGCCAGTCTGTGCCATCTCCCCAGCCTTCTCACTCATAGAACATTACTTTGCCTTTCTATTTCATCCTCCTGCACTTTTCCCATCTCTCCAAGCTCATCTTACTGACCCTGCCTTGTAACCTGAGCCCCCAGCAGCATTGTTTGTCTTGCCATTTACTACACCCATGATGTTATTTCTTCATTCTACACTTAACTCATTCTCTTCCCTGCCAAAATGCCTCTCTCCATCATTTGCATAACCTCTCTTTGTAACTCCCAGTGATACAGTCTAATTTATTTGGATGTCTTTAATACTTAAATGTAGGAAATGTTTCTTGATTGTCTTGCCAACTCAGGCTTGGTTAGATACCCTCTTTTATGCTTGTATAGTGCCTTGTATCTATTACTCTATTTTTTCAGGGGCTGATTATTTGTTCCTGTGCCTGTCTCTCCCTCTAGCCAAGGAGACAGACACAGGATAGGCCGCAGTGCTGCTTATTCCCACCCTACTGCTGTACAGCTCCACTCACTTAGCAGACACCCTAAAACCTTTCAGTGAAGGATGTTTGGTTGAGTAAAAAGAGGGAGGGAGTAAGGGAGGGAGGGAGGATTAGTGAACATCAACTGTTTAAAGGATGGTCTTTTGTCTATTATATTAGATCTTGGAATAACACTTGAAATCTGGCCCACTCTGAAGTAGTAACCAAGAATTAATATTTAATTTTTAAAATTGTGTCCAAATGTATGGCCTTATTAATGTGGAATGAGAATATTTTTTAAAACCATATACCTGCAAAAGTTCATTAAGTATGAAGGAAACACAAGAAAGCTCTGAAGTCTGGGAATGTTGTATTTCTTCATTAGGATGCCGGTGGCGGCATATTTAGCATTTGAAAGTCCAAGCTGTGCATTTATGAAAAACATTTTTCTGTATGTATGTTACACTACACTAAAGGTAGTTTAAAAGTGCATCAATATTTTTCCTGTAACATTCTACCATTTTATTGAAGTAGTTCAAATGTGGCTATGAAAATTGACTTACATTTGCATATTTTAGAAAATTACTTTCTAATGCTGTCACTTGTTAAACTTTTAATCTCATGACTACAGTTTTTGCTGTTTTAAGATTTAGTAGTACAGGAAGTATATTCAAACTGACATTTATTTGACATTTGTTTGCCTTTGGTTTAGTTGTTGATCTTTTTCCTTGACTCATGTTGAACTGAGTTTAAACAAGAAAGAACTTTTAATAAGAACAGATCCTGCTCATTGGAAAGAAAACAATACATACATTGAGAGATTCAGTGATTCCTTCCTTCTCTGAGGAAAATGTAACTTATGCCAATTTGGGCTTTTCACAATGGCACAACAGTCGGCCAGGCAGGCAGGATCCAGGTGGGAGCAGACAGGGACCAATTCCCAGTTCTAGTTCCAGGAGTTGTTATGGAAAAAGGAAAAGTGAGCTGTGTGGAAGAGAAAACAGCCAACAATGGCAAACAGGATTATGTAAATTATCTTGCTCTAACAACAAGCCAGTGTGCATTTGAAATTTACAAACAGGACACAGAGGCCCAGAGGAATTAGGGAACTCAGTTAGATCTACAATAAGTAACAAAACCAGGAATTCACTCAGGATTGTTAGGCTCCCCAGACCTTTTTCACTTTGTATCATCTTGGCTCAGTCCTAATCTGTTTACATGTATGCCTCAGTTCCCTTTCCTGCCAAGTTTTCTGTCTGTATCCCTCATCATTAAACTTGTTCATCACCTGTGGAACCTGGTACATATGTGCCTGGCACATATTGAGAGAAATGGATGATGCATGGGGAAGGGGGGATGGATATGACTAAATGGTTGTTTCTTTTTACTGAGATCAACTACAAATCAGACTTCTGTCTAAGCAGATTCTCTTTAATATGCTTACCCTCGTTTACTATGCTTGGCTCAGGGGATGCCTTCACAGAGGGACCTTGGTAAAATCCTATTCTCCCATTAAATCCATGTTTTAGAACATTTTGTTTCAGTTATATAAATTTTTTTAAATCTATGTTAATGAATGTTATGTTTTTTCTTTATAGATCCAACACATGTACCGTTGTGCTAGAGTCCAGGGCCTGGATACCAGTGAGGGGATGCTTCTCTTTGGTAAAGAGCATTTTTATGTGATTGATGGATTTACAATGACAGCAACAAGGGAAATAAGAGACATTGAAACTTTACCTCCAAAGTAAGTAGATGAATTCAGAGACATACAGTACAGCTCGCTACAGAAAACAGTATTATTCACATCGTGTTTTGTTTTTTTGGTTTTTTTTTTTAATATATTTTATTGATTTTTCTTACAGAGAGGAAGGGAGAGGGATAGAGAGCTAGAAACGTCGATGAGAGAGAAACATCGACCAGCTGCCTCTTGCACACCCCCTTCCGGGGATGTGCCCGCAACCAATGTACATGCCCTTGACCAGAATCGAACCTGGGACCTTTCAGTCTGCAGACCTATGCTCTACTGCTGAGCCAAACCGGTTTTGGCTCACATCGTGTTTTTTAATCCAGGAGTTGTGTTTCAAATAATGTTACCTCTCAGTTTGTGTGCATCCATGTTAAACATCCACAAGGGTAATAGTTATTTAAAAATAATAAAGGAAAAAATGGCTTTATATTTCAAAATGAAAACTAAAATTTTGACTGAATTCATAATATTAGACACCAAATTTCTTATATTATAATCTATTAGGTCTAGTAATAATTAATGTCGTTTTTAAACATTCGTTTAAAATCTTGCTTGGCGTTCACTTGTATTGACATAACCTTCAAACACGTGGTATCTACAGAACGTGTGAAGTGCAATTAACAAGTTTTGCTTGAAAAAGTTTGTGTTTGGTTTGGTTTTTGTTGCAAAACTAGGGCTAAGAAGATGGCGGATGAAGAGCATATTCGGCACTGCATGCTTTACGAGTTCCAATTAGGAAGAAAAGCAAGTGAGGCTGCAAAAAACATCTGTAGTGCTCTTGGTCAAGATGCAGTTAGCGCCAGAAAATGCCAGCGTTGGTTTGAGAAATTTCGCGAGGGAAATTTTTCGTTAGATGACAAGAGTGGTCGAGGCCGTGTGTCCAATTTTGATCAAGAAGCTCTTCAAGCTCTTTTGGTGCAAAATCCTCAAATTACCCAACAAGAGCTTGCGACAACTTTAAATTGTTCACAAAAATCAATTTCCAATCAATTGCGTGCACTTGGCAAAGTCCAAAAGTTTGGAAAATGGGTTCCTCATGAGTTGACCGACAACAACCGTAATCAAAGAGTCACAATTTGCAGTTCGCTCCTCTCTCGTCAAAACCGTTTGCCGTTTTTAGAGCAAATTGTTACAGGAGATGAAGAATGGGTGCTGTATGTTAATTTGAAAAGGCAGCCTCAATAGTTGGACAAAAATTAGGCTCCGCAGCCCACGCCAAAACCTGACTTGCATGCGAAAAAAGTGATGTTGTGTGTTTGGTGGAATTTTAAAGGAATTCTTCATTATGAACTTTTACCATCTACCCAAACCATTACAAGTGCAGTGTATAGTGCCCAATTGGAAAGGTTAGCCCAAGCTTTAAGAGAAAAAGAACCCATGCTGATTAATCGGAAGGGCGTAATTCTTCACCATGATAATGCACGACCGCATACTGCAAGAATCACTGCTGAAAAACTGCGCCAGTTGGAATGGGAAGTTCTCCCTCAACCTGCATATTCTCCTGATATTGCCCCTTCCGATTACCATTTGTTTCGTTCTTTGCAAAACTTTCTTCTTGGAAAAAAATTTAATAATGAAGAATGCCTCAAAAATGCATTGACCGAATTTTTTGCATCAAAATCACAAGAATTTTACAACAGAGGGATTAAAATGCTTCCTGAGCGTTGGGCACAAGTAGTAGAAAACAACGGCAACTATATTGTTGATTAAATTTTGTTGTATTGTTTAAATAAATTAGATTTTAAAAAGTATTAGAAAACGACATTAATTATTACTAGACCGAATATATGTTTATAAACTTATTCTGAATTTCCAAATTGTTCTTTTTAAAAATGTTTAGTACAAGCACAGTTGCAGGGAAGACGCAGGCCACTGCCAACCCTCTAGCAGGGTGAGTGTCCATGCCCTGGGTTTCCTGGAAGTGGTGTGGACCAAGGCTCAGGCAGCAGTGAGCCGAGTCCTACCCGTCTTCCTTTCTTCTGCCAGTTCTGTGAGGGAAGTGATAATTGGTAGCGGAAAACCCAAAGGCAGACAAGTTAGAAGGAAGATGAAAAGCTAAAGGCTTAGAAATTCAACACATTTTTCTCTTCCTTTGCCGTTTTGAACACCTAACACTATTGAATGTAGACTTGATCTCTGCAATTCATTCCTAGGAGATATTTCATATAGTCACTTTCAGCAACAATTAGGGCCACATTATGAATTTATGGGCCCCTTTCTCCATATAAAAACATTAAAATTTATATTTTATGATTCTTGGTTTAAAGATGAATATATCCATATTATATCTTAAAACATTTTTCTTCTGCCTAAAAGTTTAATTTTGTTCTTCTGGTTTTAAAAGAAATTAAAACATTTTCTTGGCTCCTGAAAGTATGTAGATCTAGGCACTATGTCTGATGGATAAGTTGGCCCTGATAGCAATAATGGAATTTAAAAATTAACTTCATCAGAGGAGGTTGCTTGTGTGCTGAGTAGCTGACAAATCAGTTTCTTAAATATATTTTTAAGTGAATATTCTCCCTTCTATTCATATATGTTGAGAATAATAGCTTTTGTCGAACTCTGAATTTATCTCTCACTGTGTTTTTGTTCATCTCTTTTTCCTTTGGCTGCCTATAGTATGCATGAGCCAATTATTCCTAGAGGAGCCAGGCAAGGCCCCAGCCAGCTCAAGAGAACGTGCAGCATTTTTGCGTATGAAGATATCAGAGAGGTACATAAAAGGAGGTATCTTCTGCAGGTGGGTTGACTTAGTAGTACCCAGTATTTAGTCATGTTCCTTTATTCAGAGGATGTATTATTTTAAAACTGATGCATGCCACGAAAACTCACTGCAGGATCTGCATTATCCCTAAGAGTATTTTATAGATTATTCCTTAAATTTGGTTACTAGTATGACGTCACACGGTGCATAACTCTGTATAATGCATCTTCTTTAAAAATAAAAATACCACCTAAAACTTAGTGATATCTTGGTCATCCATCCTTATCTGTAGCTATCCAAATCAACATTATAATTGCCTTTTAATATAAAAATTACATCTTTGTTATTATAACTTTTTTATTTTACCATTCTATTATGAGATATTTTTTTTAAAAGTTGAGAACACATTTGAAACAAAGTGGCTCTGTTTACTTTGTAATTGAATCTGCTGGGGATTTATGACTAAGTGTTCTTGAATGGGTTAACTTTTTCAAATTCGTAGAAATTGATGGTGGAAAAGTTAATATTTGTGTTTTCTTTATGTCTTTTTTTCTCTGATCATTTCAGCCTATTGCTGTGGAAGTTTTCTCTGGAGATGGACGGAATTACCTCCTTGCTTTTCAGAAAGGAATTAGAAATAAAGTCTATCAGAGGTATTGCTTATTAGGAATACTTGATAATGCTATCATGGGAAGAGATGAAAGGGAAACTACCAGTTTAGCTAGTTTTTAAAAATCTAGAATTTAGATCAGTGAGTTAATTTCTTTGAAGAAAATATTTGTCTCATTTTTTGTCAACCTCTATAAAAATGATTCTTCTAACTAGCTTTTGTAAGGATGCTATTTTATTTTGAAATGCCATTTTTTCTTCTAGCAACTTATAGTTACTATCCAAAGCTACTTTCATCACTAAGTCCTGAATCTCTAAATATAAAAGGATGGTGAAGTATAGCTTCAAAAATAATACTTCAGCCCTAACTGGTTTGGCTCAGTGACTAGCATCGGCCTGCGGAATGAAAGGTCCTGGATTCGATTCCGGTCAAGGGCATGTACCTTGGTTGTGGTCACGTCCCCAGTGGGGGGTGTGCAGGAGGCAGCTGATCGATGTTTCTAACTCTCTGTCCCTCTCCCTTCCTCTCTGTAAAAAATCAATAAAATATATTAAATAATAAAAATAATAATATTTCAAGTTCCAAATAGACTTTCTTCATATTGAACAGAGAAACCAAGTTTCCTTAGAAATTACACTCATATGAGACTTTCTCTGGCCTTGGAAGGGACGTTGGATATCTTCACCGTTGGGAAAGTAGTACAAATAAAGCACTTACTATTATATAACCCTATTTTATTTTGGATAAAAATATATTTAAAATTTACTTTACAAGCTTCACAGTACATATCCATGGCATTTGAAGATATTTCTGTTGGATGTATGAATAATAAGGCTTTATGCACTGATCATAGATAGGAGAGACTTTATCTTACTCCTTGAAGAGTAGTGTAGATCCTGCAGGCCTTCTAGGAAAAGAAGTTTTCTGTTTCAAGTCATTTCATGAGGAATAACGAATGCCAAGCGGCATTGCTAATCGCTACGGTACAGTAACATTAGTTAGCAGTGAGCATGAGGGCGGGTCTTCAGGTGCAGTGGTTGTGAGTATTGATTGGCAAATCAGAATCTCCTTCATGTATGGGAAGAGCTAAGTAAAGTGACTGAAATTTCAGTTACCTACCCTGTTAATCTCTAAGAGTGCTATTATTTTCAGCACCAGGAAATTATTTTCTCTTCATAACTGGAATCCATTACAAGGAGATGAGTTTTTCTTTCTGTGAGATATTTCTATATCTGTGCTACATTCAAGGTCTATATTCATTCCAAGAATTTCTACACAATTCTCTTTGCCTTTAAAAAATGTGTGTTGACATTATAAGCAACTCTGACAAAAATTATAAGATGATCACATAAAGTTTCTTACCTTGTGTGGGTCTTCATTTATGTAGTGATGTGTCTGTTCTGTGGTTTTAGCTGTCAGGATTACTTGCTATCATGTGCATAGTTAGCTGTTAATCACTCTCTGGGACTTCATTAAGTTGGTTCAATTCCTGTGAATCCATGCTGCAAGGCCTTTGCTTCCTGCAACATGACAGCATATGTAAAAGGCCAAACGATTGATGTTGCTGTGGACTTTTATTATTTGGCTGCAGAAGCAACCACCTTATCCTAACAGTGTTCTAACTATTATGTGTTCCCACTACCTGCCATTTGTTGGGGAGTGGAGGGGTAAATGAAACAAGATATAAATGAATCATCCATTCTTTCTCAGGCTCTCATTAGACCCTGACTGAAACTTCACTTTTACTTTTATGCTATTTTTAAATTTTCCAGGTTTTTGGCTGTAGTTCCATCTCTAACTGACAGTTCCGAGTCTGTGTCTGGGCAAAGACCAAATACAAGTGTGGAGCAAGGGTATGTGTTTGCTTCTTGCATTATAATTTAATAGTGAAATTATGATGTTTGTATCTGGACAGCATTATTTAATATTTCAGATGAGTGTTTTCTCTTCCTGATGTTGCACAAAATTGTTTGATTACTGAAAACTAGAAGGAAAAAAGAAAATGTGTGCATGATCACTCAGGTCAAATCAGTGCTCCCATTTTGATCAATTTTCTTGGAGTCTTTTAAGCATGCATATATTCCTATATGCATAATTAAGTTCGTACCATACATATTTCTATTTTGCTTCTTCCATTCAGTGTTATATGTAATGGTTTCACCTGCTTTAAAAAAAATTCTTCAGAAACATTACTTTTATTAGCTACCTATTCAACTTATATGTAAAACATTATTTTATTTGTGCATATTTCATTTTTATCATGTTCCCCTCTAATGATAATGCAAATGTGATTCCTGATTATTTTTTTAGGGTAAAGTCCTCTCAGTAAAATAAGGGGAATGAATTTGAAGGCATTTGATACACAAAACCAACTTAATTTCCATAAAAATATTCACGTTTGTATTCCATCATTTGTGGATAAGTTTAATTGCCTACATAAGATGCTTCTCAACTCTTTATATTTTTTAAATTTTTTACCGATTTTATAAAGTGGTTTTTTTCATATTTTAAATGAACATGCCTCTTATTATTAGTGCTAGAACTCAGTAAATGTTTGTTAGCCACTTAAAATCATCATTTGGGGATTATCTAAAACTTTTGCCCATTTTTTTTTCTGAGGTGGTTGTTGGTGGTGGTTTGATATTTTTCTTTAAATTGAAATATAATTGACATATAACATATTAGTTTCAGATGTACAATATAATGATTTGATATTTATATATATTGTGAAATGATCATCATAGTATTGTAGTTTAAACAATTAACCCCTCCTCTTGAGTTCTTATCAATTTGTATGGGGTTTTTCAATAATAATAAATTATTACTCCTATGCTTGTCATATTTTTCACAAATAGCCCAGGTTTCCTCTTGGTTTTGTTTTTTCACATTTAAAATAAAACTTCTGTTTTTATATGTTGACACCTACCAGTGCTTCCTTGTGCTCTTTTCAGCTGCTTTTACTCTTAGAAACTCCTTCTGGATGATGTAGATATTTTAAGAATCCACACAGCCAGCTCCATTCACAGTCACTCAGAACTGTGGTCCTTTATAATCCACTGGAAGAGAAGCAGGACTATAAATTAATTATTACAACCTGCAAAAAAATGACTTAAAACTACTGGAGATTATGTAATTTGTAAATAAAACTTGAGTCCAGTATGTGTATATCTAAATATATTAAATTCGTGTATTTCTCTTTAGGTTGCTGCTTTTATTTTTCTTTAGCCGAGATTTAGCAAATACAAATGCTAACTACATGCTTTTATTAGCCTCAAAAGCATGTTTTGCTCCTAATCACGTGTGTTGTTAATATAAAAAAAGGTAGTGAAAGGCTCCTCTAGAGTACATCCAGCCTTTTTCTACTTATAATCAAATTGCTAGTATTTTCATCTGCCCTCATCATCTTCAACTTCCTGTTTTCATTGTTCTTGCCTCTTTTTGTGCTGAGTTGGTAGTTCTTGAAGAACTTCTAAAAGCTCAAATGCAAGAAGCAGATATTCATTTCCAACTTTAATCTTCTTTCCAATTGTTCCCTTCTTATAAGGTTGAGGGGTGATCATAGCTCTTTTTTCCAGGGAGAGCATCCTATACATTCAGTTTTCCTATTGGAAAGAAGAATTTTTCTGTAAGTGGAAAGTGGTATCTATGCCCTCGAGCTGAATCTATTAATTTCATAATTAATAAAATACAATAAAATATGTAGTTAAGTGTTTGCTTACTGGTTTGACAGCCACTTTGCAATCTTCAAAATATAATTATCAGCTGAAACCAGCTTAGCTCAGTGGATAGAGCATTGGCCTGTGGACTGAAAGGTCCCAAGTTTGATTCTGGTCAAGGGCATGTACCTTGGTTGCAGGCACATCCCCAGTAGAGGGTGTGCAAGAGGCAGCTGATCAATGTTTCTCTCTCATTAATGTTTCTAGCTTTTTATCCCTTTCTCTTCCTCCCTGTAAAAACTCAATAAAATATATTAAAATACATATATAATTACCAATGTTATAAAGTTGGTAAACCTAAAGAAGGATTTTAGCCCAGCCTGTGTGGCTCCTTGGTTGAGCATCAACCTATGAACCAAGGAGGTCACAGTTCGATTCCTGGTCAAAGCACATGTCCAGTTGCCCCCAGGCTCAATTCCCAGCTGGGGGGAGAAGGGGTCAGTGATTCTCTATCATTACTGATGTTTCTGTCTTCTCTCTCCCTTTCCCTTCCTCTGAAATAAATAAAAATATTTTTTAAATAAGGATTTTACAGCATTCTAGAAAAGGCTGCTATCAAAAAATGTCCACAATTTTAAATAACCTGAACAGCAATGACTTTCCTGTCAAAATAATTTATATTCTCATTCACTTTCAACATCTCTATTAGAAAATATGCTGTGTATCTACTGTGTACAAAATATTATATATTAATTGTTTTTCCAACATAATGTTTTTAAATCTTTTTACATAATGATTAGTGGAAAAGGCAGAAGGTTGTACTAGATAATTGTTTTTAAAACTCTTTTGCCATAACCCACAGTAAAATATATATTCTACATTGTATCCCACAACATACAAACTGAGGTAGCTAAGACTGAATTCACTGAAAATACTTTCATTACTGTATGTGATGCCTTCCAATGTTCTGTGTTCTTCCGTTCACTTCCATGTTACTTCATATTTAAGAAGATGAAATTGATTTTATGACCCACTAATAGGTCCTCCGAAGTCTGAAAAATTCCTGGACCAGGAGACTTAAAATTGTCAACTCTAAATTAGTCATTTAAAATTCTTCTGTCTACAATGTAATTATTTATTGATTTCAGGTCTGGATTGCTTAGTACTTTGGTTGGAGAGAAGTCTGTCACTCAGAGATGGGAGGTAAGTTCAATGAAAATGGAAGCTTCCTTTGTAATTTATAGTTAGACTAGAGGCCCAGTGCACAAAGATTTGTGCAAATATGGGCCTTCCTTACCCTGTCTGCCAGCACCGCCTTCGCTGCGGCTGGGGTGGTGCAAAATGCCACTTGGCGTCTGCATATGCAAATTAACCCATCATACACACTCCTGATTGGCTGGTGGTCATTGTGAAGGTACGGTCAATTTGCATATTACTCTTTTACTAGTATAGAGGGTGCAAGTCATACAGTTAAAAAGGCACTTTAATAACCCATAAAATATGTACCATAGATAAAATGTCTTGTTTTTGTTCTTTTTAGAAAAAGTTTTGATGTTCTGAAATCTGTATGAAAGAAATTGTTCGTTACATTTTAAAATTGTCATTTTGCATATACATTTTAAAAAGTGAACATAAAGGATGTAATCGATTGCTCTAAAATGAACCCTTACCTCTGTTTCCCAAGAGAGGTGAAATCAGCAACTTCCAGTATTTGATGCACTTGAACACTTTGGCCGGCAGATCGTACAATGACCTCATGCAATATCCTGTGTTTCCTTGGATCCTTGCAGATTACGACTCAGAGGTAAATCTCGAGTCATTTGGTATAAGTGGAACTCATTTTCAAAAGTAATTAAGAGATACTGCATTGGCTTAGATGTTTTATAGTTTAAAGTTCTCAGCAGGCACTTATTCCAAGAAGATGAGAAGAGCTTTAGATTGGACTTGTACAGAATGTGGATAATTGACCAACTTCTTGGGTATTAATTCATAACCTCTATTTGGTTTCCTTAAGTGGTGATTAATTTGTATCCACTGATGGATGTCTCTCTGCTCTCTGTACTGTGGTCAGTGTCAGACACAAATCTACTTGAGTCATCCCTCTTTAAAATGATTCAGTGAATCATTATCACGATTTGGAGAGAATTTAAAAGCCTCAGTACTGTACCCTTTACAAAGTAGTTCCTAGGAATCTGTCCTTTGTGTGCTCCTAGGATTGCTATTTGGGCCACCTGTCCATCTCCTTGACATCTTTCAGTTGCTCTGCATGTGCTACACTCCTAGTGTGGCATTCTCCCAGTGCTCATGCACACCTTCTCTCTCATTACACATTCACCTGGCTAGCTCCATTCCACCCTGCAGGACACACCGGGTATCACTGTCCTGAGACTGTGTCATGTTATCATCATGATTTGTGTTTGACCCTACTTGATTGTGAGGTCCTTGAGCGCAAAGACTATTTTATGTGTCTCTCAATTCCCAACCTTTACAGTAATGCCTGGCACTTAGCATACACTTTAATTGTTGTTGAATTAACCAAAAAAATATTAATGAGGTATTCTGCATATAAATTTTGAGGGGACAAATGTACTAATTTGACTTATATTTATAAATGTATATCAATTTCTCCTGCCCAAGACTTTTAAAGTACAAGTTGGCAAAATTGGTTGGTTATAATGCCCTATTAAAAGAATACAAATTAAATATCCCACAGGTGCATATTTCAAATTTCTACTTTTAAAACCTTCGGGAGGTAAATTCAGATTTCCTTTCAAATATATGAGTTAGGTTAACTAGAGATGATCTTTTAAAATACTCTGTGGCAGACTGAAAGATTCCGTCTCGGTGACGGTCCCTTGGCCTAGTCTAATGCCTTTTAGAGGAGAATGAATTCCCGAGTGTTCTATTTTATGTCACTTCCCAATCGCCTCTATGAAGGAAATGCTCTGAAGTAAGGTCAGCGTGAAACAGGGGAGGTGGGGAAGAGAACAGAGAGGGGATTTGATCCTCTAGGAATGTGGGTGACGGAGGATAAAGATGAATTGAAGCTTTTGTATCCACAGTCTTCTGCTGTGTCCTTGCCAAAACTGGAAAGGATTGTCCCTTCTCCTTCCTCTTCATCTCTAGATATGGGTCCTGAGTGCCGTTCTCTGTCAAAACTTAATTTCCAAAGCAGTTGTCTT
Source organism: Pipistrellus kuhlii (assembly GCF_014108245.1). Classification (NCBI taxonomy): domain Eukaryota; kingdom Metazoa; phylum Chordata; class Mammalia; order Chiroptera; family Vespertilionidae; genus Pipistrellus; species Pipistrellus kuhlii. The sequence goes on from NW_023425404.1 coordinate 148,364,551, forward strand.
CAAACCGAGCCACTTAACAAACTGTCCTGTGCCCCTCTATAAAGTGTGAATGACCAGCAGCTGCATGGAGTCCAGTTCTTCCATGAGACCCAAAAAATATTAGCACGTTTTTACAAATCACCATTGTCAAGTGTAGCCACTATATCTGCATCCGTGGGCATAGAGGGTGTATGGCAATGTGGAACTAGGTTTATTTTGTATTTTAGGAGGTCGATCTTACTAATCCCAAGACATTTAGAAACCTGGCGAAGCCAATGGGAGCACAGACAGATGAACGATTAGCTCAATATAAGAAGCGATATAAAGACTGGGAAGACCCTAATGGTAAGTAACTTTTCTTCAAAAGTAAGCCATTAATTTAGTGATCTGACCTCCTTGCATCTTTCCGTCAGTTGCTTATATGTCATTATCTCTGTCTGTTACATATGCACACATCTATACAACTATCAGAGTAGAAAATCTGGTTTTGCATGCCAATTGATGGCCATGCATAGAAGGGATTCTTTTAAGTGGCCTGTCAGGTACTGGCAGAAAACTAAGTAAGGTATGCTGTTTGGCACAGGGCAGAAATTTCCCATCATAATGTTCCTTTACCTTGACTCATATGTAGGTCCGGAATTACTCTTTCATTTATTGACTCATTTTTAGAACCCTTTTGCATTTAAAAATGAAAATTGACTACCTTCTGAAACACTTCAGTTTACTTATTTATTATTATGTTTAATGTTTATTATGTATTCCCTGAAAATATGCAAAACAAAAGGGGGGGGGTTCCCTAAGCCTAACAGTATTCCCTATGTGAACTCTTGTTTTTCCATTGATTTTTAGAAAGAGTGAAAGGGAGGGAGATAGAGAAACATTGATGTGAGAGAGACACATTGGTTGGTGGCTTCCCACACAGCCCTGACCACAGCCAGGGATCGAACCTGCAACCCAGGTACATGCCCTTGACCGGGAATTGAACCCACGATCCTTCGGTGCATGGGCTGACAATCTAGCCACTGAGCATACCTGCCAGGGCTGGACTCTTCCCCCCTGCCAATAAGAATAGTAAAAATTGCATAATATTCATAAACAATTTAGGGAAATATGATGATGCAGAGCCAGAAAGAACCTAATGAAAAGTATCTGCAAGTCAATAAATACCCGGCTTTAGTGGAGATGTTTTGCTCTTCATTGTTATCCATTACAATTAGCCTCAAAACAGGAATTACTAAATATGCTAAGTTTGATTGGAAAGGCATCAAATAATACTGACATTTCATTACTGCCCAAAATGTAAGTGAGGGGAGCATTGTCACCACAGTTTTCATGCTACAAACGCCAGCACTAGCTGTATTTAGTATCATCAGCATTTTTAAGCCTATTAATAGCAGTTTTATTTTTTATGTTTACTCTTTTGTTTTCAATTTTGCTGTAATTTTTTGAGCAGGAGAAACTCCAGCCTACCACTATGGGACCCACTATTCATCTGCCATGATTGTGGCTTCATACCTAGTGAGGATGGAGCCTTTTACACAGATATTCTTACGGCTGCAGGTAAAACTCTAAATTCAGAATTGTCCCATTCTGCACAGGCCTTCTTTCTATTGAAAATTGTTGCTTTAAAAAAAAAATAATATTATCTTGCATTATAAGAGGACCCATAATCAAAACATAATTAAAGTGAAATTTTACTATATCAAAATTGATGAATAAACTAGAAGTTGTTTATAATAAACAAGTGCCAGGATCCTTTAGTCAAATAAGCAAGTAGCATATGCTTTCTGGCCAGGCATATGGAATTCAGCTTTAACTGGTTAAATTCAACAAACATTAAAAAAAAAAAAAAAAAAAAAAAAGTAATTAGTCTGTCTCATTTGCTTTTTTCTTAATTATAACTGTGTTTCTCCACATTCTCTTTCATTCATTCAGACAGTATTCTGCTGCTTGCAGTACTTTAATGAATAAAGTGTGGAGCTTATATACTATTTTGGTTGAGGGAGCCAGTCAAACAGAATGAATGTATTGTAAAGTGTTTTAGAATGTGATAAATGTTGTCAAAAAAATAAAGATCAGGGAAAGGAGAATGGAGGCAGGGAAGATGTCAATGCAGATTTTTAAAATATATATTTTTATTGATTTCAGAGAGGAAGGGAGGTGGGGGAGAGAGATAGAATCATCAGTGATGAGAGAGAATCATTGATCGGCTGCCCCCTGCATGCCCCACGCTGGGGATTGAGCCTGCAACCTGGGTATGTGCCCTGACCAGGAATTGAATCATGACCTCTGGTTCATAGGCTGATGCTCAATCACTGTCCCACATTGGCCGGGCACAATGCAGTTTTAAGGAAGGATCAGAGTGAGTCTTCTTTAAAAGGTAACATATGAACAAAAACTCTGAGGAAAGGAGTTAATCATTCCAGTGCCTGGTGAAAGTGTGTTTTAGGCAAAGGGCACAGCCCAGGCAAGGCCCTAAGTCAAGTGTATGCTTGAGATGCCTCAGGAACAGCAAGGAGGCCAATGTGTCTGGAGCAGAGTAAGTGTGGGGAGTCCTAGAGGCCAGATTATGGAAGCCCTTGATGGCCACAGTGACCTTCATCATGGAGACTGTTACTCTGTGTTCCCTTAAAATGTAGCATAAAGAGCTTGATTGAGGAAGGGGGTGGTGGATAAAAGAAATCCCATTTCTATTTGAATTTGTTTTATCAACCTATATATTTTTTATCACCTTCATAGTTCTCCACTTAGTTCTCATTGGTGTGAGAACTTCAGTGTAATATTATTTATGAATTTAGTCAAGCGCATATATACCTGGAGCATCTCCATCTGTAAATGACCACAATCTTTAAGAGAGCATCATCAAAATAAGGAAGAATTAATATTCCCTATTGTCTTGCCTCGCTCTAAAAACTAGTATTTTTTTAAATGGTTTTTTAAAGTCTTTACATTTGGATTTCACTGATCACAAAACATATACATTGAGCACCCTTTGTAAAGAATACCCCAGAAATAATTAATGAGATTAATTTGGGGGGATGATCATTTAAAATGTAGTGTATTTGACATAAGATGATGGGAAATGGAAAGGTCACCAAACTTCTACTTAGGGTTTTCAAGCCCTTGAGCCTGACTGAAGCTGTGAGGTGGGAATGCTTCTCTAATAGGGCGGTGCCTTCTCTTTCTGCCCACAGGGAGGCCACTTTGACCTGGCTGACCGGATGTTCCACAGTGTGCGGGAGGCCTGGTATTCAGCATCCAAGCACAACATGGCAGACGTAAAAGAACTGATCCCAGAGTTTTTTTACTTACCAGAATTCCTGTTCAATTCCAACAACTTTGATCTGGGTACGTAGAGCGGTGGCACGGTCTCAGAAATGCCATCCGGGAAGACATTGGTAGAAATAAGTCACTTTTCTAAAGATTGCAGTACACACTGAGGAGATGGCCTTGTGGTATCCGCTACCGCTGTTTACTATAATTGGGTGTCTGCGATTAAGAGAAAAAGAAAAATGGCTGCTTCAAGCCTAGAGTCTGGGAAACGTTTATAAATTGACCCAGATTATATCTACTGGTCAGAACATTGTTATGTCAATGAAAATGAACATGAGATAAAAAAAAAATTTATTTGAAAATTATCACAATTGAAACCCATTAGTAGCCAAGAGTGGTGTATCCAAATTTTCATGTATTGTTTTAATCTTATGAATTGCTTGAGACATTCTCAGCTTACATGCAATATATTTTAAAACTAGAATTTCATAGTAACTATAAGTAAATTCCTTTTCTTACCCTGCCAGGGTTTCTAGAAAAACAGAACCAAATCACCATTTACAAAAAGGAGAGAAATTTCATCAGTTTTCTGCTCCGTGTGTTATCTAGCAGCTACAGGAAATTGATTTGACTTTGGTTACAGTTTCTTGGAACACAGTTTGCTGATCTATGTTTTTGGTTATTTCTTTTAAAACATATAATAATTCCATTGTTTCCACTGTAAGAAATTTCTGCCAGATATTCTTCTGTTTTATGTTTTTTATACCTTGTACTTTATGCTGTATTTAAGAGTTCAACATATAAATCATTACTATGCTACCTCAAAATGTTTCATTAACAGAAAATTTAGAAAACTATTCATATCTAATTATTTGAGTGATTTTTTTAAAGACAATTTTAACTTAATTTATCCATCAGCAGTCCTAACTTTATAAAATTACAGCTCCAGGTCCACTAGAAAAGATAATAAGGTTCTTTGAGTAGCCCCAGCAGAAGTCCTGTAGTTGAGTCTCATTACTTCTGATCCTCACCCAAGAGTAACTAAAGATACCAAGTTCTAGGATTCGGAGTTGGAGTGATGGTTACTGGAAGGAATAGAATGGCTAATAAATAAGGAAAAACAGCTGATACATACACAGCATTTGCATATGGCTACACATTAGTGTTAAATATAACACTAATAAGGTTTACTTAGTTCTCCTTTAGAGGAGAACTCTCTTCCCCAGGGACATCACTTTCCAAGACACAAATATGGAAAGGTAAAGAAAAAGATACCCTCGATCTTTGAAAAACACTGGATCCATTATAATAGTCAGTGTTGCAAAAATGTTTTAGCCAGACTACTTACAAACCCAGCCAAATTATCCACTTTCACATGAGTAATAAAAAAAAGGACTGTGTGTCTCTGTCACACTCACCTTCATAAGAAATCATCTTTCTTCCATGAAATCACAGACTATATAAAACACTATTTGCTTGTAAGACCTAAAGCCATAAAACTGTAAGAGAAAAGCATAGGATTAAATCTTCACGATTTTGTATTAGGCAATGGATTCTTAGATAGAATATCAAAAGCACAAGTAACAACAACAAAAGAGAACTGAAATTGATCAAAATTTTAAACTTTCTGCATTGGAAGACATTATGCAGAAAGTGAAAAGAAAACCTTCATAGAAGAAACCGATGTGTCTTATAAGGGCCTATTGTCCAAAATATGGAAAACTTACTGTTCGACAACAAAAAGATGAGCAATTTAATTTTAAAATAGGCAAAAGGACCTGAATAGAAGTTAGTCAAATGCCCAATAAGCACATGAAAGATGTTCAGTATCAGTAGTCACTAGGGAAATGCAAATCAAAACCACAGTGAGGTGCCACGGTACATCTATTGTAAATATGGCTTATAATGTAAAAAGAACAAAAATGTGCACTCACAGAAAACATCAAGGACTGTGGAAAAATTAGAACCTTGTTCGTTGCTTATGGGAATGTAAAATAGTTCAGCCTCTGTGGAAAGCAGTGCGGAAGTTTCTCAAAAAGTTAAACAGAATTATCATATGACCCAGCATTTCCACTCCTGGGTATATGTCCCAGAGAACTGGAACAGGGCATCAAGTGCATGTACCCTCATGTTCAAAGAGGCACTGTCTGTAGTATCCAAATGGTAGAAGCAGCCCACGAGTCTATCAGTGAACAAACTGTGGAATCTATGTATAGAAGCTTAAGCAACCCCCCATTGGAATGTCTGACAGGTAGCTATGATGCACAATCACCACCAGGGGGAAGACACTCATCACAGGAGCTGCTGAGCTGCTGCGGTGACTTGGCAGCTTTGTGGCTCAGGTAATGTACCTGGAACCAGAGAGGCGGGAGCCTGGTTCCACGTGCGTCACCCGAGAACCGCCCTCTGGAAGTCCGGGACCCCGCGGGGGATGCCGGAGAGCCAGTTTGGCCCAGTCCCCACCGGCCAGGCCCAGGGACCCCACCGATGCACAAACCCGTGCACCGGGCCTCCGGTATATGTGTAATAGAATATTATTCAGTCATAAAGTATGACGTATCAATAAATGCAACATGGATAAATCTCAGAACATTAGACTAAGTGAGAGAAGCTAGATACAGAAGGTCACAAAATGCTTTGATTCCATATATGTGGAATATCCTGAGGAGGTGGTTTCCAGGGACAGGGGGTGAGAGGAATGGGAGCAACTGCTTAATGGGCACAAAGTTTCTTTTTGGGGTGATGAGAATGTTTTGGGACTAGAGAGGTTACGATTGCACAACATTGTAAACATACTAAATACCACTGAGTTGTTCACCTTAAAATAGTTAATTTTATGCTATGTGAATTTCACTTCCATAAAAAGAAAGTAATAGAATACAGTTTACTCTTTGCCCAGAAAAGATGGTAAATGGTTTAAAAGCAAAAACACTGGAGTTTTTCCCTGCTTCTGCAATGAGTGACACGCACCCCTGGTCTTCTTGTCCTCACACCCTGGGAGTACTTGGAGGGGCGCTTCAGAGGCAGGATTAGATACACCGAGCATTGCTTTACTAGGAGACTTGTTTCCTTTAAGTATGTTTAGGACTGCAGATAGTGCTGATTAAGTAACAATTACATCACATAATTATTTAGGGATTATGAGAAAAAAATTAAAAAGCAGATTATACTTGAAATAGCCTGAGAATTGTTATTTTTCATTATCAAAAAATTAGGCCTGGAGGGTGTGAAAGGGGGAGTTGTAAAAAGTTGATTCTTATATTTTTTTCTTAAGTCTTATGGCAGTTAGTCAAGACATTCCTTTAAACAATAAACTGATTTGTGTATCTTTCACTTAATATCACATTGTAAACAAGCCCATCCAATAACAATGATGAAAACAAGATTGCTTCTAAGGAAAATGTTTTTGTTGGCCACTACTTGGAACTGTCTTTGTGTTCTAAAATTTGAACAATTGACCTTCTCTGTGAAAATTTCTAATGCAGCTATTTAACCAACTGCTGTGAAGCTAGTGAGCAACATTTTTGTTTATCAAGTCATTTTTTATAATGATCATCTGATTTGTACCTAGCAAAACTCTAAGCTCAAGTTAACTTTTTGGTGTTATTTTTAAAAAGGAAAAAAAAGAACTTGTTTCCTTAGATACCAGTTTCATTTAATGTATTTTGTTGTGGATAGATTTCATAGTAAATGGTTTCTTTAATACATTAGAGATTATCTGACTATCACTTAAATTAACAGAATACATTATTTTTAACAACATATTAAAATACAATAACATGTGGAATAAATATCACTAGGTGTGCATTATCACAACATGATGCTTCTGTTTCTGCCAGGTCACTGGTAGTCTTTCCAAATGTGGGTTTTGTTTTTTGTTTTTTTCTGTTAAATGATACACTAACAGCAAAAGGTTGTGTTTCAGATTTTATTTCTTTAATAAGAGTCTTTATAGTAAAAATACATATCAGGTCTTTAGAGCTCTCTGAAGAAGTAATGAATCAGAAATATGAGAAGCCCCATGTATTCCAAATATCTCAAGGAGACAGTGGCACTTTCATTTCCTCTTCCTCTTCCTCCTCTTCCTCCTCTTCTTTCTCTTCCTCCTCCTCTTCCTCCTCCTCTTGCTCCCCCCAAAAGAGATTTTTCCATTGATTTTTAGAGAGATGTAAACAAAGGGAAAGACAGAGAAAAACATCGATGTGAAAGAAACACATGGATTGGTTGCCTCCTGCAGGCTCCCTGACCAGAGCCCAGGCCAGAGGGGAGCCTGCAGCTCCTTTCTTCTTAAGAGCAGAATGAACGTAGCTGAGGCGTTGGGAGTTCTCTCAATAGCCTTCTCCGTGCAAATGGCAAAATTTTGTCAGAGCATTAAGATAAGAATTTCAGTACTAGCTAACTACTGATAACTCACTAAGCATGAAGCATTCTGGAAAAGCCTAAAAAAGGCAGAGTTTAGAGCAGCAGTAGCCAACCTTTCGGACCTCACAGAACAGTGGTCCATGGACCACCAGTTGGCAACCGCTTGTTTAGAGAAATGTTAATGGTCTTCCATTCTCAGGGGATTAAATTTGAGGGGTTTTTCCAAACTCAAAACAGTAGCCCCATAAAATGTTTCATTAAGGACTCCTGTGGTCAGTTAAGTTTCAGACATGTTGTAATATCCCTCCTAGAGAAATGCCATGTGTCTGAGGAGTCCTGCAGAAAAGAAACACCCAACTTTGCATAGCTCAGCATTTCCTGAAGTCACTTGACAGTGAGCACCCCTCCATTTTGCTAACACTTAACAAACCTCTCTGAGGAAGTACACTAAGGATCAGACTTAAGAAAATAGCAGAATAGATGATCTCTGAGGGTCCTGGTGGTAAGATTTCATGGTTCTGATAATGAATCTAAACCCACTGTTTCTCTGTTACGTTAACCTGAAGTTATTATTTATCATAGTTTTCTCATTATTATTTTAATGTATCCCACTGCACAGGCTGTAAACAAAATGGCACCAAGCTTGGAGATGTTATCCTCCCACCCTGGGCCAAAGGGGACCCCCGAGAATTCATCAGAGTCCACCGAGAGGTAATGGGGGTACACTTGGCAGTTGAACTTGGATCTCACTGGGTCATTGGCCACAGTATGAAGAGAGGACCTTGAGCAATGTATCACCCATTTGATCAAGTTACTAAGATTGTTTTTATAATTTTTAGTTATTTTAATTCCTATTGCTCACTGGCCGATTTTTTTTCTCCTTTCTGAGCAATTAATAAATGTCAGCCGGTGACTGAACCTTTGCTTTGAATTACAGGCTTTGGAATGTGATTATGTGAGTGCCCATTTGCATGAATGGATTGACTTAATCTTTGGCTACAAACAGCAAGGCCCTGCCGCAGTAGAAGCTGTAAACGTCTTCCACCATCTGTTTTATGAGGGTCAAGTGGATATCTACAACATAAACGACCCACTGAAAGAGACAGCCACAATAGGGTTTATCAACAACTTCGGTCAGATTCCTAAACAGGTATGGATGGTTTATCATCAATGTTCTCAGGTTCAGTTTTAAAGGGCTGTAACGTTTCTTTAGATGATCAATGACCATAGACTAAGTTTTCAATAAAGGACCATAAATATCACCCAATAGGTTCCAAAAGTATTGCTTTCTCCTCCCTTTTACATACAAATAAATAGAAATGTTGTTGTTCATAGAGAGTTTTCCTCGCAGGTCAGTGCAGAGTGTGCTTTCCTGTACCTGCACAAGACCTGGCAAGAGGTCAGGAGAGCCTGGTCAGGACAGCAGGTGGGATCTGGGGCACAGTATCCGCAGAGAGGGGGTTGTGTCCGGAGGCCAGTGATGAGCCACTGCTGAGTCTAAGTAGAGACATAACATGGTCATATCTAGATTTTAAGGATCATTCTGGCCACAGTCATGGACACATGTGTGCGTACACACACACACACACACACACACACACACACACACAAACACAAACACACACACATTGTAGCAGAGCCAAATTAGGAGCAGAGGGCCACCTATGGAGCTCTTGTAGTAAGTAGTTCAGGAATAGGTAGTATGAATTAAAGGAGTATGATAAGTGATGTGAGACTACCTGCCATGGGAGTGCCTGGGCCCAACCTGCACCAACTGCTCTAATCCCTTCAGTAAGGATCAAAACTCCTTAAGAGACTCCCTCCGTTATTTCCTTCCCATTGTCCAGGACACACCTGGAGGGCAGGTGCACCAGCAATTACCAGCACTGGGCCGGTCAGACCATCCATTTTCCCCAAGTGCCCACACTTTGACCTCAATTATCCTTCTCTGTTCCTGCTTCAGCTATCTCCTGGACTCCCTTTTTGTAGGTTAACCAACCTAGTGGTTCCCAGGGTTGACAGCTGGGAACACAGAACAATGGCTTGTCTTTGTACATGGAAAAGCTGTGAGGAACAGAGAGTAGGACAGCCTCTAACTACTCTTCCTGGTGCAATCTGATCCCGCAGTGAAGGAACCAAGTTTACTATAAAGTGAAATGCTTGTTGATAAACACTAATCACAGCTGAAGACTCTTAGCTAAGCCTTTTTTTTTTTTTTTTTTTTTTTTTCTGCAGAGGGTTTTAAGCACAGAAACAATGCTTCATACCCTCTGGAAAAAAATATTCTGAACAAAATTAATTAAGATAGTTCTTGCTGATGAGGCTCAGTAAATTGAGTGTCGTCCCAAGTACTCAGGGGTCCACAGTAAGGGCACATGCCCAGGTTTCAGGCTCAATCCTCAATAGAGGGTGTGCAGGAGGTAGCCCATCAATGATTTTCTCTCTCTCCCTCTAAAATTAATAAAAACATTTTTAAAAAATAAGATACATAAATGTAATATAAATATTTCTCTCTTTTCCATGTCCAGCGCGGCTAGAGAGAGGTCCAGTTTCTGAGTAGGGGCAGCTGGGGATTAAGAAAATGAAAGAAAGAGACGGACACAGAGATAGAAGGAAAAGGCTGGGGCCAGGTGGGACAGCTGTCCTCTAATGGAGAGACAGTTTTCCAGAGCTGATACAGTGTGTTTATTTTATACAGCAAAATACCAGGAAGTTTTACTACAGCCCTAGACAAAGGAAATTATATGCATTCTTGTGGCTTCTTTGCAATTGTCATTTCTGGGTGGGCCCGAATAATCGTGTTTGTTCCTGGTGCTTGGCTAGATTTAGATAATGAAACCCATGTCCTGGCACCTGAGCTGAAGGTCAGGCTGACAACACACCTGCCTCTGACGAGGTATGTTTCCAGAGCTTGGCTCTGCAGGTCACCACTGGACTTAGATGACCATCAGCTCAGGGGTCTTTCCCAGGTGCTCTCTACAATATAGGATGTTTCTTCTACTTTTGAGTATAAGAGGTAAGCAGTCTAGAAGATAGAGTCCAGATAATAATGTATTTCTAGGATATTCTAGTGCACATGTGTCAAACACAAGGCCCGCGGGCCAAATCCGTCCCGCCAGGCCTTGCAATGTGGCCTGCACCGCGCTGTCATCACTGCACTCCGCTGCGTTTCCATCACAATGACAGTTTATGACTGTTCAGTAAACCATTCGGCCCGCAATTTAGGCTGGATTTTAGATTTTGGCCCCTTCTCTGATTGAGTTCGACACCCCTATTCTAGTGATTGATATAGAGTACTCTCAAGTGTAGCAGTCCTAAAGAAAGCTAAACTTCCTGGTCATCGTATCCATGTCTCTTTCTATACCCTTGCCTGATTCTGTCCTGAGATCCTCATATAAAAGTTCTTAGTAAATGTTCATTCATAAACATGCTTCCAAGTGTGTGGGTCTTTTTATACAACTTCAGAGCCTTGGGTCATTATTAATTTCTGTCTACACTTATAAAAGAGAAACAGGCAAATTAACCATCATTCCGCTACACCCACAAGCCATGCCCAAAAGCCAATCAGGAGTGAGTATGCAAATTAACCCAACTAAGATGGTGGCCAGCCATGGAACTGGAGCAAGCAGGAGGTTTGGGTTGCCCCAGCGATGGAGGATGCCAAGCTTCCCACCCACCCTGGCTGGCCCTGGCCTCTGCTCAAGGCTACAAAGTTTTAATATAGAAGATAAATAAATCCTAGGTACTTGCTTCCAGCTGGCTCTAGCCTCCGCTCAGGCAGGCGCTGGAAAAAAAAAAAAAAAGATAAAAAAAGGAGGGGCTGGGACCTTGGGTCACCGGGATGTGATCAGGCCAGGATGGGGTGGCAGGGGCCACTGGGGGTAAGCAGCCCAGCAGGGGTGCCAGTTGGGGGTCAGTTGGAGGTCAGGACAGCCGAGGGGGAGGACGGCTTGGAGTGAGCAGACCAGTGGGTAGGAGAGATAGGCTAAAAAGCGGAGTGGTTAGGGGCAGTCAGGCAGGCAGGCAGGTGAGTGGCTAGAGCCAGCAGTCCCAGATTGTGAAAGGGATGTCTGACTCCTGGTTTAGGCCTGATCCCTGTAATTTGGCAGTAGGACATCCTTCGAGGGGTCCCAGATTAGAGAGGGTGCAGGCCAGGCTGAGAACCACTATCAGGGTCACCTAAGACCATCAGAAAACACAGATATTTACATTACAATTCATAACAGTAGCAAAATTGCAGTTATGAAGTAGCAACGAAAATAATTTTATGGTTGGGGGTCACCACAACATGAGGAACTGTATTAAAGGGTCGCGGCATTAGAAAGGTTGAGAACCACTGCACTAAGCTTTCCCTAATATCTTCCTCAGCAGTTTTCTGATGGAAATAGCTCAATGCTTATTTTGAAAATGAACACTATTTGAAAAATAGTCATTTCAAATGTACATTAATATTTTTTGAATAATGATTTTTTTTCTTTCTTCCTTTACAACATGGCAAAGTAAAAGGAAGGCAACAATGTTTACATTTTCAGCAAATTAGCAACACCTAAGAGACCAAAATGATGTTGCACAGAGAAAAACCACCTGAAGCCAGAAATAGCACAATAAACAGTGTCTGCTTGCCCTCGGTGGCAGAGTGGTGTCGATATAATAAAGAATTAGTTCATCTTTAAACACCATCGGAAAATAATTGTCAGTTGTCTATAGTTTGAGTAAATTGATTGACTTTGGAAAACTTAGGAAATCATTGTACACGATGGTGACACAAACTATACTGTTGTAGCCCTGTCCCTGCTTCCTAAGCTGGGAGAGCTCTGGCAGCCTCTGAGCCTCTTATCGTTCCTTTCCTCAGAATTTGTAATGCAGCACCTGCTGGTTGTTATGAGGCTTAAGTGAAATAACATAGTACCTGGCGTGTAATAGGGCTCATTGTAAAATGTATCATATTCTCTCATACCAGCTATTTAAGAAACCTCATCCACCAAAGCGAGTGAGGAGTCGGCTCAATGGAGACAATGGGGGAGTCTCTGTCCCTCCAGGCTGTACAGGTGACAAGATCTTTTTCCATCATCTAGACAACTTGCGGCCTTCTCTGACACCTGTCAAAGGTAAGATGATGGGAATAAGCCTCTAATTCATGGTTCTGTGGGGTTATTTAAGAATCCTAGTTGAGCAATAACAACTTTGCTTTATGACAAGAGTGTAATTTGTAATGAGTGCTGTATTTTTGTGTTAAATCACCAAATATCCATTAAATTTTCTCCTTCTATGTTTCTGTTTTGGCCTGTTGGGTTTCCTACCAAAAAGAATCAAATGGTTTCTTCCTCCTGCTAAGATACTGGAAATTCCAAAGTACTAACTCTGTAGCTCACCTTTTATATTATACATGTAGAAAAACTTCTGCCACCTTCGTTTATACATATTCTGCCAATTTATAAATAATGGTCAGAAGACTGCATTTTTAATATGCCAATTAAAAGCATTTTGAGATAGCTACAAATACTTTTGCAAGTGGATTGCCCTCCCCCCTTATAATAAAAAAATAAAAAATAATTTTGCAAAGTCTTGAAGTTATCATCTAAAAAAATCCAAATATTGGCACTTCAAAGTCTGGTTAATTGGATTAGCCACCAGCTCCAGGCTATCTGCCTCCCTGCGCCAGCTCCAGCCTCTGCTTGAGAGGGCAGGGCTGGGCGAGGATGAGCTCCCAACTCCGCCCCGCAGGGCGGAGTTATCCCTAGCCCTCACCCAACCAATCAGGGTTAGCCGAGGCAGTGACATCACCACCGACCGGAGTAAAACCCCTGGACTGGGAGAAGTTCGCTCTCTCTTCCGCCATGCTGCCGGCGTGGGTGGGAGGAGCCCATGCTAGCATGGTACAGGCTCTTTTGTTTATTGCATCGGACTCGGCTACCTGGTGGTCCTTGGGGATCACGAAGTCTGGGCGTAGCATGCTCAGCAAGGGTTCTGGAGTGCTGGTGTGGTTGGCAGCATTTGGGCAGAGCAAGGAACCTGGGCCTCTCGGGGAGCACCATGGCCTTTTCAGGGAGTATGGGATAGCTATGACGTGAGAGGTGCCAAAGATCTAGATTGGTTCAGTCTATGTGTGGCATGCTGGGAGCATCCCAGATCCCCCTGCACAGCCCTAGAGATGAGGAATGCAGGCCTGGCTGCTGGGAGCACAGACAGCAAGGCTGGAAGGGAAGCCTGGAGAGCACTGGTCAAGGCCAGCATCATCCAGCTGAGCTTGGGGGACTGAGACCACGCTCCTCCTCTCAGGGCCTGTTGTCAAGATGCTTGTGTGAATATTTGGGATTACTTTATCATCCCCTATAAAGTAATGAAGTTCATTTTCCCTGCCCCTGTTGTAACGTTTTGATTCACTTTGCATAGAACTCAAGGAGCCTGTGGGACAAATAGTGTGCACAGACAAAGGCATTCTGGCAGTAGAACAGAACAAGGTGCTTATCCCACCTACCTGGAACAAAACCTTCGCCTGGGGCTACTCAGACCTCAGCTGCAGGCTGGGAACCTATGAGTCAGACAAGGTTTGCATCGTTTCTTTCTCATTCATTATTCCATCTTGCTCTTTCATGGCTGGGTATCCTTCTTCATTGGGGTGGAGAAAGCCCAGGCCAAGGGCTTGTCAGCTGGTCCTCCACGGCCCAGAGGAAGGGAGAGCTCTCTGCCTTAGAGCAGGAAAAGGAGCGAGTGGACTGACTAGTCATGCTTCCTACAGAACAAGCCTCTAGGGACAAATTGTATTCTGGGGACTAGCAGTTTCCCTCCCACTCAAAGAATTCCCCTAAGACAGTGTTTCCCAAACTTTTGACATATGTTTACCCCTTCTATAATTTTCGTAACGCTGAGTACCCCTCGTACTCATGAGAACATAGAATTAGGCGCAGCTAAGCACGGTGCAGTGCATATCCCCTCCAAACTCCGGTGCAACGCATACCCCCACCAAACTCTTCCCATACCCCTGGGGGTACGCATACCACATTTTGGGAAACACTGCTCTAAGAGGTCCTAGCCAGCCAGGCAGTCAGCATTTCTTACAGCCAGAGAGCCTCCTTTGGCAGCAACTATAGTTAGGAGGCCATAGAGGGTAGCTCAGAATAGAGCTTCTACAGAAAGGATGCTAAATTGAAACCAGCCCAGAATGTCCTGTCGTTTGCCTATGAGGACCTGCTAGAGACCTTTGTCCTTCGCGTGGTGTGCTCATTGTGTTTCCAACACTCATGGTAGTTGATGGCCTGTGTCTCAACATCTGCTATATTTTACAGGCCGTGACTGTCTATGAATGTTTGTCTGAGTGGGGCCAGATTCTGTGCGCCATCTGCCCCAACCCCAGGCTGGTCATCACAGGTGGAACAAGCACCGTTGTGTGTGTGTGGGAGATGGGCACCTCAAAAGAAAAGGCCAAGACCCTCACTCTCAAACAGGTAACAGAATAAGTGAAAGACACCCCATTCAACTGCCTACACGCTAGAGCAAGCATGTCAAACTCTCGGCCCCCAGGCCGCATGTGGCCCACAGTGAATAATTTTGCGGCCCAGCCAATATAACAGCACGTAAGAAACGTTTTAATAAAAACTTTGTAACTTAATTTTTATGATATCCTGTTATACAAAATTATTAATAATGAACTACAATTTTTACTAATGACTGATTACTATAACCATGTTATATTCATTTCCTTACACGCCTTACACACAGGCACACCATTTCTCTCCATGAATACTAACAGGGAATATTTTAGCAGCCGATTGCCACATCATTGGTCTTGGACTGACTTGTTTGGTGTGCACAATAGGAAATATTTTGCTTTTGGAGAATAAGAAAAGTAGGTTTATTTGTGTTATGCTTATTAATTTGTACAGTTATTCAGTGTCTGGTAAGTTAATGTTCAAGAAAAAATATTTTTATTAAAATGTTCTATTTTATGTTAACAATTACTCATTTATTTCAGCATGTCTCTATCAAAATGAACCTATGTTTATATGGAAATTGAAGCTTTTGTTTTTTTGTGGCCCACATAAACTTAAATCTTCTTTATTTGGCCCATGTTAGCCTTTGAATTTGACATGCTTGCTCTAGAGAAACTAAAACTTCCTTAATTTAATAATGGACAAAATCAAAAATATGTATGTTCTTTTGCTAGAAATGAATCTAAAAAGTAAAGGAAGTGAAATCAGAAATACTATTTCTAAAAATTATCTATGAGAGTCTTTTTTAAAAAATCTGAGGCATGCTGTCTTAAGGTAGTATATTTTAAAATAAACTTAAGTATCATAAATATTTCTCAAATTTTATATGTAAATTGAAATTTTACAAACCAGATTATATTAGTGCTATTGATTCAATATTATTTTCCTTTCTTGGCGATTTTCGTTCAGTTGGACCATTAAATCTTTGATTCCTTTGTCTTTCTCTTTCCTCATTTATCATATCCCTAAAGATATAACAAACTCCTGAACATATTCAGTAGAACTATTGATGATGGTAATAACAAGTATTTTTTTATAACTTCTTAAGTACTGACTATCCTAAATTTTCACTTAAAGCAAGAATCCTTTTATGATTAAGCAATCATCTTTTAGCATTTGATTTGTGAGTTATTTTATCACACAGTTGCTGGTTTTTAGTGTAGTATACATCTAAGTATTTTTATTATACAAATTTGAAAATCAGTGTAACAATTTCTTCCATTTATTGAGCACCTACTATGTTTCGGGGAGTGTGCTGAATGTTTGAAAAATGTACATCAGTTGTCACCGTTATACAAGGTAGTTATTAGTTCTCATTACACCAGAGAAACCACGGCTTAGAGACACATAGTCAAGTCACTCCCAGTGGTAAAGCCAGGATATAAAGTTCTCTGTGGCTCCAAAGCTTATTTTAAAGCCAAACTCAAACAAAATACCTGTGGAAAGAATTGAACCCCTTATACTTATATTCCAACAACCATCTATATGGCCAGAACTTCCTTGGCTGCCGAGTCTGAAGGTAAGCCATGTAAGGGGTGCAATCCTGACATAAGAAGACAGACAGGTTGACAGTGTAGTTTGCTGCTCCAGATGCCTGCTTACAATTTTTCCCATTTAGAAAGTGGGCTTTGGAACTAGTAAGCCAGCAACCCTCAGTAAAAAGTGCTTCCTATTTAAAACAGCCTCCTGTGGTTTAATAAGAATATAATAAAGATGTCTACATGACCAAAATTTTAAGCCATTTCATTACTTAAATAGTAAACTCAGATTTCTGGTAGGAACTCCTAACTGTATTTTCTTCAAAATAATTACTTGCCTGTATTGCCATTTCCATGGGTCCTGCTTCTCTTCCTGTTCCAGCAAGAAAGAGAAGTTTCTGCTCTGTATCCAGTTTGCAAAAGGAGTCCCTGTGGGGCACAGATGTCTGTGTCTCCTGTTTAGTGACAACTCAACAAGCACACAAAAGCCACATTTTCACTTAATCTTTTGTGACCATGTGCCACAACCATGCAATTCTCACAGTTTGTACATTTTTTTTTAATTAATGCAATTGTAATTCCTTACAATGAACTTAACAGGAATTGATGGCATGGAAGAATAGATTCAGAGCTGAAATTCTGTATTCTGGGGCCATAATCAGTACATCTCCACATAGAAATGGTAGATAGAAACCATATTGGGCTGTAGTACCATTCTCCCTTCCAAGGTACTGACCCAAGTCCAGGAAAGAAGTAATATAAAAACAGAGACTGCAGCCTCCAAAGCCCTTCAGGTTGCTCCCTGCCCTACCAATGGGACAAGGCGAGGACAGTCGGCAGGAGCAGAATGAAGACTTTTCTAGACGTTGCGCCCAGTGTTCATCCCAGCACATGTGCTGCCATTTCCTGGTGCTTCTAGGGTCTGCCGTCCCCTCAGCTGCACAGTCCCAGTGATCAGCCTGGGCTTTCTGTTCTCCTTTGTAGGCCTTGCTTGGCCACACCGACACCGTCACGTGTGCCACAGCTTCATTTGCCTATCATATCATCGTCAGCGGGTCCCGTGACCGAACCTGCATCATCTGGGATCTGAACAAACTGTCATTCCTAACCCAGCTCCGAGGCCACCGAGCTCCGGTTTCTGCTCTTTGTATCAATGAATTAACAGTAAGTAGTAAATTGTCCTCTCGGTTTATGTTTATGAAAACAAGCAAGTCTAGCCAACATAAATAAAAGATGACTCTGACTGTTCTCTTGGTTGTTAAGGACTCATTTTCTTGATTTATGTGTTGTTTGTAAAAGCAAATGGATGTTAAAGTTTGTACTTTAGCAGTTCTGTCTTAAAATTCATTCAGTACTGCATACTTTAAAGAGCAAGACTTGATTCAAAACAAAACATTCTAGAATAGGTGGTCTTTAAAAACAAGGAAAATGTAGAATTTGTTGAGAATGTTACAATTGTGTTGAAATTTTTATGAAATATATTCAAATTATTTATTATGTAAAGTGGAAAAAAATAACATTTGGGTACTTAAACCAAAAACAAACAAACATTGTTACAGAACTACTAGTGGCCTGATGCACAAAATTCGTGCAAGAGTAGGCCTTCCTTCCCCTGGCTGCCAGCACCGGCTTCCCTCGCAGCCCCAACTTCATCCGGAAGGTCATCTGGTCTAATTGGCATATTATGCTTTTATTACTATAGATTCTTAAAACAGATTTCAAAGTTTTCCAAGGATATTATTTCCAAGGACAAATGAAATGAGTTGGGATAAATAAATGCAATGGCCTGGGAGCCCTGATGCAGACCAGGTCTGCCTAAGTGGGGAAAGGAGAGGGTAGTCACTAAGGTGCGTTGATAAGTAGGGGAGTTAGAGGTAAGTTTACAAAGGCCGAGGTCTCTGTGTCCAAGGGACAGGTTACCACATCCGTATGCCCACGCATGCACTACAGTAGGGGTGTCGAACTCAAATCAGAGAAGGGGCCAAAATCTAAAATCCAGCCTAAATCGCGGGCCGAATGGTTTACTGAACAGTCATAAACTGTCATTGTGATGGAAACGCAGTGGAGTGCAGTGATGACAGCGCGGTGCGGGCCACATTGCAAGGCCTGGCGGGACGGATTTGGCCCGCGGGCCTTGTGTTTGACACATGTGCACTACAGTCTTGCAAAGCAACCAGAGCTCCCAAGCCTCCTCCCTTCTTAGCCGCATCTGCCCATTCCCACCTCTCCCCATAGAGTCATCCTGTGTGACAGAGCCCTAGCCACATCATACCATCGCCTGCCTGCGCAGACAGCTTTCCTTCTGAGGGCTGCATCTTTAGTTTCTACCAGAAGATACTAAGTATGATGCTTTTAGTCGCATATCTTGTAGTCATTCAAAGGAAAAGGAAAAAGATACAAATTCAGTTCTGGTGAATGGAACTTACAATAGAATGGAGCAAGAGTAACCAGGGTTGGCAGTGGGTGGGGTGTGTGCAGGGGTAAGAGTTAAATTTGTGTTTTGGTGTATTGGAAAGGTTTAAGATATTTGCAGAAGAGCACCTAGGGCTGGTCCTGCAAACATCTATGCCTAAGTTTTACTGATGTGCCAGTGCACCAGAACTCTGGGCCAGCAGCGCTGCTCTGAGCCAAGCACTGTTCCGAGCAACTTGCTTTGGGGTTCGTGACTTAAATACTGAGAATTTTGCTTATAGTCAGTAGTTATTTGAGCCATTGGATTGCAATATATACCCACTGGATTGCAATAGTTGCTGCAAACACTGTGGAAAGTGTTTGGTTTTATTCTTGTGAGATGCTTTTAGAACCTCTTAATAATTCATAGGGGAAAAATCTCATTTAAAAGATTTCTATTAGTATTATATTTTTGCACCAGTTTAAGTCTGCTTTACTTCAGTCTACATTTTGGGCCTATGCTGCCTTGCTGCTGCCTTTCGGTCCCTCGTCTTATGTTCACCCCATAACCACGGGGCTGGTCTAATGCTCTCTGATGGAGGTGCCCTGGGGTCATCGACAAAGCCTTGCTCAGTACAGGAAGGAGAGGCTGGCTTTCGTTGTCAGACGATTTGGTATTCAGTGGCCGATACAGAGGCAGACAGCAGTGCTTTGCTGAGAATCCTTTTTATTTGGGTTTTTGCCATTTTGGTGGGGGAGCAGGAAGAATAGTAGTAGGTTCTAAACTCAGTCTGAGCATCGTGACAGTCAGGCTGCCAGGGAAGAGAGCCAGTGTGGTGTGGTGTCCAGGCTTCAGGGCCAGAGAACTGGGTTCACATCTTCACTCTGTGACCGTAAGCAGGCCCTTCAGCTTTCACACTTCCTTCGTCCTCTCTAAAGCAGGGCTGGTACTGGCTAAACGCACAGCTCGCGATGGACCGTCTGAAGGTCCACCCCAGTAACTAGTAATGGAAGCAAGAGATGCTTCGGGAAGATGCTTAATTCCCTGAGCAGTCGTGAGCTGTCTTCTCATCACGTTGGGTGGACCCCAGCCTGGTAAAATTTGAGGGGAAGACTTTTTTGTCTTCAGAGCTCATGAAACCTAAATTATCAGCATTAGCAGGCAGGGTTTATTTCATTTGCCTAGTACTTATATACCAGTTTTCATCTCTTCTTTTTCTCATTCCCCCACCCTACTGTGAATACAAATTTTTAAATAGTGTATTACACTGTTACCAAGATGTCATCTTTTCCTTTCTTGAAGAGAGAGGCAGTTGTATCCAGGCTGCAGAGTTTTCCTTTGACCCTGTGGTTCTCATTGGACGCACTTTGTAAGATTAAGTGGGGGTGGGTTCTCGCCCCTAAAAAAAAGGAGTGAATCGGTTTTGTAAACAATGGGAGGGAGAGGGGTTGTTCACCTCTCAGATGGCTTTGGCATGGAGCAAAGCCTAACTCAGCACCATGCTGGGCACAGACGGCGCAGAAGTCCTCCTGTACTTTCCATGAGGTCCCCTTGGCTGCAGCCACTTAGCCTTGAATTCTTAAAAAGGCCTCTGTGTGGAGTATTTTTTTAAGTCAGCCAGCACTGAATTCCAGGTTTCCTCAGAAATTACCCAGTCACTGGTCACAGGACTGAAAGGGGTTTTGAGAGTTTGGCCAGGGATTTCATTTGCTTCTGGAACCAGTATGCCGTACTTGAGAGTCTCCTTGCCTTCCAGGGGGACATTGTGTCCTGTGCGGGCACCTACATCCACGTGTGGAGCATCAACGGGAACCCCGTCGTGAGTGTGAACACCTTCACGGGGAGGAGCCAGCAGATCGTCTGCTGCTGCGTGTCTGAGATGAACGAGTGGGACACCCAGAATGTCATAGTCACAGGACACTCGGATGGGGTGGTCCGGGTAAGTCAGCCGTGAGAAAAGCGTGTCAGACGCCCACTGCCCTCATGCAGCTGCAACCGTGGAGAGCCGTCACGGAAGGGCACCTGCACAGGTTGTGATGTGGTCTGGAGGCTCTCACTCCGACTCAGACAGGCCTGAGCCACTGTCTCAGACATGGGCACGTCAGTGATGCTGCTCTTCCCATCAAGGAGGCGGTGCTTCTAACCACCTGACCATGTGACACACCTAGGCCGTTAAGCATGGTTTCCATGGCACCTTGCGTTGGTACACGTACAAACTGCCAGTACTGGCTGTTGAGTCTACGAATGACTTCTTAGGGAAGACAGGGACTGTCTCTGTGCTACAGAGAATCCGAGGCCCGAGGTCACCCACTCTGTGCCTGCAGTCCTGCATGATCCCCTGATTCTGAGGTAGTCCACCTTCTCTTAGCTGTCTCTGTTGGGCCTCTACAGAAAATGGGATCCACAGTGTTTTCCTTTGTGGGGTCTGTTCTAAATATTGTTTTTTTTCTCTTGGGAGATTTGTCTTTGTGCTTCTTTTCTTTAATTGCATGCTGTGAAAGCATAGGACAGCTGATTGCTGCCCTGTTAGTCACAGTCGGCTGAGCCTGCCACAATGAGGCTGCAGTCAGCCACTCACCTGCCACACCCTGCACCTTAGGCAGCAGCTCTGTCTGGGGGCATGAGGCATTGTGCCAAGCTCCGGTGCCGAATACGTGAGGGGACCGCTCTTGCAGAATGCCTTCTTAGAGATCCAGTGTATGTATTAGTGTATGCAAAGCTCTCCGATATTTTTACTAGTTTAGGAAACAAAACAGTACTTAGTTGAACCATGTTTCTCAAACTTTACTGACCACAGTCCTTTTCCTCCACCATGAAACACCCTTTAGGACCTCCTCAAACCCAGCATGGGAAGCATTGTGTATGTGAGGTTAGTCCTCTGCCACATTCTTTAAAATACAGGGAAATTTAGTTATACGCAGTAACAGAAATTAGGTTACCTGTTTAACCCCGAGGCCCCGTCTTCACCCAGTAACATGCATGTTGTTTGAATTCAGTTTTGGAGGATGGAGTTTTTGCAAGTTCCTGAAACACCAGCTCCAGAGCCCACAGAAGCCCTGGAAATGCAGGAAGACTGTCCAGAAGCACAAATAGGTACTTATGTTTCCTAAAACGTTATGTAAGCGTTTTCCTGTTTTTTGAAGTTGTTGTGTATAAACGTCATCAAACAGCATAGACCAGAGCCTGAGTGGGCCGGGCGCACGCTGGGCTTCCTCTGGCTCCCTGGGCAGCGCTCAGTGGTGAGGGCCTTGGAGATGGCTCCGCCTCCCGGTGTAAAAAGTTACCAGGTTCTTTGAGCACCACAGGCTTGGGCTTCCCGTTCTAAGCTACGAAGGAGGACCTAGAGGTCGAGGAACTGGACAAGTAAGACGACCCGCACCTCAACCCATGTCCGTTCCGCCCGACACTTGGCGGGCTCAGTAGGAATGTCAGGGTGGCATAGGGTTTGTAAACTGAACAGAGGCGAGCAGTGTCCCTGCCCTGGGCCTGCACAGGAAGGGTATTTGTTCAGACAGAAGCCTGTCGTCTGTTATCTGTGAAGCACTTTAACGTTTTCCAGTGAACTATAGAGATAGCTGATTCCTATGTAGCAGGGGTGGGGAACCCTTTTCTGCCAAGCTCCATGTGGGTATTTATAACATCATTCTTGGGCCATACAAAATCACCATAGCCTGCTATATCTAGTCACACGTTTAACCAATTCACCCCTAATGCTTGGGATTCTGTGGGCCTTTCATGCCCTGCAGGCCGGACGTCCCCCACCCCCGCTATGCAGAATGACTGGCTGTAAAACCAAGCTGAGATCTGGGTTGGGTCGCTCATGTCCAGAGAACTCACCCCCCTTTTATTTAGAACAATTTTTGCAAGAGTCTTCCCAGAAAGTGTTTCAGGTTTGACCTTTTGACTGTTTTTCTGTGGTTAATTTTTTGGGCACTGGGAGTTCAGTGTGAGTTTGACAACATGAGGGAGTTACTAAGGAAAAAGGCTTGTTATCAGAAAGGCCCAAATCACTTCTCTTTGTAAGTTGAAATTAGTTTTTACTTTGTTTGCCAGAAAATGAATGATCTGAGGGACAGGGCTGTTTAATGCTTGTATTAATTTAATGCATGTAAATTTCTACATAGTCAACTGCGGCTCCACTGAAAAGGCCATCTGAGTGTCTGGGACATAAGAGTTCAGTTTTGTGTCAGATATTGGATTAAGTCCAGTGAGAAGTGGTCACATTCCCTTTAATAACACTTTTCAGTGAAGAACAGTGGAAGATGAGATGGGATAGTGGAATGGAGGAAGGGGTCAAACTCAGGAGGAGAGACATGGTGTAGACAGGGTTTGGCAGAGAGTGGAGAGCAGCCCATGGGATGGGTTGACTTTGGACGGTGCAGAAGTTGGGAGTTGAGGGTAGTTTCCTGGGTGAAAGTGAAGACAAGACAGTGGTTCCCTGGAAATCAAAGCTGTTTCCAAGACTGCTTGTTTGGAGACCTGAAAGTTCATAATCCCAAGCCATTAGGGTGAAAAAAAATCCACTTAAATTAGCCAGCTAGACTACTGCTGTTAAGAGCAGAGGGAGGCCAATGAAGTATTTGTCTTGCTAAAAAATATGTATGTGTAATGAGTTAGTGCTTGCATACTTATTCCTGCTTTCACTCCTCTTTTCCAGTTACATATGCTGGTTTTTTGTAAATTTTCCCTCCAGTAGACTTTATTGCTAGGAAGTTGAGGTGAGGAAATGGAAATGGAAAAGAACCAAAAAGCTTACTAAATGAAAGCTTGCTTCAATAATTCGTCTGTGTGGTCATTTATGTTGACTGCATGTGGAAGGCACTATGTTTGGGCCCCTCCTGTTGAGCTGACCACTGTCCTATAGAAAGACTGTCCAAAGGTAACAAGGAGTCCACTGGAGAGAGAATTACTTTCTGCTACAGGAACCAGGTAAATTTCAGAGAACAAAGTGTGTAAGCCATGCCTTGAAAAAAAAATAATATATATATATATATAATACATGGAAACACACAGATTGGGAAGATGGCTCTAGGTCGAGCCAATGGCATGTGCATAATAAGCCACAAGGAGCCAGGCTGTGTGGATGAAACCATTAGAGAGTGTGAGGCAGATAGTGAGAAATTCACAAAGGCTTTGGCCAGATTGTGAGAGAATGAATGTTTTGGCCAAAGCGTTCTGAAAACTCAGAAATTCTGCCAGGGGTTTTTTCCTGTATGTAATCCAGTTGGAAATTCTGGCAATTTTTTATTATGTTAAAATACTATGTCTACTGTGTCTCAGCTGATAGAGGAATGACCACCAGTAGGACACAGCTGGGTCTAACTCTAACATACATGTGTTTTCTAATCCTCCCTATGACAGGACAGGAAGCCCAGGATGAGGACAGTAGCGACTCAGATGCTGATGAGCAGACCGTCAGCCAGGATCCCAAGGATGTGCCCAGCCAGCCCCCCAGCACCAGCCTCAGGCCCCGGGCAGCCTCCTGCAGAGCCACGGCCGCCTGGTGCACCGACAGCGGCTCCGATGACTCCAGGCGCTGGTCTGACCAGCTCAGTCTGGATGAGAAAGATGGCTTCATATTTGTGAACTATTCAGAGGGCCAGACCCGAGTCCACTTGCAAGGTCCCCTTAACCACCCTCACCCTCACCCCACTCCCATGGAAGTTCGGAATTACAGCAGATTGAAACCTGGTAATTGGAAGTCAGGGGTCTGTGTCGGGCTCTTTGTGGGTGGTCTGCGTGCTAGTGGATAGGGCAACGGGGTCTGGCTGCATCTGAGCCCTGTCCCTATGACCTGGGCCACCCACAGAGGCCTCTGAAATGTCTTCTTATGGAAAGTGGATGTAGAGATTATATCCCAAATGGTGTTACAGTATGTTTGGCATTTTTGAAAGAAAAGTTCAAAACAAAAACCTCATTCATTCACAAATCATGAGAGTTTTTGAATAGGCAAATTATTGGTTACAGATAAATAAAACTGTATTCACAGGTAACTTTGCTTTGACTGAGATAGAGGCAACATCCTCAGTTGGAGAAGTTATCTTCTTGCATGGAAAATTTCCCCTTCTCTGTATTCGTCTTTGTAAATGAGGCGTTCTCCAACCTGGCCCAGGGTCGGTGTTAAGCTAGATTGCTCTACCTTCAGCTGAGGCAGCAGATGCTGAGAGCTGGAAAAGCTGCTGTAACTGTACGTTGCAGCACCCTATCTTTTGAGGGCACCATGTTAGGGTACACCTAGCACACGTTGGCTCCCTCGCTTCAGTCTGTCCTGTGTTCCGCTGCAGGGTACCGGTGGGAGCGGCAGCTGGTGTTCAGGAGTAAGCTGACGATGCACACGGCCTTTGATCGGAAGGACAACGCGCACCCCGCAGAGATCACGGCCCTGGGCGTCTCCAAGTGAGTGTCGGGCCCTTTCCAGCTGCTCGTCCAGCTGAGTCCGCTGCGGAGCCGGGGCCCACAGTCTTCAGGGAAAACAGATTTCAGTTCATACTATGGCTCAAAAAGACAAATCAGAAGTTTGTAGATTTGATTGCTGAATTAAACAAACAAAAAACAGCTTTGCCTTCTCTGTACTTCCAAGATACAGCAAGATTTGATCCAAAGAGAGTTATGATGGAAGTATAAATTCAGGCCCAGTTTTTTGTGGTTTTTTTTTTTTTTAATAGATTTTATTGATTTTTTACAGAGAGGAAGAGAGAGGGATAGAGAGTTAGAAACATCGATGAGAGAGAATCATCTATTTGTTGCCTCTTGCACATCCCCTACTAGGGATGTGCCCGCACCCAAGGTACATGCCCTTGACCAGAATTGAACCTGAGACCTTTCAGTCTGCAGGCCAACGCTCTATCCATTGAGCCAAACCGGTTTCGGCCCAGTTCTCTTTTTGTATCTTCCTACACACGACCCCAACCCCAACACACACCCCCACCACCACACTCCTTCCCCACCCCCCACCCCCCCCCGCCCCCCGAAAACCAGAGAGCCGCAGAGTAACAGAAAGACCTTCAGCCACGTGGCTGTGCTGGAGCCGTCCCTGAGGGGCTCTGTGCTGTGTCTCCTGCAGGGATCACAGTAGGATCCTGGTGGGTGACAGTCGAGGCCGGGTGTTCAGCTGGTCTGTGAGTGACCAGCCTGGCCGCTCTGCTGCCGACCACTGGGTGAAGGATGAAGGCGGGGACAGCTGCTCGGGCTGCTCGGTGCGGTTTTCTCTCACAGAAAGACGGCACCATTGCAGGAACTGCGGCCAGCTCTTCTGCCAAAAGTAAGATGCGATGCACCCTTTTTGAATTCCTGGGGGTTATGTTCTCATAATGTCCATTATGCTCAGCGCATACATTCTGATTGCTCCTGGGCCTCACTGCCGTGTGCTGTCAGTCTAACCCTGACTTCACTTTCTTTCTGTTCTTTATTGTTACAGTTGTGAGATATTTCTGTCATACCGGGTCACCCAGGACTCAGAATGGGAAGTTGTTAATATTTCACTGTATTTCTATATAAAACATTTAAGTCTTCTTTTCACCCTCACCAATTTTTTCCTCTTCTCCATATTGTCTCCAAAACAGTACCATGTTATGCTTTGTGGATTTGCAGTTTTACTTAAATATAGCACCTTCTGTAGCTGGCTACAGAGATACTTTCACAGAGAACACGAATTGTATCATTGTTTTTGAGCCAGTTATTGAGACTTTTGTGGGTGCTGGTTACCGGAAGAGGCGTGGTCTTTTGGTTGTACTGACCAAACGCTCACAGGACTGCTGTCATGTGTCATCCCAGGCGAGTTACCCTCTGAGCTTCAGTGGCTTCATTTGTAAAATGTGGATGGTCACCCCTTACTTCATAAGAGGTGTTGAGAGGATTAAATGAAATCATTGTATGAGGTTTATAAACTGTCATGTGCAGAGTCTGGCTGTATAGATATTCAACAGAAGGCATTTGTAATTGTTGATTTTTATTTTTTTCACCTTAATGTATTTAAGCTTTTCTTTGGGGAAGTCTGATTCGAGATGAGGTGCCCAAATGTCATTTCAGCCATTCCTTTTGGGACTTCCCAGGAGGCTGGGAGAGGGTTCTGGACTGTGGCTCTGTATTCTGAGGAGCCCACTCTGTAAAACCCAGTAACAGTGAACACCCCTGCGTGTACACTGGCACACATCTGTTCTTTGTAGTTTAATTTTCAAAATATTGTTTAAATGTAAGTAATTATTTAAAGTATCTATTGCTATCAACTGTTGGATGGAGACCTTATGTGAAAAACTGACCAAATAGTGATTGATGATGACAGAGCAGGCGCAGAAGGCAGAGCTGTGCCGGAGGGTGTGGCCCGCCCTGAAGTCCATGCCCTTCGGTCGCTGAGAGAGCTTGTCAGCACTCCTGAGGTTCTTCTCAGAGTCCAGTAACTGCTTTAAACCCCTTTAAAACTACTTTAAGCCCATTTATTCCCTGGACATTGTACTGATAGATTAATAGAGGAAATAGAATTCGTGCTTTAATATTGTGAGAAGCCAAGCTTGAAATGAGTAAATGCCATGTCCAAGGTCATGCACTGCTTTATTCCAGGAACAGGAATACTTTTAAAAGAACTTGAACATTTCCTAAGTATAATCTTCTTTAGGGAATTCTATCAAAATAAACAGAAAATGAAAACAGTTGCACCAAACATAAAAGCCAAACTATTTATTTAAAAAAACAAATAAGGCGTGGATCAAACCAAGTGTTTAAATGCCCAAAGGAACTTGATAATGACCAAAAAATATATGTTTGTATTGATTTTAAAGAGAAGAATAGGGGGAGGGAAGAAGAAACATCAATTGGCTGCCTTCTGCATGCCCCCTACTGGAGATCAAGCTCACAATCCTGGCATATGCCCTGACTATCCAGATCACTATTGAACAGTGATCTTTTAGTGCATGGTTGAACATCACCATGTTCAACCAACTGAGCCACACCGGGCAGGGCCAAAGTGTCTTTTAAAAAGGTTAGTAGGTCTGCCAAGAGAAAAAGCCAAGCTCCAGGTAAAGATATTGGCATACTTCTGAGTTCACAGGGCATGGGGAGCGGTCCTGCCCAGGAAGAGTGGCCACACAGCTGCCCAGACCCCTTGGCTTCATCCTGTAGGAGAATCTTAGTTCTTTGTAATTCTCCTCAGTCAAATAAATAGCTCACTTTGATTTAATATTTCTTTTCTTCATAGACTGACAAACAATACAGCATTTCTTTTGGTCCCTTGTCAAGCACATGACACAAACCAGTCTTTGGCATTCACCTGGCATTATGTGGTTTTTGGCATTATGCCGCAAGATTTCCTTCTGATTTTCACATGAGTGTTTCTCAGCCCAGTGATCAAACATGGAGAGGAAATATAATTACTGGATTTTGCCTTTCCTTCAGGTGCAGTCGGTTTCAATCAGAAATCAAACGCTTGAAAATCTCATCCCCAGTGCGAGTTTGTCAGAACTGTTACTACAACTTACAGCATGAGAGGGGTTCAGAAGATGGGCCTCGGAACTGTTGAAGATTCCAAGCTGACTGGAGACCACGGCTGTAGACCCTCCCGGCTCCCCGCCCCACTCGGAAAGGCATCAGATCGTCTCCGTTTACACATCGCTCACACCATGCTCGGAGTACTGAATTCAAAGGGATCATTGGATAAACGGGTGAAAAATACGGTAACGGGACAGACACTGTTCTGGTGACCAGCACAAGAAGAATAGGAGGTGGTTCTTAGGAGCAACATTGTCAATATCCGCTTCTCCCTGTTAACATCACTGTCTCCAAGGGGAAATCCTCACTTAGTCACTGTTTGTTTGTTTTTGTTTATTTGTTTTTGTGGTTGTTTTTTTTTTGTGTGTGTGTGTGTGTATCATTTTTATAGAGCTGCTCATCCTTATTTGGAAAAACCAATAACAAAAAAACAAAAAAAAAGGCTTTTAGCAAATGGTTGTAAATCTGACTTCTTTGCAAGTAACTGTGTATATTGTAAATAGGTATAAATGCCTTTTTTCTAAATAAGGACTTCACTGCCTGTAACATGAGACTTCAAACTAAACCACTTACTCAATGAACTTCTTATGGTTTGTCTGACATCTCTCACCCATTAATTATAAACATGTTTTTTTTTAAATCCTCAAAGGGATTATCTGTGGTCTTCCCCCGCCCCTTTCAAATCCAGCCTGTGTGCTCAATGTTTTTTGGTTTTGTTATGGTTTTTTTCAAATTGGCCCAGAGTACCTTCACTTAAACTAGGCTAGTAACCAAAATAACGTGGGCCTTCCCTAGGAACAGTGAGGGAGAGAAGGAGTCCAGCCCTAAGATACCTGGGAATAGCGGAGCATCTTGCACCGGGCTCACACCATCTCAGTGTTGGTCTGATGTCACAAGGCCCCTGGGGAGCTTCTGTTTGGACTGCCATTTGGTCATCGCAAACCTTAGCATTGCTCAGAGGCGGTCAGGGGATGGGTGCGATGCGGAAACAGCCCTGACTCAACTAATGGCAATATAATTGCATGTAACCCAAATTAACTTCTCTTGCATAGTACATAGTAAGTATGTGTCTTTGGTGACACTAAAAGTTCTACTATAGCTTATTTTCAAAAAAGGGTGGAAAAAAAAAAGGTGTACAGAATTAACATATAAACCTTGTTGTAAAACTGGATCATGTCAGAACTGCTTATAATTAACCTTTACCATTTAATGCCATCTACCTGAAAACAGTGAGATTTATACTGTATCAATGTCTATTTTTTTGTTTTTTGCTATGAATATAATTACAGTATTTTAATATTTAGTTATTTAATTTGTTCTACTAGTTGGCAACAGAACACACAGATCCAGGGAGACTAAAGCTGGTAGGGGCTAAGAGATAAGCTTAGTTTACAGAAGAATGGCTTTGGTGGTGGGATTTTTTAAAAATGTGTGTTATGTACATAAATATGTATATATATAAAACAAATGAAACAATTAATCTAGATTTTAACATTTTCAGATATTTAGTGATAATATTATGAGCAATTCTAAAAGCCCAGTGATTTGAAAAATGTAGAATCCTTTATGGCCCAAGGAAGGAAGGACAGGCCTTCATACCCCATGGAGGTACCGTGCACAGGACAGTGGCTTCGGCTTTCCGAGTCTTCATCTTCAGGCCCTGGTGACAGGCACACTTATGCACTAAAATGCACACATATGCACACGCGTTCAAAAATAGGCATTGGTACAACAGCAATCTTGTACCGAACAGGTTGAAACCAGCTTAAGAACAAATTTGTTCTTCCTGATAACTAGGTCTCCAAGAGAAAATATAAAGGCTGCTTTAGTGCCTTATGCTTACTAAATTTACACCTTTATTTACCCAGGTTTGAGCCTACAGTCTATATTGGTGATTACATATCAGAATTGATTAAAACACTTCCATTTCTAAAAGTTCAAATATAGCAGTTAATAAAAAGGATTATTGGCATTAATACCTTAACTTGAAGAAGAGTTGTGTTCTGTTTTCCTTTCTGTGTCTTACTCCTCCCATGCCCCCCCTCCGCCCCATCTTACTTTAGTTCTAACGAATAATACTGGATGTTCACCCCTTGCAGGAAATCATACTGTGGCATAATTGAGGGCTCCGTCCCTGCCCGGCCCCATAGATGAGTTGTAGCAGTGTTATTCTACACTTTTTCAAAGAAGCGTCCTCCTTGTGTACAGGAACTATGTTTACCCCCAACCCAATGGCAGAGGTGTTCTTTGAAGACTTGAATATATGAATGAGTGTATGTAGTTACTTAAAGGTTATTCCTCTTTGTAATATGAAGTTATATGGGATGAACACTTTTAAACTTTCCGACACAACTTCCTTGACCAGAAGATGGAAACCAAAACTCTTGTTGATAGTATTTCCTCTGGCAGCTGGTGCTGTGGGCAAGTGTTCTGTTCAGTGGGGTTTGGTGTGTGTGTTTGTGTCCAATGCAGAAATCACAGATCACTCACATATACAAGTACACTCACGTGCATAAACTCGTTTCTCTGAATGTCTTCCTGCGTTCCATGTAAATTTGTCCGCCAACCTCTGTTCTCAGCCTGCACATCCACATCCATGTGGTCCGATTCTCTGTCTGAGAGCGCCTCACAGGGCTCCTGCTTGACCTCCATCGTTCCGTTGTTCATCCATCCGCCCATCTCGCCATGTATCTGTCCATGTGTCCTAACGCGTGTGTGGTGTGCTACTATGATGTCATGCTTTGGAAGAGAATAGCTGCCCATAGCGGCCATCCGTCTGGGTAATAGCAAAACACTCTAGATAAGTTATTTTGCACTTTCTTATGTATAAAGTTGGTAGAAACTTATTTTGGCTTTGTATCATTTAAATACATTTTGTTTTGGTAAATGACTTGTGTATAAAATATTTATGCTGTTACAACTGTTTTTAGAAAGTATTTTTAATTTCAGCAAGTTTGGTTACTTGTTGCATGACTATTAACACGGCTGACTTTTTGTGTCAGTGCAATGTATATTTTTTTGTCCTGTTATTAACTTGTAAGCCCTAGAAATGGCCAATTATTTGTACAGCAACAGAAGTAAATTGAAGATACTGGCTAAGACTGGATTGATTGTGGACTTTTGTACTATATTGCAGAATTCAATACCTGTTTGGTGGTTATGTAACAGGCCTGAAGAATTACTACTAGTGTGCAATGTGTGATAACTGAATGTTCATTGTATATCTGTCTCTGATGCAAAAAGGTAGAGTAACACAATTACAATACATGATTAAATGCAATAGTCCAGGTACTTTTTTTTTTTTTCCAGATAAATACCTACTATTCACCATCCAGGGGGGGTGTGGGGGGATTGTTTTTAAGCCAGTTCTTTAGGGGAGGAAAAAGAAAGCAGAACTGAGGTCTAATAATCCCCAGACTTTGTAAAAACTGAGGTCTCGTAGTTCCCTAAACTTTGTGTAGTTTTTTAATAGTTGTAAATGTATCTTTCAGGAGCACCTGCTAGAGATCTCAGCTTGCAGAAGTTTGGCTATTAAGTTTGGCTCAAGTGCTAGTCTGATCCATCTCTAAATTCCAGCCTCTCTGCATTCTGAGCTTCCCGGATGTGTGTGGGCAGCCGCAGGGAGAGGAAAGGGACTTCTGGGAGACATAACCCTCCCACTTGAGTGGACCTATGCCCCAAGACCACATTCCACATTGCATGGTTGTGGCTCTTTTTTCCTTGTTCCCTATCCATCATGTTGGGAAAAGTAAGCAACAGTGAAGTAGCTATCTCCTGCCCCTTCCAAAGTCACATGAGGACTCTTCCGGTGTCCTGTCCCTCTTCTGTAAGCGCGCGTGCACACACACACACACACACACACACACACACCGGCATCAGTCTTCTTTACAGACTTCCATCTGAGAGGTTGGAGCTCAGATCTGTTCTTAACTGTTGCTAGCTTATTTGGTTGTAAACAGCCTCCTCAGCACTTCAGTGACTTGCTTTTTCCACTTCCTAAAGGTATTAATAAAAATCCCAGTGTGTGTTCAGCTTGAACACAGAGCCCCAAATTTGAAGGTATTGTGCTTATTACAGATTCCACTTTACAGGCAGAAAGTATAGGAATGCCAAAACTTCTAAGACAATAGGTGTTTTTTCAAAAATAAAATTAAGGGAAAGCCAAGGGCAGTTCCCATTCCTTTGATGTAACACTGCCCATCGTTCTAATGGCTTCAAAAAGAGTTGCAGTCAAGGATGGGCACTGCAGGAATCAGTTTAAAGGACAGACATTCAAGTAAGTGCCTTTCCTGCCATGTGCTTATCTGCAATAAGATTTCCTCCTCACCCCTCATTGGGACCCATTTGGAGCTTCGGAGAGGAAGCAGTCCGATGGAATTAGGCCAGCGTCACATCAGTTGTCTCCACTTTATCAACATGTTCCACACCCACTATAAAGCTCTTACCTACTGTCCCTTTGGACTTTTGTAGATATGGCTCCAAGTCAAGCTGCCACACTGAGATGGCATGATGGTGGGAGCGCCCCAGCATAGAAATGAAGAACGAGGCTGCTGCTGTCGCCTGCCAGGAACTCCTGAGGCTCCTGCGAGCACCCTGTGCACCAGGTTCTACGTGTCAGGGCCACCGTGAGGGCGCGGCAGGGGGCTAAGATGGCGATTCTTCTGTTGTGGCCGCAATTCTTCAAATGGCCCAGGAGGATGATCAGCCAGCACTCGGGGGAATCAGGAAAGAAAGCCTTTATTATGCAGCGCTGCTAGTCCCGGGGATTCTGATCTGCCAATGTGGGAGGTTTGATATTGAGATGTATATATAATATATATTTAGTGGCGGACCCCTGGGGTGGGCTTTGTAGTTCCACCCAAGTCAGTCAGAATGGGCTTGTAAGATTCCTGTTTAACTAGATCCTGAACAAGGCTGAAAGCCCCCAGCGTTGTCCCCTATTTTCCTTCTCGTTTCCTGCCTCTTGTTAGCCTTTGGGATTACAGAAGACTCGGGTCTTGGGGATAAGGTCACGGACCACTCTAGCTATTTCCTACTGAAAGGGGGTGGGGGGAGGAGGGGCAATGAAAATTGGGGTGTATTATCATCATATTCCCCAAGGGGCTTCGTAACAGCAGTTTAGAGAAGCAAGGGCAGAGAAGTTCTCCCAGTACCAATCTGAGGGTTATGGTTATACTTGTATAAAGGTAGAATAAAACTGCTAGAAAAATGAAAACAAAGACTATCCAGAAATCCCAAAGTCGGGTCAGCCAGGTCCGCTGTCTTCCTGAAGATTATCCGCAGGGAGTGGTTCACCTCAGAGCTCACCTTTCACTCTGGATGCTGATTGCCCAGCTGGTGGATCCGGGTGTTCAGTCCTGCAACTTTGAGAGCTGAGGGGGTGGTTAGCACGATTGGATAAGGTCCCTTCCAGGTTGGCTTAAGGGGTTCCTTTTTCCAGTTTTTTACCTAGACCTGGTCCCCGGGCTTGTGAGGGTGCACAGATGTTCCTAGAGAAATGAGCAATCAAGCAGTAACCCATCTGTGGACTTCAAGGATAGTTTTCCCAAGTCCTTGTAGCTGTTTCTGAATTTCTAAGCTCCCTACCTCCCCCCAATCTCCCTGTGGCCAAATTAAGGGAAGGGGTCTGCCATACAGAATTTCACATGGAGAGCACTCTACCCTGGCTCTCCAGACTCAGTTCACCTGCAGGAGCACATGTGGTAAGATGCCTGTCCAGGGTAAGTTCACCTCCTGGCATAGCTTACCATCGCCTGCTTGAGAGTCCGGTTCATGCATTCCACTTTCCCTGAACTCAGGGGCCTGTAGGCTGCGTGTGAGTTCCCCTGAATTCCTAAGGCCTCAGCTACCTACTGTACTACTTCCGCTACAAAGGCTGGGCCATCATCTGACCCTATCCTGTGGAATTATGTCCCTCAGTAATGCCTTGGTGACTTCTCTCACCTTCTCAGTGTGGGAAGGATATGCTTCAACCCAGCCCGAAAAGGTGAAGACTAAAAGGTATTTACTTCCTCCTCTGGGCCCTATTTCGGTAAAGTCTACCTCTAGATCTTCAAAGGGAGCCTGCCCACAGCCCTGACTTCCTATGGATCCTACAGGCCCCTGCCTTGCATTGTTCTGTGCACAGAGGAGGCAGCGCTGAGAGACGGGCGCATTGGGAGAGGAAGCGGGCAATTCGACAATAACTGCTTAACAAGGCTTCCAGAGCCGCGTTCCCTAAATGGGTAAATTCATGCTGCTGGAGGACTACTCTGTGAGCTAACTGTCCTGGAATGGAGACACTGTGATCTGGGAGTATCCACCATCCTTCGTCCTTAAGCCCCCTTCCTTCTGGGCCCATCCTTCTTGTGGGATGTGTTTTGGAAGTTCGGGTGGTTCAGGAGCCAGCATGTTCTGCAATGGTGCCGCCCGCTCCTGAGCAGCTAGCTCTGCCTTTATGGTCATGAAGGCTTTTTCCTGCTAAGGATCCTAGTTAATGGGTGCCTTTTCCTCTCCTTTTAAGGCTTCATAGAGGGGCTTAGCACGAACCACTTCGTGGCGGCCTCGCTGACATCAGCCGGTCTGCGGGTCTGGTCCCCCGTAGCTCCGATCATGGTGACCTCCCATCCTGAGAGGGGAGCTACTTCCTGAGTGACTACCGACTGCTCTGTCCCTGTAGCAACCAGAAAGTTCACAGTTTGGCCCCCAATTTCCATTCTGACCATGGGCTCATGGGGGCCCAGATGGAAAGAGCCGGTCTGTCCTGGTAGGAGCTCGCTGCCGCTAATCTGGTGAAGTCTGTCTCCTGCGCTCTGGCCAGTATGGCTGGGTGGTTTGGACGGCCTTTCCTATTTTTCTGGTGGCTCAGACAGTCATTCTTCCAGGGTCCTAATCCTTTACAATAGGCACACTGGTCCCGTTTAAGATCCGTCCTCCCTTTTCCTGGCTTGGCTCCTTGCTGTCTCCCTTTCCTTCCTGCCTGAGGGTCCTGGGACTTAGCTTCTATGCAGCCACAGCAATCAGGTTCTTTTTTAGTTTCTCCTCAGCTTCCTTTTTAGCCACATTATCGCGATTAATGAAAACCTTGTTTGCTATTTCTAGGAGCTTGGTTGCATTCTTTCCCGCAAATCCTTCAAGAGTCTGTAGCTTTCTCCTTATGTCTGGCTGAGCCTGACTAACGAAGGCTGTAGTTTGATTCTCGTGGGGTCTGAGATCAAAGGGAGTGTAAACTCGATATGCTTCACAGAGTCTGTCATAAAAGGCTGCTGGACTGCCATCAGACTTCTGGAAACCTCAGAGGTCTTAGCCGTATTAGTGGGTTCTTGTTTCTTGCACCTGCCCTGAGCCCCTGGAGGAAGGCCAATTGACCTCTCTCTATCCTGGCCCTCCCATCCTCCGAGTTCAGGTCCCATCAGAGTTCCTCATCTGGGAGGGCCTCCCTTGCCCATCTGTCTGTGTCTAATGTGCCTGCCGAAGCCTGGGTCTGGAGCCATTTCTGAGCTTCTGTTATTCTCATGCACTCATCAGTGTTGAAAAGCATGAGAAGGGGTTGTTTGCAATCGAGCCAGGTGGACATATGGGTCTGGAAAATTGAAGGATGTCAACCAAGACCTGAGGTTTTTCAGAATAGGCAGGAGAGTGATGCTTCCAATGAAAGAGAACGGTCATAATGAAAGGCTGGTAGTAAAAGGCCGATCCCCCTCTTGTAGGGCCCCATCTTCTCCAACTACATCGGGGCCCTACTTCTCAGAGAGGAATTTAGAAAGCCGGGAGTGGCCTGAGTCCCTGATCAGCTGAGCACAAACATCATCCAGCTGGCTCTGGAGAGTCCGACCCGGAGGAGATGGAAGGAGGTGTTGTATCTAAGCTTCCTGACCAGGCACAGGAGCACTGGGTGCCGCCTGAGGCATGTATGGAGGTAGTAGGACTGGCAGGGCTTCCTCAGGGGGTTTTGTAGGCTTAGTTTCCTTCTGAGAGGCCTGCTCTTTTTCTTCTGCCATTAAAGTCTTACTCTGTCCCTCCTCATGTACACAAAATCAGACCCAAGGTGGCTTAAGCTTGCTATTTCTAGCCACTGGTCAATATAAGGGAACTGATCAGGATGACCTGGGTCTCCTGTGATAATTCTGTGAATGTTCCTGAATGTGGGGACATCCAATGTGCCCTCCAGTGGCCATCCTATTCCAAAAGATGGCCAGTCCATTTCACACATCCTTTTTCACTCCTAGAGGACTAGTTTTACCCCATAGTCCTCAATAAACCCTTTTTAAAAATTCCTTAACAGCCGAAACCGGTTTGGCTCAGTGGGTAGAACATCGGCCTGCAGACTAAAAGGTCCCAGGTTCAATTCCAGTCAAGGGCATGTACCTGGTTGCGGGCACATCCCCGGTAGGGGGTGTGCAGGAGCAGCTGATTGATGTTTCTCTCTCATCGATGTTTCTAACTCTCTCTCTCTCTCTCTTCCTTTCTACAAAAAATCAATAAAAATATATTTTAAAAATTTCTTAACATACATTCTAAGACATGAGGAGCTATTACAATATTGCAAGTATGTAGCCCCACCCAGTGAACAAAGATGCAAAACAAACAGAAGGTAACATTTGCTTCCCAGCCTGGCCATGCCAGTCACCCGGACTTAGGTGTCTCTTAGCTTTGGAGAATCTGTATGAATCCTGAACCCGGATCACTACCTCAGGGATGGAGCAGGTTGCCTCAGTTTCTCAGGTGACTACACCTTCCTTAGCCGTATGAAAATTACCATTCACATTATCATTCACACACCAGTCAGTCTGAGTTTTGACTTCCACCCACAGAAAGTCCCTGAGGTAAATATTTCCCAGCACAGTGATCAGCCAGCCTCTTCTGTCCCAAAAGACAGGCCTGAACTCAGACTATTTCCTGGGAAAAACTTACCAGTCAGATGTAACCGCGGGTCCAGAAAAGTGTTTCCTGCCTCACTGAGTCCGCCGGAGCGCAGAGTCACAGCAGTCTCTACGGGCCTTACAAGTCCAGAAACTAGCAAATGTGCTGGTGGCGCCTTCCCAGGGTCTCAGAGCCTGGACTGAGTGCCTCAGAGTCTGCTCTCATCAGCGGTGCCCCAAAAGCCAGTGCAACTGATGTTTCCTGGCCAATGCACCAATTACATGGCAGCAATTCTTCAAATGGCCCAGGAGAACCATCAGTCAGCACTCAAAACCTTTATTACGCAGCGCTGCTAGTCCAGGAGATTCTGATCCAAAGCCTGAACTACCAATGTGAGGAGGTTTTGATATATATGTATCTTCTTGTGGCAGGCCCCTCAGGGTGTAGCTCTGCTCAAGTCAGTTAGAATGGGGCTTGTAGATTACTATTTAACTAGATACTGAACTAGGCTGTAAGCCCCCAAAGTTGCCCCCCTATTTTCCTTCTCATTCAATGTTCGGGTTTTAGGACCTTTTGATCCTTAAAAACTCAAGGACTCCAACTGCTTTTGATTGTGTGGTTTGCATCTATCAATAGTAATTGTATTAGAAATAAAAACTGAGATTTTAAAAATAGATATACTCATTTAAACATAACAGTGAGAAAACCATTATATATTAACTGAAGACAGCACCTGGGAAGGCACATGGGCATTTCTTTAATTATTATCAGCTGAACTCAGGGCGATAGGCAGAACCACACCCTGGGAAGATGCTTCCCCAATAAGGCTGGACATGCTATCAGTACAGACTTTTACCTTTGTCCAGGTATTGGGGGCAGGCTTTGATATGTAAATCCAGGCAAGCACCAGGGATGCTAGGGCCTACTCAAGAAGGCAAATAATCTTTGATCCTAAGTTTTGGTGATACTTCCTGGTATTTGGGGGTATAATATAAATGAGCTGGGCTCAAGGTCCTGTCCCTCCATCAGAGTGGCAGCGTCCCACCTCACTCCCAGCATCATAAATCTATCTCTGTGTCTTCCTTCCTTCCTTCCTTCCTTCCTTCCTTCCTTCCTTCCTTCCTTCCTTCCTTCCTTCTTTCTTTCTTTCTTTCTTTCTTTCTTTCTTTCTTTCTTTCTTTCTTTTCTTTCTTTCATTTCTCAATCCCAGGCCACCTCTACTTAGAAGTGGTTCGTTCATCTCTCTTTCTATGCTGTATGCGGAAAAGGGAGATCCCTGCCATATCTGCACCCCCCCACACACACACACAATTAACAACATATTTCT
The DNA here is from genome assembly GCF_014108245.1 of Pipistrellus kuhlii. Taxonomy (NCBI): domain Eukaryota; kingdom Metazoa; phylum Chordata; class Mammalia; order Chiroptera; family Vespertilionidae; genus Pipistrellus; species Pipistrellus kuhlii. Next base: position 148,403,173 of record NW_023425404.1, read on the forward strand.
ATGAAGAAAAAAACTTCCAAAAAATTAGGAGAGAGATTGTTTCACAATTTTGCAAACTCTTTAATGTCTGGCTTAATTGAACACAGGTCAATTCTCCTAGATGCTTCTATATTCAATCTGGTGATACTTCTCTTTGGTTGATGCATAAGAGGAAAATGCAGGTATGTAGATTCTCCAAGTGTTGACATACTTCATTACATATCACATCAGACAATCACATCATTTATCTCAAAGTGTCACCAGAGATCTCAGTAAATTCAAAGTCATGGCGATGCATACAAGTTTCTCAAAATTAGAAATTTTGTTTAAAAGCCTAAAATGTTATCCTTGGCAATGAATACTGTGTGTTGTTTTCTTTGAAGCTCATTCTGTTCATTTCAAGAGCACTGCTGCCAGAGAACCACAGTTTGCCTGATCTTTCTGGTTACGCTGGTGTTTGTGGGAAGGCAGCCAGTCTGGCCCCACAAACAAGCTCTTTCCTTTGAGACAAGCATTGCCCAGAGCCTCGTGGTTGCTTATCATTTTGCGTGGCATGGCTTAAGGCCTAAGATTTAATACAAGTAGCCATTTTTACTGCTTCTCAGGAGGCATCCTTTTTTAAAAATATATATATATACTTTATTGATTTTTTTACAGAGAGGAAGAGAGAGGGACAGAGAGTTAGAAACATCAATCAGCCTCCTCTTGCACACTCTCCAGTGGGAATGTGCCCACAACCAAGGTACATGCCCTTGACTGGAATCGAACCTGGGACCTTTCAGTCTGCAGGCCAACACTTTATTCACTGAGCCAAACCAATTTCGGCTCAGGGGGCATTCTTAAATGAAATAGATGCTTTTCTTTGTGCTGCAAGTACTTGGCAATGAGGTATGTCGTGACTGCTGCTAGCAGTTGGGTGCCACGGGCCTGACTCACATGTAGATTCCAGCAGTTGACTCACCATTGTTTTGTACCTCATGTCAGTACAAATACCAATGCAGTGGAAAAAGGCAGATAACGTTTCAGTATTATTCTGAGAATAGTCTTCATAGTCAGAGACCCCCAAAGGGTCTCAGGATGCCCAAGAGTCTATGCAGCAAACTTTGAGAAGTGCTGATCCAAGGAGAGGGTGCCACCTAAACTGTCAAGTAGCCTGTGTGTCTGGGAACCGTGTTCGGAATCATGGGCCCAGAGCCTTCAGCGGGGCTCCCACTGAGCCTGCCACCTGCCGGCCCAGCCCCGTCACACCAGGTTCTTTGTGGTGGCCACACAAAGACAGGAGTGCATCTCAAGTGCTGGAGTTGCTATCAAGGTCTTTTTAAAGTGTAGTCAGAACTCTAAAATTTTGCTACTGTAAAAAAACTGTTAATGGCAATCTTTCTATAGTAGGTACAGTTCTACCTACTGTAACACGCTGGCCAGGAGCTTGGTAGCGAATTTGGTCTGGGCTTAAGTTCCTCTTCTACCACTTCATGTGTGATTTTGTACCACTTGTCCTTATCTAAGGTTTCTCATATGTAAATTTATTGAGATATCATTAACATACTACATGTAATATATATATATATATATATATATATATATATATATATATATATGAATGAACAAGCTTGTTCTCAATATATTGTAGTGTTAATTTGGAAATATGAATGTAAAAGGAATGATGCGCCAAAACATTTTATAAAGCCCTGACAGGAAGTTTCTCTTTAGTCAGAAACAGAACAAGCAAGTGTTAGTGGTGTGGACGAAAGGGGCCACATGCTGACCTGACAAGCTCAGGGGAGGCCTGCATGGCAGACTTGCAAACTCAGAGACCTAAAGTCACCACAAAGGATGGTCTGAAATTAAACTTTAACTAAAAACAGTTATGGTGGGTAGTTACGTCCTAGGCTGGTATCTTCACTGACAAGGTCAACCTTTACCTTAACTGAGCCTATCTGTCTTTTTACATCTATAATAATGTGAAAGAACGTAGGGGGGGCTAGCAGTCTGTACCTCGCTAACTAGTGTCCTAATGCCTGTTCTTGTTAGCCTATCATCAAGTCATTGCCCCTTCCTTAATTATCTGGTCTTTCAAGAGCTGTTTTCCTGCCGGGTCCGGTTTGGCTCAGTGGACAGAGTGTCGGCCTGCAGACTGAAAGGCCCCGGGTTCGATTCCGGGCAAGGGCATGTACCTTGGTTGCGGGCACATCCCCAGTAGGGGGTGTGCAAGAGGCAGCTGATCAATGATTCTCTCATTGATGTTTCCTAACTCTCTATCCCTCTGTCTTCCTCTTTGTGAAAAATCAATAAAATATATTTTAAAAAAAAGAGCTGTTTTCCAAACTACCCTGTTTCCCCAAAAATAAGACAGTGTCTTATATTAATTTTTGCTCCCAAAGATGCACTAGGTCTTATTTTCAGGGTATGTCTTTTTTTTCCATGAAGAAGAATATGGTACACATTTATTGTTAAATGAAAATAAAGGAAATTTATTACCTGTATACTGTACGGTAGTATGGTAGTTGTCAACACAAACCAGACAAACTGTGAATCCTACAGTATCAAGAATTTACTCATTTATTCAATGACAATCATGTCATCATCTTCTGGATGATAAAATCATCATAACAATCCAATTCCTGAATTTCCTGGTGAATTTCTTGTGACTCCATTTCTTTCAGAATCAGTGGACCAAATCTCTCATGTTTAGCCTAGGAGGGCCTTATTTTTGGGGGATGCCTTATATTTCACTCAGAAGGAAACCTGTAAGTAGGTCTTATTTTCAGAGGATGACTTATTTTCGGGGAAACACAGTACTCCCAATTTAGAAGGGCCACAAACCAAAAAGATATAACAGCTTTGCTAGAGGAGATCACTGGCACCATCCAGGTTAGGCATTGGATACAATCTCAATTCCCTTCTGACTGACTCAGGAGGGGCTGCGAAATCCCACCACAAAGCTCAGTAGTTAGAAAACAAAGGACTCAGAAATATATATATAAGGAGAAGTCTCATTGGGTAAGTTGCTCAGGCTTTGGATCTTCTAAGTGCCCTGAGCCAGCAGTGCTGCTCTGATTAAAAGCCTCTGTCCTAAAACCTCTGAGTGTTCAACTGTTTCTTCTTTGTGCCAATTCCACAAAATAAAACAGACCCTCGAAATGTCTTGGTAACTTATAACTTCCCTTTGTCTGGACCCATTGGAGCACAACCTCCCTTGCCAGGAGAGATACCACAAATTCCTTCATTATTATCATGTTAATTGTTCCTGCACCACATAAGTATGTGTCTATCATTTTGTTTTGTTTTGTTTTTTTAATGTATTTTATTGATTTTAAAGAGGAAGGGAGAGGGAGAGAGATAGAAATATCAATGATGAGAGAGAATCATTGATTGGCTGCCTCCTGCACATCCCCTACTGGGGATCGAGCCCGCAACACAGGCATGTGCCCCTTGCTAGAATGAAACCTGGGACCCTTCAGTCCGCAGGTCGATGCTCCATCCTTTGAGCCAGACCAGCTAGGGCTATCATTTTACTTTATATCCAATCCCAGGGGTTTTCCTGCATTGCTTTCTCCCACCTCTCTAGTCTATCGCCAATGGATTTCACATAACCCACCCACGTCCCTTCCTTTGATTGCAATGTATAAATACAGATGTAACCCGCCATCCTTCGGAGAATTATCTCAATTTGTTGAAGTTCTGCCACCTGGCAATTGTCAACAATTTGGCTCAAATAAACTCACAAAAAGTATTTACAGGTTTGAATGTTTTTATGTTAACAGTGGGGAGAGCCCTGAGAAGTTAGTTCACACAAGAGGAAAGGGATTTGGAAAGGGGTTTGGTGGCCCCAATGCCATGCTGCTTATTAGGTCTAATTCCCAGCTCTACTCCTGAGCTTTCCCACTCCCTGACCAGTGCTCCCAGTTTGTCTTTTTCTTTCTTTCTTTCTTTCTTTCTTTCTTTCTTTCTTTCTTTCTTTCTTTCTTTCTTTCTTTCTTTCTTTCTTTCTTCCTTTCTTCCTTTCTTCCTTTCTTCCTTTCTTCCTTTCTTCCTTTCTTCCTTCCTTCCTTCCTTCCTTCCTTCCTTCCTTCCTTCCTTCCTTTCTTCCTTCCTTCATTCCTTCCTTTATTTTTTCCTTATAATTACAGTGAAAATGTACTAGGGTGTTGTTTCTGTATCATCCATGCACAATTGTGCCCTTCTTTATCGAGATAATAAGGGTTTGAAAGTCAACTTTGGCCTTCAGCTATCATACTTCCTACTCAACAAAGAGAGGGGGAAGTTCATTCCAGAGCAGAGTTCAGAGGTATTTAAAGCAAAACAACTCCTGCCCTGGCCACAAGGCTCAGTTGATCAGTGTCATCCCCGCCTTCCTAAACAACAGAAGATTTGCAGGTTGGATTCCCAGTCATGGCACATGCAGGAGACAACCAATCCATGTTTCTCTCTCCCTACCTCCTTTCTTCCTCCCCCTCTCTTTAAAGTGGGGATTAAAAAAGAAAAAGAACAATAGGGTGAGGACATGTGCTGGGGTGGGGGGTGGGAGGGTGGCCAATAGGAAAAAAAGGAAACATAAGTAATACTATATGTTATACCTTAAACAACAAAATGGAGAGAGAGAGCGGGGAGAGAGAGAGAAGAGAGAGAGAGAGAGAGAGAGAGAGAGAGAGAGAGAGAGAGAGAGAGGAGAGAGAGAGAGAGAGAGAGAGAGAGAGAGAGAGAGAGAGAGAGAGAGAGAAGAAAGAAAAAGAAAAGAGAAAAAAAAGAGAAAAAAAAAAGAGAAAAGGAACTCCTTTAGGATCTTGCCCTCAAGCACCTCCACAAATGGAAAACAAAAGCTGCCCCCTAAAAACTATTTCTGTTCCTAAAAGGAAGCCATTCTTTTGAAACCTGATTAGAGAGAAATAAACTAGGGAGCAAAGTTCAACCTAAGGAGTCTTTGGTTGTAAACTTAAGAATTATCACAGTCTGGCTCCGGCTCTGCAGGCTGATCTGCCAAGAGGAAGAAGGAAGACCTACTTTAGCAAGTTATCAAGGAGGAGTGTGCTTGGAGTTTGGATCCACCTCTGTGGAGTTCTTTTTTCTCCTGAGGTCACCATTAATGTGTGGATGCTGACACACATTCTGCTGGGCCTTGAGTTATGTAAAAAATGACACATCTACCCTCTTTGAGAACTTTCTAGCCTATAAATGAGAGGCTTGCACTCTCACTCCTGTATCTGTAATTTAATTTTCAGTGAATGGAACACCTTTATTTGAGGACCTGCTGTGTAGGACTTGCAAATACTTTGATTTTCAAAGTATTTTTGTTTATTCTTTCACCAATACCCCCCCCCCTCTTTTTTATTTTTTTAAAAAATTCTTATTGTTGAAAATATTACATATGTACCATTTTTTCCCCATTGACTCCGTCTAGCCCTCCTCTACCCCTCCTTCTCCTCCCCAAGCCCTTCACCACACTGTGGTCTATGTCCTTGGGTTATGCAAATATATGCATACAAGTCCTTTGGTGGATCTCTTCCCACCCACCTTAAGACGTTAATTTTTTTAAAGAGCAGTTTAAAATTGGTTTTGATATAAGTTGTTTTACGGCAGTTCCATGAACCTATTGACAAGGTTAAATGAGGACTTACTGTTTCTGATAAAGGGTTTGTATCCAGGTCCTATAATGATCTCTTACAACTCAATATGAAGAAAAAACATCCCATGTAAAAATGAACAAAGATATGAACAGACATTTCACCAGGGAAGATATATAAATGGCAAATAAGCACCTGAAAAGATGCCCAGCATCATTAACCATTAGAGAAATACAAACTAGTACCACCCTGAGACACTTCTACAGACGAGCTGGAATGGCTATCATGGAAAAGATGGGCACTGGCAGGTTTTGTTGAGGATGCAGAGAAACTGAAATCCCGGTACATTACTCTGTTTTGTACAGGAAGGTGAGATTGATTGTACAGCTGCTTTGAACAGTCTGGTTATTTCTTTAAAAACTAAACATAAATGTATCATATAACCCAACAATGCCACCCCTAGAACTGTATCCAGAAGAACATGAAGACACCCACACAAAGACATGTCTACAAAAATTTATAGCAACGTTTTTCATAATAGCAAAATGTTGTAAATAACTATTATGTCAATCAACTGGTAAATGGGTCAGCCAAATAAAGTACCAATAAAAAGGAAAGAAGTCCTGATACACTCAAAATTATTATGCCAGACACAAAACACTTCATATTGTATGGTTCCATTTATAGGAGCTATACAGAAAAGACAAATTTATAGAGACAGCAGGTTAGTAGTTGCCCAAGACTGTATTAAAATGGGGGTTAATTACAAAGGAGCGCCAGGGAATTTGGGGGAATGATGGAAATGTCCTCAAACTAGATATGGTGATGGCTGCACAATGTAATGGTATATAACCTCTCAGTGTAATTGTTGAAAAAACAAGGAAAACAAATAGAACTACTGATAGTTCAAATGTATATTTTTAATTTAATGTTTTAAAAATAAATTTTTATTGATTTCAGAGAGGAAAGGAGAGGGAGAGAGAGAGAAACACGAGTGATGGAGAGCATCATCAATCTGCTGCCTCCACACTGGGGATTGAGTACGAAACCCAAGCATGTGGTCTGACCAGGAATTGAACTGTGACCTCCTGGCTCATAGGTCAACACTCAACCACTGAGCCACACTGGCTATTTTTTTTTTTTTTAATTAAGTGTAGTTGGTGTATAATGTTATAGTTGTTAGAGGTCTGATGCACAAAATTCCTGTACTCAGGGGTGGGTCCCTCAGTCCGGCCTGCACCTTATTGCAGTTTGGGAGCTATCAGGTAATGTCCAACTGATGGTTTAGGCCCGCTCCCCCTGGCAATTGGACATCCTTAACACTGCCACGGAGGTGGGAGAGGCTCCCGCCACCGCCACTGCGCTCACCAGCCATCAGCCCGGCTTCTGACTGAGCAGTGTTCCCTGCATTGAGTGTCTGCCCCCTGGTGGTCAGTGCGTGTCATAGTGACCAGTTGTTCTGCTGTTTGGTCAATTTGCATATTAGCCTTTTATTATATATTGTAGGATATTAGTGTCAGGTGTACAATATATAGTGATTCTATAGTTTTATACCTCAAAATGTGATCACCCCACTAATATTAGTAATCACCTGTCACTGTGTAAACTTACCACAATATTCTTCACTATATCCCCCTTCCCCTTGTTTACCCATCCCCTGAAACACTCCTGGTAACCATCCCTTTGGTCCGTGTTTCTGTGAGTGTTTTGTTCCTATGTTTGTTTTGTTATTTGGTTTTATTTTCTTAGATTCCACGTATAAGTGAAGTTATAATGTATTTCTATATCTGACATTTCACTTAACATAATACCCTCTAGCTTCATCCATGTTGTCGCAAATAGTAAGATTTCACTTTTGTATTGCTGTGTAATATTTCTGTGTGTGTGTGTGTGTGTGTGTGTGTGTATCACATCTTCTTTATCCATTCATCTTAATGGTCACGGGTTGCTTTCATATCATGGCTATTGTAAAGAAGGCTGTAATAAACTTAGGGTGCGTATATCTTTATGAATAAGTGTTTTTGTTTTGTTTTTTAGAAAAATACCTAGAAATGTAACTGCTAGGTCATATGGTAGATTTATTTTCAGTTTTTTGAAGAATTTCCATATTATTGTCTATAATTCTACAATAATTTACTAGTATAGTCCCACCAACAGTGCACAAAGGTTCCTTTTTCTCCACATCCTTGCTAGTATATGTTATTTGTTGACTTTTATTACAGCCATTCTGACTGGGATGAGGTGATATCTCCTTAGGATTTCCATTTGCATTTCCCTGATGATTAGTGATTTAAGTATCTTTTCATATGTCTGTTGGCCATCTGTATGTCTTCTTTGGAGAAATTTGTTTTCATAGCCACTGCCCATTTTTTAATCAGTCTGTTTATTTTTTGTTATTGAGATACATGTGTTTCAAATATATGGGGTGGGCAAAAATAGGCTTACAGTTGTGAGTGTGTGAAACAGAGTTTATTCTTGTATTATTATTTATTAATTATTGTATTTTCCAGATGAACAATTGTAAACCTACTTTTGCTCATGCCTATACTTTGGATATTGACCCCTTACTGATATACCATTTGTGAATATATTCTCCCATTAAGTAGGTTGTCTTTTCATTTTGATGGTCTTCTTTTCTGTGCAGAAGCTTTTTAGTTTGATGAGGTCCCATTTGTTTATTTTTGCTTCTTTTCCCCCTTCACTCAAGGAGACACGTCGAAAAGATATTCCTCAGACTGGTATCAAATAGTTTGCTACCTACAATTTCTTCTAAACCTTTTGTGGTTTCAGGTCTTAAATTTAAGTTTTTAATCCATTTTTAGTTTACTTTCAGATATGGAATAAGACAACAGTCTAGTTTCATTTTTTATTTACATGTATCTGTCCAGTTTTCCAAATACCACTTATTGAAGAGACTGTTATTTCATTATATATTCTTATGTCCTTTATCATAGATTACTTGATCATATTATAAGTATTTTTTTTTTTTTTGGTTTCTGAATTTTGTTCCATTGATTTATTTGTGCTTTGTCAGAACCATTTTCTTCTTATTATTATTACTTAGCAATATAGTTTGAAATCAGGGTACATGATACCTCCAACTTCGTTCTTCTGTCTCAAGATTGCTTTGTTTTATTCATGGTCTTTTGTTGTGCCACATAAATTTTTGGATAAATTGTTCTAGTTCTGATAAGAATGTCATTGGTATTTTGATAAGAATTTCATTGATCTAAAAATTTCATTAGATTGCTTTCAGTAGTATGGTCATTTTAATAATATTAATCCTTCTAATCCATGAGCATGGTATGTTCTTTCTTTTATTTGTGTCCTCCGTAATGTCCTATAGTTTTCACAATACCTCATTGGTTGAATTTACTCCTACTTATTTTATTTTTGCAGTTGTAAATGGGATTGTTTTCTTAATTTATCCTTCTGATTGTTATTATTGTAGGAACACATGTATTTCTGTTTATTTTGTATTCTGCTACTTTACAGAATTGTTTCATTAATTATATTAATATTTGGTGTGTGTTTTTAGGGCTTTCTACATACCGTATATATTACCATGGCATCTGAAAATATTAAATTTTACTACTTCTTTTCCAGTTTGGATGCCTTTTATTTCTTGTTCTTGTCTGATTACTGTGGCTAGGACCTCCAATACTATATTGAGTAGTGGTGGTGAGAGTGGGCATCCTTAAATTTTTTGTGATCTTAGAGAAAAAGCTTCTTGATTTTCACCATTAAGTATGATATTAGCTGTGGGCTTTATAAAGTTTTTCTTTTGCTTAGTTCTGCTTTGATTCTTATTATTTCCTTCTACTTTGGGGTTTGTTTCTCTTTTATTGTTTTTTTTCAGTAATTTTAGATTATTTATTTGGGATTCTTCCTGCCTCTTGAGGTAGGCCTGTATAACTATTAATTTCCTCTTATAACTGCTTTTGCTGAATTCCATACATTTTGTAAAGTTGTGTTTTCATTTTTATTTGTTTCAAGGTAGTGTTTGATTTCCTCTTTGATCCTCTTTCTCTCCGACTTTCTACTCTTTTTGGAATCCCTATAATGAAAATGTTAGGGATGTTATATAATATGGGCTTGATGTTATCCATAGATCTCATACTATTTTCACTTTTTTTTAAATTCTTTTTTCATTTGCTGTTCTGTTTGGGTGAATTTCACTATTCTATCTTCGAGGTCACTAATCCATTCTTCTGTATTAACTAATCTGCTGTGGATCCCTTCTAGTGTTTTCTTCATTTCAGTTATGTTCTTTACCTCTGATTGGTTCATTACATTTTCTATCTTTTTGTTGAAGTGTTCTCTGAGTTCCTTTATTATATGCTCAAATTTGTTGAGTATCCTTTTGATCATTGAATTCTTTTTTTTAAAATATATTTTATTGGTTTTTCACAGAGAGGAAGAGAGAGGGATAGAGAGTTAGAAACATCGATGAGAGAGAGACATCGATCAGCTGCCTCTTGTACACCCCCCACTGGGGATGTGCCTGCAACCAAGGTACGTGCCCTTGACCAGAATCAAACCCGGGACCTTTTAGTCCGCAGGCCGATACTCTATCCACTGAGCCAAACCGGTTTCGGCTGATCATTGAATTCTTTATCAGGTAAATCACTTGTTTGTATTTCATTAGAGTTTTCTCTGGAGTATTTTCTTGTTCCTTTATTTGGGGCATGTTTTTCTGTCTCTCCATATTTTAACTTTATTTTCTGTGTTTTTTCCTAGGAATTGGATAGAATAGCTGTTTTTCTCTCCCAGTCTTGAAGGAGTGGTCTCTGTGTAGACTGTGTGTTGAACAGTTTTGGAAGGCCAATTGTAATCAGTGCAGCTATGTATAGTGCCTGGTGTGTGGTCTGGCTTTGGCGAGTGAGTTCTAGGTGGGGCAGTTGTAGGTGGTGCTTCCTTGCTTTTTAAATCTGGGTCAGGCTGCCTGATGTAGACGGAGCTGCTTGGTTTGCTCTTGGCGTGCCCTGTTGTTTTTACTGTGGCCAGAGCAGGGGCTGGGTGGAGCTTCTTTACATACTTGCCTTTCAGCAACCCACCAATTCTGCTCCCTCTATAGACGGTGCACTTACTCATGCACCCAGAGGTGTCCCTGTCCACAGGAGCAGCCCTGTGTGAGTGGCCTATTTCTTTAAAAGTCCACAGTCAGAGCAGGGTATGGGCAGGGCCACTCTGTGTGCCTGCCTTACCGGCTCTGCCCTTTCTCTGGGTGGGGCAGTCTTGCATGCATGCTGAGCTGCAGTATGCTAGTTTTCACCCTCTCCAGGCAGGGTAACCCTGCATGCACACAATAGCACCCTGTTCACTCTCACAGGGCAGCCCTGCATGTGGGTGCTGCTCCACAGTGTCTCCAGGAGGGCAGCCTGCCCACTATCTTACACTTTCCGAACAGGGTATCCCTACCGGCGACATCATGGTATTTTCTTGTTGTTTTTTGTTTGTTTGTTTTGAAAATATATTTTATTGATTTTTTTTTTTTTTCTTACAGAGAGGAAGGGAGAGGGAGAGGGACAAAGAGTTAGAAACATCGATGAGAAACATCGATTCAGCTGCCTCCTGCACACTCCCCACTGGGGATGTGCCCGCAACCAAGGTACATGCCCTTGACCGAAATTGAACCTGGAACCCTTCAGTCTGCAGGTCGACGCCCTATCCACTGGGCTAAACCGGTTAGGTCAACATCGTGGCATTTTCTAGTCCCACATTCTCTCCAGGTGGGGAGCTCCCTGTGCACACAGCCTGGTGGGTGTGCAAACAGCACCCTGCCCTGTCTGCTGAGTCAGCTTTCAGGTGGAGGGGCACCTTCTGTACGCTGCGGCTCCTCCTGTTTCTGCTGGATCTGGATACAGAAGGGTGGCTGAGGACACGCTCCAGTGCCCTGCAGGTGGGCCAGGGACCTGGATGGAGCTCCTGCCCATACCACATGTCAGGGAAGCGTAAACAATGGCGCTCACCAGTTCCTCCGGCCCCGGAGAGCTCTCGTGTTCCCCAGCCTTCTCTATGCATCCCTTTCTCTTGCTTGTGCAGCTGTTCAGCTGGCTCCCCTTTGGCTCGCAGGGGGCACTGCCCAGGTATTTGCACTTTCGATGTGTCCTTGGAGGCTGGTGAGCTCAGTGGCAACCTGTGCTGACATCTTGGACTCACCCCTCAATGTGTCTTACTTGTACTAGCGGAAGCCTCCAGTCCCTTTTCACATGCTTTTGCAATTAAAACTGTTAAAAAAAAATATGCTTGATTATTCAAACTTGTTCTTCAGACTTATTACTCTTCTAGGTCCTGTCTGGTTTGGCACATCCCAAAGAGAAACCCACCTGGGTCCCTTAAGCTCAGCTGGCTGCACGGGAAAGGAGGGTCTGAGAACCTAAACCCCACAACCTGTACCCTGTTGTGCCGTAAGCTTGACAGTTTGAGATTTCATTCTCTAACACGCCTTTGGGTGGACTGCCCCTGATTTTTCTCTCTCTGGGCAACAAGGCTTTGCTTTACCCACCCATGTCCTTTGTACACGTGACAGAGCCAGAACGTATTCTCTCTGCTCCTTTGGAAAACTAACATTATCATCATCAGATAATAATCAGGTTCCATTCACCCACCCTCACTCAGGGACTCTCCAGGATACCTGATGACTCAAGGTTTCTCTCCGCTGCACAGGAAAAGAAAGACAACAGGGTGAAGGTGCGACAGACAGGCTTGGGGTTAAATTGTCTAGACCTGCTTTTTATTTGCAGCCATTGCATACGGATTTCCAAAGTGAAATTTTAAATCTTGTTGAATTTCAGGAGCAGGCAGAGAAATCTGCTGTGGACTATCTGCAGGACAGACAGCTCCTCCGTGGAGGTCAGAATAGTTGTCTTGTTTTCCCCTGATCCTGGTTTATACGTTGGCATCGCCATGATAAACAGCCACCTTGGATGGCGCTTGCAGTACCTCTGTCTCCAGGTAAAAAGCACTATTCTAATGTTCTTGGCACTAGAACTGAAAAGCAGTGCTGGGTGTCTGGCAGATATGAAGTGATGGGATGTCTACCGCTGAGAGAACACTTATGTGAACACTACCTAAATCCAGTGTGGCCAGATGTGGTTACCTTTCTGTTCAGTCACTTCCCTCTGCAGATGGGCAACGAGAGGAGAAAGTAGGAAGAAAGGAAATGAAGGATTACCAATTGGTTCCTCTAGAGTGGACAGAAACCAAGGCACATGCATAATTTTAACCCTTAAAACGACCCCAGCAACTAGAAATAACAAATCCCATCTCAGAGCTTTGCAACATGAAAACTGGACTGGGCATGGAAGGGCTGTCCAAGAGACACAGTGGGCATGTGCACAGTTAAGTCTTCAGACTCCAAACCCATCTGTGTGTTCTGATGCTTGAGGGCCTGGAGTGTTGGCATTGAGCCCGACCTGGAATCACAATGTCTATTCAAACAGACGCCCCTCAGCATCCATGTGACCTAAAGCTTTATAGGGACTGGGTCAGGACTCTGCAATGTGTAGAGAGTGCCACTGAAACTCGGCACTTACTCTTTCTAGTGAAAGGACATCACCTCTTGACAAACACACCTTTCAGCCATCACCAGAACTTCATTATCCCCAAAGATGTCACTGTAGATGTTGGTGATGGAAAATACACCCACCAATGTGTATCCATCATTGTTGTGTAAACACTAGTGGAACGAACGTTTCTTCTCCAACGAGAAAATGGCACAACAAGGTCAATGTGATTTATCTGTTTTATTTTCCTATGTTTCAGTAAAAGATTCAGAGAACTGATGGACACATATTACGAGCTACCTCCTGCCCACATACAGTATATGTACACTGCTTCTACTTTTTCCCTGAACAAAGTGATGCTATCTTTGTTCAAACCAAGGTACAAAGTGATACTGTAAACGAAAAACAAAGAGGTGGGTGGGTAGGTGTGGTCTTTGCTTTTCAGACAGTAAATGTATATGTATCACCATAGGGGAAAACACCGAGGGAACATTTGCATCCCACAGGTTAAAAAGTCAAGCAATAGGTACCCCCAGAGCACTTCCCAAACTAGCCACTTTGGGAAAATGGACCGTTACCTTGAAGGAAGTTCCTAGTCTTTCATTTTTCTGCCATCATGTAGCTGTACTAGAATTTAAGTCCTTTTCATAGTGCAAATACAAAAATGATCAAAGTCAGGGTTTTAGGGCTATCATTTGATAAAATATATTTTAATATACATGCTCTAAAAGTACAAAAAGGTACTTTAGCGCTGTTAAAAGAATTTACTTTTTACATATACAATAGTGTACACCCAACTCAAAGTATATTTGAGATAAGTTACTATTCTGACCCCAAATATTTCTAGCTTAATATTTTATTGTCATAGTGATTTTCCAATCATCGGTGATACTCTCCTCAACTATCACTCTGCACTGCAGTGCCTCAGCAGCCACCTTATAGAAAATGCAAGGGAACTGTGCACCTCCAAAGAGTTTTATTGTGCAAATCTCTATCAATGTAGGTTCCTATTATAAATTTTTTATTTGATTTTACAACATTGATATGCTACATTCCTGTCTGATCAACATTTTTGGAGCTTTTGTGAGGCAAATAATGAGAAATGCTAAAAATTAACTGGTAGGTAGCCTGATTTTAAAAGGGATCATTTTGTCTTATAACATTTCCATTGCCAATTCTAGGTTTTTATGGAATAGGGTGAAATAACGCTAACTGAATACATCCAGTTGTGAAGCAACTGAATGCCAAGCTGAGAAACCAGACGCTTGGTTCTGAGTTCAGCTGCACCCAGGACAGCCGTGCAGTGCGCGTGATGAAGCTGCCCCTTTAAGAGACATCCTAGGGCTATCGGTACTGGGACCCAAGCATATCTACCCTCTTTGATTGTGGGTACAGAACAGGAATATAAAATAATTGAAGCTTGTTTTGATTTAAACAAAAATATTTCCTCTTTTCATTAGTAAAACATTCTTTAAAATATATCTATTATTCCTCTCCGAACATTTAGCCAAGGAGCAAATAGGCAATTTTATTGCTGCCTCTTCAATACAGTAAGTATGGTTATAAAAAGCACACAGCAACATGAGCTTATTTACATTCACTGGTAAGAAACTTGTCCTCGTCCATCAGACAAAGGTTTGACATTTGTGTGCTTTTTGTTCTCGGTGGGAAATCACTTCTGCTTGATTTTCATTCTTGGAAGAAGAATATTGTCAGCTGATGTCCTCGGGTTTTATGACATGATGTGAGAAAGGAAAGGGACAGAGATGAGCTCTCCCATGATGTCAGTCAGGGTCTGGGCCTCCAGGCAGATCTTCAAGCTTCCAGCTGCATGGGAGCCGGGACACACAGCCTTATCCACGGACGGGTCACTCTCGCTCAGCAGGGCACCCCCTCTCTGCTTCAGCCACCACCCGTGCTCTCTACCCTACGTACTCATCTTTTGTGCTCATGGCCACAGAACTTTAAGAAACCAGTTCACAGGGAAACAAGGAAAAGCAGAGAACTGGACCCAAAGTGTCACGTGTCCCTGTCCTACGCAGTCTCCTGAGCGCTTGTCCTCCGTGGAGGCTGCACACATGTTCTTCAGAGCAGAACTCTCCTTTGTTTCTCTTCAAAGGCTTTTGCGAAGTCAGGTTTTTTCCAAACAACTTTATCAGAAGTAGAGTCTGATGTCAGCCAATAAAGATAGAAATTTCAGCCTCCCTCTCTTGAATTTCAAACCTACCTAAAAGTGGAATGTTTTCCCCCGGCAAATGATTGCTTACTTACTTTCCTTTTGTTTTGGATCCAACTCAGCCCTCAGAAAATACTTCAAACCCAAAGAGGAGGAAGTGCAGGAGCACGAACTTCCTATAGTGAGCTTCCAGGGAACATTCTGCTAAAATCCGGAGCAGCTCCAAGTGCAAAAGTAAATATTTGTGCAAAGGGCACACATTCAGGTGCAATCTTAAGACATCCTCAATGGACTCATTTGATAATATTTGACTCTTTAAAAACAGTCTTTTAAATTATGAACATGGCAAGTAAGGGAAAGGAAGTTAACATCAGAAAATACACTTTAGAAAAAAGTACAGAATACTCTGGTGATCTGCTACTTATTTCATAACTTAGATCAAGTAGGTAAGTGTGTGTTAAATATTCACAGTAATTCAGAGAAGAAACACTTGTGCCTGTAAATCTTCATTCTAGTGCATTTTCAACCATTTTTCTGTACATTTACAAAATTTCGCCTGTCAGTGCTTTTCTGTAGAATTCCTTATTGTCGACTCAGTCCTTCCCTCTCCGGGTCCGGTTATACCTTCAAGGTGGGCTGCAGGATCCCTTTCTCAATGAGGTGCATCTTCAGGGTTTTGTATATATTTAACTGCTGTTCCGGCTGAAGCACCAACAACTGCTGCAGCACTTTGCTGGGATTCGGGCCCCTGGTAACAAAGCAGAAAGGAGAGATCTTGCTATTGTAAGAGAGCTAAAGGAAGCATATGCCCCCAGTTTAAATGTTGCCTTTCCGTGCAGAGCAGTGATCTTTACAGAACTGAAACAGCTCCTGATCAGAGCATACTCTAATGCCCGGTGTTAGTGCTAACAGTAAAAACAACACAAAAACAAACAAAAACCTCAAATGATTTTTTTTGCTAAGAGGCGTGCAGTCTCCACATGGCAGGAATGCACAAACACCAAACCCAGCCTTGGTCCTGGGCAGTACATGGGGTACAGATCTGAACTCGACAAAATTCTCCGAAGGGCAACCTGTGTTAAAGGTGGGGATAGGAGACAGATCCTGAGATTGGACAAAACACACACAAAAAAGATCCTGTAAGGAAAGGAGCAAAACTCCTGGTGGGAAAGGACATGAAAACAGTGTTTCGCTTGTTAGCGTCAAAGAAATGTCCAACAATGGAAGGCATTTTGTGGAGAACCGCCCAGGGAACCATGAATGTTCAGGAGGCCGGACTCAAAGGGTCTGAGCCCAGAACTGAATTCCCATCTGCCGCGGGGCCACAGCCTTTGTCCAAGGGAAGTCTGAGGGCCCCAGGCTGAGGAACAGATGAAGCGGATCTGCTCCAGCTGAAGGGAGGGGAGCCCTGCCTCCTCACCCATAGCCCTGGCTGTCCCAGGGGGAGGGTGTGAGCTCAGGGTGAAGGGAAGCAGCGAGGGCCAGTGACACTGCAGGCACAGGGGCCTCTCAGCACCGCCCTTTGGGCAGCTCCACCAGCACCCCCGCTGTAGCCCTTCTCACCCCCCTTACCCCATGGGCTGGTCGGAACGCTCCAGACCAGGATGCTGTCCTCACACTGTGCTGCCGTGACTCAGTCAGGGGACTGCAGTCTCCCCTCCTGGGCTCTAGAACTTATCCACCCCCCTTGTACACCAGGGGCCACTTATATGATCTTCTAAAGTGCTAATCTATCAAGTTCCGAGTGAACCTAATTCAGATGGTAATGCAGATGTACCGTTTTGTCATTTCTGCAGAACCACTTGAATGGCAGAGTATGGTTTACTTTTTTTTGAAGAGCAGTGAGTAAATTCCAATGGGAAAAAGACATAATACAAGGAGAATGGTAACCAGAGAGACATTTACACGCGTAATTAAATTTAGAATTTATAATAAGGACTGTCCACTTCAAATGGAATTATAGGAAGTAGAAATGCTCAGATTCAGCCATCTTATGGATCCCTTTCATGAACATGCCAAAAACTGCAGCCATAATTCTACAGCCACAGTCTCCCCGAGTCAGGGCACAGCTTGTCTTAGATTTCTTCCAAAGATTCAGCAACAGCGCTCATTTTGGCAGCACATATACTAAAAGATTAAGCAACTTGATAACAGAAACCCAGAGGAGAGCCCACAGAGAAAAGGAAGGCTTTTCCAGCAAGCTCAGCTAAATGCAAAACTGCCAGCAGGTGCTCGGCCTGCTGCACCCTGGCACCGGCATGGTGTTCCCGCAGCAAGTATTTCAGGTGGCAAACAACGAGAAAGGCACATTTGAAAAAAATCTGAGGTATGAGTTGATGCCCTAAATGCTGCCATCTGCTGCAAAGATAGAGTTCTGAGGGCCTAGCCACTAATTACTAATTTTCAGCTCTATCAGTAAATGAATTACACAAATAGATTGAATATTCCAAATAAAAATACAAAGGTTGTCTACTGGGTTATAAATAACAAAAACAAAATCCAGCCATATGCTTGTTGGAAGAGAAAAGAAGCCCTGACTTGCGTGGGTCACTGGTTAGAGTGTCTGGCTGTTTACCAAGGGTCTCAGGTTTGATCCCCGGTCAAGGGCACGTGCCTGGGTTGCAGGTTCCATCTCTGGCCCTGGTATGGGAGGAAGCCAGTTAATGTGTCTCCCTCCCTCCCTCCCTCCCTCCCTCCCTCCCTCCCTCCCTCCCTCCCTCCCTCCCTCCCTCTCTCTCTCTCTCTCTCTCTCCCTCTCTCCCTCTCTCCCTCCCTCCCTCCCTCCCTCTCTCCCTCCCTCCCTCCCTCCCTCCCTCTCTCTCTCTCTCTCTCTCTCTCCCTCTCTCCCTCCCTTTCTCTCTCTCTCTCTCTCTCACACACACACTCTCCCTCGCTCTCGCTCTTTTTTTTTAAGAGAGAGAAAAGGAAAACACACTTTTACTAAAAGGATAGAGGAATGCTAAAAGTAAAAGGAGGAACAAAGAATTCTGTGCAAATACTAACCAAAATAAGGCTGATGTAGCTATTCTAATACCCAACAAAATAGGCTTTAAGCAAGTAGTACATAAAGATGGGCAGTATATAACAGTATATAATGACATTAGGAGTGATTTAACAGGGATATATGATAGCTCTAAATGTGTATATACTTAATACAACCTCAAAATATATAAAGCAACAAATGACTGAATTAAAAATAGCATTAGGGAGAAGATTCAGGCGCCTGCCACGTTGCAGGGGGGGGGAGGGGGGTGTGACAATTATGTGAGACCATAATCAATCAATCAATCAATCAATAAATAAAAAAGCATTAGGTAAATTTACAATCATAGCCAGAGATTTTGACAAGAAATTTGTAACTGCTAGAATAAGTGGACAGGGAAAAAAAATCAGTATAGAAGATTTAGCTAAACTTCACCCAAATGCCATATATAACATGCCCACCAGAAACTGCAGAAGGCGCATTCGCTTGTGTGCACATGGGACGTGTACCTGAATAGACAATACACTGAGGCATAAAGCAAGTCTCAACAATTATTAAATACTGAGATAATAAACAGTATGTTTTCTGACCACAGAGGAATTAAAACAAAATCAATAAAGAAAGGAGAAGGGGAAAATCTTCATTTGTTTGGAAATGAATCAGTACACTTATAAATAATCCACTGGTCAGACTAGAAGGCTGAAAATCAATAATGTAAGCTTTATCTCAAGAGCTTAAGAATAGCAAATTGAACCTAAAGAAAGATGAAGGATGAGAATGGACAGCAATGAAATAGAAAAAACTATAAAGTTAACAATGCCAGAATTTGATTCTTTGAAAAGATGAATGAGGTAGATAAACTAACAAGACTATTGAAGAAAAATATAAACTCCTAATAAGATAACACAAGAAAAATAAGTGTTAATACAAAAATTCTCATGCTGTTATGAGTATGTATTTAAAATGGGTATATATTTAGGGACCTATAAATATGAGTTTCAACTTCAAATAACTCTCTGAAGGAAACACGTTTTCTGCTTCCATACCCCCAAATGGGCCTTTTGGGGGCAGACCCAAAACATTAAGGTTTAAAAACAAGAATAAGCCACCCTAAATAAAACAGCAACGCCCTCCACTCACCCCACCCCACACAACCCGATCCCCTGGCACGTTTTATTTTTCTCTGTGGAACTTATAACCACCTAAACAAGCTATATTTACTTGTTTAGTGTCTGCTTGTCCCCTTTTCCCTCCAACTCCCCAGTGAGAATGCAAGCTCTGAAGCATGTATTTGGTTTGTTTTCTTCTCAGCTATATTCGTACCAAGAACATTTCCCAATATGTAACAGGCCCTCAGGCAATAATGGGTGAACTCGATGTACTATTATGGCCTCCGTTTTAACTCTTTGTATTCACTATCATTGCCTTACCCACAACCAAGAAATTAAATCTCTGATGTTCCAATCCAGTACCATCCATACTGAGTGGATTTTAACTTGGCCCTTTAAAGACCACAATAGGTACCGTTGTTTATGTCAGTTCAAATCTACATATAATACAATGATGTAATGTAAGCACACTGCTCAGGGGTACGTGTGACACAGCTCCAGGGGCCGCCATGCCCTCTGATATGATAGGTTACCACCAACAGCAAAGCAACTCGTTCAAACCAATGCTTATGGAAATGAGAACTTCAAGAAACCAAGTGTGAAAACATTTTTTAAAATCTAAAAGTACCTTATAAAACTTGTGATGTAGACATGCACAAACGTTGCCATCAGGTACTGACAATCAAATCTGTCCATTATCCCGCCATGTCCAGGAATGGTGTTTGCAAAATCCTACCAAAACAAACCGACAGATTAGCCAATTAAAAAAAAAATTGTTATAAAAGATGTTTCTGGAATCATGGACACTAGGGAAAATACTATTAGATTGTCACGCCAAATACAAACTTAGACCATGTGCAGCAGATCAAAACCACATCTTTGGCATCTGTACCCATGTTAGAACATTACTGAACTGACCAGCAATATTAAAATAATGCTCATTAAATATTAATACTAGCACTAACTTTTTTTAGTTAAGAAAACTTTTTCCAAATCTAAAGAGCTATCAGCTATTACTAGTCTAATATTTTTACAGACTACACTTTTCTGATTAAGCAAAACTATTTTGGGAGCTATTTTAGTATTGCTGACAGATGTACATCTGATTTTAACTCATATTTATCCTAATGGTTCTTACTCTGAAATAAACATTTACTATTATAATAAATATTTCTTCTAAGAGTTGGAGTAAAAAGAACATAAAAGAGATGGGACACATCAGTCAATTGAATTGAGGGTTTGGTTAGTAAGCCTCTGCAAATTGGCTGGACAGATATATCCATATCTCTCAGGGCCTGGGAAATAGCAATGACTAATTCCTCTTCTCATTCACTGGGGCAACCTATAAGCATCTAAAATGCAGCAGCAATTACAGCATTTTGGACAGGAAAACATTCTCAGCAGTCAACAGGAAACCCTGGGTTGGAGACTATTAAAGAAAATGCCATTCCAAATATAACACGTCTCTGTGTAAAACAAATCCTTGGTTAATTTTTGCCAACACGTGTCCTTCCTTCTCTTCCCTACTAACTGCAGCCCAAGACAGCCACAGTAACTAATTGGACAACATCTCTCCCACTTTTGTATTGCGTCCCACTTAACATACCGTCTGCCCCATCGCAGATCCTCACCCAGTCCCTCACTCCCCTGGCCTTTGGGGCCCTCCCTGATCTGACTCCATCAGCCTCTGCAGCTGGACTGGCCACCCCCCTCACCCCCCCCACTCAAACAGGCTAAGCTCCTCCCTCCGGTGCACTCACTGGGGCTCTCTTCCTCAGTTGTCTCTGCAGGCCTCCTCTTCCTCTTCTCAGATTCCTGCTCAAATGCCACCCCCTCAGAGAGGCCTGCCCTCTCTCACTTCTAAAGGCACAATGTTCCCTCTGAGCTTGGTGAAGCCATGGGAGGAGAGCTGAGAGGAGAGGGCAAGTGTGCAGGGTGTTCCCAAAAATGTGTACACACTTGGAATGGTTATTAATTCCAATGGGCTAAGTTGAAAAGAAGCAGCAGCATCAATTGAGCTAATCAGCTGTTAACTGGGGGTACCTTTTTGGGGGACACCCTGTGTGTCACTCCCTAAGAATCTAACGTAAAACATAGGGATGACGTTAAGTATCTGGGACAGGGGCCAGCAAACTATGTCCCACAGACCAAATCCAGCCACTGTTTTTGTATTATTAACTTGATTTATAAAATAAACAACATGCCCACTCATGGACACATTGTTTGCCAGGCTTTCCCACAGCGATGGCCGAGGCTAGAGGTGAGTGGTTAGGGTGTGGTTAATGACCAAGGGATTTTACGGAAGTTAGCTGACCCCTGGTCGAGCAGAATGGACATTTACATATTCCGAGTCTGCTCTGTCTGTCCCTGAAGTGAGACTGTAGCAGGACACTCATCTTTAGATGATTCGTGCCCAATTCTTGGCCGAGAGCCTGAAGGACCAAGGTTCTGTATTGTCCCCAATTAAGTAACACATGCCGTTTCTATAAGAGAGGCTGACATGACATGGCTGGACCAAAACCTGACAAGGAAGAATACGCTCAAACCAACGAGGAAGCATTCCTGTGAGGCCTGAAACCAATAGTTTTTGCTGCAAGGCTTAATGGATGAGACCCTTAGAGGACTGAACTTCAGCTCTATTACGTTTTCCAATATTATAACAAAGAACCTAAACACACACCTTGATTTTGAAAGCTCTTTTGAATCCGCTGGCAAAGAAGCCTCCAAAGGGGCCAATCAGAGATGCAAACGTTGACAGAGCAATGCTGTGGATCTGGAAAGGGTACAAGTTCACTCTCTCCTGCGGAGGAAAACAAGAGGGAGGGGTGAGGCATTAAAATTGGATTTGAGCACACCACCTAAACTAAAAATATGACCTAATCATAAGTCAAAACATGTAACATTTTTGCTAATTTCAGGCTCACGGAAGAAAAATACATTGCAAGCTCTCCTTATCCATCTTCTCCTAGCCGCACTCTCGTGTCCTCTGCATGCCACTGACAGTGCCTGGCACACCAAAACCTTGCAACCAACAGGCAACTTTCTAAACACTTGAGCAGTAGACTCAGCAAGAATCAGCTGAGTTAATTTCGGAATTTGTTTTTTACCTGCAGTATACTTTGTTTTTGTAATTATATATTATTTTAAATTTTGAATTTTATTTCACTTAAAGTGAAATAAAGTTAATATGACAGAATGAGGGTAGGGCTGGCCTATTAATAGTAAACTAAATGTCAAGGAAACACATGAAAATAATTTGCTTTTAAAAAATATACCAAAATGTGCATCAGCAAGATGTTTATAAAAGATCTACTGAGATCATAAAAATTGAGAAATCTGCAAATTGTTTCATTAGTTATAAGTTCTTGCTCCTCATTTTTTTTTTTCTTTCTTTCTCTGCTTTAAATAAACTAAAGCTACAGACTACGGACAGTGCAGAGCCGGCCGGTATGGTTTAACAACCATCATTGAGAGCACCAATCTTAATCAAAGATTGGCAGTATCAAATCTTTGCAGATAACAGATGGCTCGGACACTGGAAAAACTCTTGGAATCTACGTATTGAGCACTCATGAGAGAAATAAATTATTCTCTAAAGTTATGGACTTTAGTTAAAAATAAAATGGTTCAGATACGTGCATGTACATATGTGTAGACACACAACACACAATTATTTGAATCCTCAGTTTAAGTAACCGCCCCCGGTCTTGATGGCACACACCAGCAGGTTCTGCTGGACAGCATGGCACAGCCTGCGGTGTAAGACCTCGGGTTTCTTTAAATGGCAGGAGTGCACTTCCGGAAGGGAAACTGGTTTTTGGAAGCAGCAGTTTTCTCTGCTAGTAAAGCTCCCCTGAAAAACCAAGAAAACTGCGAGCTGGTAAATTTTAATTAATTTTTAAATTTAGGCAATTCATGCCCTAGCTGGTTTGGCTCAGTGGATAGAGCATCGACCTGTAGACTGAAAGGTCCAGGTAAGGGCACACACCCAGGTTGTGGGCTCAATCCCCAGTAGGGGGCATGCCGGAGGCAGCTGATCAAAGATTCTCTCTCATCATTGATGTTTCTATCTCCCTCTCCTTTCCTCTCTGAAATCAATAAAAATATATTTTTATAAAATGTAGCCAATTCATTGCCAATTACATGTTGTAACTTATTGTAACTCATCCAATTTTCAGAAATCTATGGAATATTTTTAAATGTTTCAAAACAAATACAAGATGAAGTATAGCATCAGTATTCAAACCATTCGGCAAGTAAACCCCTAATAAACAACAGGTTTATGACAGTAATGTTCATTTTATGTTCAAGAAAGGGAAATTACAAGGGGCTAGAACACATTATTGGCGCTAAGCAGACAGTGAAACCACGGCTGTATCATAGAAATCAACCTCTGTAGAAATCAATGTCTTGTAAAAATCTTACCCTTTGGGAGAGAGGACCTTACCCACATTTATCTTACCCGTCTCAGCACGGCCTTCAGGAAGGGAGGAAGGGAGTAACTCTGAAGCTGGAAAAGTTCTGAGGGCTCACATTCCGTAACGAAGGAGTTGACATCACTTCGGTATTCCACTGGACAGACAAAGTACTGGTACTTGGATAACACATAGGCAGCCTGAATAACGAAGCAGGAGTTCATGAAACACTGTGTGTGTGTGTGTGTGTGTGTGTGTGTGTGTGGTGTGTGTGTCAGCAGAACAGCCAGAGTAGAATGCCAAAGTTTCTTTGTATTCACATTCTGCTATGTATTCTCAAAGCTTGATGGTCAAAACTGAACCAATAAAAGACTTTGAAAAGCCACTGGAAAACCGAAGGCCTTTTGGAAATCTATGAGATTATATCTATGTGACCACAATAAAAACAAGGAAGAGGAAGGAGAAAAAGAAGCTGATTTAAACATTCAAACAAGCATTTCAACAAGGTTTTACTTTTCTAAAGTACATATAATTAATGTTAGCAGAAGCACTAGGCATGGGAGAGTACAGAACTGAAGTTCTTTGCATAAATGTTATATAAATTTCATCAATTAATAAATAACCAGTGATTTAAAACTAAAAAAAAATAAATAAATGAAAAACACCATTGTTAACCAACCCTGAAAACTTAACTATCCTTCCCTTGATCACAGCACTGTAATTTTTAATATAGCTTTTCTCAGCCATGAAAGAAGATACATAAAACAAAATATTTTAAATTGAAATTGTTAGACAACAGTTTATTCTCTTTGCTTCTGCAGCCATTCACCCCATTATTCTGCTCAAGACTGATTAAGGGAAATGCAAATTGACACTAGGAATGTTAATAAACTGATTTTGCTTCTAACCAGCTTCCTCAAAATTATGTTAGAAAATATATAATGTCCCTCCTCATTACTTTTGCCATGCATTACATTCTTACAGGATAGCTGTTTGTTTTCTTCCAATGATATGGCTATTCTTGTACTATTTCTAAATTAGTCTTTAATAATACCAAATTCTTATAGTACTATTTAAATTAATAATCCCTGCTGTGTCATGTATAAACATCAGAAGGGATCAGTTCCCTTTTTACCATTTTGTTTATGAGTTACTGTCTCCTCAGGACTCTACAGTATGTAGCGTAGTCAACGCAAATACTGACTGGGTCAGCTTTGCCAGATCCTATGGGAATTTTCATCGAGGATGAACGAAACGTGCAGATTGAACAGAGGAATGCTTTTCCCAGCCAGGAGCCTGATACTTCTCACTTATTTGTACATTTGCTGTCTCTCATGCTGTTTCCAGTCACTGTATACTTGGCTGTGGAATGTATTCTAGAATTGTTAGGGACTACACTTTAAAAAATTAAACTTCCTATTTTTTAATATATTTACTTTATATCCAGCCACTTTACTTTTTACAATATCTTTATTGCTTCTTATGAGATACCTCTTAATTTAAAAAAAAAACAAAAACCTACATTCCATAACTATAAGGTAATTTTTAAAACATTAACAAGAACCATTATTCATGGTTAAAAGTAAACACAATTATCTTTAACAACCTTTTCCTGCATGTGGCAGTAAGCGCTTGCTAAGCCAAATAGCATCATGTATAAGGGAGGCAGGGCTCTTCAACACCATTTGTATTTTCTGCTTTTACTCAAGGCCACCACCTGTCCCAGCACCTGTGTCCCCAGCAGCTGTTTGAAAACTGCCAAACACGGCAGAGGGCCTCCAGGCCTCAGCGAACCCCAGCGGGGCGCTGGCCTGGTGTGGGGCTGGGACCGCTATGTTGAATAAACTCCTCAGGAGATTCCGATATGAAACCAGGAGGAGAGCTACTGGGGTACAGAATAGATTCTGCTTAGTGGGCTTCAATAACTACAGTATTAGCATTTTATGGTTTAATTCTCTTAGGTTTAGGATAGACTGATACACTTGCTACCATTTTTCAAAACAGAAGTAAAATAAAAATCTTAGTAAAACTTACAATGAATCCAAACACGACTGTGGAGAAGAAACCGCCAATAAATCCTTCCCAAGTCTTTTTAGGAGATAGCTAGAAAAGGCCAAATAGAATAAAATAAGAGTTGTGTACCCCCAAAACACACAACACAGATGCAAGCTCTGCTGGATGAATTCCCATACATCTCTCCTTGGAGTGGCTTTGCCACCCTTTCCCCTTCATTCTAGGATCCCAATTTACTTGTGTGGATTTCTCTGATATATGTAACACATATTGGGCCCTCAAACTTTGGACACACTCCAAAAATAGGTAGGCATAACTAAACACTCCCTCCCTCCCTCCCTCCCTCCCTCCCTCCCTCCCTCCCTCCCTCCCCCCCCCCCTCTCTCTCTCTCTCTCTCTCTCTCTCTCTCTCTCTCTCTCTCTCTCTCTCTCTCTCTCTCTCTCTCTCCCCCGTCACAACCTATGTCTGTCTCCATGAAGAAAGGACCGTGCTGGGCTTCTGAGAACAGATACCGTTTGTTTCAGGTCAGAGCTGCCGTTCCCCAGTCCCTGGGGCGCTCAGGGAGAGGAATGTGGAGGACGGTCTGGAAGTGGGTGGTGCAGGAGGGGAGGCTCGGGGTGGGGGGGGCGGGGGGGGGCCCCCCCCGCACTGACTGCCTGAGCTGCCCTGCAAAGGCAGGACTGATGTCAGGGGAGCTGTCATCAGGTCACTGACGGCTTCTGTGATGACCCTTTCAGTGGGAATACAGGGACAGGAGACAATAAATATCCCAGGGAAGCTGAAACCGGTTTAGCTCAGTGGATAAAGCGTCGGCCTGCGGACTGAAGGGTGCCGGGTTCTAATCCGGTCAAGGGCATGTACCTTGGTTGCGGGCACATCCCCAGTAGGGGGTGTGCAAGAGGCAGCTGGTCGATATTTCTCTCATCGATCTTTCTAGCTCTCTGTCCCTCTCCCTTCCTCTCTGTAGGGAAGCTTCTGCAGATGGAAACGGGAGACAGCTAGGCCACACACATTGTCTACAGGCCCCCGGTGGTGATGTGCAAAAAGCTCAAAGCCAAGAGGGTTGGCAGAAATAACTGGTTTCTTGACATATCTGACAATTCTGCTGTAGCGAAGGGACAGATGTATACCTTGTCTGAGGATAATTCAGTATTATCATCATGAAGTGGGAGCTGACTCAAATTCAAAAGTGTCTGCTGATGAGTTCAAAGAATAACTGAATTGTTCCACAGCATACTGACTTAGGGGTAAATTTACTTAATTACATCTGCATACATTATGCAACTAATCCAGCCCAGGACGCTCACTAGAACTCTGTTCTAAGTCAGACAGTGAATCTTCTGCAGCCGAACAGCCTCTCTGAAGACTTCCTCAGCCCAACACGTCTAGCTGTCCAGGAGCCTAGAACACGCAATGGCTTGCTCGTGTGCTGAGCAGCTTTAGAGGGAAATGCATGGCTTGCTTGTATCCCTACGGCTCAGCCTGACACCCTGTGCTGGGCTGCTGCTCTGCAGGAGAGAATTTATGGAAGGGTCTAAAAGGCCATGGCTTGCTCTTCCATAAAGAACTGGTTTGCTTCTTTCTTCCTCAAAATGGGAACTTATAACTCAATTCATTTCCTTCTTTGCCTCCACTGACTGTAAAAAGTAGCAACTCAAAGGCAAAACAATACGGTCTGCTCACATGTCCTTCCTTCCCTTATTTTAACCTTTCCTCGTTATTGTAGGGCCTCAATTTTTTTTTTTTTGTTTTTTTTTGGTTTGGGTGTATAAGTCTTCCAATGGACATGGGTATGTGAAGATGGTGTCATGAACGCTTTCAAAGAGTTTGGTGAAGGAGGGGCAGGTGAGACAGCGGGGTGGGCACAGAGGCAAGGAGACCCACACCCTTGAGGGAAGGAGCCAGCAGAAAGGGGAAGTGAGCCTTCCTGGGAGAAAGGATAGCTGACAGGACAGTTAAAGAACCAGACAGCACCCTCGGGAAACATGCTCACTGCCCTGAGTGCAGCCAAGGAGGATCGAAGCCCCTTGGAAATAATTTTAAAAAAGATAAAAAAGAAAAAGAAACAAAAAATGGGCAACAGCACTAAGTCTCCAGTGGCGAATCTTTAAGGTCAGGGTAGTAGCTTGTGGTATTTTGTAATTACCTTAATTAATGGAGTTCTCCCAAAAAAAAATCCAAAAAGGTAAGCAGTTATGTCATTGCAGATAACACTTGATATTGGAACAAGGAACCTTAAAAAAAAAAAAGTCAGCAAAAACAAGTTCGTGTGATTAAGTGACAGGTATTTTTATACAGCTTATGACTCATAATGAGTCAATATAATAACTCTTTGAATTACACTTCAGAGTAAACTAGAACAGAACACTTGCCAAAACATTATTAGTAACATTAAATATCAACCACATTTGCCTGCTTAGCAATTAAGCAGAGCAAAATCTATACGTAAATTAACATAATGGGAAAACATTGCTAAGGAATATACTAAATAATTTAATTTTAATATTAAATAATGAATTTCTATAGCTGTGGACTTTCAAATTTCATTTTTATGATGAACAAATTATAGCAGTATAAAGAATTTTAAAAAATATTTTCAGAGAGGAAGGGAGAGGAGAAAGAAATAGCCATGAGAAACAGTTTTTAAAAAGCAAAATGAAAAAGAGTCATTTGGTTTAGATAGAGTATAATCTGATAAATTTATACCAAGCTCTTAATAAAAATCATCTTTCAGAAAAAATTATCAAGTTTAATTCTATCTTAGCCTAAAATTGCATTAAACCCTACTAATTATACAGAACCTATTAATTTCCTAACTTACTCCAGCAATTAAAAGTTTGTATATGGAAGACAATCTTAAAATGATTCTAATTATACATAAATAACACCAACCCCTTGGCTAAAAATCACAAAACTGTCATTGGGAATAATTTATTTTCACAAAACTTCCTGTAAAGGACTTTAATTAATGAGTGCTTTTTTAAACGTGGAGAAATTATGGTCAGATTTCTTAAAATCTTTTTTTCTCCACTCTAATTTTTAACTAATGATTTTCATAATTTTAAACTAATACAATTTTATTTTTATTAATTTATTTTTGAAAAATATTTGTTGAAAGTATTACAAATAACCCCATCTCCCCTCCCCCATTGAAATTAATTTTTAATTTACAAAAATGCTTTCTGAATGGGCAAGCCACTGCTACATAGTGAGTAATTTCACACATCTGAAATCTGAACCCCTGCTCCCATACACAGGCAGAGTGGAACAAACCACTTTCACTAGAGGAAATGCTTTGCCAGCACAATGCTGGCAAGCAAACTTTCATGTTCTTTCTGCATCCCATGTAAATAATATGCTCTTTTTACGAGCGATGCTTTGGCCCTGACCGTTTTTGGCTCAGTGGATAGAGCATCGGCCTGCGGACTGAAGGATTCCAGTCAAGGGCATGTACCTTGGTTGCAGGCACATCCCCAGTAGGGGGTGTGCAGGAGGCAGCTGATCAATGTTTCTAACTATCCCTCTCCCTTCCTCTCTGTAAAAAAAAAAAAAAAAAAAAAAAAAATCAATAAAATATATTTTAAAAGAGTGATGCTTTGTAAAAAGTCACATTCAAATGTAGCGAAGCCTGAAAGTGTAATTAACTATTTGAAACTTTTATTTTATTTTATTTGAAGCCTGAATAAGGCATATGCCCAGCTAACACGTTTGTCTTCAAGTGTCAAGTGATAAATCAACAGAACTCAGTAAGGTAATTTAATGGAATAGAGCAACAACAAATAGCACATTTTAGTAGAAGTTTGTGAGACACTGTTCAATGTGAAAATGCTTTAAAAAATGCTATGACATAAGTATAAAGCAGCATAATTCTAAGCCCTTACCATATCATGCCTTCAAACAGATTTTGGATGACAAGATGTGACTGAGTAACTGTTATCAGTAAAGTGACATGAGTCCATGCGAACTGTTAATAAGCCCAACAACACAACAGTTAGTGAACACAACTGATCAGTGCAGCCAGGAAGCAGGAGTAACTCTGAAAAACACATTCCTAGCATGGTTTTTGGTTAAAGTTTGTAAGATAAGGTTATACAAAATAAATGTTGTTAGCGAATTATATTCATTTTGGTGCCTACTGGAACCTTAAAACCATGAAAACATTTTTAAAAAGTAATCTCAACTTATATACAGATGGGTTGCTTATCATACTGAGCTAAACTTACAACCATATAAAAAATAAACCATAGGGCCGAAACCAGTTTGGCTCAGTGGGTAGAGTGTTGGCCTGTGGACTGAAAGGTCCCAGGTTTGATTCCGGTCAAGGGCATGTACCTTGGTTGTGGGCACATCCCCAGTGCGGGGCGTGCAGGAGGCAGCTAATCGATGTTTCTAAGTCTTTATCCCTCTCTCTTCCTCTCTTTAAAAAAAACCACAATAATAATAATAATAATAATAATAATAAAAAGCCCTAACTGGTTTGGCTCAGTAGATAGAGCATTGGCCTGTGGACTGAAAGGTGACAGGTTCAATTCCAGTCAAGGGCATGTACCTTGGTTGCAGGCACATCCCCAGTAGGGGGTGTGCAGGAGGCAGCTGATTGATGTTTCTCTCCCATCAACATTTCTAACTCTCTACCCATCTCCATTCCTCTCTGTAAAAAAATCAATAAAATATATAAAATTAAATAAATTAAAAAAATAAACCATAGTCTCGAACCATCGGCTTACTATGATAATGAGAAATGTATGTTGTTATGACATTTAGAGAGGAACATTTTACTCTGGCTGCGTTCTGCAGTTATTAAATCTGCTAAACTCTTTTTTTTTTTTTTTCCAGAGTTCACTATGGTAACTTTTTCCCATAAAAAGTTATTTCTAAATTCAAATGATTCAAACCAGGAGAGATCAACTGCCCTTGAACTCCACCTTTCCATACTTGAAAGTTGACTATCACAGCTCTGTTCAATGGCAGGAATCCATGTCAAATTTCCAAAGGCCTCGCGTCTCAGTCCCATGCAGCCTGAGAGGTGGCTGTTAGGGACTTTTAGCATCGTCAGTATGAGTCGAATGTGAATGAAATAAAGCTCATAGTTCTAGGGTCATAATTTTGATTGGAATTTATTACCCTTCAAAATTCTTAGATTTTTATTTATTCATAATAAACTATTTTCTATTTCAGCAAATATTATATTGTTTTGTTTTATTTTTATCTGCTTAAAAGATCCAATTCTCTTTGACCCCGATTGCTTAAAAATGCATACATGATTTTTTTCCAGTAGGCACCATTTATATTTTCATAGGAGATCCTATTATTTCTAATTTGTCTTGATGGTTTCTAGATTTTTCACTGAGAATTTTCCTCTCAAGGTCTCCAGAAATTAGAAATATAAGAAATATTACAATTTCTCAACACTAATGCTCAGCAGGAGATCTTAATGGAGAAAAGCAAAGCATAAAGAATATAAAATATATCCCAAATCCAAAACAAGCCTAATACATGATTTCACATATTTAAACATTATGTTTTTCACTTTAAGTTTTATAATTAGCTACCTTTTAAGGAAATAAGAAAAGTTCATCATTCACAATGATAAATTTCAAAAACACTGAACACTGTTCAACGATAAACTAATAAAATACCTTAGGCTGAAAAGAATTATGAAATTTTATGACTAACCATAGCTACCAAGAAAATACATGCTTTGTTTCCTTCATACTCAACGAAGAGCAAGTTTCCACAGAGAAATAGGGTAAATATAGTCAGCTCCTCAGACTAACTATTCAGAAATCTATGGGAATGTTTCAAACTTCTACCAGTTTAGGGAATCCAAATACTTGGTTTTAATTTTATAGCCTTTGAGAATATTCAAAGAAAAAGTTTTTAGAAAATTTTAAAATGGTTAAAATTTTTAAATCCTCAAAAATGTTTCAACTTTAACCTTTTGTATTTAATAGTCATCCCAAAATGGAAATATCCCTCACACCTATGCCTCAAGTAGCAGATTACATTTTATCTTCTCACTTCAGAAAAAAAATAATTAAACGTAAGGGTTTCTATGATGTACAGTGACTGGAGAACAATGATTAATACATACCATGTAGAACTGCAGTCGGTAATGTTTCTTCACCAAGCTCAGCACAAACATGCAGAAACCTGCTCAAGAACAAAGACCATGTGCTTGTTGTGCAATTGGTTACAAAGCGTAAGATTCACTGAATTCAAACAAGCCTACCTTCCTCACCACACCTGTATACTCTAGCCACTTACTCATTTGGCATGTCGCCTACTCTTCTATTAAGTATTTTAAGTAAAAGTTTCCTGCTGGAAATGATCTTGTAGTCTCCAAAACACCTAATAAATTCCAATGCATAAATTCAAGAAATATCCCCTATGTTAGATAAATGAATTCGTTGCTTGCTAATAGGTGGACATGGAAAACCAGATCTTAAATTTCAGTTGAATAAAAATTAATTTGCTATGTCAGTCTACTAAGTATATATATAGAATGTTTCAATCTCTGCACAATACAAAAATTAAAAATAATTACTATGGTGGCTAACATCTGTTGAATACTTATGTTCCAGGAGCTTATCTAAGTATTTTACAAGTATTAACTCATTTAATCCCCCCAAATCCCTATGACATAGGTACCTTTTTATTTGTGTCAGTTTTATAGATGAATGGAAATACACAACAAAGGACTTCATTAATTTACTAAGTATTACTGGGCTAAAATGCATTAAACACTCAGATCTAATGATCCTCAATAATCTGTGGTTCCACAAACCATTAGCAAGACTCAGGTTAAGAGTGACTTGAAATGTCTCAGATCATATTACAATAATTACTAGAGGCCCGGTGCACAAAATTCATGGGGGGGGGGGGGGTCCTCAGCCCAACCTGCACCCTCTTGATCTGAGATTCCTTGAGGGATGTCCTACATTCCTCTCACAATCTATAACTGCTGGCTCCCAACTGCTCACCTGACTGCCTTCCTGATTGCCTCTAACCACTTCTGCCTGCCAGCTTGATCACTCCCTAAGCACTCCCCTGCCAGCCTAATTGATGCCTAACTGCTCCCCTGCCAGTGTGTTTGCCCCATACTGCCCTCCCCTTCAGGCCTGGTCACCCCTAACTGCCCTCCCCTTCAGGCCTGGTCACCCCTAACTGCCCTCCCCTGCAGGCCTGGTCATCCTTAACTGCCCTCCCCTGCAGGCTTGGAACCCCCCCCCCCCACACACACACACACACACAATTGCCCTTCCCTGCAGGCCCGGTTGCCTTCAACTTTCCTCCTCTGCTGGCCTAGTCATCCCTAACTGCCCTCCCCTGCAGGCTTGATCACCCCCAACTGCCCTCCCCTGCAGGCCTGGTCTCTCCCAACTGCCCTCCCCTGCTATCCATCTTGTGGTGGCCATCTTGTGTCCACATGAGGGCAGCCATCTTATGTGTTGGAGTGACAGTCAATTTGCATATTATTCTTTTATTAGATAGGATGGACACCTGGTGCATGGGTGGGGGCCAGCTGGTTTGGCCTGAAGGGTGTCCCTGATCAAGGTGGGGGTTCCCTTGGGGCATGGGGTGGCCTGAGCAAGAGGCCTGTGGTAGTTTACAGGCTGGCCACACTCCCTGGAGACCTAAGGGGAGGCCCTGGGATGTGGGATTTATAGCCATTTTTGTTGGGATTTATTTATCTTCTATAATTGAAACTTTGTAGCCTTAAGCAGAGGCCAAGGCAGGCCATGGCTGCAGAAACTTGGCTTCCTCCATCACCGGGGGCAACTCAAGCCTTCTGCTCTCTCCAAGGCCGCAGCCATCTTGGTTGGGTTAATTTGTATAGTCGCTTCTGATTGGTTGGTAGGTGTGGCTTTTAAGTGTAGCAGAGGTATGGTCAATTTGCATATTACTCTTTTGTTAGATAGGATAGTAAAATATATTCTCAAATAAGATTTACAAACAGCACTAGTGTTTATGTTAATAGCCTACAAATATATTACAATGAAGTTTTACTAAATAAAAATTCTACCTAAATAACTGAAATTTAACATATACCAAAATAATGGGAAGCAAATATAAACACTTTTTGCCCAACATGCCAGTAAACTTCTAAACTATAAGTATTTTTTTTACAGAGGTAGGTATTGGAAATGCATACACCAAATTTAATTTTAGATAAATAGCCATTCATGCATTCTAGTCTTTAGAGAGTGAAATCTGAGATAGAAAATAAATTATCAACTAATCTATCTTATGTGAAATAAATACTAGACTTAGTAGATCTAAGTCATATTAATCAAGGCAATTCTATACACTAGTAAGAAAGCTTGATACTATTCTGATCAGAGCCTTGAACCAAACAGCAGCTGCCTTCGGCTATATTCTGATGAGTGATTTGAAATGTCAGTGGAATACAAGGATGGTGACAAAGGAAGAGAATGAATACGGGCTCCCAGATCCCACCTCACCTCCTACTAGACACCTTCAGAGTAATCTGACTGGCTGAACTGCAAAAGAAACACAGAAACATTTTCTGTGTAGAGACACAATGGAAAGCCATGACATCCTTTTCTTGAAAGAAAGCAAGCAGGTGGGGAGGGGTTAAGACATGGAATTCGTGGCATTGAAGTAATCAGTAGTTTTAAAAGACCTCTTTAAAATGACTGCTTTTAAGCTTTTCTTCTATAGCAGGCAGATCGCTTTTGTGGCTCAGGTAATAATGCCATTTCTATGCTGTTTTATGTCGTTGGTCCATGGTGAAGGGGACAAACACAGATTGGACTTGGCTCAGAGAGAGGCTAATGGGGAATAGCAAAGCAGAGACAAGACAGATGTTAGTATGCCCTCCTTGCCTCCTTGCTCTTAGAGGTCCTGGTTCATGTCTCAGCAATGAACTTGGGGATGCATGTCCCACCCATTTTAAGACCCTGGAAGGCACCCAGTCGGCCATACCCCCCCGTCTCCTCCGCTCCATCCACAGGGCCGAGCATCTGGAAAGCACTCACATGTTTGCTGGGAGAATGACACTGACTGTCCACAAGCTCCTGGGAGTCCAAGAGCCTGAACTGCACTATTTCTCCGACAGAAATCAGTCAGAGAAAAAAGGAAGGGATGTTGGTTTTATTTGATAAAAGTTGAGCTGGAAAACAGGGTAGGAAGCAAGCAAGCACTATAAAGGCTGGCTGGGAGGCTGTGGTGTATAAAATGTAGAAAAAGAAACAATAAAGAAAACAAATTACATCTTCGTTACCACTCAATTGAGAAGTTATCCTCGAGTGTAAGAGCGAGCAAACCTCGAAGGGAAAGTAAGCCGAGGTAATAATGGTCCCCGTGCCTCCTGACATTCTGCCTAGCAGATACTGCTGTCTGCACATCAACACCAATGCTGCCGCAGGTACGGAAAACATGAGATCAATTCCGATGACCCAACATAAAGCCACCCATAAGCCACATCATGTGGGGGAAAGCAGGTATAGAATATCTGCTTGTATTAAAAAAAAAAAAGGGAGGGGCGGGGGGATGGAAGATACAAACATATAAGTGTGAACACTAAAAAAAAAGTCTGCAATCGCTGCTGTGAGCGCCCAGAGACAGTAAGGCAGAATCTGAGGCAGGAGGGGGGTTTCCCTGAATACTCCTTTTTAGTCTATACATTTCCTACGGACAGGCATCATGCTTTCACTTCTGGAAACCAGTTTAAAAACACACCTAATTAAGGACTCTTGAGACACTTGGCTTTTGGCGCACTCCGTCCCTATTCAGAACCCATCCCTGGTGCTCAGAGGCAGTCACGCCCCAGGGACAGGCCAAAAGCAGGAGCTCAAGTCAACAGCCAGCACTGACTGTGGCCCTGAGAGCCAGCCACCTCGAACGTCCAGCCAGTCGAGACTTAAGACTGGCACTGCCTCCATCTGAGGCCACCCCGGGAGAGGTCCTGTCAGAACTGCCCACTGAGGCCAGTCAGCCCCCGGAGCCGTCAGAGAAAACAGTAAATTCTTTAAAGCCAAAATAAAAAATATAAGACTAGTTAGGATTTCTATCTTAAAATGGCAACTAGACCACATGCAGTTGTTTCTATTCTGACCCAGAAGCCTAACTAAAATAAGGTTTAGGCAAAAACCCAGAGCAAGAAAACAATAAAGGAAACAAAACCCAGAGAGCAAAGAGAATGGAAGAAATGTCAAAGGAAAACAGAGGAGAAATGGCTGCAAAATTTTGGAAGCTAGAGAAGAGATTAGATCACTTTTAGCAAACCTAAGAAATCAGGGACAGCTGGTAGTATTTTTCTAGAGGAAAGTGAGCAGAAAGG
This sequence comes from Pipistrellus kuhlii, assembly GCF_014108245.1. Taxonomy (NCBI): domain Eukaryota; kingdom Metazoa; phylum Chordata; class Mammalia; order Chiroptera; family Vespertilionidae; genus Pipistrellus; species Pipistrellus kuhlii. The sequence goes on from NW_023425404.1 coordinate 148,439,224, forward strand.
CTCAGTGGAAGGCAAGAGTGAGGCCTGGGCTTCTAAACCAGAGTATTAAATAAAAGTCTATTCCTAGTAAGTGGGGGCCTTGGCCAAAGCAGTCAACTGTCTGAACAGAATAAATATGTGTGTTTTAAAATATATTTTTATTGATTTCAGAAAGGAAAAGAGAAGGAGAGATAAAAACATCAATGATGAGAATCACGGATCAGCTGCCTCCCTCATGCCCCACACTGGGGATGGAGGCTGCAGTCCAGGCATGGGCTCTGAGCAGGAGTCCAACGGTTCTAGGCTGACACTCAACCACTGAGCCATACCAGCCAGGTGAATAAAAATATTTTTAGACGTTTATCTTCTACGAACATTTCATAAGAAACTATCGAAGGCCATGCTTACAACAAAATGAGTGTGTAAACCCAGAAACTGGAGGGCATGGAAGAGAAGAAATAAGGCCAAATCATGCTGGTACACTAGGCCGACCAGCAGCCAGCCCAACGTAACACCACAGAAGTCTCTGGAACAGGGGTCTCCAGGAAAAGAGAGAACTGATATGCTACTGATTTGTGTGAACATTTGAAAAAGCTACCAACAGACATAGGACAGACCTGAAGGAAAAATTAAGGATTGCTACCTAGAATTTTACAAATGTGGAGAAAAGAAGGGGAAGCAGTTACTAAGCTCAGGAATGAAAATGTAATCATAGATGCTTTATAGAAAGTGATATTTTAGACACCTGTTTAATGATGTAAGTTCAACTATCTAAATCAATTTCTTAAAAATTTGTATATGATTGAGAAACTTCAATGGAAAATAAATCTGTAATCCTAACTTTATCCTAAGTATCAGATTCTCAATCTAAAATTAAAAAAAAAAACATGTGGCACAGCATACTATAAATAAAAACATTGTATTTATATATATTGTGACTATGTAATGAACCATGTCAGAAAAACTAAATACCCTGATTAAGTCTATATGAAAACTCTATTACCTGGAAACAAATAAAGCAATATAAGTGTGAAAGTTTCTTTGTAAATTATACCTGGTTATATCAATCCATATATTTAAAAGTTTCTTTACTACTATTTGCAAAGAAATTTCTCAAATACATAGAGTGACTATTAAATAAGTTCTTTTTAAAATCACCATTAAGATATAATTTCTATAAGACCCTAATAAAAAAAAGAATAGCTTTTTACATGGGACAATAAAAAATTTAAAAAAAGAAGCTGGATAACAATGTAACAAAGTAAGGATGCTATGAATTTAAACAACAAAAATAAAAATAAGCATGTAAAATCTGTTAGCTACATATCGATACATAATGTCTTCCTTAACTTACCGGCCAGATAGAGGGCAAATGATATAAATCTATGGTAGCGGATGAGGAACTGAAGTTGCTCTTCTCTTTGAACAAATGTAGCGAAATAATCAGCTACAGTCTCTCCATAGAAAAAGTAGTTGACACAGAGTAGAAAGTACCTGTAATTTAAAAATAATTAGCTTTTTATATTTGAAACTTTTTTGTGTCCCTCAAAATTCCAGAAACAATATTAGGAAACAATATGAAAAACACTTTCAACCTCACAATGTAGATTGTGAGAACATACTTGCAATCTCTCTCTTCCCCACTTCCCTCTCGCTCACACACACAGCTCTAATGCTTTTTATAGTGGAGATCCTAAGCCAAATTTCCACCTGCCCCGCACATGTTGGCATTTTTCTCCCTCTCCTCCACGCTCCCATTGGCTCCTGTTGAGCAGTGATTTTTAAGGGGCAGCAGTGGGGATAGGAGCTAGCAGCAGGTAAAAATCTCCAGCAGAACCTTTTAAAAATCATATAAATCATCTGTCCTTCCTCCAAGCTCTGGTATCTCTTTTCACTCAGGGGAAGGCTGAACCCATGAGGTTTTGCTAATGGGAGCCAGGACAAAAGGCTGACAAACACTGCCTTAGGTTCCTAGTGCCCGGGAGACAGAAAAGGGAAGGGGTGGCTTCCCTCTGTATCTCATGGAGGGAATTACCTCCCACTGTTTTCAAAGGACAAGTATTTTCATTTCTATCAGCTGTGCTACCGTTTTGCTATCCTCCTACATTGGAAACTGTCTTGGACTCTTCTGGAAGGCTGTCGCAGCCCAGTCTAGCCCACCGGTACATTTTGCCCACTGCTCCCCAATGGATGCCTTCTGCTCAGGAGGCCAGGAATGTCTCCACATGTGGCACATGCGTCCTCAGTCTCATACCTAGAACATGACGGGTGCCACTTCCCCACCCAGAACCTTCTTCTCAATCAGAAGCTTGTCTTCTTTAAGGGATGGCTTCTCTCCCACCTTCTCCTTGAGGCCTGCTGCAATCACTGCAGCCTATCCCGGCCTAACCTTTCTTCCTACACTTAGAATCAACCTGCCCTGGCTGGTGATGTCAGTGGTTAGAGCACTGGCCTGTGCACCAAAGGATTGCAGGTTTGACTCCCAAAGGCATGTGCCCGGGCTGTAGTTGCAGAAGGCAACCAGTCAATGTGTCTCTCTCACATCGATGTTCCTCTCTCTCTCTCTCTCTCTCTCTCTCTCTCTCTCTCTCTCTCTCTCTCTCTCTCAAAAATTAAAAAATCAATCCTGCATGGTTTTGAGTTTAATTATTCTCCAACTACTTAATCTACCTAACATCTTATGTACACTTTGTGACTACCAAAATCAAGAAACTATTTTTGACTATGCTGAACCCCGAAGGTGATACATATGTTTTAATAAGACACTGGCCTCTCTGGCTGATACAAATCAAATAACTAAGCTCAAAGGCATGGCAAGTAGGTTAATCGTGAACTATCATGGCATTATGTTTCCTGGTCAAGGTATTGATAACTAAAGATTGTCCCTGCAAAGTTTTTAAAAGCTATAAACTTTTAAATATTAAAATCATTTGGTAATCTATTTTACTAATGTTCACATGGATTTGTGCACACACGGTATTTCGTGGGCTGGTGAGTTAGCCAGCACTATTTACAAGGGCGCCTTACACACTGCCCCCATCAGAGTCTTCGGTATCCCCTACCTGCCCTTCATGTTGCATGTCATGGGGCCCCAGGCCTGGAGAGGAGACCAAACCACAGGAACAAAGGTGGGGTCACCCCTCCTCTCATGGCCTCCCTGCCTTACCCTGGGCCTATGGGGGCTATGGAGATGGTAGGGTGGGCCGGATTGCAGGCGTGAAGATGGGAGACAGACAGACATTTACTTTGGACTTTCCCCTCCTGAATCAACCATTGATCTCTCAAAAAACAAAAACAACTATTTTCACCTTTCAGTCTTTGTAGATATTTAATTCAGTCTCATGTCAACCGAGGGGGGAAAGCAAAAGATTACACATTTGTAACATTTTACAAAGGAAACTTATAATTATAAATGATATAAAATGTGTCTAATATTGAAGGGTTTTCTTAAAACAGGACAAGAATGATATATAGATTCTACAATATATAAATTAGATATCTCTACAAAGAGTGAAAAATGAGATATTATAACAGTTGTGTTTAAATGGAAGAGGTGATTTTCTTCTTTTCAAAATTCAGTTGCAGTTTTTAAATTTATCTTTCTCCAAAATTAATCTGTAAGATCAACTATATGGATACTGACTGATCAGAATGCCTCTCTTACCAACCTGAGAAAAGAGTCAGATTTTCATATCAAAAGGTTTTAGGTCACTTACCAGCTGAGTGTTCTAAACCATGGCAGGTCATAGGAACGATAGACTCTGTAACCTATAGTGATAATTTCATGGAAGCATTTCACTTGGATGCCTAGAACCTGAAATCAAGAGAAAACATTGACATACATTTAAAAATAAATTTTACTGATTAAAGTATTACATGTGTCCTTTATCCCATTAACCTTCCAATCCCCCCACTCACGCCCTCACCTCCCTGTTGTCTGTTTCTTGATGCTTATATTTAATAAGTAGCTTGTTGTCATATGTGCTCGAGCCTACCCATTTTTCAATTATTCTAAATGTCAGTAGCAAAAATTCAATATTCAACATCTCTAACTCCAGTTTAGAGGGTAAGCAAAACAAGGTTTTAAACAGAGATCCTTCTTAGGGTGGGAGGTGGCAGTGTAGTTCAATCTGAGGGATCACAAGTAACTAGATCAGGGCACGTGCCTGGCTGCGGGCTCCATCCCGTGTGGGGCATACAGGAGACAGCGGATTGATGATTCTCTCTCATCCTTTTTTTTTTTTTTTTTTTTTTTTAAATATACTTTATTTATTTTTCACAGAGAGGAAGGGAGAGGGATAGAGAGCTAGGAACATTGATGAGAGAGAATCATCGACCTGCTGCCTCCTGCACACCCCCTACTGGGGATGTGCCCACAACCAAGGTACATGTCCTTGACCGGAATCGAACCTGGGACCTTTCAGTCCGCAGGCTGACGCTCTATCCACTGAGCCAAACTGGTTTTGGCTCTCTCGTCTTTGATGTTTCGCTCCCTTCCTCTCTGAAATCAATAAAAAAAAAAATATGTTTTTTTAAAAAAGTTATTGGGCCCCCTCAGCCACATAAGAAATTATTATGCCAAACTACTATGAATAATTCTTAGGAAAAAGTCGTAAATGTGTGTTATAAAGACAAGAGGAAATTGAAATACTGTCCTTCAAGTAACCCTTCTACACCCAATGTCATTTTTAGACACACACAAAAAAATCACAGAGGGGACAATGCTAGATGTTAAGATAAAATGGCAAAGCCATGCTATTTATAGAACCAAGGGCTTTTAAAATACCAAACACACTGATGCACTGTTTAGGAACACATTTGCTCAAGAACCATTAGCATTGTATATGTGGTATTTTACTTAGAGGAAAAGAAGTATTTTTAATAGCACACACACCTTTATATGATCGCCGGTTATAGCGTGCAAGTAGATTTAATATGGAACTGCTGGGAAAAGATAAAACAGGACTCAAGCATTTGAGCTAATATCTATGTGTATCTTCCAGGGCTGGGCGACTACACAGAAACTGACTCTCCACGCCATCAATACTGGTAGCAATGCACATTGGTCGGACTCCATTGGCCCGATTAATGTGTTAAGAACCGTAAGACAACAACCTTTATGTAAATGCCTATTCTGCTGGTTACTGACATAGGACATCTATTCTCAGACAGGCATTGTCTGTCAGGGAGGACACACATAACTGCTAATACCATGTGGAAATAGTTACTGCTAATACCATGCGGAAATAGTTACATGGATATAAATAAGCACAGGCAAAAAGACAAACACAAACAACTGTGGGAGGGGTCAGGGGAGGGCCACAGGCAGGGCAAAGGAGGAGGAAATAGAGTTAGTTATGTGTGTAAGAGAGGACAAAGCTTGTGGTTCTCAGAGTTGCTGGAACACTGAGGTGGGGGTGATACATAGAGATAAACGGGGTCCCAGGACCATAGAAAACAGCACAAAGGAGTCTGTGCTGGTCATGAAAGGACGTGGTCAGAAAGGAGTGTCTGACGATAACAGAGGTGGAAAGAATGAACTGCAGAGGCAGCACAGATAGAGACAGCAAGGCAGGCAGGACACCGCCATCCAAATGAGTGTGGGTGAGCATCTGTCTTGGATGGGGCAGAACGGAGTGCTGGAATAACAGACATCGAGGGTAGAACTAACAGGATTGGGAGGTTGAGGAAAGGGGGGGGGCGAGAGAGAGAGGGGGGGGACACAGAGTAACACTAGGTAAGGCGTGGGAAACTGATTTATGCAGAATGGCTAGGGTTGGAATAGAAGCTGAGATCTGCATATGTTCAGTGTGAACTATGTAGGGTACCTCTGGGTTACCCAAGTGAAAGTGTCTATTCTCACTTTGGGAATCTATCCAAAGAAAATAATTCTGCATATGTTCTGCAATACGTCTGCAATATGTTGAACAGTTACTCACACACACACAACAAGAAGAAAAATCAGAACATAACCTGAACGTCTAAAAATAGCACAATGGTTTAATAACAGATGAGCCACTCCATTCCATGGAGTGGATGAATGTATTAAGCCAATACTGGTAAAACTGGGGCAACACAAAACACTGGAGAAGATACTTAGCTTCCACAGCAGGATGTGAAATGTTGGTCACATTATGACTACAACCATGGTTTTTAAAACGGAAAAGAAAAAAGGATTAAAGGAAGCATATCAAATGGCAGTATTAACTAGGTTTTCGTGGTTAATGACTGGGTTGGATGATTTTTAAAATTATCTACTTTCCAATGTAATTTTAATATACTTTTATACCTCTCACAAAGGAGAAAACTTAAACACTATTAAAAAGTAAATTATATATTGTATATTAAAAGAATTACTATAAGAGTTTCCAAGAAGGTGGGCAGGGGGTTAAGGGGGGTGCTCCTACAATAGCTTCTATATGTGCACACCTGCTTTTAAATAAAAATATGCTTTAGTAAATCCATCATCTGAAAAGTGATTTGAAGCTGTGGCTGCAACAATTAAAGTACTATAAATAAAGGTTTGAAGGGGAAAAGTTCATTTTAAGGAACATGACTATGAGTTCCATCTTAAAATAGTAGCTATCATTTCTTAGAAGTTTTTATAAAATTCTCTTGAATTAGTCATTTTTAAGTGCTGATATTATTAGGCAAATGCAAGCTATATACAATGTGTCTGACTCAAAATAAAAATGACCTAGTTAGGGATAATGGGTGTAAATGAGACTTTAAAGCACATAAAAGCAAATGAGAACCAACAGTGCATGTGTATGACCATCCATATCTCCTTACCATAAACATCATCAATGCAGCATATGTATACATGCATGTGTACCTGGGTGTAGACACGTGTGTATGCATATGCAATAAGCCTAAATAAGAGTGACAACAGTTCAAATCCAATTTAACTGCATCTATACTAATAAAAGGGTAATATGCTAATTAGACTGGATAGATCAGAAGCCCTTCTGGACGTCCTTCAAGACAAAGCCACAGTGGCTGTGAGGGCCAAGGGCCGGCAGTGTGGGGGGGGGGGGGGGGGGAGGCGGCGGAGTGGGAGAGGTGCACCACACCTTCGTAGAGGCTCAATCTGCTGTGTCTCAACCTCCCACAGCCCCTCCCATAGCCAGCCTGGCCCCAGATCACCCCCACCACCACCAGTGGGCAGTGGGCAGAGCCAGCGCTAAAAAGCAAGGGCAGAGGGCTGGCAGCTGCAGCCGGCAGAGGCAGCAGCGGTGGGTGATGGGGATGGCACCTTCCCCTGATTGGCCTGGTCACCTCCCAAGAGAGAGGCCAGAGGCAGCAGCAGCGGTGGGGTGATGGGGGCAGCACCTCCTCCTGACTGGCCTGGTCACATCCTGTAGAGGAAGGCCAGTCTGTGGCTTAGGCTGGCTCCCTGCTAGTTAAATCTACTTTAACTACATCTATACTAATCCCCCGAGGGCTTCCAGACTGTGAGAGGGGGCAGGCCAGGCTGAGGGACTTCCTCCTCCCCGCAGTGCACGAATTTTCACGCACCAGGCCTCTAGTCTTTAATATTCTTGTATTCTCCTCTGATTAAGCTTACCAAAAAAACAATCTTTCATGGGGGGGGGGAGGGATGAACAAAAAAGCCCGAGTGCTTTAGGTATTCTTGTGATTCTCTTTT